>NC_136410.1:46188233-46893233 GCF_051521515.1 Lactuca serriola
CACATTAGGGTTTACATGGTGTAACCCTAGATGTGTCAACACTATATAAGAAGCATATTCTCCACCAAAAATCGGAACTACTAAGGAAACAAGAGGGCTTGGCCGATTTTGAGAAGTGTGTGTTATCTCAAGAGTCTTTCCAAGAGCATTTGGTGTTGTGTGAAGCATTTGAGGCATCACACTTGGGGTGCTAGGCTCACAAGGTTTCAAGGAACACAAGCAACAACAAGGTAAGTTATTCTATCTATGATTCAAGTTAAAATTGTTCCCCATGTATGCTAGATAGGAATATAACCTTGGAATTCAACTTTGCATGATAATTAGACAAACATAGATCCAAGGTTATTAGGGTTGCATGTACACTTAGGAAGTGTTAGAATGCTCAAAACCCATCAATATTCTGTTCAGTTAGCCTGGACTTCGGTCCGATGCAGGGGACAAGGTCCCAGTTAGTCCGGACTTCGGTCCGATGCAGGGGGCAAGGCCCCAGTTAGCCCGGACTTCGGTCCGATGCAGGGGACAAGGTCCCAGTTAGTCCGGACTTCGGTCCGATGCAGGGGGCAAGGCCCCAGTTAGCCCGGACTTCGGTCCGATGCAGGGGACAAGGTCCCAGTCAGTTTCCGGACTTCGGTCCGATGCAGGGGGCAAGGCCCCAGTTAGTCCGGACTTCGGTCCGATGCAGTGGGCAAGGCCCAATATGTGCTTTATATGTTTTTGTGTGGTATGTGGTAGATTGGGGGAGCTCACTAAGCTTCGTGCTTACGGTTTTCAGTTTTGGTTTCAGGTACTCGGTTTTCAAAAGAGGAGCTTGGGAAGATTGCAGAGCACACACCATAGTCAGTTAGCCTGGGAATGTTTGACTCTGATAATGCTATTATGTTTTGAATTTAATACTCAAAAGTTATGTTTGACTTATGATACGTTGTTTATAAATCTATTTTTAGTAATGTTTTAAAAGAAATTTTTTAGTCGTGATTTTTGGGTCGTAGCAAGTTGGTATCAGAGCCTTGGTTTGAGGGATTTGGGCGCACTCCTGAGTGTGTCTGAACTCAAACTAAGGATGTGGTATATAGTTTTCAAAAGAAAAATCGTAATTACAAAAGAATTTTGAGAAAAGAAAACAATTTTTAGAAAAAGCAAAAAGAGTTTTGAAAAGAGAAAAGGGTGTGTTGCATGCAATCAACCGAGCTCAAGTAAGTACTCCCAATTTACCCATACAAGTTATATTATGATTATCAGTATCAGTTTCAGTTTCAGTTTCAGTTCGGTTCCAGCTTCAGTAGAACAACATGCTAGAATAGGACTAAGGATCTAGGATGATGCCTTATGTGCCTGCTTTATGTGTTCAGCTTTATGAGAATTGCATGCTAGTATTGAGTAGATAGCAGTAGGATAGCCTGTTTAGGTTATGCCTGGTAGCGCGAGCTTAGCATTGTATACTAGTGTAGTTTCTCGTTATGAGAATAGTTTTGCCTGAGTATGTTTCCTTTATCCGAATGTTGCTTGCTTTGTTTGTGGGACTCTGAGTGGTGGGAGTTAGCCATTAGGTGAATACGTCACATTACATGTGAGCAGGGTTGAATAATCTCAGAGTGCTGGATTTGGCCCTACTGCGCAACTCTCGTTTGAGTCCAACCGTTGTAGGGACGAGACTTCTACTCGAAGGATTATCCGAGCCTCATTACATGTGATGGTATTCAGGTGGTGGCTAATTGGCATTACAAGGAGGCCTTCAGCAGCTGAGGACTGGTTTGAGTAGAGTCAGAAGTTCCCTAGGGCAAGCCTAGGATGAGAGCAGCAGAGATTAGTATTAGAGGAAAGGGGATTTGGTGGAGTTGAGGTAACTCTTGAGGAAAGTACGGATAGATGTGGAAGGTAGTAGGGGCCCATACTACTGAAAGCAGAGGATCCGTACTCGATTCAAGAGGGGCCGAGGCAAAACCAAGGAACTAGTAGAGTATGTGAGAGATCCCTCAGCAGTAGTATGAAAATTGATCAGGATTTTGTTATATTTTCAGCATGGTGACGTTGCGCGAGATACCAGTTAGCAGTTCAGGTGCTGAGGAGGGGTCTGGCTCGGGCTTCAGAGCCGGGTAGCTTGATGATCAGATGAGGGATTTCATTTCCGCAGAGATTATGCGCAACATCATTGATCAGACTCCAGTGATTTTCGGTTCAGTTAGAGAGGCCATTGTGGAGCTCATGGATAGTCATCTTGAGGCCTTTAAGGCTGGGTTAGTTTCAAGACAGATTGGGGCTCGTCTAGGTCACGAATCTTATAGAGTTCAGGGATCCATCAGGGAGGGAGGTCCCATTTCTAGTTCCTGCCATCGGGGGGCAGGGGTGAGTGGGGCATTCTGTCTCCAAGAGAGACCATTGCATGATTGGATAGTTGAGGAAGTTTCGCGAGCCATTCGCGAGGATCTGCCCGACATGGTCGTGAGGATCACTGATAGATTGATAGCGAGGCTTTAGGATCAGACATCTGTTGTTCAGTCAGCAGGCGTTGCCGTTGGGGTAACGCAGGAGCGAGAGTCGGGAAGGGAGTCGGAAGGGAAGAGGAAAATGGATGAGACTCAGGTAGCCACAGGTTCGGGTAAGAAGCCCAAGGGTCCAGATTTGAGGACGAGGAACTATCAGAGCCGCAGTCGATGCGGGAAGTGCGGAAGGACGCACATGGGTGTGTGTAGGCGTAGAAGTGGTGGTGATGCTGGGTGTTTCAAGTGCGGCCAGATTGGTCATTTTAGCAGAGACTGTGTTGTTACCATCGCCCAGGGGCTTGATCCGTAATGTTTCCATTGCAGTCAGAGGGGCCACAAGAAGGCCCACTATCCGAGTTTGTATCCTGCAGGGCAGGTGCCAGCTCTTGCCCTTGGGACTTCAAGTACCGCCAGCAGTTGTCGAGGCCGGGCAAGGGTGCCTACGGCTCAGAGCCGAGTCTTCCGGTAGATTTCAGCAGGGATTCGAGTAGCACTGAGTAATGAAGGTACGTAACTTTTTCTTTTCTGTCAGCTTATGTCATGATTATATTGTTATGGTTCTGCATCAATTTGTGGTATAAGTATTGTGTTATAGTGTGGCTTGCTTGTGACTATGTTATATGCCATTTGCATACCTCGGATAATTGGTTGGTAGTTAATGGATGTGCTCTTATGGAGAAGGTTTCGGAGGATGCAGTAACTGTAGCATGGTTGGGAGAGATTTGGTTCGTTTCGCTAGTTCGGAGTGGTTAGTGATTTGGATGGATTGGTCAAATTCCTACCTGGCGGGTTTGGGTTCCCCAGTAGATGTTTTGGAATGGTAGTGAAGATCAGGATCGCTTTTGAGTGTGAAGCAGCAAGGGGTAAGCAGGATCGAAGTGGGGGAGAACCCTCCAGGTATACATGGATAAGAGTCTCGTAGACTCAGAATGAGTGCGCGGCCTCTGAGAAGAAATGGTAGTAGCTCAGTGATGGATGGATTGAGAAGTTCAGAATTGGGAGTTCGAGAACTTTTCCCAGTAGTTAGTTCATGTAATCGAGATGGTTAGAAGCTGGTTGGGAATCCAGGATTGGAGGACCACCTGTCGGACGCATGAGAGTCGGAATGAAGATCCTGAGAACGGGTAACAAGAGATGTTTTCGTATTAGTAGTCAGTGTCTGAGGCAGCATGCAGGTTGCGTAGATTCAGGAGTTGGGAGGTTGGAAACTTCCCAACAATAGCTTCTTGTATCCGGATTAGTAGACGGCTGGTTTGGGAACCAAGCCGAAGAATTCCTCGACGAAGCGCTAAGAATATCAAGGATATAAGATGTTGAGGTTGATGCAGTATTCGAAGACTAAGGGCTGTTTTTTTTTTTTGAAATCGGGATGAGGAATCACTAGCAGGACTAGGGATAGTCAGGATGTTCTCGAGATAGTAATAGTGTTGTAAGTCTGCGGGGGTAGCCGTAGCATTCACTAGCAGTCAGATAGCAGTAGTAGTGTTGTAAGTCTGCGGGGGTAGCCGTAGCATTCACTAGCAGTCAGATGGCAGTAGTAGTGTTGTAAGTCTGCGGGGGTAGCCGTAGCATTCACTAGCAGTCAGATAGTAGTAGTGGTGTTGTAAGTCTGCGGGGGTAGCCGTAGCATTCACTAGCAGTCAGATAGTAGTAGTGGTGTTGTAAGTCTGCGGGGGTAGCCGTAGCATCCACTAGCAGCCAGATAGTATTAGAGAGTTGTAAGTCCGCGAGCGTAGTCGCAGTCTTTTATCAGATTGGTAGGTAGCATGAGCACGTGTTAGACGCGGGAAAGCAGTAGTACCCACCAGTTCGGGTGCAGCAGTGAGGATATGGGAATCCACGGGTTAGATTTCGGATTTCCCAAATGGATCAGTTATGGCTAAGTCAGCAATTTGGGCTATAGATCGTCACATCAGTTATGAGATCAGAGTAGCAGTGGACCGTTGGGGTTCGGGTATGTCGCGGGCTACCGTCAGTCTGGGAGCCATCATGTTGTTAGTCGTGGAATTGATGATGTCAGGATGTGACGTATGGACCCGATCGGTTGGATCGGAAGATTGCTAGAGCCACAGTGACAGGATAACTAGCGGAAACTAGTCCTAGAGGAAGATTTCGTTCAGAAGTCGTGGAAGCGACTAAGTGAGGAGTCCCTTGACTCCACAGTTGGGTTGGAGTTCAGTGTTTCAGCCAGTTCAGTTTCAGGCAGCTCAATGTTTCAGTCAGTTCAGTGTTTCAGGCAGCACAGTGTTTCAGTCAGTTCAGTGTTTCAGGCCATTCAGCGTTTCAGTCGGTTCAGCGTTTCGGGCAGTTTAGTGTTTCAGGCATGTTCAGTATTGCAGGCAGTTCAGTGTTTGGAAGGTTTCATGGTTTTGGGTCGGTATTGTATTTGCGTTGGAATGCAGTGCTGGCGATATAGTTGGTTGATTTGAAAATGGCAAGTCCCTCTCAGCAGGATCAGTTGAGCCTTTTGCCGAGTATAAGTGATCTGTAAGGATAGCTAGGCAGGTAGCTTTTCATTCAGGAGGGAAGGCTCGAGTTAGTAGGAGATGAGTAATCAGGTGGGATAAAAGCAAGCTGGTTCCAACAGCATCGTTTCAGTATGAGCGGCAGAATGGATAGAACAATTATAGTTAGTCGAAGTATCTTTAGGAGTCGCTGGAAGAGACTAGGAGTTTGCGATGGAGTGTAGTGACCGGTGGGAGTCTGGTAACTCAGATATTGGGAGATTGGTTAGACCAGAGTAGTCACAGTGCATCCGGTAGGCGGATGGGAGGCAACAGGATTTTCAGTCGGAGGAAGTAACGTTGAGGAAATTATGGAAAAGAGAAGGATTCAGTATGTTCCAACGGTAATGATTGGCATGGTGAGTGGATGGAGTGACGGACAAAAGGGTGTTAGATTTTCCAGACAGAGAATTGGAGGCAGTTCACAGGCAGTTGATCATAGCAAACTTCGAGGACGAAGTTTAGTTTAAGTGGGGGAGAGTTGTAACACCCCAAAGTTTGGAAAGCCAAGAAAAGAAAGAAAACCTCAAGTTTAGGGGAGACTCGGCGAGTCCATGGAGGGACTCGGCGAGTCCGAGCGGGATCCGGGTTGTGGTGAAAGCGACCGACTCGGCGAGTCGGCCAAGGAGACTCGACGAGTTGGGTCTGATCGAGGAAAACCCTAAATCCGGGAATTGGAGCCTATTTAAGCGTCTCATTCTCTTTCCTAGGGTTCCTTTACTGCCTCTCTACCCCAGAACACCAAACCCCTAGCCGCCATATCCGTTTTTGAGCTAGATCTTGCCTTGAAGAATGCACTAAAGCTTGGAGGATGAAGAAAGACCTTGGAGGTGCAAGAAGGGACTATAGATCTGGGATTGTGGAGTCATTTCAGACCAATTGGAGGTAATAAGCTGTTGCTTGGACTCCCTTTTGCATCTAGATCTATTCTTATGTGTGAGTTTTGGTCATTGTTGGTATGATATGTAACCAATTCGATTTGGAGGTTCAGATCTGAGGTTGCTACCTCAGATCCATGTTGGTTTTGGTCTTGAATCCCCTAAAGTATCAGCCCTTGGTATGTTGAAGAAGCATGTTTGCCATAAACCCTAGTTTAGTGCGTTTTAGGCATAGATCTCTTAATCTACACGTAAAGTTTGCCACTTTACGTGGGGGATAGGCCCTAGAAGTATAGATCTATGAGTTGGAAGCTCTGTTTGGCTCGAAAAGCCACTGCATGGATTGAGGACTGGATAGACTCGGCGAGTCCTTCGAGTGGACTCGGCGAGTAGTTTGAAGATGAGGAGGAACTCGACGAGTAGGATGAACAGCTCGTCGAGTCGGATGAAGTTAGGCATGGACTTGGCGAGTTGGTTGAAGATTGTCTAGGACTCGGCGAGTCTGTTCTCGGACTCGGCGAGTCAGATCGCGAAACCCTAAACCCTTTGAGTTGAGACTCGAATCAGTGAGTCGGGTGGTGACTCAGCAAGTTGGACAGGACAGGACTTGGAACTAGTTGGACTCGGCGATTCATGGACTGACTCGGCGAGTCGGGTCGCAAATAAGAAAGACCCTGAGCTTATGAACTCGGCGAGTCTTTAGGAAGACTCGGCGAGTAGGGTTGACCTGGAAGGTTGACTTTGACCAGAGTCGACTTAGTTGACTGTCAGACTAAGTGTTATATGTATATTGATAGCTCGGAGAGCTAGAGGAGCAGCGGTTCAGGGGATTGTCGAGTAGCAGCCAGAGGTTTATCAGCAGGGCTCAGCGGTTCAGGTGAGTTTCCTTCCAGTAGGAACGGGTCTAAGGCCACAATGTCGACCCGTTTAGCTAGCAGTAGTCTTTGGATTTTGATCTGATGTAGTAGTTAGTATGTTTGATGCCTTCGTGGCTCAGACAGTATTTATGTGTTATGTGTTCCGGGCTACGGCCCGATGTAGTATGCAGTATACGTGTGTTCATGCTAGTTGATATGTTTATGTTATATTCTGTTCAGTTAGCCCGGACTTCGGTCCGATGCAGGGGACAAGGTCCCAGTTAGTCCGGACTTCGGTCCGATGCAGGGGGCAAGGCCCCAGTTAGCCCGGACTTCGGTCCGATGCAGGGGACAAGGTCCCAGTTAGTCCGGACTTCGGTCCGATGCAGGGGGCAAGGCCCCAGTTAGCCCGGACTTCGGTCCGATGCAGGGGACAAGGTCCCAATTAGTCCGGACTTCGGTCCGATGCAGTGGGCAAGGCCCAATATGTGCTTTATATGTTTTTGTGTGGTATGTGGTAGATTGGGGGAGCTCACTAAGCTTCGTGCTTACGGTTTTCAGTTTTGGTTTCAGGTACTCGGTTTTCAAAAGAGGAGCTCGGGAAGATTGCAGAGCACACACCATAGTCAGTTAGCCTGGGAATGTTTGACTCTGATAATGCTATTATGTTTTGAATTTAATACTCAAAAGTTATGTTTGACTTATGATACGTTGTTTATAAATCTATTTTTAGTAATGTTTTAAAAGAAATTTTTTAGTCGTGATTTTTGGGTCGTTACATACTCCTTAGGAATGAATGAATGAATGATAGATGATTCTTAGGGTAGATCCTTAAGAATAAAGAAGATAATGGGTACGGGTGATTGGGTTGATTGTTTGATGATTAAACATAATAATTATATTATTGTGCGTTGAAAGCCCTATGTACTCACCAGGTTTCCCAACCCGACTCATTCAGTTTATTTGTATCATAGGTGTCGATACGAAGCTACATTACGCTGAGAAATTAACGAAAATGTAGATCATTAGTGTAAATAAGGTCTATTTATGCTTATGTTTCTGTATTGACGAAGACATCCCAAAGTTTTAATATGAACAAAATACATTTCTTCGGAAATTCTTTGATAATATATTTATCATTTTTTTCTGGGAACAAATTTTGCAATATTATTCTTTAAAACAAATACTGTGATTTTCAAATAAGCATAAATAAAATTTTTAAAACGACCGTGAATTTGGGGATGTCACAGTATATGTAAAGCCCGCAGATTCTGCCTAGTCAACTTGGAGACAATAAGCGTCAAAAAAAGACTTTTTGATAGAAGATTATTTAGAATAAATAATCTTAACCAATTTATATTATATTTCTCAAGGATTCTAGAGATATAAAGAATGCCGAAATCCGAGTTATAACGAAGAAGTTATGACCTTTCAAAGTTTTGCGACAAAACTGACATGACATTGGGAATCGTAAAAACTGGGTTTATGATCAAATACTTTTTGGCCTTAGTGACCTAAACTAAACTTGTAGAGTACATATCCTCCTATGTGTGGATATAAAGAATGTAAAAAAAGGGAGCTCGTATGCAAAAGTTATGATCTTCCGAAGATGTAGCTGTCTGAGAGCATGACACATGGCAGAAACCCTAATCTGTCAGGGCTCACGATGTGACGAGTGAAACAGACACTAATCGAGGCTATAAAAAATCTGGGAAGGCTACAGGATGACTCTTGGAAGCTCACAACATGAGCATATCATTCTCATGATGTGAGAAGTCATCTGGACACCTTTCGGAGCTATAAACGCATATGACAAGTCTACGAGATGATACAGCCACGGCTCACAACGTGAGCATTGATTCTCACAATGTGAGAGAGCCAAAAACACCCTATAAATAGCAAGTTCGACTCTTTCATTCCTTACACCATACTCTTCTCTCTCTCTCTCTCTCTCTCGTTTGCTGAATGCATTCCGCGTCCCGAACCCAGCAATCACGAAGTGCTGACTGTTTCTAGTTAGATTCTATCAAATCATGCTACTAATGTGAGTGCATACTCCCTTTCATGAACATGATTTTAATACAAGTGTTGATTAAAGTATTAAATATCTGTTTATGCGTGAAATATTTGATATTGCCTGAAATACATGTTAAAGAGCATACTTGATAATATATGATTTAGGAAACTAAGTCAACCTAAATTCATTAAGAGGAATATTGGGTAGTGTCGGCTTATGAGTACGAGTGAGATAAACACGGAGGGAATAACTTTAAAACTTGTCATTGATCCGAGAGTATGGATAAGACTTAGTCAATTGTCCTTAGTCTGGGAGTATGGATAGGACATAGTTATTTGTCATTTATCCAGGAGTATGGATTAAGACATATTGTCTCTAGTCCATGAGTATAGAATGAGCACAGTTATTGATCCGGGATTATGGATCAGACATACTCGATCTGGGAGTATGGATTTGGTAAATAGGTAAATTTTAGATCCAGGAGTATGGATTAGGTAAAGAGGTAAATTCTAGATCCAGGAGTATGGATAAGGTAAAGAGGTTCATTTTAGATCCGAGAGTACAGATCGTGTCATTGTGAGGATCGACGGGGTGGGGTAAAGTTGCTTATATATGGTGAAATTGTATATTTTGTGAGTTCTAATATATATATATATATATATATATATATATATATATATATATATATATATATATATGATATAACATAGTTGGATTGAAATCCCTATGTACTCACCAGGTTTCCCAACCTGACCCACTCAGCTTATTTATATTGCAGGTGTCGATACGAAGCTACACTACACTGAAAGATTAAAAGAGATGTAGACCATTAGTATAAATGAATGTAAGATCTATTTATGCTTATGTTTCTGTATTGACAATGACATCCCAAAGTTTTAATATAAACAAAATACATTTCTTTAGAAATGCTTTGATGATATGTTTATCATGTTTTTTTGGGAACAAGTTCCGCAAATCTTTTCTTTAAAAAGGATACTCTGTTTTTTTTTTAAAAATCATAAACAAATCGGTCTTTTATGGCCGTGAAAATGGAGATGTCACAGTTGGTATCAAAACATTAGTTTAAGCGAACTAGGAATTTTATGATTTCTATACTTAAACTTAGAAGGCTAAGCAATGATTGTGATATGAGTGTCTAATATATTTTAGGTAGTACACCTGAATAGACACAAGCACAAGCTTACTTTAGGATTAGATGCCTAAATTGCTTTTATGTGCTAAATGATTTATGTTATAGCATTATATGCATTATGATACTATTATTTGATCGGATCCCTAGTCTATTGCCGACAAGATCTGAAAATTTTATGTGTTCCGATTTCTAAACGTTTACTTACGATATTAGATCTGACATGTAACTTTTATGAGTAATAAGGAGGATTACGCGTCTAAACCTTCTTTGTATTAAATTTCTCGTCTTTAACAACTACTACGATGTATGGAACGACATGATAAGGACTTGTAGAAGATTACGCAAATGGAGGACATGAAAAGGATTACTATAGCAAATGATACCTATCAGAAGATATCGAAAGATTGGTATCTTACCTTTAGAATTCGCCTGATAAAATAACAGTACGTCTAGAGGAGTACGATACGTCCAAAGTACATCTTCCATTCGCAGGATGATAAAACGATTGGCGTAATTCCTGAAGTTGTCCCATCATCTGGCATTTCCACAACCAACCGAGTTGAAGAAGAATTGATGATTGAAGATATGCATGGAAGGAGTCCTAGTAGAGTCTAGGGAAAATTTTATGATTGTTTGGACACATGTGTATGTGTTAAAATTGTTTTTGTGATAATAAATTGGAAAACTGCAAGACAATACTTGGGAAGAGTATGAGTATGTGTTAATGATTGTAGAGGCCTATACTACCAGAAGCACAAGACTCACACTTGGATCAGGGAAAGTCACAAGGTTACCAAGAAGCCAGTAATTGATTCCGTTTTTTCAAGTATGTCATTACCATCATTTAGGTAATGACTTAGAAAATGATTGTTATTCCAAACCTAGTGTTCATATCAAATCGAGTCCGACTAAGACGAGTATGTTACATGGTTCAGAAAACTATGATCGATGTAGCATCCGACTTAAGCCAGAAGATTGAAATGAAAGATAATCGAAGCGATCAATAAAAGTATCGCAATCACTTTTAAAGTAAGAAAGTTGTAGCTAGAAGTGCTACATACTAGTAAGTGATTATATCATATTAGAATATGAAACAAGGTATATTCCATTATGGAATTTGACTCTAAAATACTTGAATCTAAGCATTGCATCATTCGACGAGAAGTCATTAGAACATGATCAGTCGGTATGTTACGATAATCGAAGTAAAGAACTTCTCTTAAGTTAAGTTTTTTTAAGAAGAAGTACGAGTCTCCAATAAGGATCGATTTTGTAACTCGTAGGTTACGATTGAAAGTCCAATGCGAAATAGAAAGCGGTTGCAAGAGCGAGCACTGCCTGCAGTTATGAAGTCCAAGACTTAGATACTCATTCGAAATAAACATAGAAGTTATGGATATTACCTAGTATGAACAAATAACGTATGGATTCATTATACAAGCCCTGATTCGTTGATGATTCCGAGACGTAATCATCCTGAGGGGGAGATAATTGTAAAGCCTGTATATTCGGGCTACTCAATTTGGAGACAATACGCGTCAAAAAATGACTTTTTGATAAAAGATTATTTAGAATAAATAATATTAAACAAGTTATAGTATATTTCACAAGGATTCTGGAGATACAAAGAACGATGAAATCCGAGTTATAGCGAAGAAGTTATGACCTGTCAAAGTTTTACGACAAAACAGGCACGACACTGGGAATCGTAAAAATTGAGTTTACGATATAGTACTTTTTGGCCTTAATGACCTAATCTAAATTTGTAGAGTGCATCTGCGCCTACACGTGGATATAAAGAACGTCAAAAACGGAGCTCGTATGCAAAAGTTCTGAACTTCCGAAGATGTAGCTGTTTGAGAGCATGACATGTGGCAGAAACCCTAATCTGTCAGGGCTCACGATGTGAGCATTTTTTTTCTCATGAAGTGAGGAGTCAAATGGACACTAAGCGAGGCTAGAAAACACCTGGTAAGGCTACAGGACGACTCTTGGAAGCTCACGACGTGAGCATATCATTCTCACGATGTGAGAAGTCATTCGGACACCTTTTGGAGCTATAAACGCATATGGAAAGTCTAAGAGATGATACAGCCATGGCTCACAACGTGAGAGAGCCAAAAACATCTTATAAATATCAAGTTCAACTCTTTCATTCCTTACACCAAATTCTTCTCTCTCTCTCTCTCTCTCTCTCTCTCTATATATATATATATATATATATATATATATATATATATATATATATATATCACTCTCTATCGTTTGCTGAAGGCATTTCGCGTCCAGAGCCCGACGATCACGAACCGCTGACCGTTTCTAGTTAGATTCTATGAAATCACGCTACTAATGTGAGTGCATAGACCGAAATATTTGATATTTCCTGAAATACATGTTAAAGAGCATACTTGATAACATATGATTTAGGATACAGAGTCAACCTAAATTAATTAAGAGGAACATTGGGTAGTGTCTTCTTACAAGTACGAGTGAGATATACACATAGGGAATAACTTTAAAACATGTCATTGATCCAAGAGTATGGATTAGACTTAGTCAATTGTCCTTAGTTCGGGAGTATGGATAGGACATAGTTATTTGTCATTGATCCGGGAGTATGGAATAAGACATAGTTAATTGGTCATAGTCCGAGAGTATGGGATGAGCATAGTTATTGATATGGGAGTATGGATCAGACATACCCGATCTGGGAGTACGGATTAGGTAAAGAGGTAAATTTTAGATCCGGGAGTATGGATTAGGTAAAGAGGTAAATTCTAGATCCGGGAGTATGGATTAGGTAAAGAGGTTAATTTTAGATCCGAGAGTATAGATCATGTCGTTGTGAGGATCAACGAGGTGGGGTGAAGTTACTTATATATTGTGAAATTGTATGTTTTGTGAGTTCTAATATATATATATATATATATATATATATATATATATATATATATATATATATATATATATATATGATATAACATTGTGGATTGAAATCCCTATATACTCACCAGGTTTCCCAACCTGGCCCACTCAGCTTTTTTGTGTCACAAGTGTCGATATGAAGCTACACTACACTGAGAGATTAAAAGAGATGTAGATCACAATTATAAATGAATGTAAGGTCTATTTATGGTTATGTTTCTGTATTGACAATGACATCCAAAAATTTTAATATAAACAAAATACATTTCTTTGGAAATTCTTTGAGAATATGTTTATCATATTTTTCTGGGAACAAATTCTGTAACTCTTTTCTTTAAAAAGGATACTCTAATTTTTTTAAAAGCATAAACAAATCGGTCTTTTCTAGCCGTGAAAATGGAGATATCACAGTTGGTATCAGAGCATTAGTTTAAGCAAACTAGGAATTTGTAGGATTTCTAGACTTAAAAATACAATGCTTAGCGATGATTGTGCGATGAATGTCTAATATATTTTAAGCAGTACACCTGAATAGGCACAAGCACTAGCATACTTTAGGATTAGATGCCTAAATTGCTTTTATGTGCTAAATGATTTATGTTATAGCATTATATGCTATATGATGCTATTATTTGATCAGATCAATGGTCTATTGCCGACCGGATATGAAAATTTTATGTGTTTAGATTTCTAAACGTTTATGTTATTAGAACTGGCAAGTAACTTTTCGGAGTAATAAGGAGGATTACGCATCTAAACCTTCTTTATCTTAAATTTCTCGTCTTGGACAACTATTAATGTGTACGGAACAACATCATAAGGACTCGTAGCAAATTGATCAAATGGAGGAAATGAGAAGGATTACGATAGCATATGATGTTGGATTAGTGTCTAAGTCCATAACTATAATTGGTAGGTACTTGACCCGATTTGGCATGGTCCATTTGCGCTGCACTTCACCAGAACAATTTATATGGATAGTCTTTTGAGAATAATATGTTTATGATTTATATTAATATATTATAAGTTCTAATATATTAATATGGAATCATATTATTTAATTAGTATTGATCAAGAATTAATTTAGAATTAATTTAGTGATCAAAAGGAACTAATTAAATATGGACTCTTATATATATAGCATGGGCCAAGTTCATTTAGGTTGGGCTAAGCCTTCATGGATACTCCATGGATTTTTTAACCCATGGATCCTATGGAAATGAAAGGTCATGGGTATTAGGGTTTACATGGATGAAACCCTAATCCTCCATGCTATATAAAGAGGTCCTTGGCACATGAAATGGCACTAATGTGTGAGTAAACAAGAGTGGGCCAATTTCTAGTGTGTTTACTATTCTCTCAAGATTTCCAAGGAGTTTTTGGTGATTTGTGATTCCATTTGAGACTTCCACGCTATTGGGGCTAAGCTCTTAAAGTTCAAGACTTCAAGCCACATCAAAAGGCATGTTATCTAACTAGTTTCCTGTAGTATAGTTGCTTCATAGTATGCTAGTTAGGATAAAACCTTGGAATATTGAATATTTGCATGTATAAATGTATAATAAAGAAAACATAGATCCAAGGTTTATAGGGTTGCATTTACACCATAGGAGCGTTAGAATAATCAAAACCCATCAGATGATACCTATTAGAAGATATCGAAAGATTGGTATCTTACCTGTAGAATACGTCTGATAAGATAATAGTATGTCTAGAGGAATGAGATACGTCCGAAGTACACCTTCAATTTCCAGGATGATAAAACGATTGGCGTAATTCCTAAAGTTATCCCATCATCTGGTGTTTCCACAACCAACCGAGTTGAAGAAGAATTGATGATTGAAGATACGCATGGAAGGAGTAGTATAGTCTAGGGAAATTTTTATGATTGTTTGGACACATTTTGATAATAACTTGGAAAACTGCAAGTCAATACTTGGAACGAGTATGAGTAGGTGTGAATGATAGTAGAGGCCTATACTACTGGAAGAACCTGACTCATACTTGGATCAGGGAAAGTCACAAGCTTACCAAGAAGTTAGTAATTGATTATGTTTTGTTCAAGTATATCGTTACCTTCGTTTGGGTAATGACTAAGGAAATGATTGTTATTCCGACCCTAGTGGTCATATCAAATCGAGTCCAACTAAGACGAGTACGTTACGCGGTTCAGAAAACCAAGATCGATGTAGCATCCGAATTAAGCCAGAAGATTAAAGTGAAAGATAATCGAAGCGGTCAATAAAAGTATCACGATCACTGTTAAAGTAAGAAGCTTGTAGCTAGAAGTGCTAAATACTATTAAGTGATTATATCACATTAGAACATGAAGTAAGGTATATTCCATTCTGTAATTTCACTCTAAAAGACCTGAGTCTAAGCATTGCATCATACGATGAGAAGTCAGTAGAACATGATCCATCGGTCTGTTACGATAATCGAAGTAAAGAACTTATCTTAAGTTAAGTCTGTTTAAGAAGAAGTATGAGTCTCCAATAAGGCTTGATTTTGTAACTCGAAGGTTGCGATTGAAAGTCCAACGCGAAACATAAAGCGAGTGCAAGATCGAACACCGCCTGCAGTTAAGAAGTCCAAGAGTTAGATACTCATTCGAAAAAACATAGAAGTTACGGTTATTACCTAGTATGAAGAGATAACATATGTAGTCATTATACAAGCCCTGTTTCGTTGATGATTCCGGGACGTAATCATCCTAAGGGGAAGATAATTGTAATCCCGCATATCCGGGCTAGTCAATTTGGAGACAATAAGCATCAAAAAATGACTTTTTGATAGAATATTATTTAGAATAAATAATCTGAACCAAGTTATAGTATATTTCACAAGGATTCCGAAGATATAAAGAACACCGAAATCTGAGTTATAACAAAGAAGTTATGACCGGTCAAAGTTTTACGACAAAGTCGGCACGACACCGCGAATCGTAAAAAGTGAGTTTACGATAAGTACTTTTTGGCCTTAGTGACCTAAACTAAAGTTTTAGAGTACGTCTCCACCTATGCGTGTATATAATGAACGTCAAAAACGGAGCTCATATGCAAAAGTTATGATCTTCCAAAGATGTAGCTACTTGAGAGCATGACACGTGGCAGGAACCCTAATATGTTAGGGCTCACAACGTGAGCATATTGTCTCACGACGTGAGAAGTCAAACAGACACTAATCGATGCTAGAAAACACCTCGGAAGGCTATAGGATGACTATTGGAAGTTCATGACGTGATCATATCATTCTTACGACGTGAGAAGTCATCCGGACTCCTTTCGGAGCTATAAACGAATATGGCAAGTCGATGAGATGATACAGCCATGGCTCACGATGTGAGCACTAATAATATATGATGACTTAGGATATAGAGTCAACTTAAACTAATTAAGATGAGTATTGGGTAGTGTCTCCTTACGAGTACGAGTAAGATATACACGGAGGGAATAACTTTAAAACTTGTCATTGATCCGAGAGTATGATTAGAATTAGTCAATTGTCTTTAGTCCGGGAGTATAGATAAAACATATTTATTTTTCATTGATCTGGGAGTATGGATTAAGACATAGTTAATTGTCTCTAGTCAGAGAGTATGGAATGGACACAGTTATTGATCCGGGAGTATGGATCAGACATACCCGATCCGGGAGTGTGGATTTGGTAAAGAGGTAAATTTTAGATCTGGGAGTATGGATTAGGTAAAGAGGTAAATTCCTCTTTCTAATATTTCGGCAAAAAACTTATGAATATAATTTTGTTTTTTGAATTTTCTTTAATATTTTGCGATTTGTGGGTTTCCTTTTGTACTTCTTTATCATTAAACCCAAAAAAAAAAACTGTTTGTGGATTGATCTGATGATCAGATATGAGTTTGGGATTTCGAAAAAGGGTTTCATTTTGAGACATCACCGTTTAATAATGGTGGTTCCAAAGTTTCCATGGATTTTGTTATAGCTGATTTACATAGTCTGATCATTTTCTCCATCAGGAAACACCACCCTCTTCCGTCAAAATATATATTACTCTACTGATAGCACTTTGTGAAACTATTTACTTATGGTTTATAGTTTTGATTTCTTTATGCTCATAATAAAATTATTGGGCAGATTTATGAAGCTTGTGATTATAGTTTTTATTGATTTATGCAGTTTCTATACGAGGTTTCAGAAATTTCTCTCATTTTATTTCGTCTATTCCAGATTTACAGGGATACATGTATACTTTTAAACTCCAGATATAAGTTTATAAAATTTATACTGTTTGAACTCGATGTATACTTTAGTTATTAGAATTTTTGAATTTGTAGCGGAAGGAGGTTGAATAAGAGGAAAGCATGGATGACCTCAAGCTTTTAGAGGTTGTTGGGTATGGTCAACTTGGGTAATATGTAATTCAATGTCAATGTATGTATCATTGTTTATATAACATTAATTTCTCTATTTTGCTACTACTTCTTTTTTAAAAAAAAAAAAAGAACGATTGAAATTTCTCTTTACTGACTATGTATGTTATTAGGACATGTAGACCATCAAGAAGACGAATAATTGAGTTAAAAAGTTAGAAAATATGGTATTACTTTAGTTAATTGTTCCAACATGACTAGATATGTTGATGAGTATGATTTCAGAATTTATATGAGCAATAAATGGTCTTCACTTATATTTTGTACCTAATTTATTTAGGTTAAACTGATCAGATTCATATTTGTTTGTTGGTATGTTGCAGCCAATCATTATCTCAATGGCATGGTCGAGGTTGGTGACAGTAAAACCAAACTAAACACACGTTAATGCCTTGTTTGAATTGTTTGGATACATGATGGATATTATGGTGTTTGTAATATAAGAACTTTTGATGACACAATTCCTACATGTAAGAAAACGGTAAAGTAAAGTTCATGGTTTCATTTATTGTAATGAGAAAAAAAGGTATCATTTTTATTTTATCTTTATCTTTTTCTTAACCATACAGATTCTTGGTTGCCATGGTTTTTAATGGATGGCCTCGATGTCAATCTATCGAAGTGTTCTGAACATCTTCTTAGTTTTGTGTATATTGCTCATTTGAACCTACAAAAATTGAAAGTTTCCTATTGCCTATGGGGTTTTTTAGCATATAAGCTATGCTAAAATATAATGTTTTACATTTTGCAATCTGCCCATTTTATATGATATTTTATATGTTTGATACATAATTCTGTAAATCTTGCAATTTTTTGTTAATGTTGTAGGAAATTTTGATTTTTTTCAACGAATGGAAAGATGAAATAAGTATGATGGCCGGAAATAAGTTACATATAGAAGTTTGTGTTGGTTCCGGTGGGTCTTATGAAAGTTGTCTGCATAAGGTTTTATGAGATAATGTATTTACTGATATGAATTTTTTTCTTTGATACTAAAGTATGTTTGATTTATACAAATAAAGCTAAAGCCACATATGTAAGCACTGATCTAGAGTTTTGTTTTCTAAGTAGGTTAGGAAGATTTTGGACAGGTCTAAATGACAGGTACTTGATTAGTGATTATCTCAACAAGCTCCTTTGTTGCAAAGTTCTCCTAGTATGAAATTGTTGTAATTATTGTAATAATAATATATATGTGTTTCTAATTGAATTTTCTGTTAATGGAAACTTATTATATATATATATATATATATATATATATATATATATATATATATATATATATATATATATATATATATATATATATATTAAAATTCTCCTACCTTAGCTACAATAACTTTGCTAAGGATTTGACAAAAATGGTCCTTCCTTTATATATACATATATATACATGTTCAATTGAATTTTTTGTTAATGAAAACTTATTATATATATATATATATATATATATATATATATATATATATATATATATATATATATATATATATATATATATATATATTAAAATTCTCATACCTTAGTTATAATAACTTTGCTAAGGATTTGACAAAAATGGTCATTCCTTTATATATACATGTTCAATTGTGTCTCATTTTAACTTTGCTAAGGATATAGCAAAAATGGTCCTTCCTTTATATATACATATTTTTTTGTCAATTTTGCCCCTATTCTTTAGTCATTTTGACACCTTTTGTCCTTCCAATCAAAATTTTTATATTTTTTAGAAACCTTTTAACATTCAAAGTTTGGCCACAAAACTTTAAGGAATTGACAACTTTGGCCACTTTTCTAAAAAACTTTTTAATTTCAACCGTTTAATTTTTTAGTCATTTTGACATTTTTCGTTCTTACAGTCTAAATTTTTATATTGTTTCATAAAAAACACAAAAAACGGCTCAAGGTAAAGTCCGCGTTTGTCCTCATATTTAGCTTTTATTGTTTTTTCCTGTACGTTGCACTTTCTGCCAGCTTTCATTTTCTTCTTTTGGTAACATTTTTTATATATTGGTCTGCATATTTATTTTTTTGTTTTTTCCTACCTCTATCTATCCGTCTCCGTCTGTGAAAATTAAGGATCGAATTATCCCACCCACATCTTTTAACAAAAACAATACTCAAATTAGACACACACAGCCGATGCGAATTATGAACAACATAATATCTAGTTTAGTATAATAATTTCTGATCAATAAAGTTGTACTTACTTTCCTTTTTAGTAATTGCAAGGACATGGTTTGATTTTATGTGCAATAAGTATGCAGCAAAAAGAGAAATTAGGACTTTTGTTTTGTTTTGCTAACTTTTTAAAAGATAACTTATGTGTTTGTTTAACTGTGAAAACAAGATTGTTTTAGGTTCTTCGATAATATATATATATATATATATATATATATATATATATATATATATATATATATATATATATATATATATATATATATATATATATATATATATATATAGTCGGTTGCAGTGTGTTCTTTCAAATTTATTTCTTAAATTGTGAGAATAGAAAAAGGTGTAATCCATTATCTCCAAAAAAATTCAAGTCCATTATATTAATTTCGTTATATTTGCAAACAAACAATTTTAGTTTATTTTAATTGCTTAAAATACTAAATTTATTGAAACATTAATTAAAACATAATTAAAAAAGACTTTAAAAACTACCAAAAGTAACTTATCAATTTTATAAATATGATTTTAAGACCTTTTTTTATAAATTATATTAAATTATTTCACTAAATAACTTATTTATTAAAAAAATATATTAAAGTAAACGTATATCTTTTTAACAAAAAGGAACATAAGTATGTTTAAATACAAAAAATAAGATATTTTTATCTTTAACCCCAAAAAATATATGTCACATTTAACCTAAAACATAATCATATTTTTATGTCATTACTTCAAAACTTTTTTAAACCTAAAATAACAACAAACATTTTTATTTTAATAAATAGTAACATAAGTTTCATTTGTAACCCATAACATACATCAATGTAATTATTTAGGTTAACAGTTAGTTATTTTTATTTTTAACCCAAAACAACATATTATATTCTAAAACTAAAACTATAGCCCGGTGGGATGATTATAAGAGTTTTACGATTACCTTAAATCGAGTATATATATATATATATATATATATATATATATATATATATATATATATATATATATATATATATATATATATATATATATATATATATATATATATATATATATATATAATATTGAAAATGTGACATTATTACGTAGGACATGATTTATTAATAAGTATGTGGCAAACTAGTAACCACGCCACCTATGGGATATGCATTTATAGAACAAGTAGCCGCCGTCTCCCATAAAACTTTTTTTTTTCTTTTAGGAATTAAATATGTGTAACAGTACAAAAACCATATCAAAATTTTAATTTTTGAAAATAAAATATAACCATAATTTGTTTCAAAAAATTCACACAAATATCATACTATCAAAATAGATTAGTGCGGAAAATGCTGGAGAGTGAACGTTGCGCTATCAAGCCGGTCATTTCCTTTTAACACCGGAAGTACCTAAAATCACCCAAATAAACTAGCGAGTTTTCAAAATATCACATAATATACAACCACAAAATACCATGCAACATATATAAAGTTGTCACTCGCTACCCCTATGATCTTTAATCTGGGATAAGGGGTGTGAATTGATTTCATCATCAAAAGGGTGTCAGTCATCATTAGTTTCAAAAACACCAATTATGTATGTCTTATCACCAACAACAATGGTAACTTCATCGTTGATTTTATAACGGGACGTGGTGCGAATGCAAGCAAGACCGGTTGAGATGTTGTCATAATCCAAATTACATTTACACCCATTTGCTTCAAGATTCTTGCCGAATCTGTTTGCAATGGTAGTGAAGTTCTCTACATTAAGAAGGTGGAAGTGAACGCCAACAATTTTTAGCCAAACGATTCATTCGAAACAAATGTCCTCGACATCACCAACCTTGAGACTCATAAACCATTTCTCCCATTATAATTTGTTGGCTAGGAATTTGTTGACACATCTGCTTGAACCAAACTTAAGGATAACACCTATGCCACCGGAATGAAACACCTTGACGTGTAGGAGCCCATCTGCATCTAGGATCTTCTCGAGTTTTCAGAGGTGTCCTAGACTGATAACCTCCTTGTTGAGGCAGGAGTTTTCAATCCAATTGGCTATACAGGGTCCCTGCAAGCATAATATGGGGAGTAGAGGTGAAGAAAGAGTTTTTTTTTTTTTTTGTCATGGGTGGGTTTTCAGAAACTACTTGAGCAAAATTTTTGGAGTTGTTATTACAGAAGTACACAATCAACAAAGTAATGAAATAAAATAAACTAAATTCAGATATATTCAATATACAAGAATCAAATTTACAGAAAACATACTTGTTTGATGATAACACAGAAATATAACCACGAAATTGTAGAGATTGAGGCCTGCTTTAGCAGTGTCCTAAGACAGAAATTTCCCTGGGATGGGTCTGTCTTGAGGATACAACAATCCAATTCAAGAACAGATCTTGAATCTGTCGAAATTCACCATGATCCCTTTGGAAAGATAGACGATTTTTTGAGAGAAAGTTTGTGTGTTTATTGGCCCTCAAATTCTGTCCAGATCCTTTCATTTATAGGTTGTTAATGGTGGTTGTAAACCACCAACCGAAATTAACTGTCAAAAACTGTCTGCAGTTAATCCTTTATTTAATAGAATTTATTTTTCACTGAATTAATAAAAGGATTAATTAAGGACTAATTAATTTCGGATTATATATTAAAAAATATTATTTAGTCAAGAAGAGCCCAAGAGCCCCAAGGCCCAAGGCCCTATCTTTGACCATTAATATTTAATAATCCAAGCCTACTACTAGCCCAATTAAACTAGTCCAACACCACAACCCAAACCCAATTTGCTTAACCCATTACTTGGTCCATTTGAATAAATGAGTGGGACAAGCCTTATAAGGTGGGAAAAGGTTTCCTCTTCCACCAATGTGGGATAAGTCCCATATTGTAATTTTATAGAGCAAAGTTCCAATAATACCCCACATTTTCTATTCAAACTCCACGAATACCCCACATTTGAATAGGAAATAAGTGAACTTTGATATTCAAATAAGGGAAGTAAGATATGACATGCATCTGAATAGGTGTTGGAAAACTTGAACATTTCATAGTGAGTACTACTTGGATCTACTTTGTGGGTAGTGAACTAGAGTCTTGAACTAACCACTTCTTATAGTAGAATCAAAAACAAGAAGTATCACACATATCATATCTAAGCATGGTTCATTTCTTACCGTTGTGTTCTTTTCGGTCGTGAACAATCCTTTCTTCATGAGACTTTTAGAGAGCTTAGCCATGTCAGCTCCCAAAGATGCGACCTCACATCCATCTCACATAGGTAATGCTAATCTGGAACAATCCGTACTATTCCACTATAGAAGCTATCAGCATTATTAAGAATAAAGAATTCATCCCTATATCATCAATGGAAAAACACAAAATAGATATCATAGGAGTGAGCATACCTTGGTGTTGGTGGTTCTTTGAGTCTTCCCCAACTATTTGTCCTATTGAACCTAGACCATGGGATCTCCAATGTTGCTAGGTTAGGTTTCCACCAGGTGGTGACTCATTGTGTTGGCTTTAAGCCCATTCCCCTCGATGTGAAGAGAACTTGCCCTCTACTAAGGCCTTTTGTCAAGGGATCAGCTATATTTTCCTTTGACTTTATGTAACTAATGGAAATGATTCCATTCTTCAGCAAGTCTCTTATTGTAATATGTCTGCGCCTAATGTGTCTCGACTTGCCATTATATATATGACTTTATGCTCTAGTAAGAGCAGCCATACTATCACAATGTATGGCAATGGCAGTAACAGGTTGAGGCCACAGAGGAATACCCACTAGGAAGCTCTTAAGCCATTCAGCTTCTTCAGCAGCTTTGTCTAAAGCAACGAACTTTGCTTCCATTGTAGAACGAGTATTCACAGTTTGCTTAGATGATTTCCAAGAGATAGCAGCTCCACCAAGAGTGAACACATATCCACTTGTGGATTTTGCCTTTGAAGTATTGGAAATCCAATTTGCATCACAATACCCTTCAAGAACAGGAGGATATTTTGTGTAATGCAGTCCATAATTCATTGTATGCTTTAAATATCTAAGCACTCTCACTAATGCATACCAATGATCTTTTCCAGGATTATGGGAGTAACGACTCAATCTACTTACACTATAAGCCAAGTCCGGTCTAGTACAATTCATAATATACATTAAGCTACCAAGAACTTGAGTATATTCTAACTGAGCTACACTATCACCTTTATTCTTCTTAAGATGACTTGAAGGATCAAAAGGTGTGACTACCGGCTTGTCATCATAGTGTCCAAACTTCTTAAGTACACTTTCAATATAATGGGACTGAGTTAGAGTATAACCATCGGATCTTTTTTGAACTCTTACACCAAGGATCACATCTACTACTCCCAAGTCCTTCATGGAAAAGGAGGAATGTAGCATTTTCTTGGTTTGATTGATCACATCCAAATTAGTACCCATTATAAGCATATCATCCACATACAAGCATATGATGACACAAGCATTCTTGTATTGTTTGACAAAAACACATTTATCACATTCATTAATTCTAAATCCATTAGAGAGTAATGTGTTGTCAAACTTCTCATGCCATTGCTTTGGAGCCTGTTTTAGTCCATAAAGTGATCTAACTAACTTACAAACTTTGTTTTCTTGACCCTTAACCACAAACCCTTCAGGTTGGTTCATATATATTTCTTCATCTAGTTCACCATACAAGAAAGCAGTTTTCACATCCATTTGGTGTATTTCCAAATTGTGAATGGCTGCAATTGCTACTAATGTGCGAATTGATGTAGTTCTTGTAACAGGTGAATAAGTGTCAAAGAAGTCTTGACCCTCTTTTTGACGATACCCTTTAGCCACTAAACGAGCTTTGTACTTCTCAATGGTACCATCATGTCTAAACTTCTTCTTGAATATCCATTTGTGCCCAATTGGTTTTTGCCCATGTGGCAAATCTACCAATTTCCAAGTGTTATTCTGCACAATGGAATCAATCTCACTTTTGATTGCCTCTTTCCAAAAGGGAGCTTCAGACAAATCCATAGCATCCTTGTAGGTTTGTGGTTCCTTATTCACTACATAGGTCATGTAATCAGGTCCAAAATCTTTGGCTATTTTGCCCCGTTTGCTTCTTCTAGGTTCTAAGTTCTCTTCTTGAACCTTAGAAGAGCTCTCTTCATTTGATTGTAAACTTTTGTCTGAAATGGTATCATTTAGTCCATCATCCAGAGGTCTTTTCCTAGAGCAGGTAACCTTTTTCTCTTTATTCTTAAAAGGAAAAATATTTTCAAAGAATTCAGCCTCTGCTGATTCCATGATGGTTTGGTTATGGATATCATCAACATGTGATTTAAACACAAGAAACCTATAGGCTGCACTATTCATGGCAGGGCCAAGATAGATGCAATCTATGGTTTTTGGTCCAAGTTTAGTCCTCTTGGGAAGAGGTACTTGTACCTTAGCAAGGCAACCCCACACTTTCATCCTTTTGTAAAAGGGTAACCTCCCTTTCCACAGATGATAGGGTGATTTATCACTCTTTTTATGAGGAATTCTATTAAGTATTGAATTTGCTGCAAGAGATGCTTCTCCCCACAGATTATATGGTGCTCCAGAAGTAATTAACATTGAATTAATCATGTTTTTCAATGTTCTATTTTTCCTTTTTGCCACTCCATTTTGTTAGGGAGTATATGGAGCAGTTGTTTGATGTATAATACCATTTAAAGAACAAAATTCAGCAAAGTCTTTGGATTCATATTCTCCTCCTCGATCAGACCTTAGAATTTTGATCTTTTTGTCAAGTTGATTTTCAACTTCAGCCTTGTAATTCTTAAAATAATTCAAGGCTTCATCTTTGGTATTTAATAAATAAATATAACAATACTTGCTGCAATCATCAATAAAGGATATATAATAATTCTTTCCTCCTCTTGTAGGTGTTGCTCTAAAATCACATAAATCAGAGTGGATTAAGCCAAGTATTTCATTAGATTTTTCAATTGATTTATGAGGATGTTGTGAAAATTTTGATTCTACACAAACCTCACATTTTAAATTTTTATCTAATGAACATTTTGGTAACATGCCAAGTTTTGCCATTCTTTGAATAGAATGAAAATTGACATGTCCCAAACGAGAATGCCACAAAATTGAAGGATCATGCATATACATAGAAGAGGGGCTAGTAGTGCCCATTATTGCATTAACATTAACATTGGTTACATCATTGTTTGGTGTTTCAACACCATAGTACAAAGGTAAGACACTGACTTTGAAGAGACCCTCACTAAGGTATCCCTTTCCAACATACACCCCACCCTTGGTGAGAACAAACTTATCAGACTCAAATACAAGTTTGAAACCTTTGTTACTAAGAAGAGGACCAGAAATCAAATTCTTAGTAATTTCAGGAACATGCAAAACATCATTTAAAATAAGTTCTTTTTCAGAAGTCAGTTGTAGCTTCACTTTTCCCTTTCCTTCAACTTTTGCAGTAGAGCCATTCCCCATAAACATTGGTTCAGAATCTGAGACTTTCTGGTATGTAGAAAACATGGTTCGGGAGTTGCAAATGTGCCTTGTGGCTCCAGTATCAATCCACCAATCCACACAATTGCTAACCATGTTGGTTTGAATCACAGCAACAAATTGATTTGGTGATTCAACCATGTTGGCTTGACCAGAATTTCCTCCACCAGAATTGCCACCATTGTTTCCATTGTTCCCTCCATTGTTCCCTCCATTATTTCCTCCATTGTTTCCTCCTTGACCCCTCCTGAATCTGCAATCTTTGGCCTTGTGTCCCATTTTGCCACAAACATAACATGGACCAGAATTCTTCTTGAAATTCTTCTTGTTAGGGCCATGATTTTTGCCATCTTTGGAAGAGTTTTTGGAGCCTTGCTTCCCTTTCTTGTTGTTGTGCTTTGTCCTTGAAGTGCTTGTTTCTCCAACAAAGTTTGCACTTGGTTCCAAGGAATTCGTATCTGCCTTCTCATTCAATCTGTTATCTTCTTCCACACGAATTCTCAACACAAGTTGCTCAAAACTCATGTCATCAGTTAAGTGTTTAAGATATAGTTTGAAATTCTTCCAAGAAGGAGGAAGTTTTTCAATGATTGAACCAACAAGAAAGTTAGAGTTTATACCCATACCTTCAACTTCAAGATCATGTGCAATGACTTGAATTTCCTCCACTTGTTTGAGGACAGATTTGGTATCCACCATCTTGAAATTCATGAATTTTCCAATCACGAATTTCTTGGAACATGCCACTTCTGTTTTGTATTTCTTTTCCAGTGATTCTCATATCTCTCTTGCAGTAGTCATGGTAGAGTAGATATCATAGAGAGAATCATCCAGGGCATTCAGAATATAATTTCTGCAATTATATTCATTTATGTTCCAAGTTTCCACTACCCTTTGATGTTCTGCCAATTGGGCTTCATTGGGTGGTGTTGTTCCTTCTGCAGTGGTTATACCAACAGGAGGAGAGGGGGAGTCATCAGTGAGAACATTGGAAACATGAAGAGTTGTTAGATAGAACAACATCTTCTGTTGCCATCTCCGGAAATCTGAGCATTTGAATTTCTCAGGCTTTTCCACATGTGTTTTGATGATGGAATTTTGATCCATTCTTCACTCTTTGATTTCTGTCTTAGAATATTATTACAGAAGTACACAATCAACAAAGTAATGAAATAAAATAAACTAAATTCAGATATATTCAATATACAAGAATCAAATTTACAGAAAACATACTTGTTTGATGATAACACATAAATATAACCACGAAATTGTAGAGATTGAGGCCTGCTTTAGCAGTGTCCTAAGACAGAAATTTCCCTGGGATGGGTCTGTCTTGAGGATACAACAATCCAATTCAAGAACAGATCTTGAATCTGTCGAAATTCACCATGATCCCTTTGGAAAGATAGACGATTTTTTGAGAGAAAGTTTGTGTGTTTATTGGCCCTCAAATTCTGTCCAGATCCTTTCATTTATAGGCTGTTAATGGTGGTTGTAAACCACCAACCGAAATTAACTGCCAAAAACTGTCTGCAGTTAATCCTTTATTTAACAGAATTTATTTTTCACTGAATTAATAAAAGGATTAATTAAGGACTAATTAATTTCGGATTATATATTAAAAAATATTATTTAGTCAAGAAGAGCCCAAGAGCCCCAAGGCCCAAGGCCCTATCTTTGACCATTAATATTTAATAATCCAAGCCTACTACTAGCCCAATTAGACTAGTCCAACACCACAACCCAAACCCAATTTGCTTAACCCATTACTTGGTCTATTTGAATAAATGAGTGGGACAAGCCTTATAAGGTGGGAAAAGGTTTCCTCTTCCACCAATGTGGGATAAGTCCCATATTGTAATTTTATAGAGCAAAGTTCCAACAATACCCCACATTTTCTATTCAAACTCCACGAATACCCCACATTTGAATAGAAAATAAGTGAACTTTGATATTCAAATAAGGGAAGTAAGACATGACATGCATCTGAATAGGTGTTGGAAAACTTGAACCTTTCATAGTGAGTACTACTTGGATCTACTTTGTGGGTAGTGAACTAGAGTCTTGAACTAACCACTTCTTATAGTAGAATCAAAAACAAGAAGTATCACACATATCATATCTAAGCATGGTTCATTTCTTACCGTTGTGTTCTTTTTGGTCGTGAACAATCCTTTCTTCATGAGACTTTTAGAGAGCTTAGCCATGTCGGCTCCCAAAGATGCGACCCCACATCCATCTCACATAGGTAATGCTAATCTGGAACAATCCGTACTATTCCACTATAGAAGCTATCAGCATTATTAAGAATAAAGAATTCATCCCTATATCATCAACGGAAAAACACAAAATAGATATCATAGGAGTGAGCATACCTTGGTGTTGGTGGTTCTTTGAGTCTTCCCCAACTAGTTGTCCTATTGAACCTAGACCATGGGATCTCCAATGTTGCTAGGTTAGGTTTCCGCCAGGTGGTGACTCATTGTGTTGGCTTTAAGCCCATTCCCCTCGATGTGAAGAGAACTTGCTCTCTACTAAGGCCTTTTGTCAAGGGATCAGCTATATTTTCCTTTGACTTTATGTAACTATTTATAGAGGCTGGAACCTCAGAGTACGCGGGGCGTACTGCTCCGAAACGTCATTGCTTACATATCCGAAATACTCGAGTGCGAATGTTGACATACCTCGGTGCACGCGGGGCGTAGGCTAGTACGCGGGGCGTACTTCGGATGAGTCCGATGACTCGTCTTCGGATAATACCGGGATTTAATAATTAATTATTTAATAAACTTCGAAAATTCATATCTTCTTCATACGAACTCCGTTTTCGACGTTCATTATATCCACACGAAGGTGAGACTACGCTCTACAACTTTCGTTTAGACTTCGTCGGCTAATTTTAACTTTATATTTATTAATTATTTTTAATAGGCCGGGACAGAAAAACTTCGTTATAAATTCATAACTTCTTCGTTTGACGTCCGTTCTCGCCTAACTTTTCATCGCTTCGATACCAACAACAAGATCTTCGATTCTCGTTTAGATTGTTTCAGCTAAAAACCGCTCGATCTCAAATCGAGTATTTCATGCTGCATACCGCTAAGCCGAAACTTCGATAAATCATAACTTCCTCATACGAAGTCAGATTTGGGCGCTCTATATATATATTCGGAAACCTCGTTTCAACCACTACAACATTATCCAAAGATATCAAGTTTATTTTTCACTTAAATTTTGACGCTTGTTTTTATTCTTAATTAATCAAACCACATAATTAAGCAATTAAGCACAAAACACATAATACTCAAATAATACACTCTTATTATTTCAAAACGGGTTACAAAGGTTAACCTAGCCTATTACATTGCTAAAAATGGCAAGCCCGGAAACACAGGCGTTACACTCCAGCTCTAGTAGCATCAATAAATCTACTATAAACACATTTGTCACATTGATTTGTCTTGAAACCAAAAGACAAAATCACCTCATCAAATTTTTGATGTCATTGTTTAGGCACTTGTTTCAGCCCATACAAAGATATGACAAGTTTACAAACCATATGCTTTTTACTGGGCATAATGAAACCTTCTGGTTGTTTCATGTAAACTTCCTCGTCAAGATCACCATTTAAAAAGGCTGTTTTCACATCCATTTGGTGAATAACCAGATTGTGGATACTTGCCAAGGCAACCAACAATCTAATAGTATAAATACGTGCAACTAGAGCATACGTATCAAAATAGTCAATACCGAGTTTATGTCTAAAACCTTGAATGACTAACCGGGATTTGAATTTGTCAATAGTGCCATTAACATTCATTTTCATTTTGAAAATCCATTTGCAACTAAGAGGTTTAGAACCCGGAGGCAAATTAGACAACACCCATGTGTTGTTCTCAAGAATTGATGAGATTTCATCATCAATTGCTTCCTTCCAAAAGGCACTATCATGAGACTGTATTGCCTCTTGATAAGTCTTAGGATCATATTCAAAACTATAGTAATTAGAGTATTCAAGATTAATCTCATCCCTTGAACCTTCCACCAAGTACAGTTGGAAGTCGGATCCAAATTTTTTCACAATTTGGCCTCTTTTGCTTCTACGAATATCTTGTGGTTCTTGCACGATATCACCATCTTGAATTTCTGAATTTTGCTCTTTATTAGCACCAAAAGTCAGATCCTTAGGCCTTTAAATCGATGAAAATCTCATCTCATCAAAAATTGCATCTCGCGATTCGATAACAGTGTTAATTGAAACCGAATCATTAGGTTTTATTACATAAAACCTATATGCCTTGGAATGTTCAACATATCCAATGAATATTCAATCAATTCCATGTTCTCCCAAAATTTTCTTTTTGGGCTCGGTAAGCTTTACAACTGCCCGACATCCCCAAATCCGAAAATAACTCAAATTCGGCTTTTTCTTGAACCAAAGTTCATATGGGACTGTTTTGTTCCTTTTATTTGGAACCCTATTCAACAAATAGCAGGTCGTTAACATGGCCTCTCCCCAGAACCCTTCACTCAATCCCGAGTAAGACAACATCGAGTTTACCATTTCCTTTACATTAAACTCGATTTTTGCGTTCATCAATACCATTCTGTTGGGGTGTGTAAGGTTTCGTGGTCTCATCAATGATATCCACTGATTGGAAGTATATGGGATCCATATATTCACCTCCCCTATCAGTCCTGAGACATTTAACCGGAATGCCCAATTGCAATTCCACCTCGTTTTGTATATTTTGAATTTATCTAAGGCTTTATCCTTAGAATGCAACAAATACACATAGCAAAACCGAGTGCAGTCATCAATAAAAGTGACCACATACTTTTTATTTCCCAAAGATGGAGTGGAATGGAAATCACACAGGTCATTGTGTACAACTTCCAAAACAGCTGAATTTCTAGTGACACTAGGAAATGGTTGTTTTGTCACTTTTGTAAGCATGCATGTTTTATATTTATCAGATGTGATATCAAATGCTGGAATTAATCCATCTTTTGAAATCTGATGCATCCTTCTAAAGTTGACATGACCTAATCTTACATGCCAAAGCATAAATTTATCAACATTAGAAGCAGAAGATATAAATGCAGAATTTTGAACAGATAATAATTTGTCAACAATATTTAAACGAAACATTCTATTATTTAAATATCCAATGTCATTAAACATTCTACCCTTAGACAAAACAAACTTATCCAACTTAATAGCTTGTTTATAACCATCATAATTCAAACAACTAGAGCTAACAAGATTCTTGCGAATCTTGGGAACAAGAAAAACATCAAATAACCTAATAGTCTTTCTAGAAGTAAATTCAAGACACACGACACCTAAACCACAAATAGGAATAAAAGAATCGTCTCTCATTTTCAACACCGAACCACTCCCATCTTTAGGAGGAGTTAATGTTTCAAACATCCGTTTATCCTTGCATACATGGTTCGTTGCTCCAGAGTCGATCCACTAAGCAACATCATCATCCTGCACATAGAATGATTCAGGGATAAATGAAACATAATAAACATAATTCTGATTAGAATTATCAAATTTAGTAAAAAACTGACCTCCTTTAACTTGGGCCGAAGACCCGTTCACTTTCCCATTGTCTCCACTATTTCCAGCACCATTGTTGCCCAAATTCACACGAAAATCACGGTTGCAATGCCCAACTTGATTGCACCTCCAACAAACCAAATCCTTTCTCTTTTTGTTGGAGTTGCTTGGGACATGTTCATGCTTATGTTTGCCATGTCCTTTGTGATTCTGGTTCCTTGGTTTGTTTTCAACCATATGAACCGAGGGCTGTCCAGGTTCAACTTTTCCTTTAGGTTTTTTAGATTTGTCACTTTCCTTCTCACGAAGAGATTCTTCAGTACGAATGTGACTAGCAAGTTGAACCAATGACAGTTCCTCCTTTTGATGTTTCAAGTTATGTTTGAAGTCTTTCCAGGATGGATGCAGTTTGTCAATGATAGTGGACACAGTATTGGATTCATCCATATTCATACGTTGCAATTTAAACTGACCGTATATACCAAGGAGTTCATTGTACTGTTTAGTGACAGACCTTGAATCTTCCATCTTATAATTATTAAAGTCACTTACCAATAACTTCTTGCTAGAAGCATCCTCAGTAATGTATTTCAGTTCAAGAGTGTTCCACAACTCCTTGGCACACAAGGCTTCACTATGGATATCAAATAAAGCATCAGACATACCGTTCAGAATGTGACCTTTGCAGATATAGTCATCATTGTCCCACTTCTGTCTCCTTCTTGTCTCTTCATCCGTCTCAGCAACACCTTCCACAGGCTCTGCTGGTCTTGGAGTAGTCAGCACGTATGTTACTTTCAGAGTGGTTAGCATGAAGTGCATCTTTTTCTTCCAACGCCAGAAGTCTACGCCTTCAAACTTCTCCAGCTTGGAAAACTTAGTGGTCATCTCGCGGATTGAGTCACCCATCTCCAGAAACAAGAGATATCAGTTCGATTGTAGGGAAATTTAGGGTTTGTGGTGGAGATCTGGATACCAACTTGGATCGTGATATCACTTTCTGAACTGATATTTCTACTCTATGCATGTGTTACAAGAAATTCAGCCTAGGATAATCCAAGAGGACAGTCTCGTTTCTAGGCACATAAAACGTAAGCCAATATGCTAGAGGATTCTGTGAAAGTATGATGAAAAATGAGAGCTTAAGATCGTACCCTCTTTTGTAAAGGAAGAGCTGTTTATATATTAAACAAGATTAGGGTTTCATTAGGGTTGGCCCGTCATTAGTTGCTTTGGATACCAGCAGGACCCCAGCCAGGGGCTTTGCCCCTTGGACCCCGCTAGGGGTGCTGCCCCTAGACCCCGCCAAAAGGGCGTTGTCCCTTTCGAAACCCCGGACCCGGGGGCACTGCCCCCAGACCCCCGACTAGTCGTTGAACCGGCTTCTAATTCAATCTTATGCATGCGTGCACTTCGCACAACTCCGTACATATATTAAAGTACAAATTATGAAGTCTGTTAGCTCACATGTTAATTCCAGTTACTTAAAATGACATGATGACACTAAAATCACCAACAATCAAAACTAATAGAATCAGAACAACAACCTTTTTTTAACTAACGTTATACCAATTGTTGGTCGAGTAGGTACTCAATGAAATCTCAAACAAGCAGGATCCAAAGTGAAATGAATCAAGATAACTAATGACTTGAACATTTCTTTTTGGAATGACCGAGCCGTTGGGGTCATAGTAATGCGACTTGACTTGATGATTTGACAAGATAGAGATCTAGCGGGCCTTGAAGTCATTTTCTACTTTTTTTTTAAATCCAATTGAGTACACAAGTATACTTAGGGGGTGTTTGGGAGTGATATTTGAGCTCTAAAAATGTTTTTCTTTAAAAATGTTTATTTGCTTATAATGATAGTAAAAATAGATTTTTAAAAAATGTTTGGATTAGTTTTTATGATAAAAAAAACCAATAAGTCAATACGTTAAAAAATGTTAGACTTAAAAGTGTTTTTTGAAGTTATTTTGGTTAAAAAGCTAAAAATAGATTCAAAAAGCCAAGTTTTATATGTTTTTTAAGAAATGTTTTTTGAAGCTAATAAACAAAATTATTCTAAAAAAATGTTTTTGAGTTTGTCAAACATTTTTTTGACCTATTAACTTTTCAAAAAACCAATAAGTATATATAGTTGGTTTGAAAAGCCAAAAATACTTTTGAGTTTCCAAAACACTTTTTTTTTTTATTTATTAGCTTTAAAAAAAACAATAAATCAATAAACGTTTTGAAGGCGATCCCAAACACTATCTTAGGAATGAAAATAAGTTTTTTTTTTCTTTTTTTTTTGGATTTGAGAATAAACAGAATATTTTCACATTGCTAGTGTTGGGCCGGTCCAGGATGTGTGATGTGAGCTTTTGGAGGCTGCTGGCCCAAAAGGGGTGATGATTTGATTGCCCCATTGATTGAGGTGCTGACCAGTGGGCCGCTGAACCCAATTACTAGGATGGAGAACAAGGCCAGCGTATGGGCATCTAATGATGGGACTGATGAGGCTAAAACCACTAGCTGGAGGAGCCCAAAGCGGAGGCATCGACTAGGTCTACGGTGGCGGCGCGGCAACAGATAGTGACGGATCGACAACATGTTGACGGTGCCTCTCCAGTCTCCTGCCAACTATCACCACGCCAAATTGACGATGACTACTGCTATTGTTGCGTGATATTTGATTTTGTGTTTCTTGAGAAGAGGAATTTGAATTGATTCCTAAGGATATAGATATTTGATCCGATGCTGTTTTCGAACTTTGATCAAAGTTTTTTCCCCCAAAATATAAAACTATAATCAATTTGTAATTTCATCCCCAATGGATTTTCTTACTTATATGTCAGATGAATGCTCTTAAAAATCTTGTATTGACTGACGTTCATTTGCATTCTTCAAGAAAGCGTAACACGTTCTCCACTACTAAACCAGAAAAAAACATTTTTCTTATGTATTGCAGATTTGTCGGACCTCGTTCCATCAGAGGGTAACATACTTCAACTAATTGACTCAAGATACCTAAGGATGGTGAATGAGCTATTTATTCGCTTCTTTTATCCTGCAAAAGGGTTATCCTTCCAATATTTATCATATTTCTCGTCTGCAAAAATTTCAATTTCTTTCTCATTTTTTTCCTTTTTTATTAAGACTACTCGGAGTGGGCAACGCCCCACTCCCATTATTACCCTCATAACGCGTAAACGCCAATGAACACCGCCCCACCTTCCCGTTATTACATGTTAAGGGCTTTCGCGTTACTTTCCGTTACCACCATCACATATGGTAACGGCGTTTTTTTGTTTTCTTGCCTTGTAACTCGTGTGGGCGTTGCCCACACCCACCCCTCTAAAACTCATTTTTCTGGGTTGTGACTAGTTGAGCTATTAGATGTCGGGCCTTTGTCTCTATTATTGGAATTTGTCATGTCAGAATTGTCAAATTTGCAGAGGTGTTTTCATGTGTTGATTCATCAAAAAAAAATGCTTTAGTTTGGAATGAAAAATTAAATCGGTGAAAAAGACATTCTATTTTATTATATAGACATCTTAATTATAATTTGAAATATTTTTATCCATTGAAATTACAAACAATATATTTATTTTTTTAAATCTATATTATCAATATATTTGCCTTTATTTACCCATAATAACATACTTACATTTTTTTTACCAATAATAGCAAATATGAAATTCAATAATATGAAGGTTCACATTTTCTTTACACTTAATAGTTATTAGTATGGATGTAGTCCTACCCTCTCAACCCTTTTGCCATATAGGTACCGTATCCTTTTTTCTTTCTCTTGCCACTTCCATTTTTCCTAACTCACTACACAAATAATTTATTTTTTCGGAGCCCTTACAACACACTCCTAATGTACAAATACTAAATTATATAAAGATACAAGTTCTCAAGCATACATAGAGAGAAAGAGGGAGCGTGTCCATGATTGTGGTGAACCCACCCAACCTGCATCATTTTGAACCCACACTTCACGGAGCAATGGGCATGGACGTAACTATGGTGGCTTTGGTACCACTCTCAAAATTAAATCTCACACTGTGCACCCTTAGGGAGGAAGGAGTCATTCCATCCCAACACACTGTCACATCATCATTGTTTCTATTATCTCTTTTTCATCTTTCCTAATCTACAACACATGAAATTTTTATATTTCTCAACTCACTCAAGACATTTGCTAAAGCACCGTTTTTTTTTAATTAAATTATAAAATATAACATTTTTTCTAAAATAATATTGAAAATAACCATGGTTCTAAATAACGTGACTTAGCGGCAATGTCAACCTCAAGCTTTTCTGAGCCTTTTTGAGCCATGTTATTTGTAAGGCGTGATATAAGGTTACAATTTTGTATTATAATTAATATTTTTATATTTATTTGAATTATTATTCATTTTCATACATATATATATATATATATATATATATATATATATATATATATATATATATATATATATATATATATATATATATATATAAGTTAAGGTGACGTTTTAGTAAAGGTTGACGGCAAGTACAAGCTTTTGAGTCATGGCACGTCTTGACACAGCTATGACGAGCTTTTTAGAACCTTGAAATAACAGTTAATTAAAACAAATATTATTTAATAAAATATGCACAGTTTATTAAAAAAAATAAGTTATGCACAATTTATTAAAAGAAATAAGATAGACAACAAATAAGTATGTTTTAATAAAACCTACAAATTACAAGGACTAAAATTGAATTTAGACATGAACTATATAACCCTTTTGTACTCTAAACCTATTTCCTAAAAGTAGGGGTGGCAAATTGGGCATCGTGTTGTGTTTCTGTCTGAAAAGATATGACACGACATGACAATGTTTTATTTAACACGAACACGACACGAAACAATGTCGTGTTTTTTTTAACTAGCACGAAAAAAGCCGATTAAAAAACGACAAGTACGAGACGACACGACAAAGATAACATAATAAAAAAATTAGTATATTTAATTAATATTTAATCATACATAACACGAAAAACACGACAAATACAAAAAACACGACAAATAAATGCTAATCGTGTCAATTTCGTGTCGAATTTTAAACGCGAACACGACACGACATGACATCGTGTATTTTACACTTAACATGAACACGAATTCGGATTTCAGTTTCGTTTCAATTTCGTTCCGTGTCAACAATTGCCACCCCTACCTAAACGTAGCCGCCTCGTTCTTCCTTGGTCACAATCTGGATCTCTCCTCCCACCAGAACTCTATTTTTCATATACTCTAGTCTTGTCTGAGATTTGCTCTCCTCCCCGTCAAAAATCAAGAATATTCTAAAAGAATATATATATATATATATATATATATATATATATATATATATATATATATATATATATATATATATATATATATATATATATATATATATCCATGTGAGACGGCTTAATTTTGTGAGATCGTGAGACGCAATCCTAGCCATTCATTTAGTAGGTAAAACAAAAACATTTTTAAAATGCAAAACAATTGAAAATTTTCGAAAAAAAAATTTCCAATATTATTTTCGGAATATATATTTTCCAAAAAAAAAAATAAAAAAAATACCAAGAAAAATAAGAAATAAATACAAAAAAATACATTTTTTATATATTTTAGTAGAATATTTAGAATATTCTATATATCTGACAAATCTAGTAGAATATTCTAAACATTCTAAAAATCATATTAGAACTGTACAGCGTAATATTCTATTAGAATATTTCACGTATTTAAAAAAAAACGCTAATTTTTTTTAGGTAAATAAAGTTCCGAAAATAATAATTAAAAAAAGAATGTTTGGATTTTTCCTTTTATTTTGCATTTTAAAATTATTTTTAGATTTGGTCTTACGGTCTCACAAAATTAGCATGGTCTCAAATTAACATGAATATATATATATATATATATATATATATATATATATATATATAGACTTAGGTTATTTTGTATTTACTAACTATTGTGTGCCAGAATGCATAGATCTGGACCACCGGATGGAATAAAATCAAAGGTCATGATCTGAGAGTCTATGATATTAGAATGGGATAACATGTACCATATAATCATACTAATTTCAACATAAGGGCATTTTAGTCAACTAACCTGTATTAAAAAGGAATTTTTCGGATTTTTATGGATAATTAATTCTTTTATTTTTAAAAATCTGAATATTTTAAATTAATTCAAATTTAAAAATCCAATTTTATTATGTCAGAATGATAGAATGCCAACAATGAACTAGTAAATATATTTTCGATTTAATTCTGTCAGGATGACAGAATGCCAATCATAAACTACTAAATACATTCTAAAAGAATATACAAAATGGAACTAATAATATACCAAATAATTACATTGTATGATTGTGATTCATTAAATAATAACCACATTCTGAAAGAATAACAAGTGTAATTCTTAAAAAATAACAACATTCTTAAACAGTGAGTGTGATCATTCTTTGATTCATTCTTCAAGCCTTTTCCATCAGGTCTTCAAGCCATTCTTCAAGTCATTTCTATCACAAATTCATTGCCAAACATTTTGTAGTGATACATTTGTTGTAACGCCCGCATTTCAGGACTAAGCATTGGTAGATGATGTAATAGTCTAGGTCAACTACTGTAACTCTTTTTGAAGTAATAAAAATGAAATATTTAAGTATTATGTAAATTATGTGTTTTATACTTAATTATAAAGGTATAATTAATAAAGAATAAAAATAAGCGTCAAAATTAAAGTGTGAGATAAACACGATATCTTTACATAAAGTTGTAGTGGTCGAAACGAGGATTCTAGGGATATAAAGAACGCCGAAATTCTAGTTATAATAAAGAAGTTATGACCCGTCAAAGTAGGGGTGTTAATCGGGTAATTTTTTCGAGTTTTGGGTAATTCGGGTCGGGTAATTCGGGTTTTTCATGTTAGAAAAAATACCCGTTACCCTACCCAAACTAACTTCGGGTAATTCGAGTATCGGGTCGTGTTTGGGTAATTCGGGTATTACCCAAAATATATAATTTTTTTTGAATTTCACCTGAAAACAAATTTAATGGAATAAATACGCCTTGCTTTACTAGTCTTGTTTATATAAACAAATGAGACATAAATGAAGTTGCTCAAGCTTTAAATATTGAGATTTTTTAGTCAATAATATCTGAGATATCAAGTAATTTTTTAACAACTTAATCTAATATAATAAGATGTTAAAAAAACAAAATACTTAAAGATCTTAATTTAAAAGTTTAAAATGTTTAAGATAATTGTAGCCATAAGTTTTGTCATGTTCTGAAGTTTTGTCAAGATAATGAGTTTGTTAATTACAATAAAAACTATAATCTAGAAAACAGTTAATTTTTAAAGAACATGATGATATATAAACAATTAGTCTTAACATTGTTAGTGTCATATGGTCATAATAAATAGATTCGTGTTTTACAATAATGATAGTTAGTTTAAGCGTGATCAAATGCTTGCTATATAGTACATGCTCTACAAAAAAAAAAAGAATTTTTAAAATAAATCGGGTAATTCGGATATACCCGAAACCCAAAAAATGTACCATTTACCCGACCCGAAAAAAATCGGGTAACCCGATTACCCAAAAAAATTTACCTGATACCTGATTTACCCGACCCGATTTACCCGATACCCGAATTATCGGGTATCGGGTATTTTCGACAGGGCTACGTCAAAGTTTCGCGACGGAACCGACACGGCACCGGGAAGACGTAAATAGTGAATTTACGATAGAAGACTTTTTAGCCTTAGTGATATAAATAAAAGTTGTAGTATACGTTAAACCGAGAACATACAAAAAAAGAACGTCCAAATCTGATTTTGTATGAGAAAGTTATGAATTTTCTAAGATTTGGCATAGCAGTGCACAGCCCGAAACTCGAATTTAAGATCGAGCGGTTTTTGGCCTACGCGACCTAAATGAGAGTTGAAGATCTCATTAATAGGAACTCAACGATAAAAAGAAAGACGAAAACAGAGTCCAAATGTAGAAGTTATGAATTTTACGCGGTCATTTAACAATATAATCTCCTCCGACTGTTAAATTTAAGATCAGTCGAGAATTAGCTGACAGAGTCAAAAGGAAAGTTGTAGATCTTGTTTTTACCTATGCTTGGATATAAAGAATGTCGAAAACAGAGCTAGTATACGAAAGGTACGGGGTTTAGAAGTCGGTAGGGTGCTGCTGCAAAAGGGGTGACGTGGCACAATGCAGGCCACCCACGTTCTGCCACCAGAATGGTAACACCTAGCCTAGACTCGATGAGTAGAAGTACCAACTCATCGAGTAGAGCTGTTTCATAGCCTATAAATAGAGGTGTCGGGTTCAACACTTCTCTCACACCTTCAACCTTCATTTTTTCTCTCTAAACTCTCTCTCTAACTCCCCAAACCCCCGAAAAGCCTAGGAAACTTTCCTAGCACTTGAAGAAAGCCTCGGAGAGCCTGGAGTCTCCAAGAAAAAGAGTTTTTCGGTTTGAAACTCTGCCTGTGCGAAGCCCGGTTTTCAAGCAAACTTCCCAGTTTCGTCAAAAAGGTTATTTTTAGAAGCGAGGTGTTATCCAAATCACTTCGTATTAGGTGAGTGTATAGCCACTTTCATCTTACACATAGATATGAAGTATTTTATATAAATTATGAGCTATGTGTATAAATATGTTATCTGTTTACCTGGGATGTATGCTGGATGAAAGATTTGAACTTCTTTCTTTCAGATATGAAACTCTTTCCTTCAGATCTACACTTTTTCATCTCAGATCTAAACTTTCTCTTCAAATCTAAACTGTATAATTTGAGATCTATGTTGGATGAAAGATCTGAACTTCTTTCCTTTAGATCTGAACTTTTCTTCAGATCTGGACCGTATAAATATTTTATGCTTTGAAAGTTATGTTGGATGAAGGATGTAAACATTGTTTTTCAGATCTGGACTACACATGTATTTTATGCTTTAAAAGTTATGTTGGATAAAAGATATAAGCTTTATTCTACAGATCTGGACCATGTATGTGTTTTATATCTACAAATATATTGGGTAGAACATAGGTAGATAAAATAGTTGGTGTGTGGTGAAATAAAATGATGAGAGGCCTCAATATTGACGTTGTTCCAGTCATCTAGAGGAGTATGGATGATGACCAAAGACTTTTCTAGGAAGTCCAGTGGAACGCTAGCAGGCTCACAACCTGTAGGTGTTTGTGAACGAAGTGTTCACCAGTGTACTCCATCCCCCCATGGTTGCCTTACGGACACTTATGGCTGAGGAATCCCCTTAGCAGTAGTGTCCATCCCGATGAAATTCTTTAGGATAGGTCCCTTATGATAGATGCTTTAGGGACGTAAGGTGAGGATAACGGGAACGGGTAACCGGGTTAATGATTCTTGAAAATAATAAACTTATTTATTGTGGGTTAAAAACCCTATATGCTTACCAGGCTCCCCACCCTGACCCACTCAGTTTCTTGTATTACAGGTAGTGGCAAAAGCATAGTTGGATGATTTAACGAGAGATTACGGATTTGAGGCCATATAGTGTTTTGTGGCCTAAGATGTTTATTTCTTTTTAGTTTATGCTTATGGTCTGTATCGATGATTGACTTCTCGAGTTTTTGTAATGTAATGGAAATACAATTCTTTAAGAAATGCTTTGATAAAATCTATATCATATTTTTTTTGGGAACAAATTCCGCAATACTTTTCTTAAGAAGTTACTCTGATTTTTATTAAAAAGTATAAACGAAATCGGTCTTTTCTGGCCGTAAAAGTGGGTATGTCACACTTGTAGGAACTGCACATTAAACATATAAATAATTAACTACAATTCTATCAAAATACAATAATAATATTCTTACAGAATAAACTATTCTTGCATATTTGTTTTGAATATTCTTAAAGAATTTATATTATCAAGAATATACCCAACGAACAAAACATTTGAAATATATAAAACATCTTCGGCTCACAAGTTTTTTGAAAAATGATCATCTATGAAAGCACCATGATGATCATGGAATCAGTGATGGAGCTTGAAGTTATGATTTAAGGGGGCCGAAAATAGAATACGTATAAAAATTGAAGAATAGGGGGGGGGGGGGGGGAGCAGAATCAAATTTTATAGTTTTGGGCATAATATGTAACCTTTTCAATACTTACGGACTATATATAAAAAAATTAAGGGGGGGGGGGGGGGAGCAGAATCAAATTTTATAGTTTTGGGCATAATATGTAACCTTTTCAATACTTACGGACTATATATAAAAAAATTAAGGGGGGGGGGGGGCACATCCCCCCGTGTCCCTATATATGATCCGTCCATGCATGGAATGCTTTCATGGTTCATTTAATTTGTAGCTTAGTAAAAGAAAATTCAATTAGGATGATCATGAATCGCTTTGTTTGTTGACCGTCATTGACATTTGTTCCTAAATGGATTAAAAAAGAAAAAGAACCAATAGAACAAAAAAATCACAAACACCACACCAAATGAATTTTATAAATTTCCTGTGATGATGTTTATCCCACTCAGGCACTCACCTCACCCACTTTACACATATATTATCCCACTGATTGGTATTCGATACTAATAAACCCATACTTTTGGTGAAATTAATTACATTAGGTGGTATTAATGCAAGATCATAAATTAGAATTTTAGGGGAAAAAGGTGAACGAAAAGTAGTTAGAATGACTTACTCGATGCCTAGAGAAAAAGAGAAAGAGGGTGGCGCCACTGAGATCCTCTGGTATCAATCACACCACCGGCCGCCGTATCGTAGGTTACATGTTCTCCATGACCTACTGATCACCGAAAACCAATAAATTGCAGAGAGCTTGGAGCGGTTTCCGTTGGTTTTATTATAGTTATGGGCAAGAAGACGGTAGTACATGTATCCACAAGGAAGAAGTAAGGTGACGCCGGTGGTGGAGGAGTATGATGGTGCAGGAGATCAGTGGGTTGAAGAAAGGAAGAAGAATCATGAAATCGAGTTTTCTAAGGAATAAGAATTGGGCGACGTACGCGATGGTGATGACAAAAAAGAGGGTGATATTTAGGGTTTTAAACTGATTTTCATTATTTAAAGGAGGAATTAAATTATTTATTATATTTTACCATAATTAGATATATTAAGTTTACCATTATACCATTTTTAAATTTATTTAATGATTTATTATTTCCTGAATTCTCATTGGTGCATACATGCACACAATAGTTGCTAAAAACATTTGAACCTAGCTCTCTCTCTCTCATTATATATATATATATATATATATATCTATATATATATATATATATACACGTTTAGGTTCATGTGAGACGACATACCTAATTTTGTGAGACCGTGAGATGCAATCCTAGTAACTCATTTGGTAGATAAAAAAGAACATTTTTAAAATGCAAAGTATTTGAAAATTTTCGAATTTTTTTTTTCAAATATTATTTTCGGAATTTATATTTTCCAAAAAAAATAAAAAAAATACCAAAAAAATAAAAAAAAATACATTTTAAACATATTCTAGTAGAATATTAGAACATTCTACATATCTGACAAATCTAATAGAGTATTCTAACATTCTAAAAATCATATTAGAATATTTATAGTATAATATTCTATTAAAATATTTCACATATTTTTCAAAAAAACGGTAACTGTTTTTATTTTTTATTTTTTTATTATTTTTTACTTTTTTTTAGGTAATTAAAGTGACAAAAATAATAATTAAAAAAAGAATTTTCGGATTTTTCCTTTTATTTTGCATTTTAAAATTTATTTTTAGATTTGGTCTCATGGTCTCACAAAATTAACATGGTCTCAAATGAACCTGAACATATATATATATATATATATATATATATATATATATATATATATATATATATATATATATATATATTCAAATGAAAACCATAAAAAATTAAAAACCCTAAGAACCTCAATTAATTAGTAAATATTTACACGATACTCTTATTAAACATGTTAAAATCCCAATTTTTTTGTGTTTTTTGTATGAAAAGAGCAAACTTATAATTTTTACAGTCTAATATTTTCATCTATATATGCTTTCATATTTTAATACAAAACTTATATAAAATACACATTTTAACAATCCATTACAATTTAATGTAAAAAATTCACAACTTAATACAATCTGTTTTACAATAATTCATTAATTCAAAAAAGTCAAAAACTCAAACTCTACCACCACATGCCGTCACCAACCGATTGTATCAACATAGTAGCCGTCATTTTCTTCAAAATTAGATTTGTAAATAAAGTCATGCATTAACAACTTAAATACTACATTCACAGTCTAATAAAGCCTATGAATTAACTCGTTTTGAATTTGATGCAAAACAATTATAAAAATTAGTGGATCCTTACAAATTTATACAACAAAAAAATATATATTCAGAAGAAAATTAACAAAAAAAAAAATTATACATAAGTCATTTATATTTTAACACAAATAATAAAAAAAAATTCACAGCAAAATACAGTAAATTCACAATTTAAACAGAAGTTCATAGTTTAATGCAATCAATTCACATTGTAAACACAAAAATCACAATTTAATATAAAAAATTAATAGTTTAATATAGTCAATTTCACAATTTAAATAAATATTCACAGTTTAATGCAGTTAATTCAAAGTTTAAAATGCAAAAATCACAGCTTAATAGATAAAAGTCACAGTTTAATACAATAAATTTACAGTTTAATACAAAGAATATAAATTCACAACAATAATATCAATTTAAAACTCTTAATACATACAATTCATAGTTTAATATACAAAACTCACAGCTTAATGTAATAAATTCACAATTTATGAATATATATATATATATATATATATATATATATATATATATATATATATATATATATATATATATATATATAGTCATATTTTCAAATTAAAAGTTATATTTAGACGTTAATATATGAAGACATTTATATGTATTAAATTGTGAATTTAATATATTAAGTCGTGAATAATATTTACAACGTAATATACAATTCACAGTTTAGTATACAATATTAATCAGATACATTGTGTGCACCACATAAATTCATAGTTTAATAGATCTTTTCAGAAATCTCATTCACAGTTTAATAATCAGTTTAGGACTCTCATTCATTGTATTTATAACATAAAAACATATTAATTCACGCATTCATAGTAACTAACTTAAATAGAACTAAACAATAGTTAAAACATTAAGACATCACAGTTTAAAGCTTAAAAAAATCAAAATTCATTTTATTTGAGAAAACACTAACATAATAACACACATTTTAAATTCAATTCACAACTTAACAACAATAAACCATAAAGTGAATAAAAACTTGATGCGAACATTATAAAAAACATAATAAACATTGATTAACAACTTAATAATAGAAAAAAAACTATGTTTAACAAAAGTAAACAAAAAATGAGAGATTAGAACATTAAATTCACAACTTAACAAAAAGAAAAAAAAATTAAACAAATATCAACATACATGATGCGAATATGGTGTTGTTTCACTAAATATCAGAGAGAAAAAGATGGAGTTGAGTTAGGGGTGCTACACCAGAGCGGCAAGGCAGTATTTGTGGGGGCAGTTGACATCGATCTCAGATCTAGTCCATCAATCTCACCAGAAGTCATAGATCTGAAGGCATAAATCATATATCCATAAGCGAAAATCATAGATTTGTTGTCGGAAATCATAGATCTATTGTCGGAGATCATAGATTTGGACTGAACCGCTTCAAATTTGATGAAAACAAAGGATTTTGGAGGTTGAAGACATACATCTATGGTTGGTAGAGGTGGTGGTGGACCAAATCTGAATAGATCTGGTGGTCTTTCATGGAGATCGAGAGAAAAAAATATGGAGGCGAGATGAAGATGTTTCATCAGAGCTCATAGATATGAACATTAGTGGAGACTTTTGGCGACGAATTGAGGCCTAATTTTGGAATATCTATATAAATCGTTTATTCCCGAAACCCTAAGACGTGTTGGAGACTTTTGGCGACTAATTGACGATCAGAAGGGTTCTTGGAGCTCGGGTTCTCGAGAATTCAACTTAAAAGTCAAGTTAGAAGAGATCAAAGGCAATAAACATTACTCTTTTTCTTAAAACCATGTTCGAATCAGTAGATTTTGATTTTAGGATGTTATTTGCGGTAGATATGAGCTAAAAGCTTTTTACTTCTGTTTAAAGTAGATAAACTTATGAATATGGTTTGATTTAATGGCATGGATTAATTTGATTTGGTGAATTGTCTTGGTAAGCTTGTTAAAGACCCTTATGTTAATAATAATAATTTTTAGTTAATAATGAAGTTATTGAGTTGCATGAACTTCTTCTTAATTGCTTGAATCATATAACTTGTGAAAACAATATTGTATGCCTAGTATTAGTGCATATGAACCTAGAGTTAACTAGAAAATAAGTAAGTGAATGTGTGAGCATGTGTGATGAACAACCACATATGAGTTGATTGAATTGAAAATTTTAGTTTGCTAATATTACAAGTCTTACTTGATCCAAACTGAACACTAGGAAAATTGTTAGTTTAATTAATCGGCCACTATTTGAATTAACTTGTTTGTTAAAGGATTACTAATAGTGAACATGAACCTAATAACATTAGAAATCAGTACCCAACGACATATTAACCCATTGCAATTTCCATGAAATCAACCATAGGAATAAGTGAATCGAATCTGAACAGAAGTCTCTTTTATCATTAAATCTAGTTACCTTCTATTCTCTTTAGTTTTTAGTTTTTTTTAGTGTTATTTGCTTACTTAAGTTTCTAGTCTTGTAAAACTAGAGAAAAACCCCTTTTATTACTTGTTCTTATTTAGGTAATTCTAGTAGTTATTTTAATTGTTACTGTTCCCTCTGTTCAATACCATACTTGCTTAAACTATATTGCTAATCAATAGGTACACTGTCTTTCATGTGTTCATTTTGTGTTTTAAATTAGTAGGATTAAAACTAGTGTAATTCACACACATCATCGGTGCTCCTCATCACTCTCTGTCCGACCCCCCCACCCCCAGCAAATAGGGGTCCGACATATCCTTATGTATAAAAGCTCGAAAGGAGGCATCCCAATGCTAAAGTCATGGTTGGTGTTATATGAAAACTTAGCCAATGGCAGCAAGGAATCCCAACTCCCACCAAAGTCCATAACTCAAGCACGTAGCATGTCCTCGAGAGCCTTGAATCATCAGCTCACTCTGCCCTTCTGTCTGCGGATGGTATGCAGTGCTGAAATGTAGCCGGGTGCCCAACTCCTCATGAAATTTCTTCTAGAACCTAGAAGTAAAATGCACATCACAGTAAGACACTATCGATGTTGGTACTCCGTGTCAAGCCACCATTTCTCGAACGTAGACCTCAGCTAGTTTCTCCGCAGAAGAGTACTCAATTATAGCCAGGAAGTGAGCACTCTTTGTCAATCGGTCCACAATCACCAGATTGCATCCATACCCCTCGTAGTCCTCGGCAATTTGGTAATAAAATCCATAGAAATCTGTTCCCACTTCCACAGAGGAACCTCCAGAGGCTGCAACTTGCCATGAGGGCGTTGGTGCTCTGCCTTGACCTTGCGACATGTTAAATATCTCTCAACAACCCATGAAACGTCCCTCTTTATACAGGGCCACTAATAATCGTGTTTCAAATCTAAGTACATCTTCGTGGCCCCAGGATGAATGGAAAACCTCAACTTATGGGCCTCCTCCATCAAAATCTTTCGAGCTCCACCCGTATATGGCACACATATCCGCCCATGGAAGGTCATAAGCCCCCGACTATCCTACACAAACTCAGAAATCTGCCCGATCACCCGCTCTCTCTTGCGGTTCTTTGTTCTTATGGCCACCGCTTGGGCCTCTCAGATGACATCTAAGACTGGAGTCATCACCGTCATCCTCATACACACATATTATCACACCCCGAAACCAAAAGAGGAAACATTCCGGGGCAGAGGACGTCATGAATATCACAACCAATGTACATAGTAAGCATAGTAAAACACAAAACTTTACATTACATAGATTCATTTACATTGTTTGAAAACAAGAGTTACATATGTTGTACGTATACATATCTTATGAACAAAAGTAAAGACGTGTCTTCTACATACTTCGCCTTCGCCAAAAGGATCGCTGGGTACCTGTCTGTAACGCCTGTGTTTCCAGGCTTGCCATTTTTAGCAATGTAATGGTCTAGGTTAACCTTTGTAACCCATTTTGAAATAATAAGATTGTATTATTTGAGTATTATGTGTTTTGTGCTTAATTGCTTAATTATGTGGTTTGATTAATTAAGAATAAAAATAAGCGTCAAAATTTAAGTGTAAAATAAACTTAATATCTTTGGTTAATGTTGTAGTAACTGAAACGAGGTTTCCGAATATATATAGAACGCCCAAATCTGACTTCGTATGAGGAAGTTATGATTTATCGAAGTTCCGGCTTAGCAGTATGCAGCCTGAAATACTCAATTTGAGATCGAGCGGTTTTTAGCCGAAGCAATCTAAATGAGAATCGAAGATCTCATTGTTGGTATCGAAGCGATAAAAAGTTAGGCGAGAACGGACGTCAAACGAAGAAGTTATGAATTTATAACGAAAGTTTCTGTTCCGGCTTAGCAGTATGCAGCCTGAAATACCATCAAGTTGTTTTGTTTACAAGTATGCATATGTTTATATTTGTTATATGACTTGTAATGTATTCGTTTATGCTTATTGGTCTGTATCGGAACATGACACCCCGAGTTTTGATTATAATGAAAATACATTTCTTTTATGAAATGCTTTGGTAAACATTGTTTTATCATGCTTTGTTTTTGGGAACAAATTCCGCAACTCTTTCATATCAAAAGGATTTACTCTGAAAATATTTAAAAGCATAAATGAAAATCGGTCTTTTCTGGATGAGATTTTGGGGATGTCACAGTTGGTATCAGAGCATTAGTTTAAGCGAACTAGGAATTTGTAGGATTTCTAGACTTAAACTTAGAATGCTAAGTGAAATTTTGAGATGTGTGTCTGTTGTGATTTAGACACAAGCACTAGTTTATTTTAGGAAAGTTGCCTAAAATGCTTTATGTGCTAAATGTTATATGTTGCCATATATGATATTATTTGTTCGGATCTATGGTCTGTTGCCGACCGGATCTAGAAACCTTATGTGTGTAGGATTCTAAGCGTACGTCTACGATATTAGAACTAGCATGTAAACGTTTCGGAGTGATAAGGATGATTTGATTATCTATCATGATTGAGGATCTAATTTCACCTTATTCGGTGTGTAGATCAAAATGGTGAGAACAAGAAGTGGAGTTGGAAATGCTGACGAAAACAGGAATCAACCACCAGTGATTGAGCCAATACCTGTCGTAGCAACAACACCTGAGCCAATAACCATGGCTGGTGTGCAATTGATGATTCAGACGATGTTGGATCGTCAGATGGATGAAACTAGACGGTTACTTCAACAAAATCGTGAAGAACTGTCGATTCGTGTGGAAGAGCCTGAATTAAATGAAGGGCACTCGGAAGGTGGAAACTTCAGTGGGTCTGTTGGTCCAGCCAACCCACCGATAGTTAGGCAAGATAACCGTGATGGAAGGAATGATGGAATGGGATGCAAGTACAAGGACTTTTTGACTTGCAAACCATCGACCTTCAATGGAAAGGAGGATCCGATTGGGGTTATGGATTGGATCTCCGAAATGGAGCTAGCCTTCATGACGTGTGGCTGCAGAGGTAAGTTGCAAACTATCTATGCCGTGCGTAAATTCCGAGGTGGATCCGTTCGTTGGTGGAACACTCTAGGGAAGACCTTAAGCCCTAATGAGCCACTGCAATTGTCATGGGCAGATTTCTTGGTGCAGTTCAAGCGCAAGTTCTGCTCGGCTCAAAATCTGTTGGAGTTGGAGAATAAGTTTTTGACATTGACGAAGGGTAGCATGTCAGTGGATGAGTACACCAATAACTTCACCGATAAGATGGAGTTTGCCTTGCGTATCGTCCCATACGAGCTGACAAAGGTGGATCGGTATGCGAAGGGACTTCCATGGGAGTACGAGGTGCCAGTACGCCAGACACTTACTCTAGAGGCAGCTATCTGGGCTGCCAAGTCTGTTGAGAACATGATCAAGGGGAGAACCACCGACAAGGTTGATGTTGGTGAGAAAAGAAAGTTTGAGGGAACATCTGGTTCCGGTAAGAAAGGAAAATTTTCGAAATCTGATTCGAAAAAGTTTGGAGGAAAAGGAGGCGAAGCAAAGTGGTGTGATAAGTGTAAGAAAAAGCACTTTGGGAAATGTAGCGAGGATGTGACCTGCTACAAGTGTGGAAAGGTTGGACATTTTGCCAATGAATGTCCGAACAACAAAATGATGTGTTTTGGGTGTAATGAAGAGGGGCATATTTTGAAAGATTGTCCGAAGAAGAAGGAGGCAGCAAAGCCCAACATTCCACCAAAGCCGAAGGCGAGAGCCTTCCAGATGACACTTGAGGCTACGAAAGATGAAGCTGATGTCGCTTCAGGTACCTTTCTCGTAAACGAATTACCTGCTCATATATTGTTTGATTATGGAGCCAACTACTCCTTTATTTCGCATGAGTTTGGTAGAAAGCTAGCTTTGCCTATTGATAGACTAGATAATGCTTTATTAGTCGAAGTAGCTAGTGGAAAGTTTGTACCTGTTAGCCATCGTATGAAAAACGTCTTGATCGACCTTAATGGGAATAAGTTTCACGAGGCGTTATTGCCTATCGAACTTAATGGTTTCGACATCGTCTTGGGAATGGATTGGCTTAGTGCCAATGATGCCGAAATTTTATGCAAGAAAAAGATAGTTAAAGTAAACCCGCCTGGAAAAGATTCGTTTATGGTGTATGGGGACAAACGGCGAGTGAATTCTGGGATCATTTCTCTAATGAAAGCCAGAAAGTGTTTGACCAAGGGATGTACAACATATTTAGCATTCGTGATTGATGCTAAGAAAGAGAAGAAGGCGATGCAGAGCATTCCAGTGGTGTGTGATTATCCGGAACTATTTCCCGAAGATCTTCCTGGATTACCACCTGATAGACAAGTGGAGTTCAGAATAGACTTGTTACCAGGAACCACGCCAATAGCAAAAGCACCTTATCGATTAGAAGGAGCTGATGATGCAACTTCAGGAGTTATTAGACAAAGGTTTCATTAGACCTAGTTCATCGCCCAGGGGAGCTCCGGTGTTATTTGTAAAGAAGAAAGATGGAAGTATGAGAATGTGCATCGATTACAGAGAGCTGAACAAGGCAATAATAAAGAATAGATATCCGTTGCCGAGGATTGATGACCTGTTTGATCAATTGCAAGGTTCGAGCTATTTCTCGAAGATCGATCTTAGGTCAGGATATCATCAGCTGAAAGTAAGAGAGAAAGATATCGAGAAGACTGCATTCAGAACTAGATATGGACACTACGAGTTCTTGGTTATGTCGTTTGGACGAACCAATGCTCCGGCAGCGTTCATGGATTTGATGAATAGGGTTTGTAACCCGTTCCTTGATAAATCTGTGATAGTGTTCATAGACGACATTCTGATTTACTCGAAAATCCAGGAGGAGCATGGCAGACACTTGCGAGAAGTGTTAGAAGTTTTGAAGAAGGAGAAGCTTTATGCGAAGTTCTCCAAATGTGATTTTTGGATTCGTGAGGTCCAATTCTTGGGTCACGTGGTCTACCAAGAAGGGATAATGGTTGATCCAGCGAAGATCGAAGCTGTGATGAAGTGGGAACAACCGAAAAGTCCCACGGAGGTTCGAAGCTTTTTAGGATTAGCCGGATATTACCGAAGGTTTATCCAAGGCTTTTCTTTGATTGCTACTCCATTGACAGCTTTGACCCACAAAGGAGCTACTTATGCTTGGAGTGAGAAGCATAAAAAAGCATTCGAGAAGTTAAAGAAGAAGCTATGTGAGGCACCGATACTTTCTCTACCCGATGGAGTTGAAGACTTCGCTGTTTATAGCGATGCGTCTGGTGTTGGATTGGGTTGTGTTTTGACCCAAAGAGAAAAGGTGATAGCATATGCGTCTCGACAACTGAAAGAGCATGAAAAGAATTACCCGACTCATGATTTGGAGTTGGCAGCGGTAGTTTTCGCTCTCAAAATATGGAGGCATTACCTCTATGGCACGAAGTGCAAACTTTTCACTGATCATAAGAGTCTCCAATACCTCTTTAATCAGAAAGAATTGAATATGAGACAACGACGCTGGCTAGATTTACTTAAAGACTACGACTGCGAGATACTTTACCACCCCGGTAAAGCTAATGTTGTTATTGATGCTCTCAGTCGGAAGGTCAATCTTGAAAGGAAGAGGCCAAGAGCGTTGAGAATTGAAGTTGTCTCGACCATTTTGGAAAGTATAAAGAAAGCTCAAGAGGAAGCTTTTGAGAAAAATGACCGAAAGGAGGAACGTTTAGGTAAAACGTTGGTGTTTGGTACTAACGGTCATGGACTGAAGGTATTCCAAGATCGTATTTGGGTACCTAAGTCAGCAGGAATTAGGGATCTTCTGATGGAAGAAGCTCACAAAACCATGTACTCAATTCATCCGGGTAGCACTAAAATGTATAGGGACCTGAAACCCTACTACTGGTGGCCGACGATGAAGCTTGATGTTGCAAAGTATGTGGCCGAGTGTGTGACTTGTGTGAGAGTCAAGACACAACATCAGAAACCTTACGGGAGTTTAGAACCATTGCCTGTGCCTATGGGTAAGTGGGAAGACATTGCTATGGATTTTGTCACTAAACTGCCCAGAACAAAGAATGGTCACGACATGATTTGGGTGGTCGTTGATCGATTCACTAAGAGTGCGCATTTCATAGCGGCCAGGGAGAAATGGTCTATGGAAAAGCTTGCGAATTCTTACGTGAAGGAAATTGTGAGGCTTCACGGTGTTCCGTTAACGATTGTATCGGATCGTGATAGCCGTTTCACCTCAAGGTTTTGGAAAAGTCTACAAGAGGAAATGGGTACCAAGTTATGTTTAAGCACAGCTTACCATCCGCAGACTAATGGTCAGAGTGAAAGAACAATACAAACACTTGAAGATATGCTGAGAGCATGTACCTTGGAATTCCTAGGTAATTGGGATGAACATTTACCGTTGGTAGAATTTTCCTATAATAATAGTTTTCACTCGAGCATTAAGATGGCACCTTATCAAGCTTTGTATGGACAGAAGTGTCGTACGCCGTCTTTTTGGCTTGAGGCTGGGGAAAAGCAGTTTATGGGACCGGAGATGGTTCATCAAACTGCTGAAAAGTTGAAAATAATTAGGGAAAGAATGTTAGCAGCTCAGGATCGTCAAAAGAGCTATGCTGAGAAGAAGCGAAGACCGATGACTTTTCGGGTTGGGGATTCGGTTTTTCTTAAGGTCTCGCCGTGGAAGGGACTTATAGGATTTGGTAAAAGGGGAAAGTTGAGTCCAAGGTTTATTGGACCGTTTAAAGTTCTTCAGAGGATTGGGAACCAAGCTTACAAGCTCGAATTACCCGAAGAACTGAATGGAATTCACAGCACCTTTCATGTGTGTTATTTGAGGAAGTTCACGGGAGAAGTTCCCGATATAATTCCAATTTCTGAATTGAGAATTGATGAGAACAAAAGGTTGATTGAAGAACTAGAGGCAATTGTTGACCGAACGACTAAGAAGTTGCGACGCAAAATGGTTGGGTTAGTGCTTGTCCGATGGAAACACACGAATGGGCCGAATCTCACCTGGGAGACGGAGAGTGACATGTTGAGTCGCTATCCGCATTTGTTTGTCGATGTGTGATTCCGGGGACGGAATCATTCTAAGGTGGAGAGAATTGTAACGCCTGTGTTTCCAGGCTTGCCATTTTTAGCAATGTAATGGTCTAGGTTAACCTTTGTAACCCGTTTTGAAATAATAAGATTGTATTATTTGAGTATTATGTGTTTTGTGCTTAATTGCTTAATTATATGGTTTGATTAATTAAGAATAAAAATAAGCGTCAAAATTTAAGTGTAAATTAAACTTAATATCTTTGGTTAATGTTGTAGTAACTGAAACGAGGTTTCGGAATATATATAGAACGCCCAAATCTGACTTCGTATGAGGAAGTTATGATTTATCGAAGTTCCGGCTTAAATACTCGATTTGAGATCGAGCGGTTTTTAGCCAAAGCAATCTAAATGAGAATCGAAGATCTCATTGTTGGTATCGAAGCGATAAAAATTTAGGCGAGAACGGACGTCAAACGAAGAAGTTATGAATTTATAACGAAAGTTTCTGTCCCGGCCTATTAAAAATAATTAATAAAAATAAAGTCAAAATTAGCCGACGGAGTCTAAATGAAAGTCGTAGAGCGTGGTCTCACCTTTCCGTGGATATAAAGAATGTCGAAAACGGAGTTCGTATGAAGAAGTTATGAATATCCAAAGTTTATTAATCATTTTGTATTTAAATTTAAATCAAAATCGGAAGCCTTATCCGAAGACGAGTCACCGGTGTGATCCGGAGTACGCCCCGCATACGAGGGTACGCTGCCGCGTACTCAGCATAGTGTCGACACTTCGGATGACGCATGCAGTGACGATTTCGGAAGCAGTATGCGCTGCGTACTGCAGTACGCCCCGCGTACTCCGAGGCTCCAGCCTCTATAAAAGGGATCCGAAGGCAGCCGAGAGTTTTGTTCATTTCTTCTCTTCTCTCTCCCGTTTTGCATCGTTTTGCGTGCCAGAAATATCCCGAAGCCCCGGTATCATACTCTAGCCCCGAGGCAAGTCTCGAGATCCCGAAGATCCCGAGAAGTGCGGTTCCCGAGTCAAAGCTCTGCCCGCGATAAGTTCGATTTTTGTGAAGATCTTCCAGATCTGCGGAGGATTACTACTTCTATAAGCCGTAGTGCTGTCGGATCATCTTCTGATCAAGTGATTGTGTAGTAGTTATTTCTTTCTAACGCAATAATACGAAGTATTTTATATAAAATACGTGCTAAGTGTATATATTTGGTTGTGTTATGTGTGAATGTGTATTCACTCTCTTCTATCTTATAGATCTGATTATTTCTCTATGAGATATGTGTTATGTGTGAGTGTGCCTCATCTGTTATGTGATATATGTGTTGATTAAAGCATGCTATACAGGTTTTCAAACTATGTATACAAATGTATATTTTTATCTACTAATATGTTGTGTAGAACATGGGTAGACAGTTGGTGTGTAATAAACAGATGAGAGGCCTCGTTGTTGTTTGATTTAGTCATCTAGCGGAGTTTAGATGACGACCACATACTTTTCTAGATAGTCTTGTGGAAACATTAGCAGGTTCGCCACCTGTAGGTGTTAATGAACTTGGGTGTTCATTCGCTGTACTCCATCCCCCTCATGGTTGCCTTATTTGACTTATATTGCTGAGGTACCCCCGAAGCATGTGTTGTCGCCCCGATGAAATATTCTTAGACTAGGTCCCTTATGTTAGTTGTTTTAGGGACATTAAAGTGAGAATAACGGGAATGGGTAATTGGGTTATTGTTGGTTGGTGAAAATTAAATATGATATTTATTGTGGGTTGAAAACCCTATATGCTCACCAGGCTCCCAAGCCTGACCCACTCAGTTTTAAATTGTATTACAGGAAGTGGCGGAAGGGCATGAGATGGATGGACCATCAAGTTGTTTTGTTTACAAGTCTGCATATGTTTATATTTGTTATATGACTTGTAATGTATTCGTTTATGCTTATTGGTCTGTATCGGAACATGACACCCCGAGTTTTGATTATAATGAAAATACATTTCTTTTATGAAATGCTTTGGTAAACATTGTTTTATCATGCTTTGTTTTTGGGAACAAATTCCCCAACTCTTTCATATCAAAAGGATTTACTCTGAAAATATTTAAAAGCGTAAATGAAAATCGGTCTTTTCTGGCCGAGATTTTGGGGATGTCACACTGTCTAATGTGGACCTGAGAATACAAGCAGTTTGAAAATCAGCATAAAGCTGGTGAGTTCATAGGATGTTTGTTTTTCTGAAAATGTACATGTTTCCTTTCATTTTCTGAAAAAGTTATGTATCCAAGAAAATCCCATATTTTCTTATATATAAAGTTTAGTCATTTGTTTTGTTACACGATGATCAACTGTTATCCCAGGAAAATCCCATATTTTCCTAAAAGTAAAGTTTAGTTACCCGTTTGTTACTCAGTTTGATTAAGAACAGTTTGTTATGTGATTTCTACACACTCTGATTAAGAACAAGTTCAGTTAACCCAGGAAAAACCCTCATTTTCCTAAAATGTTTGTGAAGTGTTATCGAATCTGAAAGTAACGTACAAGTATCTACCATACTTAAAGTGTGTGTGAGAAGTTTCTCGAAAGTTTGGTTACCTTTAAATGTACATTAGTTTTAACACGTATATAAAACTAATAATTAAGTGTAAAGCTTTCATAATCTTGATTGCGAGTTCCTTAAGCATACTTCAGACTAGATATGACTCGGATTGGGGCCAATATCTTTTATGACTTTTGTCACCCTTCAACCTTTCGGTTCGGCTGTAGCTAGCAGCTAGGTGCGGGATATTCAGTCCCGTATAGATCTATACACTCAAGTCACGCTCTCCCATCCGGAGATTCTGGTTACAGGGATAGTCCTCCGCTCTCATATCAATGGGAAGTGTTACAAAGGACGTGTCTCCAATCTTAAGATTATTCTTTACTCTCGTATCTAGGGGGAGTACTATCTATGACTGACTAGGTTCTATTGATACCTGTCCTTCACACTCGTATCTAGGGGTGTTTTATTAAGGACAATACAAATGTTCTATGATTTCTATCAGTAAAAGTGTGAATAATCAATTGTGAAGTATAAAGTATAACACTATATAATAAGAATTGAAATCGGTTTGAAGAACAACACTACAAGTTAAACAGTTTGTTAATATGTTTTCAATTCTTAAAAGTGTACGGATTATGAAACCATTCAAATGAAATAATGAATTTAAGTACAAGATATTCTTGTACTTTTGCTTGTATTCCCCCCTGAAAACATTGAAAAACATTGAAAAAGGTAGGGGTATGAACTCACCAGTTGTGGAACGTGTCGTCTAGGATGCTAAGTGTCAGATCGGGGATTGATAACGCGCGAGGTTCCTATGAAATATGATATGAGATACAAATGTATCTAATTAGACTTTAAATCACTAATTAGATATGATTATACACTTTGAGGTGTGAAAACACTTCAATTCAAGTGTTCAGAGTGACCCGGGTGGCATCTATGGATGTGTAGGACCTAGATATGGAGTTTACTCTTCAAGAGTAAACTCCTTGAGGAGTTCACGGTCCATTGACCATATCCCCATGAGTTTACGGTCGTAAACTCATGGGTGGTGGGTTCTTGGATGCCAAATGGTCATACAATGCACACGGGAAGGTTCTAGGGTTGATTCCATGGCTTAGGAAGTGATTGGGACTTTAAATGACCTTGGATAAGAGTTTACGGTCTATGAAGATGTTCTTCGAAAGTTTACTACCTTAAACACGAGTTTACTACCTTAAACTCATGTTTGCCCAAGATTCATGGGTTTTGGTGGTTGAAAGTTAAGCATACTGAGTTCTAGACCCATTTCTAAGCCATATAAGGTGTTAAGGGCACTTTAACACCCATTGAATGAGTTTAAGGTCTAAGGAGATGAGTTTACGGTCTAAGAATGTTCTTGGACCGTAAGGTATCCTAGGTTGGGCTGATCCATAAGGTATCCTTCACTACATCCAACCACCTCCTTTGTCTCATATTCAGGTTGGGCTGATCCATAAGGTATCCCAGGTTCTTATGGTTTGTGAATATGGTACATTGGACACCATATAGATAGTGGCGCCAAATCTTGAGGGCGAATACCACCGCCCCCAACTCCAAATCATGGGTGGGATATCTCATCTCGTGAGGCTTCAGCTACCTCGACGCATTTGCTATCACGTACCCTCTCTGCATCAACACAACACCCAATCCCGATATGGATGCATCACAGTAGATTACAAAGTCCTCTACTCCCTTCGAGAGAGCTAACATTGGAGCCTAACACAACCTCTGATGAAGAGTCTTGGATGATGCCTGCTTCTCAGGCCCCCAAGTAAAAATAACATTCTTCCGGTTTAACTTGGTGATAGGGACAATAATCTTGGAGAAATCTCTTAGAAATCTCCGGTAATAACCTACCAATCCAAGAAAACTTTTGATCTCGGATGGGGGTCTCGGCACCTCCCATTGCATAACTGCCTCAATCTTGGTCGGGTCAATCAAAATCCCGTTCTGGTTAATGAGGTGTCCTAAGAACTGAATCTCTCGTAACCAGAAATCACACTTGGAGAATTTGGCATAAAGCCTCTCTATCCTCAACTCCCCAAGAATCTCCTAAAGATGCTTCTCATGTTGTTCCCTAGACTTCGAATATACTAAAATATCGTCAATAAAAACGATCACTAACCGGTCCAACATAGGCCTACACACCCGGTTCATGAGGGCCAAGAATGTTGTCGGTGCGTTGGTGAGCCTGATAGGCATCACTATGAGCTCATAATGGCCATAACGAGTTCGAAAGGCTGTCTTCTGAATATTCTCCTAGCGGACCCTCATATAATGATATCCAGATCTCAAATCAATCTTGAAAAACTAAGACGATCCCTGCAACTGATCAAATAAGTTTTCGATGCTCGGCAATGGATAACGGTTCTTAACCGTCAACTTGTTCAAATCCCGGTAATCGATGCACATCCGGTGTGAACCATCCTTCTTCTTGACAAAAACGATCGACGCTCCCCACGGCGAACTACTCGGCCGAATGAAACACTTCCTCAACAGCTCCTGATCTGCGATGATATCTCCAACATCTCGTGCAGCGCAAGACGATATGGTGCCTTGGCAATACCCCCCCCCCCCCCAAACCAAATCGATCCGGAACTCCACCTTCCTCTCATGAGGTACACCCAGAAAATCCTCAGGAAAAACATCCAGGAAATCACATAGAACTGGAACATCGGAAACATATATCAACCTCTCCTTGACAACCCGAGTATCCACTACATAAGTTAAGAAGCCCATAAATCCATGCTGCAGACTCTGTCTTGCCCTGTCGGCAAAGCAGAAAGATGATCCTGATCTAGTTCTCTCACCATAACACAGAAAGTACTCCCCCACTAGGGTCTAGAATCGTCACCATCTGACGCTCGCAATCAATCACAACTCCAAATTTGCTTAGCCAATCCATGTGCACTATGATGCAGACATATCCCATCTTTATCGACACCAGATCTATCAGAAACTCAACACCAAAGATCTCCAAAACACAATCCCAGAATAAATCAGTAGCAAAAACCGCATGCTCTTTGGCTATAAAACCCTCAGTGGTCGACTCAAAGCCTAACGTCTAACACTAATTCAATGAGTAAAGGATAAATACATGAAGGATCGACTCGTAATTGAGTCAAATAGCACCAAGGCAGGAACAAAATTCACAAGAAAATTACTTATATTAAGCATAATATAAGCATAAACGAGTCATAATTGAAGGGTTTTCGCCAAAAGACATCCTATGTGCTCATGCAAACCCTAAAGCTTGGATCTAGGTTTCTCTATTGTACATGCTTTTAATCCAAGACTTAAGACCCTAGATCTAATCAATATAACATATAAATAAGGGTTTAGATCATACCTTGATTGTTATGTAGCAATAACAATCACAAATCCTTCTTGTATTGACTTTAGAAAGCTTAGAGTTACAAATGTCACTCCTCTAATGGCTCACAAACACCAAGAGCAAGAGGATGAAGAAGAGAAGAGAAGGAGGCTCTCAAAACCGTGTGGAAACCCTAGATTTTTAGTTCCCCAAGTTTTTGAGGTTTAAGGGCACTATTTATACATATAGGCTATAAGGGTTTTGAACTAGGAAACCCTAATTTGGATGCTTAGGCCCTAAGCAACCCATGGACCCTTTATTAACAAGCCTTGGACGATTTCTAATGGGTTTCCCCATAGAATTCGTCCAACCTTAAGTAATAAGGTAATCCATAGCCCAATTGCAATTATCTTATAATTACAATTCTAGTCCCTTAAGTTTAATTAATCTCTTTTAGTCACAAACTTAATTCTTATTAATTCTTGACTAATATTAATTAAACAATATGATTTCTCCTTTAATATATTATTCTCATAATATATTAATAAATCATATTTAATCCTTTCTCTCCATAATTCATCCTATCAAGTTGCTTTGGTGAAGGCAACCCAAAAGGACCATACACCATCGGGTTGTAACATCCCGAAATAACAAGAGTAGGGTTGAAGGGCTAAAAGTGTTAATTGGGAAAGAGTTACTCGGCGAGTCCATGGATGGACTCGGCGAGTAGAGTCGCGACTTGGTCGCGTGTTAAGTAGCCGACTCGGCGAGTTAATGAGATGGACTCGGCGAGTAGGCGCTGAGTGGAGAAAACCCTAATTCTCAGAGTTGAGCCCTGTATAAAGAGCATTATGTTTCCTCCCCAGCCTCTTTATTCCCCCCTTGAGTCCCAGGAACCCTAAATCGCAGAGAGGCACCATTGTTGAGTGGATTGGAGCTTGGAGAAGTAATTGTTGAAGAAAGTTTGGGAGTTTGAAGGTGTGGAGCAAGGGGCTTTCCTTGGATTCGAGTTTCCTTGCAGTTGGGGAGTTCTTCTGAGGTAATATCTCGTTCTTAGACTGTTGTTATCTTGTTTCTTCATTTTAGGGGTTTGAGGGAAGCTTATCTTGGGCTATATTGGAGTCTAGAGGTTAGGTCTGAGGTTGCTACCTCAGATCCGAGATGGAGAAGAATCAGAGAGCATGAAAGTCTCTGTGTTGGAGTGTTTAGTGAAGCCTTCATGTCCCAAACCCTAACCCAAAGTGCAAAAAGCCTAGATCTCGTAGGATTCACGTAAAGCTTGCCACTTTACCTGATGAATGGGTTGTAGGAAGCTATATCTATGTTTTGGATCAATTGCATGGCCTGGAGTGCTTCTGTATGGATTCAGACCGGTGGTACTCGGAGAGTCACATGGGTGTACTCGACGAGTTGGTTGAAGATGAACTGGGACTCGACGAGTTGGAAGAACAACTCGGCGAGTCGGATGAAGATGGCCTGGAACTCGGCGAGTTGTATGAACAACTCGGCGAGTAGGTTGAAGATAGCCTTAGACTCGGCGAGTCTGTTCTTGGACTTGGTGAGTCTTGTCGAAGAGTCCCGATGTTCTCTGGTTGAGTCGAGAATCGGTGAGTCAAGGGATGACTCGGTGAGTTGTGTGTGAGTGGACTCGGAGTTGTTGGACTCGGCGAGTCTCGGGGTGACTCGGCGAGTTAGGTCGCGGATTGAGGGAAGTTCTGAGTATGGGGGCTCGGCGAGTCGTCGGGTTGACTCGACGAGTAGGGCCAGTCAGGGGTTGACTTTGACCTTGTCTTGGACCAAGGGTTGTCCAGTGGTTTCCAAGGGTATTTTGGTAATTGTTGATTATTGTTTTGAGTTCAGTACATTGGTGATTGACCAGTGGTGGAGATCGTATCAGTGATCAGAGCAGCTTGAGTTATCTGTTCAGTCGGCAGTTTCGAGGTGAGTTATCCTCACTATATCAACAGGGTCTACGACACCAAGGCCGGCCCTTATCGGATTGAGATCCGGGTAGTTTTTATGTTATTGTTGTGATATGTTTGCATCCTAAGAGCTAGGGTGGTATATGTTAGAGACGTGATTGAGATCGACATCCTGAGAGATAGGGAGATGCTATGCTAGTGACCTGTTAGGTCGGTATCCTGGTTAGGATGATGATATGCTATGTGATCTGTTTGATTTTCTTGTTGACTGTGAATTGCTATATGATTGTATGTATATGTGCACATGGTTGTTTGGACTGGAGTTGGGTTGAGGCGGGTCCTGCTGTGTGCTGTAGGCCAAGATACCCAGGGCGGACCGGTTGTCCCAAACGCCCAGCGAACGGTCCGGATAGGCTGTAGGCCCCGAAAGGGCGGACCAGACCTGCCGAAGGCTCGGAGAGTGGACCAGATAGACTGAAGGCCCGGTGCGGGCGGACCAGTCATACTGTAGACTCAGAGAGTGGACCAGGTGGATTGAAGGCCCGGGAGCGGGCGGACCAATCACACTGCAGACTCGATGTATGTGGATAAACTCAGAGGGTGGACCAGGTGGACTGTAGGCCGGTGCGGCGGACCAGTCACACAGTAGACCCGAAGTGCATGGCTGTTCTGTGATCGGATATGTTATGGCATGTTATGCGTGTATGGTATTTGTGGTTAGTATTTTGGGGATATCTCACTAAGCTTTCGGGCTTACAGTTGTGGTTTCATGTTTTTCAGGTTCTTCAGGAGACTGTGGCAAGGCGAAGGCGTGATCGTACCGCTCCTCATGATTTCGTAGTATAGTGATTCTGGGAACATGTTAAATGTTTTGTATTGAAAACCTTTTTGTAAAAGATTTAATGGAGTCGAGATGTTTTTGAAAAATTTAAAATTGGTTGTATTTTTCGGTCGTTACACGGGTCAAGTACATACCAAAATAGTTATGGACTTAGACACTAATCCAACATTCTCCCACTTGGATAAGTCTAATAACTATTCCGCGTATGACTTCAGATCCTGATCTGCAATCGTAGCTTTCTAAAGCCGCTGTCAACTCTGATCTTATCAGATACGCGTGTCCTTTAGATAAGGGATCATATATTCCTCCATTCTAGATATTATCGTATAGACTGAGACATGGATCTAAATCATTCTCTCTGTCTATGCGCTGTTTCCCGAATTTAGATTTATGACGACTGACAACAGACTACAATTGAACACATCAATTTAGTCCCGGCTTGGCCAAGCGCTTAGGTGCCATCACTAAATCATCGAGGGGCCCACAGATATCGCTTTTATCCTACTTTGGATAAAAGGAAAGGATAAACTTTGACTCAATGCTCGCTTGCACTCACTCACCAAATCACAAACAACAATATGTTTTATAACACCAAGTTATTGGTGCGTTTACATATTATCAATGTGCAACCGACTCGCAAGATACAACTCACACATCTCGGTTTCAAAAATATAAGATGTTATCGTCTCACCAATCACTCGTGATAAAATCCATGAAGTGATCCAAGTGAGCGTGGGTTTAATCCAATGCTCAAATCATATTCATAAGCACTCATGAACGTTGCAGCAATCAATTGCTTATGTCTAATCCACTTAAGACAATCCACACACCAATTCATGACAGTCTTCATTCATATCTACTTCCAACATATGAACGACTGTGGCCCATTTGAATAATTTGACTGTTCTTAACCAATTAAATTATTCAGGAAGTCAAAACATGCAAAGTGAAACACAAGAATAATACTAATCCCATATGGCCTCAAACCTTTGAGTATAAATAAAACACCTTTTATTTATCACCATATTGATTACTCATTATTTGTCGTTTAGTGTAATCAACTTCTTACTTGAATTATAGTTATACTTGTCCCATGCTCTTAGCATGCACCCAATGTTTTCCTATGGTTCTTACTTTGTGAAATAGATCAAATGAACACATTACCAATCATACTCATTTCACAACTCCCAATCCTATCTACAAGTGAAAGAATATCAAATTCTTGCCACTTATAGAATACGCTAGATTCTAACATTTTATGCAATAATCCTTTCGTAATATCACTGCACTAAAGTCACAATGGTTATTGCCAATGAAATTACAAAACTCTCTATCGGAAATTATTACAAGACAATTCCATAGATGTGATGTCTCTCACTCAAAGTACATTTCTTTGAACATTCTTTTGCATAAAAGTTTCTAATCTAGACATAGATTCTCAATATCCAACTCCCAATATGGAAACCTTTCCATACTTACCATATGACAACTCATTCTTAATAGAATCTTATCTATTCATAATAATTTCGATATGCTCCATCCAATATCATACTTCCAACTACTCACAAGCGATCAATCCTCAGCAAGCTTTGGATCATCCTTTGATAGTTGTTTAATTATCTTAGTCAAAACCGATTCTAGTCCTTTTTCCCTCTAAATGCACTAGACATTTGGAAAATTTTAGAATGGTCAAATATTACAGCATTTGCAATCGATCCTATACCCGAAGCGTACAGGACACGATGCACAATGTCTTACATGAAGATTTAATACTTTATTAATCTTTTGCCATAATATTTTACGTGCTACGTTCTCATAATTTGAAATATGAAGAGGAATGCCGTAATCATAATCGAAATTTAAGAACGCACTATGTATCATTTGACTAAATTTATTAAAATTTCTCAATCTAAGCTTTAGATTTTGAAATGAAGTACAATATTCTCTCCCTTAATTATAGTAAAACAACTTTACATCCTTACTACTTTGCTAGGTATAACTCTTGTTTTCTATAATTAATATTGCTAACTTGCAATACTTGCCTTAATAATCATACAATCATAACATTTATGCTCCCACTATCATGATGATTATTATAAACATAACACTTATGCTCCCACTAGCTTTGACATGTATTTAGAAAACAACTTAACTTTCAGAAATAACAATGCCTATTGAATTCCTTTAAGTTCATATTTCTAATACTTAATGCTTTGATAATCTTTTATCTATGCTTCATAATCTCATACACCTTTATCCAAGATAGCTCATATGTGTGTCTTAAACAATTCAGACTAATTTCCAAATCTCACAATTCGAATCATGGAGAGGGATACCGTAACCATAATCAAATTCGAGAATTCAATTTCTCAATCACTATCTTTTTAAAATCTTTCTTAGTGAAAGCATTTCCTCACAGTCACTTTCATGAAGGAGGGAATCTTATGACAGTTAGATTTTAATGGTGTATGTGTTCCTATCCATTTGAATTTGTCAAAACCAAGGTTTACGACAAATTCAAACTCATATGGACCGAACTTTCTTAATCTTGATTTCTTGCCTTATGGTAGCACAACTGTCCACCATGTCTTCCAAATAGTTAAGCAGCTCACCTTTCCTATCAATGTACTTTTCATTGATCAAGGTGCCTGCCTATTATGCGTTCAAATGAGAACTCATAGAACTCACATGCATAATTGTCTTAATTGGAATGGCATAGAAACAAAATGGTGTCAACACGATAGGTTGTAAACCTCAACTTGTGTGCTAGTGATGATCGATAAGGTTTATTTTGATTTGTTCTTGAAACCTTTCAAGACCATTAAGACTCCCACTGACTCCTTGACATATAAGATTCTCTTGTCAATAAACATTTCTTGACATACAAATATTCAAGAGTTAGTGTAGTTTTTATCAAAACACTTCATAAATTGGTCCTAGTTGGTCTTTGTCTTATCCAAGACATCACAACTTTCCACATTTGATGAATGTTATAAACCTTCTTAATACTTATCACTCAATGTCACAATCTTAACTCTAAGACTTGTTTTGGAACGAAGTATGATTGACTTCTTGATTTAACCATTTCTTCAATTCTTGATTCCTCTTCTTAGACATACAATTGTACTAAGACTTACTTATAGGACCAATTGAGATATGGTTCTTAATCATTAAGACCTATCATAAAGCATAAAAGGTACTCTCCCTTTTTCTTATAATGGAAAAACTTTTATCTTTCTGCCTACTTGATTCTTCTTGTTCGTTCTGCTATTGATTTAAACATTTTCAATCAATTCACAATTACACTTAATCTTATAAGTATAATCATATTTACTGAACCTTTAGTAAATCATGACGAATATCTTGGTTACTCTTATGTTGGACTTGATCAATATGAAACTTTGTGTACTTGATCTCCTAGTCCTTCACTTGACACTTTGTCAATGAATTAGTCTAATTTCCAAATATGAAATTTCTCATTCATCGTGCAACCAAGTTGCATGATTCCAAGTTTCTGTCCAATTGAAACTTGGGTGATGAGAAACTCTCTTTATTTGGTAAATTTTCGACATTTCCATGATTAAGAATCAAATCCATTATTGCTAATAATAGAAACATTCAAAACATCAATTTTTCATACACGCCATTGGAAGGATAAATAAATAATATAAAGTCAAAATTTATTTTATTGCGGAAAAATTTTGTCCTTACAATGCAATTCATTGAAAAACTATGCTAATACATATTTCTTAGCAATCTAATTTTAACTCTAAGTAGTAGCTCAAGAATCTAATCTTCAAGTAATGCGATCGAAATCCATTTCTTCACGGTTAGATTCTGCTCACTTCTTCCCTTAAGCTTCCTCTCCTTCTTCGATCCTACAAGACATCAATTGTAATCTTATCACATTATGTATTAAGAATCTAGAATAGGAGCTTAAAAGAGTTAGTCAATGGATTTTAGCTAAATTAGAGTCATACGTTTTGACTCCCCCATCTCTTAGATCTCTTAGGTAAATAGGGCAGCTTCGTCTCCAATGCCCCTTCTCTTGGCAATAAAAGCATATTGACTCTTTTGGAACAGGACATGGAACTACTTCAGACATTGCCTTTCTCTTATGATCAAACTTTTCGATCATAGCATGTCTTTCGTTGCCATTGTCTATATCCATAGAGGTCTTGAAGGCAGATTCACCAATCAACTTTGCTTTTCTATTGCGCCAAACCATTGCTGATTCAGCAACAATAAGCATATAGGTGAGATCTATAAGGGTCACGTCGCAGTTCATCATATAGTACTCTCTTACGAACTCACTATACGAGTTAGGAAGTGACTGAAGAACCCAATCAACAGCCATCTCCTCACAGACAACGGATCCCAACATTCTTAACCTATCAATGTGTGACTTCATCCCTAGGACGTGTGCACACACCGACTTTCCCTCTTCATGTTTACTTGCCAAAAGGGCTTGAGTGAGCTTGAACTTTTCAAGCCTTCGAACTTGTGGGTTAGGGAGAATAATTGGAGGAGGTGGAGGAAGTGAAGCATGATTTCTTGTTCCTCGATCGAATCGTGGAATATCATCCTCATGTGGAAAGCTTGTTCCACAGGATTTGGGAAGACCATAGTTGTCGTACTTTGACATCTACAAACGGGAGAAAATAAATTCAAGTTAGTTGATTGATTGAGTCCTTAGTAAATCACCCAAATGAGATACTAAGGCTAGGACCCAACACAATATGCTACAACCTAGAAAAGGGATGCCGTAATCTAGTTGCAGAATATTTGAAGGTAAGTGAATAACGATTCACTAATTTCCACCATGAAAAACGAAAAAGAAATTTAAGTTTTAAATCTATGAAAACTCCTAGATCCTTTCAGATTCATTGAACATTTCGATGGTATGTTTAAATCTCGATATGCCCCTCTTGTTTGTGACTGTGATGCCGAGGATCACAAAGCGGGTGTGAATAACCATGCAAACTTACATGGTGCCCTCACATGTTATGGTCACCTATTCGATGTGCCGGTAAACCACACACGCTCCACCGAACTATGACAAACATTGAGTCACCCTTTGCTACCTTTTCTTTGAACCATTTAGTGTGCCGGTAAACCACATATGCTCCACTAACATCTTCGCAAGGGCACAAAGTGTAATTTCACGAAATTGCATCAATTCACTTTTGCCTAAGTAACTAAGATTGGGAATCTGTAAAACATTTAGTTACTTTTGTACTTCATTATACTTATAATGGAAGGTTTTGTCCTATCTTACCCGTTCGGATAACGACCCTCCACTTGTCAAGAGTGCGGTGGGTAAGAGTGGATACCCATTCAATCGCCATTTATAGGCAATTTCCTTAAACACCCCTTATAGACCAGCTTCGTGAATGAGGCATACTAACAGTAAGACTGACTTTTACTCATACATATATATAATGTTAGACTTTTAATGTTATATATAATATAGGGTGTATTTTACACTTTTAAAATACTAAGTGGTCAAATTTAACGATTATACTTTTAATTCAATTAAATATAAACCAAAACTTTTATGGATTTATTAAACGTCTTTTAATTATACACCTTAATTAATTAATAAAACCATAAGGGTGTTATATGTACTTTTCAAAACACTTCTAGTGTTTTAGAATTTAACATTTCTAAATTAACTTTAAATCAACTTTTAAATTCCAAAACTTGAGGGCAAGTTTTGAAACATTTCAAGACATTAGGGTTTAGTATTTAAATATTTCAAAATCAAACCTTTTAATCAAATTTAAATTCCAAAACTTGAGGGCAAGTTTTGAAACTATTCAAAACATTAGGGTTTTAATTATTTAAATTTCAAAAACAAAACTTTTGAGTTCAAATTTAAACTATAAAACCTAAAGGGTAGAAATTGAAACTTTTCACAGCACAAGGATCAAATAACAAATAATATAAATTAAACAATTAATTTCATCATTTATCTATATTTGTCCTAATTTTAATTTCTTGCAAAATAAGTTACCCAATTAATACAAATAATCAAACTTTATCATATAAGGAAGTAATTATCTAATTAATTGGTAAATATCTTTTGTTTAATCAAGGATATATCCAAAATATGATTAAAATTCGAATTTTAATGATCCATATCAGTTAAGGCAAGTATCCATGACTAAAACATCAAGAAATCTCGAACATGCCTCTTTCTGACGCTCGAACTCGCTGAGTACCACACTGTACTCGCCGAGTACACATTGGTACTCGTCGAGTTCATCAGGCAGGGAGGATAAAATTCGATTTTTGCAACTTGAACAAACACATAAAGCATCAATACAATAGAAACCAATCTAGGCTCTGATACCACTGATGGGTTTTCGCCAAAAGACATCCTATGTGCTCATGCAAACCCTAAAACTTGGATCTAGGTTTCTCTATTGTACATGCTTTTAATCCAAGACTTAAAACCCTAGATCTAATCAATATAACATATAAATAAGTGTTTAGATCATACCTTGATTGTTATGTAGCAATAACAATCATAAATCCTTCTTGTATTGACTTTAGAAAGCTTAGAGTCACAAATGTCACTCCTCTAATGGCTCACAAACACCAAGAGCAAGAGGATGAAGAAGAGAAGAGAAGGAGGCTCTTAAAACCATGTGGAAACCCTAGATTTTTAGTTCCCCACGTTTTTGAGGCTTAAGGGCACTATTTATACATATAGGCTATTAGGGTTTTGAACTAGGAAACCCTAATTTGGATGCTTAGGCCCTAAGCAACCCATGGACCCTTTATTAACAAGCCTTGGATGATTTCTAATGGGTTTCCCCATAGAATTCATCCAACCTTAAGTAATAAGGTAATCCATAGCCCAATTGCAATTATCTTATAATTACAATTCTATCCCTTAAGTTTAATTAATCTCTTTTAGTCACAAACTTAATTCTTATTAATTCTTGACTAATATTAATTAAACAATATGATTTCTCCTTTAATATATTATTCTCATAATATATTAATAAATCATATTTAATCCTTTCTCTCCATAATTCATCATATCAAGTTGCTTTGGTGAAGGCAACCCAAAAGGACCATGCACCATCGGGTCAAGTACATACCAAAATAGTTATGGACTTAGACACTAATCCAACAATAATAACAACAAGAATAAGGAAATGTATACCAACAACAACGTCAGGTGATGTGCGGACCTCCTCCATAGTCAACTGAAAGCTCTCCCATGAGCTCTCGGAGCCTCTGCCTTCCCGGTCCGACCATCAGTGACTCACAAGGTAGCAGGAGTAGGGGCCTGGGCTGATCCCTGAGTAAGCTGACGACACTCAACTTTCCGGTGGGCAGTCTGGTTGTAATGAAAGCAAACTGAAAAATCCCTTAAGTCAATCCTTCGCCATATGTCCCTCCATGCCGCATTTGAAACAAATCCTCGATCGGCAAGATCCCTCATGACTTTTACCACACTTGCCACAAGTGTGGCCCTTCTGACCTCCTGCTCTAGTATCAGTGGGCTTAACCCTCTTGGTCGCCAGTTGCGACTGCACTGGTCTCCTGTCTCTCCCCTGATACTCTCTCTCTCCTCCCTGGTATGAGTCTCCACCTCGATCTCCCTCCTCCTGGCATTGGTCTGTAGATCAACCAATGTCCGATATGATGAGTTCGCCACGAACTCCTGAAGGTCCCTCCTCAAAAAGCTCAAGTACCAACTCACACATGCATGCTCAGTAGACACGTGCTCAGGGCAGAATAACGCCCTCTCATGAAACATCCTTGTGATCTTCGTCACCGTCTCTGTCTTCTGCCTGGGAGACAAAAACTCTTGGGCCCACCGTTCCCTCTCCACCTGGGGAACGAACTCATCTCAGAATAGCTGGGTGAATCTCTCCTAAGTCCCTGTAGCATGATCTGCAGGAGAATAATCAGTCGTCACAAACTTCCACCAGTCCTTTGCTCCCAAGTGAAGCTGGTTCATCGCAAAATCGAACCTTCAAGTTCTTAGGGCATGAACACTGCAACAAACTTGTGCTATGTCTAAAACACCTAGACAGTCTACAGTCAGATTCATGACAGTCTTGCCCCAATACCTACTTCCAAATTATGATCGACTGTGGATAGTTTGAATAATCTTATTATTCGGGAAATCAAAACATTCGAAGTGAAACACAATAATAATTGAATCCAATATGGTCTCAAAACTTTGAATATAAATAAAATACCTTTTTAATCACCATATTGATTACATATTATTCATTGTATAATGTTTCGATTAATCAACTTAATACTTGAATTAAAACAATAGTTATACCAGGCTCCAAGCATGCAAACTATGATTGCCTATGGTCCTTTCTTTGTGAAATAGATCAATTCAAAATATTTCCAATGATGCTCATTTCACAAATCCAAATCCTTATTGCAAGTGTAAGAATTCCAAATTCTTGCCACTATTAGAATGATTCTAAACTATCATCCAATGCAACTTTTGTAATGTCGAGGTGCCAAAGTCATAGAGACTTTGCCAACGATATTACAAAACTTTCCATTCGATATTGATAACAAAATAATTCTATGGAAGTGAAGTCTCACATTCAAAGTACATTCCTTTGAACATCCTTCTTGCACAAAAATTTCTGACTTACACACCAACCCCCATTTATGGAGACATTTCCATATTTCCCATATGACAACTCATATTAATAGAATCATGTTTATTCATAATAATGTCAATATGTTCCATTCAATACTATACTCCCAACTGCCCATAAGCGAACAATCCTTGGCGTATCTTAGATTGTCTTTGACAGTTGTTTAACCACTTTAGTCATGTCCGGTTCTAGTCCTTTTTTCCCTCTTAATGCCCTGGGCATTTTGGAAATTTAGAACACGTGAATATTATAGCATATGTAATCGATCCTATACCCGAAGCATATGAGACATGATTCATAATGTCTTACATAAATACATGATACTCTACCAGTCTTTTGCTATAATATTTCCATATATAGAATTTCCAATGTTGAAATACTTCAACATGGTATTCATATATGATCATGACTAAGCTTAATTAATAATTCAATCTAAGATTTTAGATTTGAAATAAATTATAAGTATCCTTTCCCTTATGATAGCGAAACAACCTTTCAAATTCTGCAACTTTGCAAAATTCTTAACCTTTGTTTCCTATAACCAGTATTGCTAACCTGTGACACTTAACATAATATTCATGCTCCCACTATCATGATAATTATATTCTTACCAGCATAACACTTATGCTCCCACTAGCTTTGACATGTACCCAGAAATCACCTGGACTTCTAGAAATCAATACTTATTGAATTTATTTCCAAAGTTCAGATTTCTGATACGAGATGCTTCGATAAGCCTTTATCTAAGCTCATACACCTTTTATTTGAAAGCTTATTTGTGTGTCTAAACTATTTCAAAACTTACAGTAATGATTCGGAATTACACTTAATCTTGTAAGTATAACTATATTTACTAACTTTAGTAAATCATGACGAATAGTCTTATCATCCTTTGTGGTGGACCTGGACCAGTACACAACAATTTGTACTAGATTCCTTAGCCTTCACTTGACTCACATATCCATGTGAACAAGGAATTAGTCTTAATTTCCCAAAGACGAAGGTTCTCATTCATCATGCAATACAAGTTCCATGATTCCAATTTTTTTGTCCAATTGAAACTTTGGTGATGAGAATCTTTCCTTATTTGGTAAATTTAGACACTACCACAAACGAAAGAATCAAATCTATATTGCTAAAAAAATAGAAACATACAAACATCAATTTTCACTAATGCCATTACAAGGAAATATAAAATAAGATAAAATCAAAATTTTTCTTTATTTACAAAATGTGGAAAACTTTTCCTTACAATGAAAATACATATGAAAACTATGTTTCTAAATATTCCTAAGCAATCTATCATAACTCCTAAGAAGCAGCTCAAAACTCTGATCATTGAATCATGTGATCGAATCCATCTTTTCGCGATCAGATTCAGCTTACTCTTCCTTTAAGCTTCCTTTCTTTTCTTCGATGCTACAAAACATCAAAATGTAATAACATTACATCATGTATTAAGAATCTCCAAGTAGGAACTTCATAGAGTTAGATAGTGGACTTACCTGAAGCAAAGTCATACACTCTGACTTTACAAACCTTATGGTCTTTCAGGTAAATACGGCAGCTCCGCATCTAATGACCCTTTTCTTGGACATAGAAGCAAAAAGATTCTTTCGGAATGGCACACAGGACAATCTCAGATTTAGCCTTTCCCTTTCCCTTGGGAAGAGAAATCTTTTCTGGACTTCCAACGTTTCCATTGTCAATGTCCATGGAAGTGTGGAAAGTAGATATTCCAATCAAATTTTCATTACCAATGCGCCAAATCATTGCTGATTCAACAACAATTAGCAAATAGGTAAGATCGATAAGGGTCACGTTGCGGTATGTCATATAGTAATCTCTAATGAACTCACTATATGAATTAGGAAGTGATTGAAGAACTAAATCAACAGCCAACTTCCTCGGGAAAACGACACCCAACATTCCCATCTTGTCAATGTGTGACTTCATCTCCAAGACATGTGCACACACATACCTTCCATCTTCATGTTTTCTTGCCAATAGGGCTTGAGTGACCTTGAACTTTTCAACTCGACGAACATGTGGGTTAGGGAGAACTATTGGAAGACATGGAGAGGAAGTGAAGTATGATTTCCATTTCCACGATCCAATCGTGAAACTTCATGTGGAAAGCTTTTTCCAAAAGATTCAGGAAGAGCATAGTTGTCTGAACTAGACATCTACAAGGGAGAAATTCAAGTTTACTTGATTTAAGTCCTTAATACAACACCCAAATGAAATATTAACACTAGGAACCAACACAATAATTTACAATTCGGAAGAGGGATGTCGTAATCCAATTGTAAACCATTTATCGGTAAGTAAATGACGATTTAACAATTCCACCATGAAAATGCAATTTTTAAACGAATTAGGTTTTAAATGAAATCCTAGATCTTTGAGATTCATTGAACTTTTCAATGACATGTTTAATCTCGATTATGCCCTTCAAGTTTGTGACTGGGATACCGAGGATCACAAACAAGGAGTGAATAACCATGAAAATTAGCTTGGTACTCTCAAAGTCATTTATCACCTAATCAATGTGTCGGTTAACCACACATACTCCATTGATCTATGATAAACTACGAGATACCATTTTCCACCCTTACTAGTCCAAGTTAGTGTGTCGGTTAACCACATACGCTCCATTAACGACTTAGCAAGTTGCAAAGTGCAATTTCATGGAATAGCATCAAATTCACATTTTTCCTAAGGTAACAAATATTGGGAATTTATAAAGTTATTTAGTTACTTTATTTCATTATACTGTTAATGAGAGTTTGTGTCATATCCTACCCGTTCGGCTAACGACCCTCCACTGGTCAAGGGTGTAGTGGGTAATAATGGATACCCAATGGCGGTCATTTTACATCCCATTTCCTTAAACACCCCTTATAGATCAACTTCGTGAATGAGGCCTACTAATGGTAAGACTGACTTTTAACTTATACATATAAAATATATTAAACTTTAAATTTTATATAGTATAAGGGTGTATTTTATACATTTAAAATACTAGGTGGTTTTAATTTATTAATTAAACTAGACCTTTAATTTAATTAAACTCAAATCATATAAGTATGGATTTATTAATACTCTTTTAATTAATTATCAACAAAGCCATAATTAAAATTTGAAGTCCAAATTTAAGTTATGAAGCCAAAAGGTTTAGAATTTAATATTCCGCAATTAAAACTTTTAATCAAATTTTAAATTCCAAAACTTGAAGGCAAGTTTTGAAACTCTTCAAAACCTTTTAGATTCCTAAACTTGATTGTAAGTTTTATAACCTTTCAAGACTCTTGAGTTCCATAACTTAATGATTTAATTTGTTTCATGAATATAGGCTTTTCATGTTCCATAACTTGAGGACAAGTTATAAAACTCTTCAAGAAAGATTTAGATAAAATTTTAAAATAATAAAATAATCATATTATTTTATCTATTACTAAATTGATCTAATTCAACTCTTGTAGTAAAATGATTCAAATTTTACATTAATTTTTTACAAAATCAAGTAATTATCTTAAAATTCGGAAATCATCATGTTATTGGATGGGGATAATAATTATCATATCAACAAAATCAAATTTTATGAACCAAAACAGTTTGTGTTAATGATCCTAATCCAAAATAGGCCAGAAATTCAAAAAAAAATTATGCCAACAGAATGCCCAACTCATCGAGTCAGGGCATGAACTCAACGAGTTCATCCCCAGATGATCCAACTTGGCGAGTACACTCATGAGACTCATCGAGTCCAACAGTCATACAACAAAAATTGAAAATTTTCACCTTTGAAAATTAACCAATGCATCTATATAACAGAAAACAACCCATGGCTCTGATACCACTGTTGGGTTTTATGTACCCTAACATCCCTTTGGTGTACATAGAACCCTAATGCTTTGGATCTATGTTTTCTCTAGTTTTACATGCAACAAAATTATCCAAAGCATGAAGCGCACAACTAGCATACAATTTGACATTTGAATCATAAAAAACTAGTTAGAAGATTATCTATTGTTATAGCTTCTTGTATTTGGCCTTTAAGAACTTAGCACCTCAAGTGTGATGCGTCAGATGGTTCACAAAACACCACCAACAATTGGAGAACTTGATAGAGAGGTTATGAGGCACTCAAAATTAGTTATAGTATCTCTAAGATCACTAGTGTGTCCCATTTTAGGCTAAGGGGTTATATATATATATATATATATATATATATATATATATATATATATATATATATATATATATATATATATATATATATATATATAGTGTAGAATCCAAGAGTCATATATAACCCTAATTCTTACACTTAAGCTTATAATCCATAATCCATATGTACTAACTCTTCATGGACTCTTACATAAATTTAGCACATCATGGATCAATAGCCCAAACCATATGTATCACTGATTTACATAATCAGTCCATGTTAATTTAATTAGTCTCTTTTGATCATTAAATTAATTCCAAATTAATTCTTGATCAATACTAATTAAATAATATGATTTCACAATTAATAGGTTATACTTATAATATATTAATAAATCACAAATAAACTCTTTGACAAATATCCATCCTATAAGATTGTTCTGGTGAATGCAACCCAAAATGGACCATGCTACTCTCGGGTCAAGTACATACCAATTATAGTTATAGGCTTAGACACCTAATCCAACAATTTCAGGGAACATGATTGGTCGATTGAAGAACTAATTCATACTTGATTCATCAATCAAGGATCTCCACTGGAAGATGATTTGTCTCTCTAGGATCTCCACTCGAAGACAAACCTTTCGATTTAAACGAACGTCAAATCATAGATGAGCGACGGAGCACAAAATCGAAGCCCTAATGCTCTGATACCATATGAAAAAACATAGAAACAAATATTACCAACATCATCATCTATTATATCAAATGAGGACAAATAGACAGATGGTTTTCTCTTACATACAAAAGAAATCCTCACTACATAAACCTAATCTACGCTCATTACAATCACTTACACCTAATCAACCATGAAGATTAAGAATAGTGAAGAACACAGAAGAGAGTCTATATAAACCCTAAACTCTACACAACGAAAGGAAAATATGAGAGAGTTATTTTGAGTGATCTGAAAGTTTTTGTGCAATAATGAATCCTAAACAAGCTGCACAACACAATATATACTTTGGGTAAACGAATTCTTCAACCCGCGTGTCAACTCTGATTAGAATCACAAATATGCACTGCAACCCATCACGTTATGATAATGTCACAAACAACCCAGACCACAAAAATAAATATCAAACATAATCTTTAACTATTTTATATTGAATCCCTGCATCATCAAGACATGTCAAGTTTGAATCAACAAATACTTTTAACAATTATTGTAAGCTATCTTTAATCCTGAAACCAAATAGAAACATTGTAAAATATTAACAATATTCATAACATTTTCCTTATTCCATTCAACCATGATTATAACATCATCAACAAAAAAATGATGTGAAAAAAAAAATTGATGCATACCAATTCCAATTCCCAAGAAAATGTTGGCAGCCACCGCATCCTCAATGGCAACATGCAGCCCTCCATGACTAGAAAAAAGAGAAAATGAGACATGATATCTCTTTACCTAATCCCTTTTTGTATATCAAATTCCTCACTAGCAGTACCATTCAAAACGATAGAAGCCTTAGCGGACACAAGACATGCATGAATTTAGGAATGCCACTTTTTCACCAAATTTAAGAAAATCCATAACACGATCTAAAAATCTTAACTTATACAATTTTAAGCTTTTTCAAAATCAATCTTAAGCAACATCAATTTGCGTTTTTTCTTCTTGTACCATTCGACAATTTCATTGACCATCAGAGACCCATCTAATATTTGACAATCTTTCACAAAAGTTGTTTGTTCAAGACTAACCACTGAATCAATAACACCTACTAATCTCATAGCTAAAAACTTTGCAATAATTTTGTATTGAATTCCAACAAGGCTTATAGGATGGTAGTCTTTAATCACTAAAGGACTCCCAGTCTTTGGAATCAAGGTAATAAAAGAAGAATTGAAACTAGAGGGGATCTTTGATTTTTCAAAACACTCCTCACAAAATCAAGAATATCAAGATGTAAAACATCACAATATATTTTAACAAACGTAAAATTAAAACCAACCGACCCTGGAGCTTTTTCACTACCACAACACCAACATGGCATGCTTAATTTCCTATAGAGTGCAACGAACTTCCAAACCGTTAGCTTGCTCCACCGATAGTTCTTTGAACCAATTACTTCTACTAACGACAGGAATAACTAGTTTTTTCTTGAAATTCTCTTTAAAATGTTCAAAAAAACCTTTTTAACCGAACCAACTTCTATACTCCACTAGCCATCAACTTTAATACCTTGAATTTGAAGTTGTCTTTTTTTTTTTTCTTCAAAAACCCATGATAATTTTGGGAGTTTTCATCCCCCTCAACACTCCACCTGATCTTCGATTTTTGAAAAATATCGCTTAGATCTTTTTTCTCCGAAATACACAAATTAGATCTAATTCAACTTCTTTCCTCCATAAGAGACGAATCACTTTTTCCTTCAATAACCAATTTATGAATGTCAATTAAGCGATTAATAAGATCCATCTTAGCTGCCTTTTTTTTTTGAAGTTTTTTCCTCATTCCACCATTTCTTAATATTCATTTTAAGAGTTCTCAGTTTGGTCTTAAAACGAATACTAGGAATATCCATCCCCTCCACAATACTTATACCACCAGGAAGAAATAACAATACCATCAAAAGACGGTTCCTCCATCCTTGAAGTCCACCAAACCCGAAGACAAGAAAATAGATCTATGATTTGAAACCATTAAATCCAGAACTACAACCATTAGATTAGGGAGACAAACACTAATCTCTTCCAAATAAGAAAACGGTTCAGTTGACAAAGCTTAGCCCCACCGGAAGTAACCCTCTTAAAAGGGTAACCACCCATAGGAACTTTAGAAAGATCATTATTTATAATGAAGGAATTAAGAATGTCAGCTATCCTTTGAGAAAAAAACACACCCAAGGGGGTGTTTGGCAAAAAAGTTTATTGCTTATTAGCTTATAACTTATTAGTTTATCCCTATTCTAATAAATGAATATGTTTATTCTCCTATTGTCAAATGCCATACTATTAGAACTCCTCATTAATACAGTATTTTACATATAATGCCACATTTAACATATTAATTATCAATTTCAAATTTCAAATTTCAAATTTTTTATTCTAATTACATAAATTATTAATTGATTCTCTATTTTAAATTTTAAATTTTAAAATTTTTCTATCTAATTATATTAAATTAATAAAATTAGATTAACAAAAAAAATTAAATTAATACAGATTATAAGGTGATATAATATTACGTATTTATTAAAATTAACGACTATAATTTTATATAACTAAAAACAATATATTTATTAAGTAATAATTTATTTAAAATAACCGATTAATAATTTTTATTTTTTAATATGAAAGTTTAATTAATTTTATAACCATGATTCTCATATGTTATAAACTAGTTACCTTATAAATTAATAAGTAAGTGTACGGTAACTTATGGAAAAATGACTTATTAGAGGTTCTCCACCAGAATAAGTTATTTTCATCCAAACACTTTTTTAACTTAGAGTGGTGTGAAACCTAATGTAACGCCCCAAAAATCCGTACCAAATTTTTTTCTTTAAATCATTATCAAAGTCATATTCATAAAAACATATCATAAGTCATAACATAAATTTAGAATATAAATTCCAAAACATATTTCATTAACAGAGTAAAACATCCCAAGCTGACTAATCAATGGTGTGTGTCATGCGATCACCCCGAGCTCTTTCCTCCGCTACCGGAAGTACCTGAAACCAAAACTGAAAACCGTAAGCACGAAGCTTAGTAAGTTCCCCAACCTACCACATACCCTACACAAAAACATACAACATATACTAGGCCACGCCTGCTATTTCAGGCCTTGCCCCCTACCTCGGGCCCCGCCTGCTACAACGGCCCCACCGCTCCAGGCCCCGCCTGGCTTCGAGCCCCGCTCGGATACAAATCTGTTTCCTTTAAGCCACGCCTGTCTCTGGGCCCCGCCCGCTAACCACATATAGTACAAAATAGCATATAACACATAACTGAACATATCCTACTGCATTCTTGTCCTTAGGTCTCACCTATCTTGGGCCTCGCCCATGTCCTGTAACTAGTGAGTCATGGAACCTCGTCCAAGCTCCTACTATAAGCGAGATACGGGCCCACACCCACACTCACTCCATGCCTATCTTGGGCCTCGCCCATGCTCTACTACTAATGAGATATGGAACACCGTCCATACTCTGCTATTGGTGAGATACAGGACCTCGCCCACACTCACCTTCCTACCAGGCACATACATGCATCATACAGACAACAAGTATACTCTATCATGCAAACCATTCATTGGGCACCTGCTCGACATCGGACCTTGGTCCGGAATATCATACTAGCAAAAAGTGCCTAGGGCTAACCCCCGGGTCTTCCTACTCATAACTACATGGGCCGACATTGTGGTCGTAGACCCATTCATACAAAGGGAAACTCACCTGCACTGTTGAACTTGCTGATAACCCTCTTGCTGCTGACCGACAATTCTCTGAACCGTTGCTCCACTAGCTCCCTGAGCTACCAATATCAATACATAAATCACTTAGTTCCAACTGAACTCTAGAAGCCAAACTAAGTCAACTCTGGTCAAAGTCAATCTTTCTGGCTGACTCTACTCGCCGAGTCAGTCCTTTGACTCGTCGAGTACATATACTCAGAACTCTCATAATACGACCCAACTCGCCGAGTCACCCCAAGACTCGTCGAGTTCAACGATCTCTGAGTCCCATCCTGTCCAACTCACTGGATCACCATTCAACTCACTGATCTGAGCCTTAACCAGAAGGGGTTAGTGTTTCGCGACATGACTCAGCGAGTCCAAGAACAGACTCGCCAAGTCCATGACAATCTTCAACAGACTCGCTGATTTGTTCTTCCAACGCATCGTTTCCATGCCCATCTTCATCCAACTCGCCGAGTCCACCCATGTGACTCGCCGAGTCGCTTCAGTTCTTAATACATACAGTGGCTTTTTGAGCCATGTAGGGGCTCCAACTCATAGATCCACCCTTCCCAAGTCTATTCCTCATGTAAAGTTGCAAACTTTACGTGAAACCAAAGAGATATGGGCTTAAAACACCCTAGGGATAGGGTTTTCGACCAAGGGGCTTCACCACCAACTTATTGGCATAAACTTTATGGCTTTCTAGATCCTTAATAGCCTAGATATGAGGTAGCAACCTCAGATCTACTCCAAACTCGGAATAAACCTCCTCCATACTAAAAATGCCCAAATCTCAACCATAAGATAGATCTAAATGCAATAAGGTCAGCTTATTACCTCAAAGGATCTGAAAAGTCACACCAACTATGTATCCAAGGCTTCCTTTTGCACCACTATGAACATCCTTCTCTTCCAAGCTTCAAATCACTTCACCAAGGCTAGATCTTGCTCAAAATGGATATGGTGGCTAGGGTTCGACATTCTAGATGAGATAGACTGTATATGAACCCTAGGGAAAAGAATGAGACGTTTAAATAGGGCACCAAGTCCCGAAATTAGGGTTTCCCAATCCCGACCGGACTCGCCGAGTCCACTTTCCGACTCGTCGAGTCGGTCACTTACTATTCGACCCGGATCCCGCTCGGACTCGTCGAGTTCCACCCTGGACTCGACGAGTTGACCCCTTTGACTTAGGGTTTTCCTTTCCTTTCTTGGTCATTCCAATTATGGGTGTTACAACTCTCCCCCACTTAAACTAAACTTCATCCTCGAAGTTTCTCTACGGCCAACCGTCCTGCAATCTACCTTCAACATTCTGCTTGGGAAAACCTAACACCCGCTGACTACCTCCGCTGGCCTTCCGCCCTGTCATTCTGACTATCATTAATCCTTGCAGATAATATTCTCGGGTTTACCCTAACCTTGACCATCCTGGAAACACAACTTACTCAACTGACAATCCTTCTGGTACTCCCCGAGTACTTATGCTGGACACCTTAGGGGTTCACCCCCTTTTCCTTGTGTGTTTTCTGGCCTCCCCAAGGCAACATTCCATAACCAACTACTTCCTCTGTCACTGTGAAGGTCCTATCATTCACCAACTCCATTACTCCCGCTACTTCCAGTATGGGTCATTACCGCCAGTATCCACTGGACACTTCTCACTACTATAACTTAGTGTTGAGCACTCCTCGATCAACTAACTGTATTCCACCATAGTTTGCTTACCATCACTGCCACTGACTGAAAATTTCTGATGTCCCTTATCCGCCTTCTGGATGAACCAAGACCACCCTAGTCCCTACTGATCTACCAATATCTGGATTACCGGCTCCCACCGATCGCTAGCCCCAACACAAACTTCTAGTCGCACCCAACGACTTCTGAGGAAACTTAGGCTACCTAATATTGTCCTCTCTACTCTGCCACTCTGGCGCTACCAGTCCTGGGATCATTGATCCCCCCTAACCCGACCTTAAGGTCCTTACCAGGTCCCACCTGTGCTACTAAAACTCACGGGCCTTGCCCACGGGTCTCACCCGACTACACTACTAAGTCACCTTGCTCTCAGGTCTCACCTATACTGTTACTCTCATACGGGCCTTGCCCACGGGTCTCACCCAACTACATCTTGGAGCGGCCTCTCCCAAGGTCTCGCCTCTCTATGGCTATACAGGCAAGCTCCATACTATTCTCATCCACTACCCATTCCTGATTCCTACCAGGATCACTAGGAGGTAAGGGCCTCGCCCAACTCTGCTAACTAGGAGATACGGGCCTCCGCCCTCACTCCGCTAACTAAGGTGTTGTTTGTTTTTCTATAAAAACTTCTTCAAACCACTTATTGCAGCGCGGCACAGCACACGCACAACACTTTTCCTCTCGCATCAATTTGTTTTTTGGAAGACTTCAGACTATAAAACCTTTGCGCGTGTGCTGCGTGGCGCAACACTTGACTTGCCTCTTCTAACCTCTTCAGCTTTCATTTTTTCTAAGTGTCTTTTTAGAATTTTTGTATAATTTTTTTTTAAACTTTGATTTTCTTAAATTTTTATTTATGGATGTGATACAATTTATTTTTATAATTTCCACGATTTTTTTAACTTGATTTTTTTAATTTTTTTTTACCGTTTTATTAATAATATTTTCAATTTCAGTTACATCTTTTTTAACGTGTGCAATTTTTTACGAACTTTGTAGACAACGTTTGCAATACTTTCTTAATTTTTTTGTTATTTTCTTTTTTAATGTTTTTTAAAAATAGCTTTTTTTCTAGAATAAAACTATTAGCTTCTTTTACATTTTTTTATGTTTTTTTTAAAAGTTTTATATTTTTGTTTTTTTACATGTTCTTGTTATTATTATTTCAATGTTTTAAGACTAGAATCATTAATTTCAGTGTTGAGAACTATTTTCAGTTTATAAAATTAGTTTATTTAAATTTTAGTTTACTGCAGCAGTCTGCAGATGTTAAAAAACAAACATGCTTCTTATTATAGGCCGCAGCTGTTTGTTCCACCTTTTCTGCTATAGAGAATTGCAGAGGTGGTCTGCAGACTTCATGAATTTTCGCTTCGAAAAAACAAACAACACCTAAGTTGCTAGGGAATGCTACAGCTTACCCGTAGTCTTACAACACCTTCCATACTCACTGACTACTAGTGAATGCTACGGCTACCCCGTAGTCTTACAACACTTTCCACCTCTGACTGCTGTTGGAGAAAGCTGCAGCTCTCCCGCCGCTTTACCATGCTCTACATGCTGTCTCTGCCATTGACTACTAACACGAAAGCATCCCATGCTAACCGTTCTCAAGATCCTCATTCCAACTCTTTTGAGTCCTGCAGGCGATCCTCCATCCTGAAATTCCAACCAGATACTAACCATCTTGATTACATGAACTAACTGTTGGGAAGTCTCCAAAACTCCCAACGCTGAACTCCTCAACCCATCAATCGCTGTGCTACTTCTTTTCCTTCTCAGGGGTCGTGTACTCATTCTGGATCTGCATGCTCTTACCCTTGTACACTCGAAGGGTTCTCCCCCACTTTGATCCTGCTTATACCTCACTGATCGATGCTTGAGAAGAATTCCCAATCTTCTCTGCTATACCGCAATCAATCTGCTGAAGAACCAAGCTTGCCATAGCTATGGGTCTTAACCGATCCATTACTCGATGACACCTTCCTAAATCTAGCGGGACACTACTGAGTCACACATAAGCATGCTATAGTTACTGCATCCTAAGTAACTTGCTTCTATAGGGCACGACCCCCAACTACCATTTTAATATCAAAGGTATGCAGATGGCATATAACTAAATCACAAGCAAGCCACACAATTCTAAAATACTTATACCAATAATGATGCAGAACCTCATGAATAAAGTTAATAGAGAAACGAAAGACACACACCTGCTACGTCCAGCGTTGCTCGCATCTCCATGGTAGTCATCTAAAAATCCCTGCCTCCTACCGCAGGTGCCTCTGCTCGGCCCTGATGGCCGTCTGTGATCCTCAGAGTTGCAGGGGCAGGTGCTATCACCCGTCCTACCGAAAACAAACTGGGGCACTGGGCCTTCTTTTGCCCCCGCTGACTGCAGTGGAAACATATCAAGTCTGATCCCTGTGTGGTGGTAGCAATACAATCCCTGCTAAGATGACCAATCCGACCGCACTTGAAGCAGCCCGAATCTCCACCACTACCACTCCTACACGCACCCTCGTGCATCCTGCCGCACCTCCCGCATCGGCCGCGGCTCTGGTAATCCCTCGATCTTGAATCTGACCCCTTGGGCCTTTTGCCCGAACCTGTAGCTACGTGAACCTCATCCTACTTCCTTTTCCGGATCTGCTCCAAATAAATCTCCCTCTCTCTAGCTCAAGAAATCATATCTTCCAGCGTTTTGCAGCTAGACCTGCTCACAAACTGTCTGATGTCATCCCTTAACATCTCGTGGTATCAGGCCTTCTTCATCTCCTCGTCTGCGACATACTGCGGAACAAGGAGGGCCCTCTCCTTGAACTTGGCGGTGATCTCCGCCACAGTCTCAGTAGTTTGCGTTAAATCCTAAAACTCTCGTGCCAACTGCTACACCTCAATAATTGGTGAAAACTCAGCCCTAAACCTGGCCAAGAAATCGCTCCATGTCATCGCATCCAACGCGGCATCATCACCAATGGCATGACCAACCTCCTCCAGCAATCCCTCGCTCTGTCCTTAAGAAGACAGGAGGCGAGTCTGACATTGTCCCCCTCGGGACACTGGCTCGTACGGAATGCTTTGGCAAAATCGGCCAACCACCTGCTGCTAGCGATGGGGTCCCGAGCCCTATGATAATCTGGCGCTCCGCAAGCTCTAAACTCTCAGAATGTCATAGTACGCGCTCCCATCAAAGCCATTATCTCGGTACGAAAGGCTCCCAACCTCTATTCCAAGATCTCCATTATACCCTACTTGACCATGCCAAAGATCACATGAGTATGATCTAGGATACTGCGTGTAACCTCAGCTGATATCAACTCCCTCATCCGCTCCTCGAGCTGCTCGGCTGTAACGCCCATAGATCCGGACTAGTCAAGTTAGTGGCAATAAGTTTCAAAAATGAATTTTCGGTAAAATATTATTTAGAATAAATAATCTTAACCAAGTTTTAATATATGTTACAAGGTTTCCGTACATATAAAGACCGCCGAAATCCGAGTTATAACGAAGAAGTTAAGGACCCGTCGAAGTTTCGCGACGGAACAGGCACGATACCGGGAAACGTAAATAGTGAATTTACGATAGAGTGAGATTTAGACTTAGCGATCTAAACGAAAGTCGTAGAATACGTTAAACCGAAAGCGTTCATAAAAAGAACGCACAAATCTGACTTCGTATGAGGAAGTTATGATTTTCGAAGTTTCGGATTAGCAGTGTACATCCCGAAATTTGAATATTAGATCGAGCGGTTTTTAACCGACATATCCTAAACGAGAATTGAAGATCTCGTTATTAGTAGCGTAAAGATAAAAAGACAGACGAAAATGGACATCGGATGAAGAAGTTATGAGATTTTAACGGACCAATCCTGTCTCGGCCTGTTAAAAATATAACTTTAAAAATAAAGTCAAAATTAGCCGACGGAGTCTAAACGAAAGTTGTAAAGTACGTCTCCACCTACGCATGGATATAAATAACGTCAAAAACGGATTTCATATGAACGAGTTACAAATTATAATAGCATATTTACGTATTAAAATAAAGTATTAATCATATATACGTACACACACTCACACACACACATACACACACACACACACATATATATATATATATATATACATATGTATATATCATTAGAAAGGTATTAACGATGCGGTCATTATAAGACTAATGCTGAGTTCTTTCGACATTAGTTTAATACAAATATCGTCAAATCTATTTAAAATAGTATTATAAAGGGGTGTTTAGTTGTTTGTATAACTAAAAGGTCATTGAGTAATTATGGAGGGTAGTTTTTGAAAATTTAATTAGTATAAATAAGAGCCTTGGGCTCTCATATTTCTTGCACCATTCTGTTGATTCAAGAGTCTTTCTCTTTTTATCCCCCGAGCATTTCGGTCCCTCGTGATTCGAGTTCTCTTTCTGTAGTTTTAGTATAGTAAGGTGAGCGCTGAAGCGCTGCACGAATCTTTCTTAGAAAGATTTAGCGACGAAGTTCTACCCCTGCAGAGCCCGACTCCTAGCTAAAATCCCCTTGTAAGTAAGTTATGCTTACCGTATTTTAAATATAGTTTATATTTAAAATTAGTATTGTTATTATAAATTTATAATAAATATTTGAGCTATTATTATGACTTATATCAGTGTCGTTATAATATCTTTTTAACTACTCGCGGTACGGGGAATTTGGTTTAAAGGGCCGCATAGGGTTGTTGGATTTCAGAAGTGCTATATAATAATAATAATAATAATAATAATAATGATAATAATCATAATAATAAGACTAATAATTAGTCACGGTAAATATTAGACCAAAATCTAGTGGTAATAATACTAGGTTTCGTCGAAGGAAATTATTTTAAAGTAAACGAAGCGTTGTCCGAGTACCGAGTCACCACCTTCTCAGGTGAGTGCATAGTTACTTTCATCTTACACATAGATATGAAGTATTTTATATAAACTACGTGATATGTGTGCATATTATTTGAATACTTGCTATCTATGCTGGATGAACGTTTTTTATACATGTTTTAAATGATTTGAACTGTATACGTATTTTAAATATACAAGTATGTTGGGTATGAGATGGGTAGATGAATGATGAGAGATAAAAGATGATGTGAGTAAACATTGGCAGCTATAGACTTAGTGCCTAACAAATAACATCAACAACTATGGACTTAGTGCCTATTGGACAAACACTGGTAGCTATGGACTTAGTACCTGTTAGAAATTGGTAACTACGGACTTAGTACCTATTAGATAAACACTGGCAGCTATGGATTTAGTACCCAACAACTATGGAATTAGTGCTTTACGAACGAGCATTGGCAGCTATGGATTTAGTGCCAGTCCTATAACTCTGGAAGCAATGGACTTCAGAATGAAAGAATGCGGCATAGATGACTCTTAGGATAGATCCTTAAGAGTAAAGAAGATAATGTGGATGGGTAATTGGCTCGATTGTTTGATTGTTTAAACATAATAATTATATTATTGTGGGTTGAAAACACTATGTACTCACCAAGTTTCCCAACCTGACCCACTCAGTTTATTTATATTACAGGTGTTGAGATGAAGTCACATTACACTGAGAGATTAAAGAGATGTAGATCACTAGTGTAAATAAATGTAAGTTCTGTTTATGCTTATGTTTCTGTATTGACGATGACATCCCAAATGTTTTAAAATGAATTAAAAATATTTTTCTTCGGAAATGCTTTGATAACGTATTTATCATGTTTTACTGGGAACAAATTCCGGCACATTTTTATTAAAAGAGGTAGTCTGATTTTTATAAAGCATAAACAAAATTGGTATTTTCTGGCCGTGAAAATGGGGATGTCACATCGGCCCTTGAACCCGAGCCTGATCCCTCCCCGGCGCCTGATCCGCCCACTGGTCTCTCTCGCAATGTCACCATGCTGAAAACATATTGCTATAACTATCAGAATACTCATCACTGCTGAGGGATCATACACACACACTACAAGTTTCCCGGTCTCATCTCGGTCTTTCTCGAATCGAGAACGGATCCTCTATTTTCAGTAGTACGGGCCCATAGTACCTTCCACATCTATCCGTACTTTCCTCAAGAACTGCTTCGACTCCACCAGGTCCCTTTTTCTACTACTACTGCTCCCAGCACTATCTCATCCTAGGCTTACCCTAAGGAAACCTATGACTCAACTCAAACCAGTCCTCAGGTGCTAAATGCCTCCTTGTGACGCCAATTAGCCATCACCTGAATACCATCACATGTGATGAGGCTCAGATAATCCTTCGAGTAGAAGACTCGTCCCTACAACGGTTGGACTTAGACAAGAGCTACGCAATAGGGCCAAATCCAACACTCTGAGATTATTCAACCCTGATCACATGTGACGTGACGTATTCACCTAATGACTAACTCCCATCACTCAGAATCCCACAATGCACAAAGCAAGCAACATTCAGACAAGGGAAAAATCTAACCATAACATACTCAACAATCATAATCTCATATCAAGAATCTGCACTAGCATGCAACATAAGCTCATAAACTCAAGCATAACCTAAACAGGTTATCCTACTACTGTCTAATCAACACTATCATGCAGCTCAATGCACATATAACAGGCACATAAGGCATCCTCCCTAGATCCTTAGTTCTAATCTAGCATGCTGCTCTACTAAATGATAATCATAACATAAACTTGTAAGGGTATTTTGGGGTACTTACTTGAGCTCGGCTGATTGCGTGCACCACACCCTTTTTCTCTTATCAAAGTTCTTTTTCTTTCTGAATTCTTTTTGCTTTTGTAAAATTGTTTCATTTCTAAAAACTCTTTTTACAAAACTGTCTTTTCATTTTGAAAACTTTTAGACGAATCCCTTAGTTTGAGTTCAGACACACCCGAGAGTATGTCCAAATCCCTCAAACCAAGGCTCTGATACCAACTTGTAACGTCCCAAAAATTTGTACCAAATTTTTTTCTTTAAATCATTATCAAAGCCATATTCATAAAAACATATCATAAGTCATAACATAAATTCATAATATAAATTCCAAAACATATTTCATTATCAGAGTAAAACATCCCAGGCTGACTAATCAATGGTGTGTGCCATGCGATCACCCCGATCTCTTACCTTCGCTACCGGAAGTACCTGAAACCAAAACTGAAAACCGTAAGCACGAAGCTTAGTGAGTTCCCCAACCTACCACATACCCTGCACAAACACATACATCATATAATGGGCCACGCCCACTATTTCGGGCCTTGCCCCTACCTCGGGCCCCGCCCGCTACAACGGCCCCGCCGCTCCAGTCCCCGCCTGGCTTCGAGCCCCGCTCGGATACATATCTGTTTCTTTTAGGCCCCGCCCGCTAACCACATATAGTACAAAATAACATATAACACATAACTGAACATATCCTACTGCATTCTTGTCCTTAGGCCTTGCCTGTCTTGGGCCTCGCCCATGTCCTGTCACTAGTGAGTCATGGAACCCCGTCCAAGCTCCTACGGTAAGTGAGATACGGGCCCACGCCCACACTCACTCCATGCCTATCTCGGGCCTCGCCCATGCTCTGCTACTAATGAGATATGGAACACCGTCCATACTCTGCTATTGGTGAGATACGGGACCTCGCCCACACTCACCTTCCTACTAGGCACATACATGCATCACACAGACAACAAGTATACTCTATCATGCAAACCATTCCTTGGGCACCTGCCCGACATTGGACCTTGGTCCGGAATATCATACTAGCAAAAAGTGCCTAGGGCTAACCCTCGGGTCTTCCTACTCATAACTACATGGGCCGGCATTGTGGCCGTAGACCCATTCACACAAAAGGAAACTCACCTGCACTGCTGAACTTGCTGATAACCCTCTTGTTGCTGACCGACAATTCTCTGAACCGCTGCTTCACTAGCTCCCCGAGCTACCAATATCAATACATAAATCACTTAGTTCCAACTGAACTCTAGAAGCCAAGCTAAGTCAACTCTGGTCAAAGTCAATCTTTCTGGCTGACTCTACTCGCCGAGTCAGTCCTTTGACTCGTCGAGTACATATACTCAGAACTCTCATAATACGACCCAACTCGCCGAGTCACCCCAAGACTCGTCGAGTTCAACGATCTCTGAGTCCCATCCTGTCCAACTCACTGGATCACCATTCAACTCACTGATCTGAGCCTTAACCAGAAGGGGTTAGTGTTTCGCGACCTGACTCAGCGAGTCCAAGAATAGACTCGCCGAGTCCATGACAATCTTCAACAGACTCGCTGAGTTGTTATTCCAACGCGTCGATTCCATGCCCATCTTCATCCAACTCGCCGAGTCCACCCATGTGACTCGCCGAGTCGCTTCAGTTCTTAATCCATACAGTGGCTTTTCGAGCCATGCATGAGCTCCAACTCATAGATCCACCCTTTCTAAGTCTATTCCTCACGTAAAGTTGCAAACTTTATGTGAAACCAAAGAGATATGGGCTTAAAACACTCTAGGGCTAGGGTTTGTGACCAAGGGGCTTCACCACCAACTTATTGGCATAAACTTTATGGCTTTCTGGATCCTTAATAGCCTAGATCTGAGGTAGTAACCTCAGATCTACTCCAAAATCGGAAAAAACCTCCTCCATACTCAAAATGCCCAAATCTCAACCATAATATAGATCTAAATGCAATAAGGTCAGCTTATTACCTCAAAGGATCCGAAAAGTCACACCAACTATGTATCCAAGGCTTCCTTTTGCACCACTATGAACCTCCTTCTCTTCCAAGCTTCAAATCACTTCACCAAGGTTAGATCTTGCTCAAAATGGATATGGTGGCTAGGGTTTGATATTCTAGGTGAGAGAGATTGTATATGAACCCTAGGGAAGAGAATGAGACGTTTAAATAGGGCACCAAGTCCCGAACTTAGGGTTTCCCAATCCAGACCGGACTCGTCGAGTCCACTTTCCAACTCGTCGAGTCGGTCACTTACTCTTCGACCCGGATCCCGCTCGGACTCGTCGATTTCCACCCTGGACTCGACGAGTTGACCCTTTTGACTTAGGGTTTTCCTTTCCTTTCTTGGTCTTTCTGATTATGGGTGTTACACCTAATAAGTTGTTTTAAAAAGCTTAGTCAAACACCCGCAAGTCTTTCCGAAATTATTTTGACCGCATTAAAATCACTGAAAAAAACATGACCTTTATTCCGTTCCATAAACGACTCGAAATAATTCCATAACAACCTTTTTTTATACTTTCTTACTGAGGAGCGTACACATCAACTATAATAAATGAAGATCCATTTTGACACATGTCAATCTCTCATTAGTTTTGACACTTGTCATTTAATAATATTTTTAAGATAAATAATATTCACATGTCAATTCTTAAGTTTTTCAATTTTTAAAATTAAAAAGTCATATAATGTTTATATACATATAGATGTAAAGTATTACACGTCATAAATATTATACTAAATTGCAACTAATTCGTTTCTTTATTTTTTATTTCAAAATTTTATTTTAAAAAATATTTAATATTTACATTTTAATATTTAAATATACGAGTTATACATTTAGTTTACCATATAACAATGTAATTTCGAAAACACAGTCTGCTTCAACAATCAGAACATTCTCGTTACAAATTATATATGCTTTAACAAAAATAGCCGAGTCCCGCATATACAGAATTCCCCCCGATAAACGTGCACACTACTTATAGCAAAATCGAAAGAAAATTTTCCCCCCACACTTTTTAGCAAGATCAAATCAACTTCGACACATTCAAGTTTCTTGTAAACCAAAAAAAGCAACTCCAATTTTGGTACAAAATGTCGAAATCTTACTCCTTTTCGATTTGTTGTTGACACCACACACATTAATGGAAAGAATATTCATTTATCTACTAGAACCACACCCATTAAGGACATAATATTCGTGTTCATCAATAATTTTGTGTTTTCTGCCTACTCATTGAAGAAACCCACAATCTTTGATTTCTATACATCGCAAGTTTGCTACAAGGGTTTTAAACGTGGATTGTGGCTACTGCTGTTTGGTTTTTTATTATCAAGAGCTTAAAGAGTTTGTATTGGGACGCACTCATTGACCGGAGCCCGGAGGTCCATCTGGAAACTGCTTTAGCATGTGATTGTAACGCCTCACCTTATTTTTTAGTTTTGATTAAAATAATCTTATATGGTTGTTCTAAAACATTCGATCGTTTAGTTAATTTATTTTTCTAATTGTGTTTGACTTTGACTTTGGTCTCTCCTGTAATTTTGCCGAAAACAATACCCTAATTTAGGATGAAATCTGGTGTTCTTATTTTCAGCGTTTTAGGCATAATCGCAAATAAGTTTGGGTTTTTGATTTTTTTGTTGGGTTTTGCTTCTACAATAAATTTATACACTATTGTTGCAGGTTGTGGGTTTGAAGATCATTTGTGGATTTTGGTAATTTTCTAGTGAAGAAGATGATGGGACGGGGTTGTGGGTTTGAAGATCATTTATGGATTTTGGTAATTTTCTAGTGAAGAAGATGATGGGACGGAGAGAGGGAAACAGTGCTGGCTGCAATTATTAAATTATAAAAGTAAATACTTTTTCCGTTTCAAAATTATAGTTCATATTTTTTTTTTTCGTTTGTTCCAAAATAATAGTTTACTTCTAAAAATAAATAACATTTTTATCAAAATACTCCCTTATTATTACTTAACCAACTAAGCATTTAATAAAACATTAAATGCAAAGTAAAGACAAAACTATCATTTTATAATATAAAGTTAGTAGTAATTAATGATTTTCTTTAATCTGTATGTTTGTTGTCTGTGGACAATAATATTGGGACGGAGGGAATATTAAAAATAAAGTGTTGCTAAATTGACATCCCTTAATCACCCTATGAACATTTTTATTAAAAGTCAACCTATAATAAACTATTTATAGTTTATTTTTTCAAAATAAAAATGCAAATTCAATCAATAAAAAAATCTTAAAAATCAAATAGGATGGTAAAATGAAAAATTAAAATGTCATTTTAGCCAACCCTAAAAATCTAAAAATTTAAAAATGAAATTAAAAGAGAAAAATGTTCCTTTCAAATATTTCAGTATTAAAACCACAATTTTTTTTTTTAAAATTGTTTTTAAACCTTGTGTGCAAATTAACGTTTTTGAATCTTATCCATAATTTTTCTTTTGCAAACCACATGGTCCTTTTTGGATGTTTTTGTCGCGAAACAAATATGAATACGTCATCGATGTATGGCCAACGAAATGGCGGCTAACTAGAGATTGTCTATGCATGTTACGCTTCAAAAGAAAACTTTTGACTTTGACAAATACAATGAAAGACTTTGAAATTTGTGATTTGTTGTTTGAAAGTCGTACCTTTGATTATTTCAACAAAACAAGGTGCTTGATTGGTTCGTTCATTCGTCCCAGTTGTTATGCAAACCTCCAAGAAGGCACCAAGATAGCCAAAGAGGACTATGTTTAACAATTTCTTAATTCTTTCGACTAAATTACAGTTTTCGTTTATGGGTTTTACATCTTTTTGCAGGTTTAGTCCTAATTTTAAAAAGGTTGATATCAGCAGTTATTAAAGTTTCAGAATCCATAGCTTTGATCCTTATGGTTGTTACCCTTGGTGACATTCCATTAAATGTGAGTAAAAGTGATGAGATTAACCTAGTTCTTTGTTTTTTGATTTTGTTTTTTCTTATTATATCTATTTAATTTTTTTATATAAGTGAGCCCCACCTACCTCACCTCACTATACCACCCAACCCCAACCTCGCCCTTGAACCCGTTAGCGACTCACCACCACCAACCAATTCTCTATCTCTACTTTTTTTCACGCATATCAACCATGGTATAAGATATCCTTTCTTTAATAGGACCTCGTTTTAGATGATGAACTGTGTGGTCTTTATTCGTATATTTCTTGTTACATCCTTTTGTCTGCAATATGTCATGTTGTAGGTAGTCGTATGTCATCCAGTTTGACTCACTATGGATGTCGTTGACCTCAAATTCGTCAATGCTTCTTTTTGTCATTACCTTTACTAACATATTTGTGTTTGAAGGAGAATGAGGCCAGTTTGTTGAGCTCATTAGCATGTTTGTTTTTGTTCAAGATTCTTGTTGTATTTCATATGTTTTGAATTTTTTGCTTAGTTTTTTTCAAATACATTTGTAGGTTCATTCTTTCATTTTGTTAAACCCATCCAACTTTCTATTATAAGAACCCTTTCTTTCCTTAATTTTCTCGTTTTTCAAGGGAATGACATGTTATATTATAAAATGCTTAATTCCTTAGAAGATAATAACATAAGAATATATAGATAATAGCTAAACCCTAAGTGGCTTGGGCCTGCCCCCCACCCCATTTGATCGGGAGGAGACGATTAAACTAGGAAAATAACAAAAGAGAAAAACAACATAAAAACATAGATGTAGACGACGACAACGGTGGTGGCAAAGCTCTGATGAGGGCGACTAACATTAACTGCTCGTCGAAGGAACAGAGAGAAGAAGCGGTGGCTAGAGGCGGTTCCATTGTAGAAGAAGAAGAGAGTTGGCAGTGGCGGAGTCCAGGGAAAGGCAATGAGAGAGAAAGAGGGATCGAGCTGTGGGTAACGCCCGTGTTTCTGGGTTTGCCATTTTTAGCAATGCAATAGTCTAGGTTAACCTTTGTAACCCCAATTTGAAATAATAAGAACGTATTATTTGAGTATTATATGTTTTGTGCTTAATTGTTTAATTATGTGATACAATTAATTAAGAATAAAATGTGCGTCAAAATTTAAGTGTAAAATAAACTTGATATCTTTGACTAATGTTGTAGTAGTTGAAACGAGGTTTCCGAATATATATAGAATGCCCAAATCTGACTTCGTATGAGGAAGTTATGATTTTCTGAAGTTTCGACTTGGCAGTATGCAGCCCGAATACTCGATTTGAGATCGAGCGGTTTTTAGCCGAAACAATCTAAGCGGGAATCGAAGATCTCGTTGTTAGTAGCGAAACGATGAAAAGTTAGGAGAGAACGGATGTCGGACGAAGAAGTTATGAATTTATAACGAAGTTTTTCTGTCCCGGCCTCCTAAAAATAATTAATAAAAATAAAGTCAACATTAGCCGACGGAGTCTAAACGAAAGTTGTAGAGCGTAGTCTCACCTATGCGTGGATATAAAGAACGTCGAAAACGGAGTTCGTATGAGGGAGATATGAATTTTCAAAGTTTATTAAATATTTAATATTTAATTTTAATTTTAAATGTTGGTATTATCCGAAGGGGAGTCACCGGACTCATCCGAAGTACGCCCAGCGTACCACTCGAGTACTTCGGAGTCGTATGCGATGACGTAGAGGGCCGATGACGCAAGGGATGACGGCAACCGAGACATTACGCCCCGCGTACCCCTAAGTTACGCCCAGCGTAACCCCGAGGATCAGCCCTATAAAAGGGGATACGAAGGCAGCCTTAGTTCTTTTACAACTTCTTCCTTTTTCTCTCATCTTTTGCCTCGATTTGCGTGCCATTTATACCCCGAAGCCCCGATAATATTCCCGAGCCCCGAAGCAAGATCCGAAGTCCCTAGGATCCCGAAGAGCGTTATTCCCGAGCCGGAGCCCTGCCCGCAAGGAGCCGGTTTTTGTGAAGATTTTCCAGATCTACGGAGAAACATTACTTCTGCAAGCCGTAGTGTTGCCCGATCATCTTCTAATCAAGTGAGTGTGTAGTCATTTTTTTTTCCAACGCAATATTATGAAGTATTTTATATAAAATACGTGTTATGTGTATATATTTGTTGTTATATGTGTGAATGTATATTCACTCTCTTCTATCTCATAGATCTGATTTATTCTCTATGAAACACGTGTTATGTGTATATGCCTCATCTGTTATGTGGAATATGTATTGATTAAAGCATGCTATACAGGTTTTCAAACTATGTATAAAAATGTATATTTTTATCTACTAATATGTTGGGTAGAACATGGGTAGATAGTTGGTGTGAAATAAACAGATGAGAGGCCTCGGTGTTATTGGTGTTATTCTAGTCATTCAGCAGAGTATGGATGACGACCACGGACTATTCTAGACTGTCATGTGGAACACTAGCAGGCTCATTACCTGTAGGTGTTGTGAACGACGTGTTCACCGGTGTACTCTATCCCCCACATGATTTCCTCTAGGACACTTATTGTTGAGGAAGCCCCTCTGCAGTAATGTCCGTCCCGATGAAAATCCTCAATTAGGTTCCTTATAATAGATGTTATTTTAGGGACGTAAAGTGAGGATAACGGGAATGGGTAATCGGGTTTATTGTTGATTGTTGAAATTAAATATAATTATTGTTGATTGAAAACCCTATATGCTCACCAGGCTCCCAAGCCTGACCCACTTAGTTTATTTGTATTACAGGAAGTGGCACAAGAGCTTAAGATGGGAGAATCATCAAGTTGTTTTTGTTTACAAGTCTGTACATGTATATATTTGTTGAATGACTTGTAATGTTATCGTTTATGCTTTATGATCTGTATCGGAACATGACATCCCGACTTTTGACTATGAAATGAAATCCTATTTCTTTATGAAATGTTTTGATAAATATCTATTTTATCATGTTTTGTTTGTGGGAACAAATTCCGCATCTCTTTTAAAATTAAAAGGATTTACTCTGAAAATGTTTAAAAAGCATAAATGAAACCGGTCTTTTCTCGCCGAGATTTTGGGGATGTCACACTGTGGCAGATAGAGCCAATTCCGACAAGATTGGCGACCACATAGTTGATAGAAAGAGAGATGACCGCAAATCAGAGGTTGTACGATGGAGAAGGTACCATCAGAGGGAGGTGACAAAAGCATCAAAAGAGGCTAACTCGAAAAAGAGATCTGAAGAAGAAGAGGTCAGTCGATGAGAAGGGCTATCCGAGGAGGATATAGAAGGCTCGGAGGCAGGGGCCATCTTAGAAGGAGGTAGAAGCAGAAGTGGCAGTGGAAGAAGCCGATATAGGAGCCCTGGTTTGGTGTCGACGACTATACTATTATTTAGTAGGAAAAAGAAGAAAAGGAAAAATACTAAGCATAATGAAGGCACCTATGACGACTAGTAGAGAAGGTCGTCGGAGGTGGAGGGCGGTGGCTGGGTGTCGTTGTCAGCAGTAGGGTTTTGACCTAGAGCTTTGATACCATGTTATATTATAAAATGCTTGAATCCTTAAAAGAAAATTACATAGGAATATATAGAGAATACATAAACCCTAAGTGGCGTGGGCCTAAACCCAAATCACTAACATGAAAACCATCCATATAGTTTCTTCATGCTATATTAACTACTGACATGAAGTACATGTGAAGTTTCTTCCATCCATGTTTAGTATTTTGGATATCCTTACACTTAGGTCTTTTCTTGCACGTTTATTATAGATTTAGATATCCTTATATGTGGCAACGTGCCCAAACAGCCTTATAACATCTTCATTGTTTCTAAATGGTAAAAGTATGAATCCAATTGGATTTTTGTTAAGAAAAAATGGTCATAGATTATAAGTGGATGAATTGAAATGTATGTTTACATTCAAGAGACACAATGTTTATATACATGAGATAAGAAATAGAAGTGAGATGTTTACTCCTATTCTGTAAATATGACTATATAGACTCTTGACCATTTTACTAGGTTAATTTTACACATTTTAAATTTGCATTTTACTGTCACACTATTGTTATTACCCCCTAACAAGCTCAAGAGCGAAACGAACTTGAAGCTTGGATCGAAGAAATTGGACTCTATCTTTACCCAATGGTTTAGTGGAAATATCAGCAATTTGGTCCACAGATGACACATAACACATTTTTAGTTGTCCAGCTTCCACTTGTTCCCGAATAAAATGAAAATCAAGCGTAATGTGTTTGGAACGTGTGCTAATGACAAGATTCTTGGTCAAGAATATGGCACCAACGTTGTCACACAATAGTAGTGTTGAAGTTGTAATTGGAGATTTGAGGTCAAAAATCAATTATTTTAGCCACATCAACCTAGTTGTAGTATAGGCTAGAGAGAAATACTTAGCTTCTGTACTCGAACGAGAAACAACTTTTTGTTTTCATGATTTCCAACTAATGAGATTTGAACCATGGAAGATAGCGAATCGATATTGAGAGGGACTGTCATCGAGATCAAAATTTGATCCCGAGTCAAAGAAAGCATGAAAGCCTTTTACATTTGTTGGCATGAAGCGTAGACAATGATTTAGAGTGCCTTTGAAATAACAAAGAATGTGCTTGACAGTCTACCAATGGTGATTTGTTGGAGAGTGCATAAACTGACAAACATGATTGACAAAGTATGTTATGTCTGGATAGGTGATGGTAGCATATTGAAAAGATCCATCAATTTGTTGATATAGAGTGGGATCAGCAAACGAATCTCCATGTTTGTACAGACGAATATATGGATCAGTTGTAGTATTGTGACATCCCCAAAATCACGGCCATAAAAGACCGGTTTGTTTATACGTTGTTTACAAATCAGAGTAACATTTTAAATGAAAGTGTTGCGGAATTTGTCCCAAAACAAAATATGATAAAGATTTATCAAAAGCATTTCCATAGAAATGTATTTCATTAAAAGAAATGGGATGTCATGTTCGTACAGATCAAAAGCATAAACAGTACAATATAAGACTTACTACATTATTTCATATCTACAGGCCTATATCCGTAATCCCTCATCCAACATCATATCTATGCTCAAGCGCCACTACCTGTAATACATAAAACTGAGTGGGTCAGGCTTGGGAGCCTGGTGAGCACATAGGGTTTTCAACCCACAATAAATAAGTTTATTAACTTCATTAAATTAAACAAACCCGATTACCCGTTCCCGTTATCCTTACATTACGTCCCTAAGCATCTATCATAAGGGACCTATCCTAAGGATTATCATCGGGACGGACACTACTGCTAAGGGGATTCCTCAACAATAAATGTCCTTAAGGCAACCATGTGGGGGATGGAGTACATCTGGTGAGCACACAGTTCAAATAAACACACAGTTCGAATAAACACCTACAGGTTGCGAGCCTGCTAGTGTTCCACTGGACTGTCTAGAATAGTCCGTGGTCGTCATCTATACTCCGCTAGATGACTAGATCATCAATAACATCTATAACGAGGCCTCTCATTATTTCATTTTATCACACAGCAATTAATACATCTATCCATGTTTTACCCCGACATTTTCGTAGATATAAAATAAATATACAGTTTAAATCTTTGAAAACATGTATAAAAATGTTCATCTAGCATAGATAGCAAGTATTCAGGTAATATGCACACATAGCACGTAATTTATATAAAATACTTCATATCTATGTGTAAGCTGAAAGTAACTATGCACTCACCTGGTAAGGTGGTGACTCGGCACTCGGAAAGCTCTTTGTTACTTCTTAAAACAATTTTTCCTTGACCAAAACCTTGTATTAATACCAATAGAGTTTAGTTTTAACGTTAATCGCGACTAATTAATAGTCTAGCTATTATTACTATTATATAAGCGTTAAATAACACTCAATATAACTCATAATAATAGCTCAAATAATTATTTTAAGGTCCTAATAATGTTACTATAATTAAATAAAAGCTATATTAAATATAGTATAGGCGTAACTCACTTACAATGAGTTTTTATTAAAAACTGGGCTTCGCTGGAGCAGCGTTTCCGAGCCGAAAGCTTTTCTTCTCAGAGCCGTCGGGCGCTCCGGGGCTTTCTTCTCGTGATAGGGAGGTTCCCTAGACTTGGGAGGGGTTTAGGGAGGCTAGAGAGAAGTTAGAGAGAGAAAGAGAGGCTTATGGTGTGAAGAAAATATGAGGAGTTCACCCTTGTATTTATAGGAGTTTTATAGTAAAGTAGTCTCTAAGCTTCGTCCGTAACTTTTGCATACGAGCTCCGTTTTTATCTGTCTTTTTACCGTTGAGTTCCTATTAGTGAGATCTTCAACTTTCATTTAGACCTCGTTAGCTAATTCTCATTCTATCTCGGATTTACAAAACTGTATCGAATTCGCCGCGCTCGAAAAGTAGAGACTAAGCTTCGTCCATAACTTTCGCATACGAGTTCCGTTTTTGTCTGTATTTTTACCGTTGAGTTCCTATTAATGAGATCTTCAACTCTCATTTAGACCTCGTTGGCTAATTCTCATTCTATCTCGGACTTACAAAACTGTATCGAATTCGCCGCGCTCGAAAAGTAGGGACTAAGCTTCGTCCATATCTTTCGCATACGAGCTCTATTATCGACGTTCTTTATATCCACGTGTTGGTATTTACGAGTACTACAAATTTCATTTAGATCCTGTCGGCTAAAATTTGACCGATCTAAAATTCAGATTTCGGGTTGTGCACTGCTATGCTAAATCTTAGAAAAATCATAACTTCCCCATACGAAGTCAGATTTGGGCGTTCTTTTTATCGATGTTCTTAGTTTAACATATTCTACGACTTTTGTTTAGAGCGCTAAGGCTAAATCTCGCTCTATCGTAAATTCACTATTTACGCTTCCCGGTATCGTGTCGGTTCTGTCGCGAAACTTCGACGGGTCATAACTTCTTCGTTATAACTCGGATTTCGGCGTTCCTTATATGCACAGAAACCTTCAGACATATTCTACAACTTTATGTAGATATATCGAGATTATCTCACACTTTAATTTTGACGTTCATTTTTATTTTTTATTAATTATACATTTATAATTAAATAATAAACACATAAACACACATAATTCACATAATACTCAAATATTTCATCTTTATTACTTCAAAAAGAGTTACAAGAGTTGACCTAGACTATTACATTGACAAAAATGCTTAGCCCTGAAACCCGGGCGTTACAAGTATAGGCTAGAGAACAATACTTAGCTTCTGTACTTGAACAAGAAACAACTTTTTGTTTTCATGATTTCCAACTAATGATATTTGAACCATGGAAGATAGAGAATCGATATTGAGAGCGACTGTCATCGAGATCAAAATTTGATCCTGAGTCAAAGAAAGCATGAAAGCCTTTTGCATTTGTTGGCTTGAAGCGTAGACAATGATTTAGAGTGCCTTTGAAATAACGAAGAATGTGCTTGACAGTCTACCAATGGTGATTTGTTGGAGAGTGCATAAACTGACTAACATGATTGACAGAGTATGTTATGTCTGGACAGATGATGGTAGCATATTGAAAAGAGCCATCAATTTGTCGATATAGAGTGGGATCAGCAAACGGATCTCCATGTTTGTAAAGAAGAATATATGGATTAGTTGGAGTGGATATAGGAGATGTCATAGACATGTTTCTTCGAATTAGAACATCACTAATGTATGTTTGTTGTGAGATCATGATGCTTGATTTGTGTCAATTAATTTGCAAGCCTAAAAAGAAATTCAAGTCGCCAAGATCTTTAAGTGAGAATACCCTGTTCAAATCTGTGATAAAATTGTGAAGATGATTGTCACTTGTTCCTGTAACAATCAAATCATTTCATATACAAGAACATATATAGTAGATGAGGAAGAAATATGAACAAATAGGGAAGTGTCGTATTGACACGTACGGAAATCATGATTAACCAAATAAGTTTTGAGTTTGGTAAACCATGCTCTTGAGGCCTATTTTAGGCCATATAGCGCATTCTTTAATTGACACACAAGATGATGATTGTTTCCATCTTAAAAGCCTTTTGGTTGCCTCATATACAGTTCTTATGATGGATCACCATTAGGAAACACATTGTCATTGTTTATGTACAATTGTCTAATTCGCCATCCTTGGGAGAGAGTAAGAGGAATGACTAAGCGGATTGCTGTTAGTTTTATGACTGGGCTAGATGTGTCGAAATAGTCAACCCCTACTTCTTTACTAAACCTTTTAGCCAACAACTGAGCCTTGTATCTTTCAATAGTGTCGAAATAGAGCCTTGTATCATTAACTTCTTTCATCACATATTGCCAACATATATTCTTATTTGCTTGGGAATACGTGTTTGGTTTAATATTTAGGTTTGGTGAAACATTGGTCTGATAAAGTTTTGGTTTAAGGGAGTTTGTACGAGCACGTGTTATCATGGAATGTTGATTTTGGTCCATTTTTAGGTAATGTGTAAGTATGGATGGGTTTTGTCATGCGCAAGAAGACACAGTGAAGTTTTGATAGTGTGGAGATTGAGCTGAATTGTTTATGGATAAAGGTGTAGATGGTGAATTTTTAGAAATATATGTCTGATGGTGTGGATGGTGGAGTGGGGTTGGAGGTAGAGGGTGTGGAGAGGGAGTGTGACTTGAAGGTAGACTAGGGTTAATGGTAGCAATGATATTAGGTGAAGTGATAGGGTGTTTTGGTATGGATGTATTTTATATATATGAAGAAGATGTATATGGGAATATTTCTTTATTAAAAACCACATGCTGAGAGATGTATACACGAGCAGTTTCTTGATGATAACAAATGTAGCCTTTATGTGACACACTATACCCGAGAAAGATGCAAGGTATGGATCTAAATTTATGATTATTATAAGCTCGAAGAAACGAAAATAAAAGACAGCCAAAGGTCTTGAGAAACGGATAATCGGGTGTTTTATTATATAGACATTGGTGTGGGGATTCATAGTTCAGTAAAGGAGTGATGGTGCGATTATATAAATATGTAGCAATTTTCAAGGCATGTTACCAAAACTGTTGAGGAAGAGAGGATTGAGCGAGCAAGGTGAGGCATTTTTCAACAACAATTCGATTTTGAAGTTCAATGACTCCATTTTGTTCTCATGTATGTGGAAACGAAACTTGGTGGAGAATTCCATGGTTTTGAAGGAAGGTAGAGATGTTTTGTACTTAGCTCCCAAATCGGTTTGTAAAGATTTGATATCATAGGAAAATTGATTTTTAATCATAGTTTTAAACTTTAAAAAAGTAGAGCATACTTGAGATTTATGTGACAAAAAATAGATCCATGTAAACTCAATGCAATCATCAATATATAAAACAAAATATTGGCGTCCATTCAAAGAAAAAACCGGGAAGGTCCCCAAACATCTTAATACACTAATTCAAATGGTTTTGAGGATGCAACATGACTCGTAGGAAGATGAAATCTATGACTCTTTCCAAGTTAACAAGAATCACAAACACTTGGAAATTCATTGGAAGAAACTGAAAGATTAAGTGCAAAAATTAAATGGCATAGAAGAGGTTCATGTGGATGAGTTAGTCTACTGTGCCATCCATGAAGGGAGGTACAGACACCAGAGAAGGAAACATGAGATTTATTTGGATGTAGTAATTGATACAAGCCTTGACTTTTATCTCATCAGATTTGAGTTTGTCCCTACAATGTCTTAACAAAACAATGGCTACACGAATATTCCTAGTATACATCATTATATTCTATTAGTTTTTGTTGGGCTGAAGATTTCTTTGAAGATTGCGTCTTTTGGGCTCGATAGTATAAGTTATTTTGTATTCCGGTTTGGGCCTGTCCAACCGAGAGCCTTTTATGTTTTGTATATAAGTTTACGCTTGCATGCATATTAGGTTAACGATTTAGAGATTAACGAAATAGCGATTCATCTAGAGTACAACAGGTTTCTTTAATCGTTCTTGTAACCTACCAATCCTCGACAGTTGATGTTCTTAATCGAGCTCTTCTGAGGATTTTGTTTAATCATTCGACACGTTTGATTCATCTTGTCTTGTTCTTATTATTGCGTTCATACAGTTTTATATTTACATACTTGTTCAAGATCTAATCGATCTTCATAGATTAAAGGTTGTTTTTAATCGCTTCAATTGGTATCAGAGCAGGAGGCTGTGTAATCGATACACATCTTTTCTGTGAAAAAGATTTCCATTAGGGTTTTTCCGCAACTATCGATATTTATTGAGCCGTCATATCTTTATTGATGTATCTTGATATTTATTGTTTTGTCCTAATCTGCTTTATTACAAGTCTGATCTTTCAACAGGTTTTTACGATCATAATGGACGCGACGCAATCAAACCCTATTAATATTTCCAACAGCATCGGTTCGACGACAAAGATTCCAATCTTATACACCCATGACTATGAAGTATGGGCGCATCACTTTGAAGACTACGTGATTGGATCGGAGGATAATGGGTACCTCATATGGGAAGCCATCATCAATGGACCGTTTTCTCATTCTGCAACGTCCAGAATCATTAAGACACAAAAGGAGTACAATGATCTGCTAAAGCACGTGAAGGATATTGCACAAGATGAAAAGGACAAATTCCAGTGCAATATTAAGGCGTTAAGGTTGATCAGATTCGCCCTTCAGTCCGACACATTCAGATTGGTTAGCTCATGCACGACGGCAAAGGAAGTTTGGGATAGACTTCGTGAACTGTATTCTACAGACGAGGATCTTGAACATTCTATCCAAACTTTGCTTTTATCTGAGTTTGGAGAATTCAGGCAAGGGGCCGAAGAAACGGTGACCCAGACGTTTGATCGCTTCAATCATCTTCTCAGCAAGATGATCAAACACGATATTGAAAGGAAGCTTATCGAACAGAAGGTTACTTTCTTGAATGGACTGAGGTCTGAATGGAGAGCAGTGGTTTCCACAGTCAAAGCCCATGAGCAGTTTAAATCATACTCTTTGGCGAAATTGGTGGGCATTCTCAAGTCCCAAGAGAAGATTGTGCTGCAAGAAAAGAACGTCGTTTCAAGTCTTGGTTCGTTGGCCCTCCTATCAAAAAGTAAAGTTGTGATGGAGGATGAAGATCTCAACTTGGAGGAGTATGACCTCACGTCTGAGGATTATGCCATGATGGTGTCCAATCCCAAGAGGTTCATAAAAAAGAGATTCCCCAGCAACAAAAATCGAAACTGGCAGGGGAGTTACAGCTCTGAAAAGGTGAACAATGAACCGAAGGCTGAGGAGCCCAAGAAGGAACCGAAGGTTGATGGCGATTCCGGAGTAAGCTGTTTCTATTGTGGTGGGAAAAACCACTATGCTAAGGACTGTGTTCTTAAGAAGATGGCTGAAAAGGATGATGGAAATGATGAGGAAGCTGTGTTGCAGAAGAGACTGGATGAGTTGAGAAAGAAGAAGTCTACCGCTAACCCTTCTATTAATGCTCTTATTGTGCAGGGTTCGGTTAATGATGACGAGTTCGGTAGCACGGAAGTTTGGTCTACCGACTCAGAAGACGATGAAGTGAGGAAGCCTACCCATGGAAAGGCTTATGTGGCTAAGGAGGAAAGCAGTGGAGGAAGATGCTTCATGGTGACTGACGTATCTCAAATGAGGGGATACAACACCGATGGAGGAAGCGATGGACCGAAGGTACAGGAGGACATGTGCTTTACGGCCAAACCTCTCAGCCAGCAGTTCAATGAGCTCGATGAACTGATAAAGAAGGTACAATATGTTTTTATTTCATCTAAAGTACCACCATCCTCTTATGAGAAAGAACTAAAAAACGTTAATACAAGAATTTCTCATCTAGATAGTAGCTTAACTCAAACTCGAGTCACCAATTCTAACCTAACTGATCAATTAAGCAGGGTGGCGTCGAAGAGTGAGGAGCGGAGAATGTGGATCGAGTTAAAGGAGTCGGAATTAGTTAAAGTTAAAGATGAAAACATTTATTTGCAAAGAGACAATTTAAAATTGTTAAAACAGCGGAATGTTTTTTGTTTAATTGCTAAACGTTTATACTCTAATATTACTCAGTTGCACTTGGATTGTGAAATAGGCCAAAAGATCCATCGCATGATTTTGCCCTTCCTAGAGTTTAAGGAGGATGAAATCGATGCCGAAGCCTACAATTGTGAGAGTGTGATATCGTCTGATGATGTCAATCCGACCTACATGCATGGACTGGACAAAATTGAGTCCTTCATTAAATCCAAAGACCACAAGGACATGCTTAAAAATCTTTTGGATGAAAATGACAGACTTAAACTGAGAACCAAAACCATGCAAAAATTTGACTCTTTAAACGCCAACGTAAGCTCAGAAAACAAAATTGATGTTGAAAATGCATCTGAGCTTAACGAGGACGAAAACATGAGTGAAATTTCTGTAGAGGACACGGTTGACTGCTCAGAATTTGTTAAAAGCGAACCTGAAAACCACAAGAATCTTATTTCTGAAAATTCAGTGGAGTTCGCTCGATTGTCCCAACAAAAGTCCCCGATATTATTTGAGAAAGCAGTTGTGTATCAAAAGGTCAGGACCACTCCGAATCAAGTTTACAAGATGACTGGAGTAACTGAACATCAAACAGCCGAACTCACAGCTATTGTAAACGAAGACAATGCTGATGGCTGCGATGAGTACTTCTGGGAAGCTCCAATAGATAATGCAAACGAAACTGTTGGCTTATCTGAAAGAACCTCCTGGATGAGTAAAGGAAGATACATACCTGAACCCTTGAATAAGCCGGATAATTTCGATGAGCCAAGCACCAGTGGTACGAAAGATATTCCTCAGGGGGATGATCGTTCAGCAAAAGGAGACATTCCCTCTACTCCCTCAGCTCAGAGTGGAACTTCTACAGACATTCCCTCTACTCCCTCGGCTCAAAGTAAAACTCCTACAGTTCAAAAGGAACCAGCCAAGGAGACTCCGAAAACGAAAGCGAATGTTCATCATCAACCTAAGCAGATGAGGAATAGGAAGAGAGAAAGGAACCAAAGATACAGGAAGAACCTTTCTGAAAGGAAACAATTCTAGCAAATCCCAGAATGCATACTTCTCACACCAAGACAAGAATCTGAAGTATGAAAACAACCATGTAGGAAAGTCTGAAAGTCACAACAACCGAAAGCCAAGGTTCGGTTCACGAGAAAATACCAACCGAAAGCAAAGGTTCGGTTCCAAGAAAATACCAACCGAAACCAAAGGTTCGGTTCCAAGAACAGCTCCAACCGAACGCAAAGGTTCGGTTCTGAAGTCAAAAGAGAACAAGACTCTAAGGTTAGTACCTCCAACGATCAAAAGCAAAAGGGTCACCTAGAGTCTCCAGCCAGGAAGTCCTCTCAATCCAAACCCTCTCATTCTAATTCTTCTCGTTCTTCTAATTCCTCTACTTCCACCGATTCATCTCCATCTTGCTCTAAAGCTAATTCTGCTAGTTCTCAAAAATCTCATTCATCAGCTGAACAAAAGGGAAAGCAGAAGGTCAATGAATCCAAACCAAAGTCTAAACCGAACGCACCCAATCCTAACAAAATAAAAGTATTTACCATTAAAAAGAAAGATGAAACAACTCTCATAAAACGAACATATCTAGTTGACATCTCTCTTATTGTTCCCGTTCCCATGAAAAGCTCACGTGGACCCAAGAAACTTTGGGTTCCTAAATCTGCTTAATTTTTGCAGGTTATAAGTGACGAGCAGTTTGACGAAGAATGGTACATCGATAGTGGCTGCTCGCGTCACATGATAGGGAGGAAAGAGGAGCTCAGGGAATACAGATCTCTTGCAAATGGTGGCAACGTCAAGTTTGGAAATAATTCTTTCGGCACCATAAAGGGATACAGGATGATAACAAATGGTGACTTTACTATAAGGAAGGTGGCTTACGTGGAAGGACTCCAACACAACCTCATCAGTGTATCTTAGCTTGTTGGAGGTACAGGTCTCAAAGTCTCATTCGATGATGAAGGTTCTGAAATCATAGAGAAAAGGACAAAGAAAGTGATTCTCAAGTCAGAGCGAAAGGGTGAAATGTTTCCTCTAAACATGAAACCCATCAAAGGAAACCTAGCCATATGCCTGTTATCAAAAGCTCAATCTGACGAAAGCTGGTTGTGGCACCGAAGACTCTCTCATCTCAATTTTAAAGATATCAATCGACTTGTCACTGGAGGTCATGTTAGGGGTCTTCCATTGCTCAAGTTCGACAGAGATCATTTGTATGCTGCATGCGAAATGGGGAAGCAGAGTCGTCAAAGTCACCCATCTGTAATCAACACAAAAGTTGTTGAACCACTCGAATTACTTCATATCGATTTGTGTGGTCCTTCATCTATCGAAAGCATCGGTGGTAGCAAGTATATTCTTGTTATTGTTGATGATTTTTCACGATTTACATGGGTGTTCTTTTTAAAGCTCAAATCTGAAGCGACTCAAAAGCTGAAAGTGTTTATCAAGCAAATTGAAGTACAGCTCAAGAAGGTTGTTCGCAACATCAGGAGCGACAATGGTCTTGAATTCAAGAACAGGGAGTTTGAAGAGTTTCTTGCAGAAAAGGGAATTAGTCACAATTTCTCAGCTCCCTACACACCACAACAGAACGGAATAGTCGAAAGACGAAATCGATCTTTGTGTGAAGCTGCCCGAACTATGCTAAGTTTCGCTTCCTTACCTCTTTATTTTTGGGTTGACGCTATTTCTGCTGCTTGTTTTACACAGAACAGGTCCTATCTCAACAAGCGATTCACGCTCACACCATATGAGATACTAAACAACAGAAAGCCCAATGTGAAATTTTTCCATGTGTTCGGCTCAAGGTGTTTCATCTTTAACTCTAAAGAACACCGCAACAAGTTTGATGTGAAAGCCGACGAGGGAATTTTTCTGGGTTACTCGCTCACATCCAAGGCGTATAGGGTCCTAAACAAGCGTTCGAGAAGGATTGAAGAGACATACTATGTGACCTTTGACGATAGCTATGTCAAGAAGCTACAGGCCAAAGAAGACACCGCTGGGGAAATCTTTCCTCAATCTGGCCAAGTCACAGTCTCGATCGCCAATTTATACGAGAAATTTCTGGAACTCTTTGACGAACCGGAAAAAGCTTCTCTTTCAGAAGCAGGTGCAGCAGACAACAAAGTTGATCATATGAAGCGGATTGTCGAAGATGCTGCAAGAAGAATGCATGAAGGAGGATCGCCCACTGATGACTCTCCATCTAACAATGCTTCAGTCCAGGGGGAGCCTAGTTCTACAACTTCAACCGAAGGTGCTTCTCAAACCAAAGATACCTCTCCAACCGAAGGTACTTCAACGCCTGAAAGTCCAGCACCACAAGAAACCCCTGAACCTCATGTTTCTCAAAGCTCATCAATTGAGGGGGAGAATGATGATATGACACTTGATTACGATAGCCAATCTGAGCCAGAAGAAATGATCAATGCCGAGCTAGACCCAACCTTTGATCCGAATTACCCTCCTCTTACCAAATGGACCAGAGATCATCCTATCTCTCAAGTAGTTGGTGATGTATCTGAAAAGGTTCTGACCCGATCACAACTGAAGGCAAAACAGACATCCTTATTTTCAAAGGTTGAGTTTTGTATGTTTAACTCATTCGTATCAAAAGTTGAACCGAAGACAGTTAACACTACCCTCGATCACTCTGATTGGGTTCAAGCAATGCAAGACGAACTAAATGAATTTAAAAGGAACAAAGTCTGGCGCCTCATTCCAACTCCTCCAGATGCTTCGGTCGTTGGTCTCAAATGGGTTTTTAGGAACAAAATGGACAAGGAAGGTAATGTCATAAGGAACAAGGCTCGTCTGGTGGTAAAGGGATACTGTCAGGAGGAAGGGATAGACTATGAAGAGACTTTCGCTCTAGTAGCTAGGCTAGAATCTGTTAGAATATTTCTGGCTTATGCTGCTCACAAAAACTTTGAGGTTTTCCAAATGGACGTCAAGTGTGCATTTCTCAATGGAGAACTCGAAGAAACTGTGTATGTGGAGCAACCTCCTGGGTTCGTGAATGAAAAGTATCCAAATCATTGCTATATTCTGGATAAAGCTGTGTACGGCCTCAAACAAGCTCCGAGAGCCTGGTATGAAACGCTAACTAAATTTTTAAAGATGTCTAAATTCAAACAAGGTTCGGTTGACCCAACCTTCTTTCGCAAAAAGGAAGGTAACCACCTTATGATAGTTCAAATTTATGTCGATGACATCATATTTGGCTCCACGAATCCCAGCTTAACAGCTGAATTCAGAAAGCTGATGGAGACTAAGTTTGAAATGAGCTCAATGGGTCCTATTAACTTTTTCCTTGGTTTAAACATAAGACAGGGACCCGAAGGCATCTTTATTAATCAGGAAGCTTACACGAAGACTCTCCTAGCAAAGTTTGGCATGATGGGAGACTCAAAAGTCAAAGTCCCAATGGCATTCGGCACCAAGCTTACCCCATCTCTAGACAAACCGGCTGTCGATATCACGCTCTATCGTCAAATGATAGGCTCACTGATGTATCTAACTGCTAGCAGGCCTGATATCATGTTTTCTGTGTGTTATTGTGCTCGATTTCAGGCAAACCCACGCGAACCTCACATGCTTGCAGTGAAGAACATCTTACACTATCTCAAGCGAACCACCTCCTTAGGTCTATGGTATCCATCCAACTCAGGCTTCTTCGTTCAAGCCTATTCTGATGCTGACATTAGAGGATGTGGACTCGACCGTAAAAGCACAACTGGTGGCTGTCAATTCCTTGACGGGAAGTTGGTCAGCTGGCAATCCAAGAAACAAACGTGTGTGTCATTGTCTACTGCCGAAGCGGAATACATTGCCGTTGCATCCTGCACATCACAAGTGATTTGGATCCAGAGTCAACTTCGAGACTATGGACTCAATATGAAGAAGATCCCACTATATTGTGACTCTGAAAGTGCAATTAGGATCTGTCATAACCCAGTGCAACACTCTAAAACCAAGCACATAGCACTGAGGTATCACTTGATCAAAGATCACGTGGAAGATGGAAACGTCGAAGTTCACTTCGTAAGAACCACTGATCAACTGGCTGACGTCTTTACCAAAGCTCTTCCTGAAGCATCATTCAATAAAATATTGCAAGGGCTAGGTATGATGGAATCTGAGTCAGTACCTCACACTACCTCTCAACCTCAAACGTAAGAAGCGAAACCAACCGAACGTTCGGGTTCGGTTCAACCATCTGACTCGCTCATTACTTCAAAGGTAGTTTTTCTCTGTTGTATATTTCTTGTACAATTTTGTTTTTCTTTGTGTTAAAAGTATTTTTCACTTGCATGTCTAAATTCCTTGGTTTCTCAAAAAATTTCAAAACCGAAACCTACCGAAGGTTCGGGCTCGGTTTTTCAAAATTTTGTTGAACCGAAACCAACCGAAGGTTCGGGTTCGGTTTTTCAAAATTTTCCTGAACCGAAACCAACCGAAGGTTCCGGTTCGTTTTTCAAAATTTTCTAGAACCGAAACCAACCGAACGCTCGGGTTCGGTTTTTCAACTTTTTCCCAACCGAAACCAACCGAACGTTCGGGTTCGGTTTTTCATATTTTTTCCAAAGTTTTTTTTTAAGTCTTATTTTTTTCTTCTTACTTATTTTTTTTATTTATTTATTTTTCTTTTTCTCTTATTTTATTTTATTTTATTTTTTTTAAATCTCAAAAACTCCAAAAATATTTCTTATTTTTAATTACTTGTGTGTTCGTTCGCTTATGGGGATAAATTTGATGAATTACTTAAGTGTCCCTAGAAGCATGCTGCTGTATGTGTCCCAAGCCTCATAAGATTTTGAATAATAGCCTTCATGACCTGGTATACACAAACCTTGTCTTCCCAATAAGGCTAACCCATTTATTCTAATCATGAGCTAGCTCACTCTTTCCTCACATGAGTTAAGAGTTTCCTGCTTGGTCCTTATTTTCGCAGCAGAGGTACTACGTTCTCTTACACCATCTCCATTTTACTTCTCCATTACATTCGTTTCATCATAGTAACCCTTGAGACTCTCAGAAATTACCACTGACGTTTATGGTTACACAACATCTGTGTTTATGATCTTAGTTTCGTGTCACTACGAGCTGAGTGAAACCCAAAATTCAACGCCTAATGAATTGACGGTGAACAATTATATTGCTCAAGTTTTCACCAAAGGATTGACGAATGTACCGTAATGAAATCTCAAATTTTATTTTGTATGATTACTATGAAATTGTTAAACACCATAACATTTCTTCCCTTGGGATCCAGGTTTTAATTTTTTTCTGAGATTTTATATTTTTCCAAGCCAACTTAAAATATATTCCTACCTACTTGTTCAACAGGCTACACCGGTCTCACAAGTACTTTGTTCACTTTCTTTCTTATTTCAAGAATAGAATTGTTGAATCAAAGCGAAAGCCACCCCTATTTAGCCTAATTAAAAGAAGTCTTTCAACATTTATTAATAAATGTATGATCGTAATTCAACGGGAATCCACACTAACACTTTAAGGTCTCTCTTGACCTTGAAGGAAGAGATTCGTGCCCGGGATCATCAGTTTCGTGTCATTATTGACATCACAGAATATCCTTAAAAGAGTTGCTTTATTTCTTTTTCTTTTACACTCTTTGCACAAAAATCTTTGATTTTCCAAATTCCGTTGCTAATTATTTACAGGCTGTATTATTACTTGGTGGTTAATCATGAAGTTGTGGTCAAAAACAATCCACGTGGCAATTTAATTCAAAAGCTATCGTTTAAAAGGATAAGACGAAAAGTTGCTGACTGGGCGGGAGTTAAAAGGATCGAAATTCAAACGACGGTAAAAGTGGGCACGTGTGAATTTGAAATGGCCGTGCTTTTACTAACACTTGTGGACTCGTGTGCGAAATCCAAGCGTCATCACTCTGGCATTAAAGGCGCGTGTGGAAATGGAAACGGTTTCTCTCTCTGAAACGGCGCATGTTGGGCGACGTGATCCTAGGAACCTGACACTCTCTCTCCTACGTGATCATCGCACGCCTCACCTGTCATCCATCTGTCACTCAAGAACCCGTTTCGTATTTCCATAAGGGATTCGAAACGATTTTTCTCTCTCATATCACCCACTATAAAAAGCCGTCTACACCACCTTTTACCTCTTTACTGCCTCCAAAATTTCCAAAGAGCAAATACTCCCAAACAGTTTCCTGTTCATCATCTTCTTCATCCTGCAAAAATGGCTGAATCCTCATCTGTTCATGCTACTTCACACATCCTCCCCATCCACCCGCAACAATGTCTGGTTATTGATCTTAACCCACTGGCGTACGACTCCTATATGTCGCCGGTCATAGAATGTTTGAAGTACTCCCAACTTGCTCCGGCACTCTCACAAATTGAATCTGTGCCAATGGTGGCCCTATCGCAGGTTTACGCGACTGCTTACTACGACAAGGCCGTCGACAGGGTGTTTTTCGAGCTTGCAGAACACAAGACCTCAGTCTCTCGCCAACGTTTCTGCACTATGCTGGGGTTTGCCGTTGACCCTTCAAGTGTCCATCCGGAGACGATTCCGATCGGCCATCTGTATAACATGTTTTACAACATGGGATACACAGAGGTTCTCACCTCTGTCGCGAAGTTTAAGAAGTCTTGCCTGCCGCCACAGTGGAATGGCCTATTTACAGTCCTTTTCAAGGGCTTGTCGGAAAGAAGCTCAGGATCCGACGGTGCAAGTCGTCTCTTCCTGTCAATAATGTACGGGGTCTACAACGGGATTAACCTAGACTATGGGTTTGTCCTATGGCAACAACTCATCCAGAGCCTCTCTTCATCATCCCGACACTCTGAGGTGTCGTTGGCCCGGTTCTGGATCTTGATTACAAGATGGGCCATGGACAAGTTTGATGTTCCCACTGCTGACGGTGCATCGATGTCTTCTGTTGGTACGTTCCATACCAAGAAGATCATCGTCTCTGATGCATCGAAATTTTCCTTCATCGGCTCCATCCCGGAGTCAATGTATGGCGACGTGCCATCTGACAGCAGATTGATTCGAACGATCAAGGAGTTTAGGCCAACTGGTCCGAGGGAACTGACACCGGATATGCTCAGGTCGATTCACGATGCAGACAAGCCGGTGGGCAGGGGCAAAAAGGCAGAAAAAGGGAAGCAAGCGTCCAAAGCCCCAAAGGGACCTTCTCCCAAAAAGAGGAAACAACTGAAGGCTGCACAATCCCCACAGCTGAAGAGGAGGAAGACTCAACAGAAGCGAAAGCTGGTAATTCCCTCTTCTTCCAGTGACTCTGAGGGTGAGAGTTCGGGCTCTGACGGCTCTCAAGGAGACGAATCTCCTCAACGAGGCAACACACCACCTCGTTCCCCTACCCCAGAAATGGAACTTCATAATTCCCCAGTTCCTTCACCTCCACCAACCCTACCTACTTCCATTCTGACCATAAACCCCACTATTCCCCCAACCTCTTTCCCTATACCTCCACCAATCTTTACCACTGCAACCGAAACACCACCAGTAACCGAAACCCCTCCCGTAACCGAACCACCACAAACCGAAACCCATACAACTGAAACTACCCATACTCACCCACCACCCAAATTTAACCCCACACCCACTCAACCTAAACCTACCAAACCCACAACACCCCCAACTTCACCACCCCCTCCATCTCCTGAAAATGCCTCTGATGGCGAAAACCCTTACCTTGGTGGGGAACACATGAACTTTGATTCGGTCTACTATAGTCCGTTTCAAGTTCAGAGTGACGAGGAGGATGATGCTCCAGTGACAAAGAAGCATCTCAAAGAGCTTAACGAGAAGGTTGACCTTCTTCTCGCCTCCTCTTCCAACCAGAAGTCCTCTCTTTCTGAAGCTGCCCTTCAGAAAATTGTTGACGCCTTCTCCAGGGCTCAACATGATTCGGTGGCCTCAGCAACTGCTGCGATTGATGCCTCCATCAGAGCATGTCAGGCAACGACTGAAAAAGTCGATAAACTATTCTCCGACGCTTCCGTCCTGCTGAAGTCCTTGCAGGAAAGCGCCGACGCCACCAAGACGACTTTGGAACCAATTGTTCAACAATTGGCCAAGTTCGTCTCCACGGAGTTGTCTTCGTTCGCTACACTACGACAAAATATCAGCGACGACAACTCGGCACTTCGTGCCTCCATCGATGCCCGCCTCGCAAAGCTACAAGAAGATCTTGCAGCTGAGAATTCTCTGATGGACGTTTTAGCGAGCAAAACAACCGCCCTCAAGGTCAAGAGCACGCAACTTTCCAACTCCCAACAACAACTGGAAGCTCTTCGATCCGAAAGGGAGGTGATCAAAACGTGTGTTTCGGATGTCTACACAGCACTATCCAACATCTTGGAAGCACACGATCCCATACTAAACCATTCGGTGAGGCGCACCCTCGCTGAAAAACTCTCTCCGGCCATGGACCTTCTCAGCAAAATCGAAGGCCTACCGAGTTTCGTGTCCATTCCGAAACAAGGGGGAGATGAGAAGACTGGATCGAAACCACCTCCTTCCTCCAAAGCTACTCACACAACCGAACCACCTCCGACTGGTCAAGCTTCGGGTTCGGGTGTGAAGAACAAAGGCAAACACTTAGCTGAGGAAGAAGATGAAGATGAAGACAAGGAGACCATTGCCGACATGTTAAAATGGAAGAACAGTCGCAATGCTGACGATGATGCCAGTCGTGTGGCGCGAGAGGCTGAAGAAGCCGAACGCAAGCAAAAGGAAGCCCACGATCTCCTTGAGAGCCGAAAGACTCTCTTCCCTGCCTGGACCAGGGAGCGTATGATTAAAGAGGCCATAGAAACTCCCAGCATATTATGGCTCGAGCCGGTTATCTCGTTCGACTGCAACAACAGTGTCGATTCGCAGTTCGATATGCCGCTGACTTGAAAGGCGTTCATCTTCCACGCCTTCTCTAACATATTTGAAGTCCCTCACCCGAATGCTGAGCTTGACAGGGAGCTCATTGACTTTTATCTGGCGGCTTCTCGTCCTCACTTGGAGCGCCCAGAAGATTGTAAACGTTCGGGTGCTGAAACCTTACACCGAAGGTCGTTTTATAAACGTTCGCTTCAAGCTGATTCAGGGATCTGCAAGAACTGCTCATATTATCTCCCTGGCAGATCTACCGAATCTAAATCCTCATGATTGGATTGTCCTGTATAATATCCTTTTGACCAATGAAGCCGAATATGGTCCCATTATAGACCATGTCAAAAGGATGTTAGCCTGCTACATCATGGAGGTTGCCCTAATGGATCAGGAGGTCGCCACAGTCTTCAAGAAGAAACCGAAGATTGCTCCTGTGGGATCGGCCAGTGATCTCAACCAAATGCAAATGGGCAGGATCGACCCGAGACGCAACTCGGTTATGTTCACTAGAGCAGAAGGACAGAAATGTCTCTTCGCTTTAGCTGACAAACACCTTTACACCACAGCTTGCTTGGAGCATGTGCTATCGATTGTCAAATGGTGTAAAGAGAACTCGGCTGATGACATCAAGTACTTCAACGACATGATCAATTGGTACATTCGGTTTAGACAGACCATTCTCTCCATCACCAAATATCTGTTTAGCACCGTGAAGAAGAAGGTACCTGCTTCAGCTGCTGGCCCAAGTAACAAGTAAAGGTCTCGCTCCAAATTGACGCAAAGGGGGAGATTGTTGGGCTGAAGATTTCTTTGAAGATTGCGTCTTTTGGGCTCGATAGTATAAGTTATTTTGTATTCCGGTTTTGGCCTGTCCAACCGAGAGCCTTTTATGTTTTGTATATAAGTTTACGCTTGCATGCATATTAGGTTAACGATTTAGAGATTAACGAAATAGCGATTCATCTAGAGTACAACAGATTTCTTTGATCGTTCTTGTAACCTACCAATCCTCTACAGTTGATGTTCTTAATCGAGCTCTTCTGAGGATTTTGTTTAATCATTCGACACGTTTGATTCATCTTGTCTTGTTCTTATTATTGCGTTCATACAGTTTTATATTTACATACTTGTTCAAGATCTAATCGATCTTTATAGATTAAAGGTTGTTTTTAATCGCTTCAGTTTTGATACACTAAGTAGGTTTTTAGTGAGTTTTGGAACAATTAGCACATTAGCCAATTTGAGAATAGGAAAAAAAGAGGAGCCAATATGAGAAATACACAAAGGGTTCCCATCTCCTACTTGAAGATTGTCATCTCCTTTGTAATTTTCTTCAATATTAATCTTTTTGATATTCGAAGAGATATGATCCGTAGCTCTCGTATTAAAATGCCATGTTTGATCGAAGATTGTGGAGGGGTTGTTTTGAGCAATGTGAGCCTATTTTTGTGAGTTTCTGGGATTCGACCTTCTAGAGTGAAAGTCAATTTGATTTTCCCTTTGCCAACAAGCAATAGCTTCGTGTCCTATTTTGTTACACAATTGGTAGAGTTGACGACATTTTCGTGTATTATATTAGCAGGATGATTGAGATGATTTAAAGGAACTTGTTGGGCAAGGGGTAGAAAGATTTATTGTGAGTGTAGCAGTAGGGTATGGCTGCATAGATGCAAGGCGAGCGTGTTCCTACTCCATGCCTCCTTCTATAATACGTAACCGTTGATATCATCAATCGAGATAACCTCTTAATTCATCATGAACTTCGTGGTGATAGGACCATAAGATGAATCAAGTCCTGCAAGAATGTAACTAATGAGATCTTCATCAGAAATTGGAGTAAGATTTTCAGCTAAAGTATCAGCAATTCAACGTTTGTGTTCAATGTAGTTAAGAATCGACATTGACCCTTTAGTAAGAGATAGCAATTGGTCCTTGAGCTGCATACGGGAATCCCTAGTTTGGGTTTGGAATGTTTTATCTATAGTTATACATGCCGTGTAGGTAGAATTTGAGCGGGTAACGAGAGCAAGGCATGGTTCAATAATCTAACATCCCAAATTTTTCAAACAAAAATTTCATTTTAAATTCATATCAAAACATCCCATAATCATGTCAAAACAACCGAAAGCGTATCATAATGAAATAACATCAGAGTATAAAATCCCAAAATCACATAATGCGGAAACATGTGCAGATGTAGTACGATGAAGCCGGACCCTTCCCTTTTCAAGCTGGAAGTACATGAAACATACACTGAAAATCGTAAGCACAAAGCTTAGTGAGCTCCCCTAAATACCACATACCATACATACGTAACAGTCAAAACATATCTGGGTCTATTCCCCCCCCCCCCTTTAGGTCTCTTTCAATCGGACTTAGGTATATTTCAACCCCTTCGGTCTCTTTCAACCACTAATGGGTCTATTTCACCCATTTCGGTCTCTTTTAACCAGTACCGGGTGTATTTCAACCCATTTAGTCTCTTTCAACTGGTACTGGGTGTATGTCAACCCCTACGGTCTCTTTCAACAAGTATTGTGTCTATTTCACCCCTACAACTAGCATATAATCATAACAGTAAGAGTCATAGAGACAACAAGAATAAACAGGTATCATATGAAATCGTCACGAAGACAACTATCATCCTACTAACATAATCTAGTGGGATGGCATTGGTGCCTTCGACCCACAAGTGTAGTGGATGAACTCACCTGAACTACTCAACAGAAGCTCACAGCTACCCCAACACTAGATCAGCCAACCCTAGCTTCCTAAAGCGAAACCGATACAAGACCATAGTTAAATACTTCATGCTACCAAGGTTGACCAAAAGTCAACGGTTAAAGTTAATCTAGTTAGCACCCACGTCGTGGCCAATCAATGGCCATGCCTTGGCCACTCAATCCAGTCCCAATCTAAATCTGCTACCACACTGTGGCAGACATGCCACCATGCTGTGGTCATGTCCAGAAAAAAAAATGCGATAAGTCCCTGCACCACGTCATGGTCCTTAGTCTGGAAGGCTTTTTCTTCAAAAAGAGCTTAATTCATAAGGACTAAAGCAAAAACATTACATCTGATTCCTAATGGATAAATTTTCCAACTATATACATTAAGATGGCCTAAACCACCAAGATCTAGACTTTAAGTCTTAAAGGTACCCAAAAATGCATTTTTCTCAACTTCATCTATTAATTCCAAGTCTCCCACTGTCAGATATGAATTAACAAAATGTATAGATGGACAAAGTTTCCAACTTTACCGATAATAATGCCATAACCCTTTAAGATCTAAGCTTTATTGCACCAAAATAACCTAAAGGACCAAGATAACTTGCATGGCTAAAAGGGAAGGCAAAAGATCATAACTTTCTTAGTCCATGAGGTCCAAAATACACTCTAAACTGATCAGAAGGTGTTGGAGTCCACTAAACTCTAAGATCACTCATAAAAGGGACAAAAAGTGCCAAAAACCACATATGAAGAGACCTAAATAACTAAAGAGCAAGATTAGAACTTTATACTTACAATAGTCCAGAAATGTGGTGTCTTTGATGGATCCAAACTTGAAGCATCATTCCTTTCATCCAAATAAACCTTCTTGATCTTTAACTTCATCAAAATAGCATAAAAAGCATCCAAAAGAGGAGATAGGAGAGAGGAGGGGATCAAATCTTGAAGGTGGAGGCTAGGGTTTCTCCCAAGGGGTGTTAGTGGCGGTGGAGGCTGATAAAATGCTAAAAATGAGGAACATTAAGCTTAAATACATTCAAAACTCTAAAATCATAGGCTCATGCCTGACAGATCACCACTCCATGGTCCCGACTCACCACTACGACCACCACTCCATGGTCCTGACTCACCACTCTGTGGTGACGGCTTTCCCCAAAACCCTTTCCAACTTCAAAAAATCATAACTTATTCATTTCAACTATGTTTTCGGCGATCCTTATATCCATGAAAAGGTATTGACAAGCCCTACACTTCTATCTGGTTAATTTTGGCTTAGCACAATCTGAAATAAAAACCATAATCAATAAAGGTAGCCCAAAACATCACTTTTCCCACTTTCCTTTTTGACTCCAAAACACAAAACCAAGGCTTAGATCACATAACTAATATTATCAACATCCAATCGGTTTTAAACACTATTCCCTTGAAGCCCAATGCCTTTACTTGATTCATTTACTGTCCACCATCCTGAAATAAAAAAAAACTTCTCAAAACTAGATTTTACAACTCTCCCCCACTTAAGTTGGATTTCATCCTTGAAATTCGTCTTGATTAGAATCTCTGAAAAGAATGCCAACATATCCCATGAGATTCCTTTAACCAGTTCGATATCAAGGCATTTTATAAAGAAACTCGAGAGACCACTTGGTATCCCACAATTGCCAACAAAAAACTCAATAACTTGAAAATAATCAACCACAACAACTATATTCTCTTCCTAGCTGAAGACCCAACTTCCAGTGAAAACCATTCAAACCAGGAATTCTCAAAACTACAACAACAAACAAACACCATCAACATACTCCCCAAAACTGGGAACACATCAGTCTAAACTCCAGAACCATACCCTAAGACTGATGATCATCCATTTGCCATACCTACCCCTAGCCTCGACTAGGAATACCACTAAACCATGCAAAAAGGATACTAAAAACATATTGATCACAAATTTCAACCAACCCCAAATTCGGAAATTGTGCCCAAAAGCCTTAAATACAAACTCACATTCCTGGCAAGTCATCACCAATGCACTACTTCCATGTGAATAATGATGATCGATCCAAGAATTCTCACGTTACATCCAAATCCCTCATCAGCTCAGGTGTATATCCACCTAACAAATCACTCAAGACATTTACAATGGACTCCATGACTCGAGATTTCAGAATCGATACTTAACACTAGTAACCAAACTCCTAATAAAAAACCCACAAAAAAATGGGGTTTATAATGCAAACAATTCAGCAAGATGCTTTTGATGCACAATTAATACTCCCATCGACCTTTTACTATCCACATGATCCCAACCAGCTGGTCACTGAGTCTCCAGACTCCCAACAACACAGTAACACCCAAACATGCTAAGAAGAGTAACGATCCAAGACCTAAGAGTCTCAGTCAAACGACTACCGAGTTCTACCCACATGAATCATACAGCTACTACTCCACGATACATCGTGGCAACCTCTATCCACTAGAACAATAAGCTCATGGTACTATGTCGATCTTGCCGCTATTCCATCATTGTCCTAAAAACTCACGACCAGCACCACAGGGGCCTGAAGGTACTCAACCGCTAATTTACTGACTTGCAGGAACCCAAGCAACATCCCCCTCAACTCTAACCGAGCACAACACTGGCTATGCCTTTTTTGTTGGAATAGTGTCTAAGGCTGCAACTATATTAGGCAAGTATTTGACCCGGTTGTGCATGGTCCTTTTGGGTTGCCTTCACCATAGCAACTTGATAGGATGATTTATTACGAGAGAGTAAATATTATTAATATATTATGAGAATAATATAATGAATAATATATTTGTTATTTGATTAATATAAGTCATAGAATTAATTAGAATTAATTTGGTGACTTAAAGAGATTAATTAAATAAAGGGGTATAAACTGTCAATTGTTTGATAGTTAAGCTTTAGACTGTAAATCCATTTAGATATGGTATGGACGAATCCTAAGGGCTTTAGGATAGCTAAATCGTCCATATGCTTATCTATGGAATGGATTTGGATAGCCTTAAGAGAAGATTATCCAATTAGGGTTTAGGTTGTAACCCTTAAGGAGTCTACAAGTATAAATAGACCCCATGGCATAGGGAATTCGACACATCTCATAAAGTAAGAGAACCCTGGCCGAATTCCTCCCCTCTCCTCTCTCCTAAATCATTCTTCTTGCTATTGGTGTTTGTAAGCCATTAGAGGAGTGACATTTGTGACTCTAGAAGCTCCAAGACCTCAAGATCAACAAGGAACTCAAAGGTATGATTCTAGATCTGTTTCAATGTTGTTATTTAACCTAATTAGTCATTAGAAGACTTGGATTCAAAGCATGTTTATTAGAAAGCCTAGATCCGAGCATTAGGGTTTTGCATGCGCACATAGGAAAGTTCTTATGGCTAAAACCCATCATTTTTATCACACATAATTCTTTTCATGGTACATGTTGTTACCAATGCAAAATAAGACAAAAACATTGCCGAACACAGCCATTAAATGAGATATGCGTTCGTACTCTAATTCCAATTCAAAAGTTATAAACCAAATAAAAATCATGCCAATAATCAAAATTAAGTGTTGTAATGCCATCACACTCAGTCCACATATACTACCTCGTGACCATAATCGAGGCACTACCACAATGTACACCCCCAAGGGGAGACACATAACCAACGTTAGATCTACAACATTCTTTCTTCCTCGTAACCTTACCCAAAGGGTGAGGTACCAACAGATCTAACGAAATGATAAACCTCAATCATTAGCAGAATCATCCTCATGAACGACCGATACAAGATCCCACATACGTGCACAGGCAATAATTCTGACAATCCTTGATAACACTGGTCCTTGATCCGAAAACGAATGGAATACCACACACCTCGCCAACCAATCCCTATCCATCAATTCATTGTGAGAATCTTCCATAAACAAGAGGCATCATCCTCATAATCGGGATACATCAAAGACAATGGAAATTGTTGTTATGGATTCACCTCCCCTGGTTCCTGAAACAATCAACTAGCACCGGACCTAACCAGTTTCAAAGGAAACAAATCCCTTATCTCATCTCAAGGACACCATACTACTAGAATACTTTTGTGCATTTCCACACTTTCCTACCTACTGCTAACAAACTGTAATCATCTAGCCCTATGCTGAGTCTACATCCCAACTCTGGAAATCTCATGTATTCTCTCTCTTTCCTACGAACATCGAGGTTGGACAAACATAATTCATCAAAGATATAGGCATCCCAATCCGTCTGCTAAACACTCAACCTCTAGCTGCAATCCTCGAGTCGATCTTCATAATTGCTTCCTTCTTGAGTCTTACGACTCAACTGACACTACCTCGAACAAGGCCCTCGAGACCTCGAAATCAACTAATTCACCTAGTTCTACACCATTGAATCCAAATCTGAAAATGTCATAAAGGTGCAAACAGTCACCAAGCCCATCCCCAACCCGAACAACCATGCCCGATAAACCAAATAAGACGGTGTGACATCCCCATTTTCACGGCCAGAAAAGACCAATTTTGTTTATGCGTTGTTGAAAAATCAGAGTAACATTTTAAATAAAAGTGTTGCGGAATTTGTCCCAAAACAAAATATGATAAAGATTTATCAAAAGCATTTCCATAGAAATGTATTTCATTAAAAAGACTCGGGATGTCATGTTCGATACAGATCATAAGCATAAACAATACAACATAGGCCTTACTACATTATTCCGTATTTACAGGCCTAAAATCCCTTAATCTCTCATCCCAAGACGTCACACCTATGCTCATGCGCCACTATCTGTGATACAAGAAACTGAGTGGGTCAGGCTTGGGAGTCTGGTGAGCACATAGGGTTTTCAACCCACAATAAATAAGTTTATTAACTTTATCAAACCAAACAAACCCGATTACCAGTTCCTGTTATCCTCACTTTACGTCCCTGAAACATCTAACACAAGGGACCTAGTCTAAGGACTATCATCGGGATGAAGATTACTGCTAAGGGGATTCCTTAGCAATAAATGCCCTTAAGGCAACCATGTGGGGGATGGAGTACACCTGGTGAGCACACAGTTCAAATAAACACCTACAGGTTGCGAGCCTGCTAGTGTTCCACTGGACTGTCTAGAATAGTCTGTGGTCATCATCTATACTCTGCTAGATGATTGGATCTTCAATAACATCTATAACGAGGCTTCTCATCATTTTATTTTGTCACACAACAACTATTATATCTACCCATGTTTTACCCAACACAGTTTGTAGATATAAAATACATATACAGTTTAAATCATTTAAAACATGTATAAAATTGTTCATCCAGCATAGATAGCAAGTATACAAATAATATGCACACACAACACGTAATTCATATAAACACTTCATATCTATGTGTAAGCTGAAAGTAACTATGCACTCACCTGAAAGGTGGTGACTCGGTACTCAGACAACGCTTCGATACTCTCAAAACAATTTTCCTTCGATAAAACCTAGTATCAATACCACTAGGGTTTAGTCTAACGATAACCGCGACAAGTTAATAGTCTGACTATTATTACTATTATATAAGCGTTAAACGATACTTATATAACTCATAATAATAGCCCAAATAATTATTTTAAGGACCTAATAACATTACTATAATTATTTGAAAGCTATATTAAAAATTGCGTAAGCGTAGCTCACTTACAACGAATTTTAAAGAAAATTGGACTTTGCTCGGAGCAACGTTTCAAAATTGAAAGACCTTTTTCTCGGGACTCCGGGAGCCTCGGGGCTTCCCTCAGGTGCTAGGGGTTCACCTAGACTTTAGGGAGGGTTAAAAACCCTAGAGAGAGAAAGTACTTTAGAGAGTGAAGTGAGTTGGTGTGGAAAATCCGAGAACCCTCTCATGTATTTATAGGGTACATCAACTTTGAAACACTGGGCGTTCAGCAGGTTACGCGGGGCGTAACTTCGGATAAGAAGGCTAGGCGGCGAAGGCTCGGTGGTGCGACGTGGCTTCTCCTGGACCGAGCAAGGCTATGCGAACGCGGCGCATACGAGATCAGACGCTGGGCATAGCGAGGGGGCTTCGTGTCACGATCCGAGGCGACTTCAGCGATCATCATCGGACGTTTGGGAAAGCGCCACGTCAGCACTTTCGTATCAGATCTCACAAATTCGACTACAAACTTTAAATATTTGTAACTTTCGCGTACGAGCTCCATGTTCGACATTATTTATATCCACGCATAGGCGGGAACGTAATCAACAACTTTCGTTTAGACTCCGTCGGCAAATTTTGACTTTATTTTAAAAGTTATATTTTTAACATGCTGGGACAGGATTGGTCCGTTTAAAATTCATAACTTCTTCATCCGACGTTCGTTTTCGTCTGTCTTTTTATCGTTGTGCTACTATTAACGAGATCTTCGATTCTCGTTTAGGTTGTGTTGGCTAAAAACCGCTCGATCTAATATCCGAATTTCAGACTGTACATTGCTAAGCCAAAACTTCAAAAAATCATAACTTTTTCATACGAAGTCAGATTTGGGCGTTCTTTTTATGGACGCTCTCAGTTTAAAGTCTTCTACGACTTTCGTTTAGATTGCTAAGGCTAAATCTCTCTCTATCGTAAATTCACTATTTACGCTTCCCGGTATCGTGTCGGTTCTGTCGCGAAACTTCGACGAGTCATAACTTCTTCGTTATAACTCAGATTTCAGCATTCTTTATATCCACGGAATCCTTGTTTCGACCACTAAAACTATATATAAAGATATCGGGCTTATCTCACACTTTAATTTTGATGCTTATTTTTATCCTTTATTAATTTTATCTTTATAATTAAGTAATAAGCACACAAATACATATAATTCACATAGAATTCAAATATTTCATCTTTATTACTTCAAAAAGATTTACATTAGTTGAACTAGACTATTACATTGTCTAAAAATGCTTACCCCCGAAACCCAGGCGTTACAGACGGAAACACTTGAAATTAACCATTATGCCAAACCATACAATCTACCTTCAATCAGTTCCTTAGAGTCCCCAAAATTTTCCCTGGTTCGAGTACGGATCTTATGCTTCCAATAGTATGGGCCCAATACTACCTTCCATACCTATTCATACTTTCCTTAAGAACCATCTCGATTCCTCTAAGTAAATATGCATACGTCCTATCCAATCCCATACACCCATTCCCAAACAAATATACACCGCTACACAAAACGAGCATCGAGATAAAGATATTCCTTAGGCTTTCCTAGGATTCACTTCACACCTCTCTCCGCCATCAACTGTAAAAGAAACTCCCTCTAGTACCCATTAACTACCTCATAAATACAGTTACATGCCACACGCACTATATAATTCTTCGACTGCCAGGACTTACCCTAGAATGGGTGGACTCAGACAAGAGCTGCGAAATCGAGTTAAACCTAACCTTCTAAAATTATCTAATTTGTGTAACATGTAACCCAACATATTAGCTTAATAGTTAACCGATATTAGTGTAGGTCTCTAAAAGCACACATCAAGCAACATTCGAGCATCGAGTTATCCAAACCATAACATAACCTAATCAAGTCATTTTATCTACTATATGAATCCATACTAGCATGCAGTTCCAGAAGCTCAATCAACAGGCATATAAAGGCATCTCTCCTAGCATTCTATCATGCAAATCTTGAGCAAATCCTTAGCCCTAATCTAGCATACAATTCTCACATACTCATACCAAAACAATAAGCATATTACATGTATGGGTATTTTAGGAAAACTTACTTGAGCTCGAATGATTGCACGTATTGCACCCGTTTTTGTTAGAAAACCCTTTTTAGAAAATCATTTTCTTTTAAAGGATTTTAGAAATTCTCATTTTGAGTCGTATGCCTGAATCCTTTAAACCAAGGCTCTAATACCAACTTGAAACATCCCAAAAAGTTTGACATAAATTTCATTTTAATTGCATTTTAAAACATCCCTTAATCATGTGAAAACAATTGAAAGTGTATCATTGTGAAAAAACATTAGAGTACAAAATCCCAAAATCACATAATGCAGAAAAAATGGGCGGATGTGGTGGGATCAAGCTGAGCGCTTCCCTTTCGAGCTGGAAGTACATGAAATAAAAAATGAAAACCATAAGCATAAATCTTTCTAAGCTCCTCCAAAACACCCTATACCATACATACATAAGAGTCAAAACATAATTGCGTCTATTTCACCCCCTTCGGTGTCTTTCAACCGGTACAGGGTATATTTAAACCCCTTCGGTCTCATTCAACTGGTATTGGGTCTATTTTAACCCATTCAGTCTCTTTCAACTGGTACTGGGTGTATTTCAACCCCATCAGTATTGGGCGTATTTCAACCCCTTTGGTCTCTTTCAAACGATATCAGGTCTATTTCACCCATACAGATAGCATATAATCATAACAGTGAGTTCCCTAAGATATCTCATACGTCACAACACATAAACAAATATGGGTTATCAGCAACCCTAGAGTCTACACAAAGTCTCAGTGGGAAAACAACACACCCTGTGGGTTATTAGCAACCCTGGAGACTACCCAAAGTCTCATTCACACGTAAACAACATAACATAATAATAACAGCTAGACCCAGCTGATCATCACATATACAACTATTCTACCACACAGGTAAGAATAAGTGAGGAGACTCATCTGATACCGATGACAGATAAATCTCACACCCGAATTGCCGGAACTAGAATTTGCCTAGTAACACAATAATTAAATTAAATTAATAATTTAGGTGCATAACCATCTCACAAGTCCAAACCCCACAACTATGCTCCTAAAGGGCTAAAGACCATTTTGCCCCTTCTAGGGTCCAAAACCCTAAATCTTTGACCAAAATTCAAAGTCAACAAAAGTCCTCCGTCCAGCGCGTACGCTGGGCGTACGTTCCTTATGCGTCGCGTACTCGAAGAACAAGGTGAGTCGGGGTCAAGACTGGCTACGCTGGGCGTAGCCAGAAGTATGTTGGGTGTATGCTGTCTGATCCCAAAAGTCATTCCATAATGTTTTAATCATTAAGACATGCAATCCAAACATATATCTGACCTCCATAGAATGTCTTAATCCATAAAGTGTAACAGCCCAAAATCTCAAGTATTGATTAAGTTGCATTTTGGGGGTGCTTTAAAGGAGAGACTCGACGAGTTGGAGCCAGACTCGCCGAGTAGGGTCGCAGGTTTGGTCGCGGGTTCACGACTGGACTCGACGAGTCCAGATATGCAGGCAGACGCAGGTTTCGTGCTTTAGTTGACAGAGCAGACTCAGCAGGTTAAAGAGAGTTAGTGATCGTCTAGAGTTAACAGGAAGGTTATGCAGGCAGACGCCGTTGCGAGCATGTGATTCCGGTCGGCGACTTCGTATTTTGACGAGGTGTATAGCGGATGAGTCAACAGTGGTTATACTAGAGAACGATTAGGTGGATACGAGCCTGTGTTACGTCGAGAGGCCAGTGGCCGTCGGAGATCGGAAGATCAAGGTTCTGAGGAACAAGGAGGCACCTCTGGTATTGGTTCAGTAGCGGCCTCGGAAGAGATCGGTAGTGTCTAGGGAAGCCGAATCGTGAGATGCGGGAGCAGCAGCCAGAACTATTTTCAGAGTGAGACTTCGAGGGCGAAGTCTAGTTCTAGTGGGGGAGAATTGTAACAGCCCAAAATCTCAAGTATTGATTAAGTTGCATTTTGGGGGTGCTTTAAAGGAGAGACTCGACGAGTTGGAGCCAGACTCGCCGAGTAGGGTCGCAGGTTTGGTCGCGGGTTCACGACTGGACTCGACGAGTCCAGATATGGACTCGGCGAGTCGACGCTGTTCAGCGGAAACCCTAGCCGTTCAGTATTGGGTCGTATATAAGGGTTATTATGCCGTCATTTCACGACTTTGGATCGATTGGGAAGAACCCTAGGCGACTGGGGCGGCTAGAGCAAGTTTGAAGGCTATTGGTGACCTTGAAGGAATTGTTGTGCAAGGAGGAGAAGGGTTTTGGCTAGAGGAACTGCAGGGAGTTCGAGTTCTGAAGTTTGGGGACATGGAAGGTACATCATTCAGGTAATAATTCGGATTACATTCTCCTGTGATTGATGTGTATATAGATTTAGGGTTTATGGAACCCATTTGGAGTCTAGATGGATTGTTGTGTTGTTATTCAACGTTTATAACCCTGTATTAGTACCCTTAGAGGTCCAGAAGGTCCCATGTTTGTATATTCGAGAATATATGTATCTCAGGAAGCAGTTCGATCGACTGCATGGCATAGACTCGCCGAGTCGGATGATCAGACTCGGCGAGTAGCTTGAAGATTTACTGGGACTCGCCGAGTTGTTCTTCAGACTCGGCGAGTGGAGTCGGGGTGGCCCCGCGATTCTTCCAGGAGTGACTCGTCGAGTCAAAGAGGATACTCGACGAGTAGAAGGGAATCTTAGAGGATTGAAGGACGACCAGACTCGCCGAGTCGCCAGGGAACTCGCCGAGTCTAGTCGAGCTGACAATGGACTGTTGACCAGAGTTGACTGGTGTGATTTCTTAGAGTCAGTTAACGTGGAAGATAGAAGTATTAAAAAGAGATATATGATGAGACAGGGAGCTTGTAGCCCGGAGGATCAAGTGCAAGAGATTTCAGGAGTTGCTATCTTCCAGTGTCCGCGAGGTGAGTCTTCTCACTATACCTCACCCGGAAGGGTTTGATTGTGTGACCGGAAGGTCAAGTATGTTATGTGTTATGATTATATGCTATGAATGGAAAGTTAGCTGCTACGTGTGATATACATGTTTATATATGGGCCGGAAGACAAAGTATTATGTGACAGGAAGGTCAGGTATGATAAATGATGTATGTGCTTTATGTGTTAGAGTATTTGTGTTATGTGTTATATATGCGTATGGGCCGGAAGGCGAATGATCTTATGGGCCGGAAGGCGATTATCTCACGGGCCGGAAGGCATTGTGCAGTGGACCGGAAGGTCAGGGCCTGGAAAGGCGTACGTGCGTAAGGTGTATATTGGGGAACTCACTAAGCTTCGTGCTTACGTTGTTTATGTTATGTTGTTTCAGGTTCTTACGGTAACGCGGGATGGCAACGGTTCGATTGTACACACCGAGGAAAGAGTTGTATTTTGGAGGATCCTGGTTATCTATTCAAATGAAATTGGAACTATGTTTTGTAATACGAATATGAATAAGATTTTAAACAAGTGTTTTAATATTAAATTGATTATTTAAATGAAAAATTTTGCTTTGAAAATTCACGGTGTTACAAATTGGTATCAGAGCCTTGGTTTGAGGGATTCGGACGCGCCTACAGGTGAGTCTGGACTCAAACTGAGGACTTAAGAAAAGGTTTTCAAATAAATAGTTTTCTAAAAGTGAATAAGAGTTCAAAGAGGAAGCAAGAAAGAGCAGTGTGTACAATCAGCCAGAGCCAAACGGTGATTTCCCAAAATACCCTTACTTTTATATTATGAAATATCTATTATGCACTTTATGAGACATTATTGCATGCTAGAGACAGGCTAGGTATTTCACATCTTAGGACTAGAGTGGCCTGATTTGTGATGCCTTAGTCTAGGGTTTGCTGTTATATGTGCGTTATGCTTTTGTGTGTATGTGATGAGTGAGAGTATCTAGTTAGAACGCGCAAGGGGTAAAGCTACGGGGTACGGAGGTACTTCCGAGGATGAGCTGAGAAGGTGGAGCTACCACAGATGGGGAGTCCTATGTATGCTTCAATGCTCGAATGCTGCTTGCTTTGTGCTTTGTGGAGTTATCGATGATGGGAGTCAGCTACTAAGTGAGTATGACGATACTCAGGAGGTAGAGGGCTGGCATCATTAGTAACTCTTCAGCAGCTGATAGCAAGGAAGTGGGAGGACAGCGGAAGGGACTAGGGAGTAAACCTAGCCAGATGAATGCGCTGGTAGAGTAGAGGATTTCGCTGGAAAGCGAGCACGCGCGATGAGATGGGTGAAAGAGCAGGTTTATCAGCTACTTAGGAACTCTGGGATGGTCCGTGTGGAAAGTATGGGTAGATGTGGCAGGTAGTATGGGCCCGTACTACTGAAAGCAGAGGACCCATACTTGATACAGGGGGCATCCTAAAGGTCCTAAGGAACAGATTGAGGGGTGATGTTATGGTTCGGATACCATACATCGGAGCGGATACAGAGTGATGTTATGGTCCGGGCACCATACATCGGAACAGATTGAGATAGATGTTGTGGTCCGAGTGCTATACGTTGGAGCAGATTGGGGAGTGGTGCTATGGTTCAGGTACCATACACCGAAGCATGTCAAGGAGGGATGTCATGGGATGAGTACCATGGTTCGTAGTGGATGATGCTTGTGGCTATCTTGTTATCCGGTTATGACCGATGAGGTAGAGATTGGACGCTATGGGTTTCAAGCCTGTAGACCATGATTGAGTACGGAGAGACGTTCCTCGAGGGGAAAGGCGAGTGCCTATCAGAGTATTTTGGTAAGAGTCAAAGACAGGGGAGAATTTCAGTTGAGTCGAGCAATCAGACGGCAGAGGAGAGGTCACCTTTTGGGTGAGTAGTGTCATTTATGCTCGTGTGCAAGACGCGAGAGGTCTGGTGTTTCAGTTCTGGATTTGGGAGTACACCCTGCAGGTAGTTATCGATAATGACTTCCCTCAGAGCATCAGGTAGCGGGTGTACCGCGAGACCGGGATTTACCGTGAACAGACAGTCAGATGGGGCTGAGGTAGTCGAGAACCACACCACACCTAATTGAGAATAACAGGTTGGGTTATAGTGGTAGCAGTGAAGAGTTCATGCGAGTTTTGCAGTGTGGAGAGTTGTCGTCTATGTTGAGAGTAAGTCCCTGTTCTTGGGACAAATCCGGCGTTGGATACGGATTGACGAGTTGAGATGAGAGGAACGATGATGCTGCGGTGCGGTCTACGAGCCAGATATGTTATCAAGCGGTGCAGGTGCTTAGTATTAGATCAGTATGGGATTTGGAACGATTAGAGGCAGCCGTGATGAGAAGTTCCTGGAGAGTTAGCTAGAGGTTCAGAATATAGGGGATTGATTGACTTCATAAGGGGAGGGACTATCGGGTGTTGCACAGCACTTTACTGAGGCAGGTACGATTTCGCTGGTGGAAGATAGTCGTGGGTTGATTGTATGCTAATTGGTGTTGGTTCGAACCCTAGTGGGGGAGAACCGGGTGCAGTATGTAAGAAAGCAAGAATTGGCAGGAGTAGTAATAAGTGGAGTATAGAGATGCAGTAGGAAAGCATGAGACCATAGGTGTCGATGATCGAGTAAAAAGGGGGTTACATCGGAGCTTGCGGGTCCGATGGTGCATGCCGCAAGTGCGGAAAGTAGGGGCACTGTGCACGGGATTGTTGGCAGTCAGTGCCAATTCAGGATTTGAGGAGGATAGGATGGAGCGGAGCCCCAGAGGGCTCAGGGTCGTGTTTATCTGCGTGCGACAGAGAGAGACGGAACAGTGCCGGAAGCAGCTGCGGGTATGATGCTTTCATGATGTCTTAATTGTCTTGCATTGTTTTGGGTATTGTTTGTGCTGGTATCTTGTATGGATTTCGATGCGGTATTCGTTGTTTCGCGGGTCTGGCATAGTTATGGATTGGTGCTTCAGGTTTTCGCTTTGGTATTCGTTGTTCCCTGATGGTTGGGTATGGTTATAATTGGTGTTTTAGTGTCAGTAGTCTTGTGCGGTTTTCGATGTGGTGTTCATCCTTTGGGCAGATTGTGGGTTTGGTTATGGGTTATTGTCGCGGATTCCTTTGGTTATCGTCCGTGGGGGTTGTTAGGGGAGATGCGGCACTGGGCTGATTGTCGGGTAGCATCTACAGTCGTGGAGTGGATGATTTAAGGACTAGATTCTTGTGAGTGGGTTGATCAGGGAGGAGGTGTGTTTTGCTGAGGGTTGCTTGTGCTTATGGGAAGCAGTCAGTGTGCAATTGTTCTCTTTGTACAGGATTGTTCGGTAAGGTCGTTAATGACGATCGGTGGCAGTTAGTCAGTGTTTTAGTGGGGGAGAATTAGAAAATTCTCCGGGAGATCGATGAGTATATGAGGGTACTTAGCTGTTGGGATTCAGCAGCGTTTGTCAGCGCAGAGTATAGCCCGACGAGAGCGAGTGTCGGGTATGCGGGGCGGGATACAGATCTAGGGCATTCGATTGTGGAGGCCTAAGAGAAGGCCAGGATCAAGTTTGAGTAAGTAACCGGGGTTATGTGATCAGGGTATTGGTATGTTTGAGGTACGTGATGGGTTGTACTGCATTAATTCCACGGGATTATGTTGTGCATGTTTCTAGAGCTGGAACCGGAAGGTTCCAGAGTTAGAACCTGAGGGTTCGCAGAGTTGGGTGTACGGACCCACAGAGACATAGCCTCGAGTGGCTAGTATGTGTTATGAGAGTCGGTCCAGTCATGCTGGAGACTCTGTTGGTATTGCTGGATCAGTTTGAGATTGCGGATTGTGTATGTTGCAGTGTGATTGCTTTGGAAGGTCTGGCCCCGGGTTAGTGATCTTGTTTAACTGAAGCAGTGATCTTGATGAGTGGAGAGAGTGCATGAGATTGAGAGCCCCTGCAATGAGAACCAGAGTATGTGGATAGCGGTTATGCAAAAAGGGTGGTGTCGCTTAGGGCGAGCACCGTGGCACCGGTTGGAGTGGCATTATGGCCAAGAGGGTTCCTTGGAAAAAGGAAAAAAAAAGAAGGTGTGTAACTCAGAAAGGATGCAAGGGAATAGAGAATCTTGAATTCTCAGTGCGATTCTGATCAGGGTATAGGACGGATATTAGAGGTTCGTCTTGGGAGATGTTCGAGGATATCATCAGTGTATCGGGTTTTTCAACCTGCGAGTGTTGGGACTAGTTCAGTATGTGTATGTGATGGCAAGAGGGAACTTGTGAGAGTTGATCTGAGAGGGAGAATGGATCTCTCAGTCGGCCCAGAATGGGCAAAGTGGGCTTTGGATAGGGGATCCGGTGGTTCAGGATTTCCTAACCCTTATGGGTTGAGTGATCGTTGAGATTTGGAGCAGAGTGCATCTTGGGTAATTTCCGATTTCAGAGAGTGATGAGCAGTTCAGAGTTCGTGCTTTAGTTGACAGAGCAGACTCAGCAGGTTAAAGAGAGTTAGTGATCGTCTAGAGTTAACAGGAAGGTTATGCAGGCAGACGCCGTTGCGAGCATGTGATTCCGGTCGGCGACTTCGTATTTTGACGAGGTGTATAGCGGATGAGTCAACAGTGGTTATACTAGAGAACGATTAGGTGGATACGAGCCTGTGTTACGTCGAGAGGCCAGTGGCCGTCGGAGATCGGAAGATCAAGGTTCTGAGGAACAAGGAGGCACCTCTGGTATTGGTTCAGTAGCGGCCTCGGAAGAGATCGGTAGTGTCTAGGGAAGCCGAATCGTGAGATGCGGGAGCAGCAGCCAGAACTATTTTCAGAGTGAGACTTCGAGGGCGAAGTCTAGTTCTAGTGGGGGAGAATTGTAACAGCCCAAAATCTCAAGTATTGATTAAGTTGCATTTTGGGGGTGCTTTAAAGGAGAGACTCGACGAGTTGGAGCCAGACTCGCCGAGTAGGGTCGCAGGTTTGGTCGCGGGTTCACGACTGGACTCGACGAGTCCAGATATGGACTCGGCGAGTCGACGCTGTTCAGCGGAAACCCTAGCCGTTCAGTATTGGGTCGTATATAAGGGTTATTATGCCGTCATTTCACGACTTTGGATCGATTGGGAAGAACCCTAGGCGACTGGGGCGGCTAGAGCAAGTTTGAAGGCTATTGGTGACCTTGAAGGAATTGTTGTGCAAGGAGGAGAAGGGTTTTGGCTAGAGGAACTGCAGGGAGTTCGAGTTCTGAAGTTTGGGGACATGGAAGGTACATCATTCAGGTAATAATTCGGATTACATTCTCCTGTGATTGATGTGTATATAGATTTAGGGTTTATGGAACCCATTTGGAGTCTAGATGGATTGTTGTGTTGTTATTCAACGTTTATAACCCTGTATTAGTACCCTTAGAGGTCCAGAAGGTCCCATGTTTGTATATTCGAGAATATATGTATCTCAGGAAGCAGTTCGATCGACTGCATGGCATAGACTCGCCGAGTCGGATGATCAGACTCGGCGAGTAGCTTGAAGATTTACTGGGACTCGCCGAGTTGTTCTTCAGACTCGGCGAGTGGAGTCGGGGTGGCCCCGCGATTCTTCCAGGAGTGACTCGTCGAGTCAAAGAGGATACTCGACGAGTAGAAGGGAATCTTAGAGGATTGAAGGACGACCAGACTCGCCGAGTCGCCAGGGAACTCGCCGAGTCTAGTCGAGCTGACAATGGACTGTTGACCAGAGTTGACTGGTGTGATTTCTTAGAGTCAGTTAACGTGGAAGATAGAAGTATTAAAAAGAGATATATGATGAGACAGGGAGCTTGTAGCCCGGAGGATCAAGTGCAAGAGATTTCAGGAGTTGCTATCTTCCAGTGTCCGCGAGGTGAGTCTTCTCACTATACCTCACCCGGAAGGGTTTGATTGTGTGACCGGAAGGTCAAGTATGTTATGTGTTATGATTATATGCTATGAATGGAAAGTTAGCTGCTACGTGTGATATACATGTTTATATATGGGCCGGAAGACAAAGTATTATGTGACAGGAAGGTCAGGTATGATAAATGATGTATGTGCTTTATGTGTTAGAGTATTTGTGTTATGTGTTATATATGCGTATGGGCCGGAAGGCGAATGATCTTATGGGCCGGAAGGCGATTATCTCACGGGCCGGAAGGCATTGTGCAGTGGACCGGAAGGTCAGGGCCTGGAAAGGCGTACGTGCGTAAGGTGTATATTGGGGAACTCACTAAGCTTCGTGCTTACGTTGTTTATGTTATGTTGTTTCAGGTTCTTACGGTAACGCGGGATGGCAACGGTTCGATTGTACACACCGAGGAAAGAGTTGTATTTTGGAGGATCCTGGTTATCTATTCAAATGAAATTGGAACTATGTTTTGTAATACGAATATGAATAAGATTTTAAACAAGTGTTTTAATATTAAATTGATTATTTAAATGAAAAATTTTGCTTTGAAAATTCACGGTGTTACATAAAGTCCATAACTTTAAGCCTTTGCATGAATGGAATAAGCTTAAACCACAAATCCCTAACTTAAACCATACTCAAAACCACCACACTCATGCATGGAAAGAAATGGACCTTCAAGCAAGCATTTTTATGATTCTAGATGACCTAAAACACATGAAAGGACAACTAATATGCTCTGGAGTAGTGGTGAGGCTATCTATAAGTAAAGTGGTTCCAATGACCCACCTATTTTTTTTAATTTATCCAAAATTTAATTAGAAAATTTTTAGTGACCTACCTTAAAAAAATTGAATACCTACCTTACCCAGAAAATCGTTGAATTTATATAGAAACATTTCTATAAAAAAAATTAGTAAACCATGTGGTTTTCTATTCTAGACTCTTCACTGCTCTGGAGTGAACCATATTCACAAAGATCCAAGATTGGGACAAAAAAAACTCATAATAACCCATTTAAGAGATCTAGAAAGAAACAAACCAATGTATAAACTTTATACCTGCAAAAGATGCACAAGGTGAGGTAGTTTCTAGATCCACAAGTTTGCAAGCAACACTGCCTTCTTTAATAACCTTCTTTTTCAACAAGAGAGCATAAAAAACTCTAAAAAGCTTCAAAATATTCACACACAAGGATGAGACTTGAGATTAGGGTTTGGAGGGAGTGGAGGTTGTCTCTAGAAGGTCCAAGGGAGGTATAATGTTGATTAAATAAGGAGCAAACCCCTAAATTTAGGGTTTTAGGTTTGAGTTAGTATGCCCTGCGTACCATATGTACGCCATGCGTACTAGCATGAGTCCCGTGTTTCCGAGGCTTGATCATGTACGCTACGCATACCTCACGTACGCCCAACGTACAGGCTGAAATGCAAAGATTTTGACACAAGGTACCAAGAATGAAAAATACTTGAAAATTAGATGTTACATAGACTTTAAGTCTTAAAGGGATCAAAAAATGCATCTTTCTCAACTTAATCCATTAAGTCCAAGTCTCCCACTTTCATATCTAGATTAAAAAATGTCTAGATGGGTAAAGTTTCCAACTTTACCCATAATCATGCCATAATCCTTCAAGATCTAAAACTTTATTGGACCACAATAACCTAAAGTACCAAGATAACTTGCATGGCTAAAAAGGAAGACAAAATATCATAACTTTCTTAGTCCATGAGGTCCAAGAAACACTCCAAACTAATCCAAATATGTTGGAGTCCACTCAACGCCAAGATTACTCATAAAATGGACCAAAAGTGCCAAAAACCACATATGAAGAGATCTCAAGAACTAAAGAGCAAGATTGGAACTTTATACTTACAATAATCCAGAAATGTGGTGGCTTTAATTGATCCAAACTTGAAGCATCATTCCTTACAACCAAATAAACCTTCTTGATCTTTAACTTCATCAAAATAGCATAAAAAGCATCCAAAAGAAGAGATAGGAGAGAAGAGGGACTCAAATCTTGACGGTGGAGGCTGATAAAATGCTAAAAATGAGGAACATTAAGCTTAAATACGTTGAAAACCCTAAAATCATGGGCTTAGGCCTGACAGATCACCATTTCGTGGTCCCGACTCACCACTCCATAGTGACGGTTTTTGCCCAAATCCTTTCTAGCTTCAAACAACCATAACTTCTTCATTTCAACTCCGTATTCGGCGATCCTTATATCTACAAAAAGGTGTTGAGAAGCCCTATACTTCTATCTAGTTAATTTTGGCTTAAAACATGCCGAACTAAAAACCATAATCCATAAAGGAAGCCCGGAACATCACTTTTCCCACTTTCCCTTTTGACTCTAAAACACAAAACAAGGCTTAGATCACATAACAAATATTATCAACATCAAATAAGTTCTAAAGCCTATTCTCTTGAAGCCCTAGGCCTTTACTTGATCCATTTATTGTCCACCATCCTGAAATAAAAAAAAACTTCTCGAAACCGGATGTTACAGATAAGGTGGACTTCAACCATAGAAGAACGAATCGATCACGTCTTTTCCAGGCAGCATATTCTGGATTTGGAGCGAGGATGGCAGGAGAGGTTGTGACAGCAGGAGTAGTCTCGGTGGCCAGAGCAGCTGCAATAGCTGAAACAACTATGGTCTCCGATGGTGGTGTAGGATTCAACATAAAATCCTCCAGCTGAAGTTATAAGGTCTCCGATGCTGAAATGATGGTGGTGTGCCAGAGTGAGTAATTTTAGCGATCAAGCTTGATTGTAATTGTTGGAATATGGAAATTTAGAGTAGATGCGGTGGTAGTAGCCAAATTGAGAAGATCAGGGATTCTAGATGCTATTGAAATAGACAAAATTTTGATTTTAGGAGTGATTAGCTCTGATACCATATAAGTGAATGAATTGAACCATGTGTTTACATTCAGGAGATATAATGTTTATATACAGGAGATAAGAACTAGAAGTGAGATGTTTACTCCTATTCTACAACTATGACTATCTAGACTCTTGACCATTTTACTAGGTCAAATTTACACGCTTTACATTTGCATTTTACTGTCATGCTATTGTTATTATAGATAATTATGCATTGTGTAAAGTTATCAAAACCTCGCTTACAAAATAATATTGAGCATAAACCGAAAAATATGCAAGATAAGCTCTTTGAGGTGGAAGATAACACTAACCATATACTGTTTGATGTCGGTTTCACTATTTGTTCCTCTAATGTTCCATGTTGTCTGAGTCATTGCTTGCTTGACAATGGTATTCAATGGAAGCTTGAACACCGATGATCATTAATTAAATACTATAACATGACTTAAGTATACTCATTTCTGGTCCTAAGGAATTAAATATCCTCAAAGGCCTAGGACGAACAAGAAAAAAAAGTCATTGTCGTTATTATAAGTTGTTATTTTTAAATAAAAATATATAATAAAAAAGTTAGGGGATATGCAGCAACCCACTTTGCCCCCCACAACGCCCCCATGGGTATATGGTATGAACGAAGAAGGTAAAGATGACAAGTAGTGTAGATTAGGGATGGATGATGATAATCTATGTAATTATATTAATGATATGGGGCCAGACGGTATTTAATGGACATAGACGGTAACATGGATACGAACCACCAATGCATATAAATGAAACTATAAGGATTGACCTTGCCAAAAATTTGAAACTTAGACTTAAAAGTGTGAATTTTTGTATATCACATTAACATTTTCATATATTTACTCTAAAAAATAATAAGTAGCATCCCATTCATTATTATAAAATAAAAAATAATAGTAAACAGCAGTCGACAGTTGACACCATTCGGAGTGTTTAAGGAGTTGTAGCAGAGCCTTGACATTAAAAACTCAAGAAACCCTTCCCCAAACACCACAAATTTAAACCAGTTATATAACAGTATATTTAACTAACATATAACATAATCTAGTTCTAGATACGCTATATGCAAGACACAAACACAGCAACTCCGCCAGTTCCAAAGCGCACCTGATGTAGAACCATTGCTTACAGAACATTCTTGATTTGCAGGGTATCAAGTCAACAACGTGTTTCTGATGGGAAATTTACAAAAAAATTTGAAAAAGTCTAAGTTTAAGTCATTATCACTGTTTCATTAATTTGTTGTCTTCGTGACTTATTTTTCCTTTTTTTTTGTTTGTTTGTACCTCCTAACCCCTGTCTAGTTTTCTTATTTGAATGATATAAGAAAAATCACATTGATGCTTAGGAGTGTTCATTTGGATGGATCGGTTTAATCCGATCCGATCAAGTGAATCCAAATTAATTTCGGTTTTCAAAACGTAGATCCAAATAGTCCAAACTAAATTCAAATCCGATCCGATCCAACCAAATTATAATTCGGTTGGATCGGTTTTTTACAATTCGGTTTTCAAGAATCAAGACATTTCAACAAATATATAACTTTAATATTAACTTACTCTACAATATAAACTAAAAAATATTATTTAATTAGTTGTGAACTAAAACTTATAAACAACTATCAAGAAAAATATATTATAGTTTACTACTTTATAGACAATTTTTTTGATAAGAAGTACATATTAAAATATTATAATTGATGAAAAATTTTAATATATTAAAAGAATAATTTAGTAAATTTATAATTTATTAAAGATATATATTAAAAAGAACAAAATAATAAATTGTAATTCGGTTTTTTTGGACTATTCGGTCTTTATTTTATAAACCAAAACCAATCCGAAATACGAAATAATAATTCGGTTTTGCTAAAAACCAATCCAAAAATCCGAATATCCGAACCAAATAGTCCGACCCAAATTGTCCAATTAGACAATTCAATTTTATCCAAACAGTAAACACTCCTATTGACGCTACTCTCACGAATAGAGACATGTGAGAATAACAAAGATCAAATATTAATATTAATAGAAACGTGGACGCTTAAAACCAAGAATGTACTCATGATTACATTTACTAGAGCTATTTTTAATAGACTTAGGGGTTAGTCATTGGTGAGGTGCCCGTCATTTTCTACCTGCCCTCATGCCAGCAGGGGCGGCTCCCGTATTCAAGTGGCAAATGGTTTCTTCAAAACCATCTTGCTGCCGGTCAAAGCACCAGTGCGCAAATGAAAAAAAAGGTTTTCAATCAAAATCCATAATGATTTTTTAATGAGTTTTTATGTTATTTATTACCAAATCTACAAATCAAAAATCTTAGAAAATAGCTACTATTTTTTAACAGAAAATTTATCTACTAGTCAATAGACCATATCAAGAGAGTTTTATCGTATCAATTCTTCATTTGTTAGGGTGCACGGTGTCGTCTACGGCTTGGGAAAGGTTCACCAAGGCATCGATTCGGCGATGGTGAAGTACCGAGATATGTGTGTTTGGCGGGTTGTCCAACCTGTGACTTCTCTCTCTCTCTCTCTCTCTCTCTATATATATATATATATATATATATATATATATATATATATATATATATATATATAGAATTAGGTTTAAATGTTTTCACTATCTATTGTGTGCCCATATGATTGATTCTGGACCAATCATTTTAGTTATTTTAAGAAATTAATTAATGCATATTAAATGCTGAAGATGTAATTAATACCTATTATATCTTCAACATGTAATATGTATTAATTACTTTTTTAAAATAACTAAAATGATTGGTCTAGAATCAATCATACGGGCACACAATAGATAGTGAAAACAAAATAACCTAACCCTATATATATATATATATATATATATATATATATATATATATATATATATATATATATATATATATATAGGTTATTTTGTTTTTACTAACTATTGTATGCCAGTGCCAGAATGCATAGATCTAGACCACCGGATAGAATAAAATCAAAGGTCATGATCTGAAGGTTTATTATATTAGAATAGGATAATATGTACCATATAATCACGCAAATTTCAGCATAAGGGCATTTTAGTCAATTAACCTATATTAAAAATGGAAGTTTTCGGATTTTTAGGGATAATTAATTCCTTTATTTTTAAAAATCTTAATATTTTAAATTACTTCAAATTTAAAAATTCGATTTTATTCTGTCAGAATGACAGAATGCCAATCTTAAACTAATAAATGTATTTTTTGATTTTATTCTGTCAGAATGACAGAATACCAGCCATAAACTAGTGAATATATTTTCGATTTTATTCTGTCAGAATGACAGAATGTCAACCATAAACTAGTAAATACATTCTGAAAGAATAAACAAAATCGATTCTTGAACTAATAATATGCTAAATAATTACATTGTATGATTGTGATTCATTGAATAATAACATTCTGAGAGAAGAACAAGTGTAATTTTTAAAAAATAACAATACTCTTAAACAGTGAGTGATCATTCTTTGATTCATTCTTCAAGCCTTTTCCATCAGGTCTTCAAGCCATTCTTCAAGTTATTTCTATCACAATCATACGATGTAACAACTACACATTAAACATATAAATAATTAACATTCTATCAGAATTGCCATTCTATAAGAATTGCATTGCATGAAAATGAGTTGCAATAGAATCCCGGCAAAATCATTCTTATGTGATTCTACCATAATCATTTTTATGTGATTGATCTTGAAAGGATACAAACTCTTGTCAGCCTGAACCATGTCATCAATGAATCTCTTACCAATAAAACACTTAGCATCTGAAAAATAAACACAACACAAGCAACCACATTATGATAAAAAGGGATGTGGGGTTAGAATAAAAAGAATGGTGTATATTCTAACTTCACATAGAATCACAATAAGAGGAAAATGTATCAGAGAAGAATAGGCTATGAAAAATACATTTTCTTCTTCACATCAAACTTCATTGACTTTCTACATTGACTTTTCATTTGTCTACGATTATAGATGCCTTATTTAATCAATTTTCGCTTCACATCAAACTTTGACAACAAATCGACATCTTATACCCATCTGTTCTTCAAAATCGACAAATATGAACACCAATTTTGACTTTTTCAAAACAAACTCCAACTTATGACCATGAAGTGCAAGTTATAACAGAACATTTCTTTAATCGAAAAAAACAGAAATAGAACATTGAAGAAATCGAATTAATAAGATGATGAACACAATCTCAATCTTGAATCCAAATCGAGATAAATTCTGAACGACTTGATAAAATCAATTTGATTTCTATCAGAATTATCATTCTATAGACTTGAAGTAGAGCACAATAGCGGTGGTTTTTTGGAGTGAAAATATTTTGAGGATTTTGGAGGTTTCTGAGTACTCGGTTGGAATTTGCTGATGGAAGAAGATGTGAATTGAGTGAGTGAGTGTTTGGAATTGTTAAGAATTGAAGAAATTAAAAGAAGGAGGTCAGCGAAGAGAGGAAGTGGGCAGCGGTGATGGTGATTGTGTTGATGCCGATGATGAATGTGTTCGACTACACATATGACTAGGTCATATATTGACTTTATTTCCATAATTGCAGGATTTAAATTAAATGATTTCCTTAATTAAAAGTACAAAAGAACCAAAATACTCTTTAATGATTTATTTAATTATTTATTATTTCTAGAATTCTTATTGGTGCATTTAGGCACACAATAGTTGCTAGAAATATTTGAACCTAGCTCTCTCTCTTTCTCTCTCTCTCTATCCCTCTCTCTCTTTCTCTCATTCTCTCTCTCTCTCCCCCCTCTCTCTCTCTTTCTCTCTCTCTCTCTCTCTCTCTCTATATATATATATATATATATATATATATATATATATATATATATATATATATATATATATATATATAGATCCGGTAAGAATTTTTTTTTGGTAGGAAGGTAAGAAGTTTTTTTTCTACATATTTTTTTGACAAACAAAAGAAATGAATCACTAGATGATTCATTTGTAAGATGATTCACAAGAAAAAAATTCTCAAAAAAACATCTTTATGATTCATTTTTAAGTAAATTTAGAAAAAATTAACTTTTGTGACAATTTTAGTGAATAACAACAAAATCATTGTATAAATGAATCATCGAGATGTTTTTTTGAGAATTTTTTCTTGTGAATCATCTTACAAATGAATAATCTAATGATTCATTTTGTTTGTTCGCGAAAAAAATATGTAGAAAAAAAATTTCTTACCTTCCTACCAAAAATTTCCTTCTTATTTGATCTTGACTCTCTCTCTCTCTCTCTCTATATATATATATATATATATATATATATATATATATATATATATATATATATATATATATATATATATATATATATACTCTCCTTCAACAATGGTAATTTTTCAATTTTTTAATTCATTTTCACATTATAAATACTCCTCAATTACATTCTAAAACGACACCTCTCCATCCTTTCAATTGTATTCCAATAATTTATATTTCATTATCACTTTCAATTCAATTAATTTCTTTTAAAAAAGATGTTATTCCTACGGCACTCTCGAAAATAACCAGATAAATAAAAAAGATCTTTATACTTTTGTAAAATATTAATGGGTCATTTTAAACTACAACTAGAGGGTGTAGATCATTCAACTCGTCAACTCGGAGAATCGCTATGGATTATTATTTTGTTTTTTTAATAAAATATTATTTTTAATTTAATTTAGTATTTTTTTCGTTTTAAATTAGTAAAAGTTTAATTTATAAAATAAGAAAATGAAAATTGAGTGAATTGGGAGGCAGGGATGAAAAAGATGAGTTTCCATTTGTTGCGAGATGCAAGAGATGGATGACAAAGGAGAAAGAAAAATTGATGTGACAATAATATGTCAAATGGGTTGGGAAGAATACATATATTACACCATTAAAATGATATAAATCTCCATTAATTCTAATAAAATTATTTAAACCGTTTAATAATTTTTCAATTAGAGTTTGCCCATATCCTTAACGTTCGCTCTATACTCTTGTCCCGATTCCACGATCTTTCTTTGTGTTGCCATTTATATTGCATATCATTATTTTTCTTTTGATGTTGTGATTTATATCTCACGACCTTTGTAACACATGTTAACTCTCTGGTTTAATAATTTGTTGGCTACACAATTTATATGTGGTTTATTTACATTTTATAAGTTTTTCTTGAGATTAATAGTATATAAGCTCCTTATAGGGTAAGGTGGGGTTAGTTTGAGTTGTGGGGTATGGTCTCCTCTTTGAATTCATTGTCGCTTACACAATAGGTTGCAAGGTTGCAGAGCAACTTAGGAGCAAGTGTAGAGTAGGTCGCGGTCCCCGAGCCAATATGTATGGTACTTATAGTGTGAACGGTGAGATAGCTATGAAGCATGGGCTAGAAATTATGATATAATGACAACATTTTATGGGCTTGGCTCAAAAGTAGAATTTAGGTTAACTCATTATTATAAATAGATCTTCTTATAGAAATGTAAACCTAATGCAGAAATACGTGTTTAATAGATATTAATAAAATCTCTTCCTAGTTTGTCTATGGAAGTAACTCGATTGATCTTGTTGAGTGAAATACGTTAATTCCTTGTGTTCTTTTATTTCTGTGCATATTTAAGTGCCATGTTTGTGTGTATTTAATGATTGTAAATCCTAACAACTGATATAGGATTTATGATTGGAGACAATAATGTTTAGATTAATAAACTTGAAAGTAATGATTTTAACTTTTTCTAGATGTAGATCAAGGATTACCTCCATAAAAAGAAGTTACATAAACGTTTGAATGAAAGAAGTTATACAATGATGAATTATCACACCCCATCTAGTAGTAGAAACATCAGGCGGTGCAACGTTTGAATGTTGGATCTCAAGCCAAATACATACATTGAGTAATACACTAATATATTAAGGAACATTTCTATTTATTCATTAGCTAAAATATGTTACACAATTGTTCAAGGTATAGATAGGTTACAAAAGCAAAGTACAAAAGTAAAGCACATAGACTTCGAGCTGCATTACCAATGTTACCTCCTCCTTTATCTGGGTTGATTCTCCTAAGAATACATGTGGTTTTTGAATGGTCAACATAATGTTGATGAGACCACAATTTTTTTGTCATTAAACATGGTGTGGTTATTTTAGTTATCTCGTTTATCCTAAGATCACTTCCTCGAGTTTGTGTATACTATCGCTACTTTCTTAAGTTATATCCTAGGAGTAGTCTAATATATAACAAATTTACGATGAGTTCCTATAATCAAGCTCTGACTGTTGATCCCAAAAATGACGATGCTTCATCGGACGTCGAAAATGTGTTTAGAAAGTTATGCCTTCTTTGACTTGCCATTTAGTTATAGCTAGCAACCATAGGTCGTAGTGTCAATCTCATATAGATCTATACATATCTCTCCCACTCACTTAAAATTTAATGATTATAGGTTGGGAGCTAGCTGAAATATTTCAACATCTTGATGAATCGTGTTTCATCTAAATCTTGTTACGTGGGGGCCTCCCCTATGTTGTTATTTGTTGTTGTATTCATTGTTAATACTTATTATGTATATTATTCATCGTATACATATATGTAAATGAGTTGATGTATTTTGCGTAGTTGAGTATTTTGTCAGAGTAACCACTAGGTACTAAGCTTATCCAAAGGGTGACTAGAGTATTTGCGTTTCCTAGCAACTGGCCAGCCTATTGACTAGGGATTACTTTACTCAGTGTGTTTAGTGTAGCCGAGTATTTGAGCAGAGTAACATTAGGTACTAAGCTTTATCCAAAGGGTGGTTATAATAGTGTCTAGTGTTTCAACATTTCTTGGAAACTGGCTAGCATATCGAGTAGGTATAATCTTATCTATCAGCGTGAATCACTATATCAACTAGGCATAATATTAGCTAAAATGTTTGGGCAGAGATTCTATCGGGCATAATCACATCCTATTTTTATTAGCATAAGTATCAAATTTGCAATTAGTAATATCTATGTAATGATGCATTTTAAAATGTATTCCCCTCGAAAGAGTTTGTAAAATGGGGTTGTAAACTCAACTTTGAGTAATGATAACGTTGTTGTAGAGCTGAAAGTCAGCACTTCGATAGGCATTAGGGGCAGTGACATGAGGATTGAGGCAGAGAGAGAATGAGTGTGAGGGGTGAGGAAGTGATCTGTTGAAGCTTGCTATTTATAGCAAGTTTTGGAGTGTGCACCACGTATTTACACCTAAACTGTTTTTGGATTAGGTGTCTAAGACCATAACTATAATTGGTATATATTTGAATTGATAGTAGCACAATCCTTTTGGGTTGTCCTTAAGCCTTGCAATTAGACACGATGACTTTTAGAGAGAGATTAATTTATTATGTGATTAATAAATTAATTTAAAAGGTTTATTAATCTGTTATTAATTAGATACAACATTATTTAATTAATAGTTAATCAAAATTAATTTCAAGATTAAAAGAATTAATTAAAAATGCAGGGTTCTAAAGTGTCATTGTTCAATATTTGAATAAAAGGCTCCAGATACTTCCAAATGGAGGGTGGAAGGTTTCTTAAGGGATATTCTAGGATTTCTATAATATCTCATATGGATAAATAAGGATTTGGATGATTACCAATTTGAAATATTATCATTATATTCCAATTAGGGTTATCCAATACTTCCTTGCACCACTATATAAAGGACCCTAAGGCCTTTAAATTTCGGCCACTCCATTCCCTAGAGAGAAAACTGAAATTTCAAGCCTCCCCTCTCCTCTCTCCTAATTCATTCTCTTGTTAGTTTGATTGTGATTCCATTAGAGGTACGACACTTATGGTGCTTTCTTCTAAGAGATCTTCAAGAAGGAATCATTGTTATTTACTACAATAACAATTAATGTATATAATCCTAAACGCTAATTTACTATTTTTGAAATTTTCTAAGGTTTATTAGGGTTTCCTGATTGATGTTCATAGTTATAGGTTCAATAGTGAAAACATAGATCTTTTTAGGCTGCATGTGAACTTTAGGGTTTTAAGTTTATTTGTTTTACCTAAATCCCTTCAGTGGAGTGTTTTGGTTATTTTTTCAATTAAATTTGCTATAATTTTTGAATTTGATAAATTTAGGGTTTATAGAAATTAATACATAAAAGCTTTAAAATTTCGACTACAGTTAGGGTTTTTCGAAACCCATGCCCACCCCCTTGAATTTCGAGATTAGGGTTAGGGTTTTTAAACCCTAACCTTCCTCTCCAAGTTTCAAATTTTGGTATGTGGTTAGGATTTCCTAACTTTTTATAATTGTTAGTTTAATTTGATAAAAAGGGATAATTATAAAATTGGATAAATCATATACCCATTATTTTAAAAAATTTAGAGGGTAAGGATTATGATTAAATTATTTAATTAATTTAATTAGTTAATCATTATTGTTTAAGATATTTAATTAAATGTTAATTAATATATACATATTAAATCATTTGTTTTAATTTTAAATTTAAATTAATTGTTTATTTATTTTGAAATTTTAAATAGAATAAACCTAGTATTTTGAAAAGTGTTAAATTCACCTTATATATATATATATATATATATATATATATATATATATATATATATACATATATATATATAAATTTTAATATATTATATGTATAAGACTAAGCCAGTCACGTTGCTAGTATGTCTCATTCACGAAGCCGATCTATAAGGGTGGGGGGTATAAGGAAACTGCCAACAAAATGGTAGATGAATAGGTGTCCACTCTCACCCACCGCTTCCTTGATTGGTGGAGAGTCGTTAGCAAAAAGGACTTGATAGGACATTAATTCTCATTGAAAGTATAATGTAACGCTCGAGTTGTCAGGCATCTTCTTTCGCTGCTTAAAAAATAGATAATTTTAATATATAGGAAAGGGTCATACGATGGGCGTACATAGTGTATGCACGACGTACATGGGTGAGGCGTGAATCGGGGGAAGCCCCTGTGTACAATGAGCATACCCATATACGTCGGACGTAGTCTCGCTAGAAGCAAACTCTAAATTTTAGGGTTTGCACCCTATTTAAAGACCTTATGTCCCTCCTAACCCTTATTCTCTCAGCCTCCATCACCCTTAGTATCTTAGAATCGAACCCTATACCTCTTGCATGCATTTTAAGCTTATCTTGTGCATTTTTGGTGGTGTTGAAGAAGGAGTTTGGAAAAGAAGCAACAACGTGAAGAGGGCTTGTAGATCTAGAAGTTTGGCGTCATTTCTGACCTATTTGAGGTATAAAGCTTAAACCTTGACTATTGCATGGTTAGATCTAGCATCGGGGTGTTTTATGTTATATTTTGGTCCTATAGTTGAGGTTCTTTCAGTAAATGAGTTTTCAATCCATATGAGCTGCCCTTTAAGCTCTTAGAAGTGTTAAGAGACATAAAAATTAGACCATGATGGTTTATCCTCATCCATGCAAGTGGTAGGTACCAAGTAAGTGTGTTTATGGACTTAATCTATGTCATAATGCCCATCCATGCATGCAAAAGCATAAAGTTTACGACTTTATTGCATAGGACGTTCTTGGAGGCCAGAATATACATTCTGGATGTTAGGACTTAATGGATTAAGTCACAAGAAGATTCTTGGGTTGGCTGGCCAGTATGCTGGCTGTACTCCCTGGTAAGATGCGCGTACTGGGTCAACCACCCGAGTCAGGTCAAGACCAGCGTACGCCTGGTGTACATGAAGAGTACGCCGCACGTAGGCATGCAGAATGCAAAGATGATTTTTGGGGGTTGATTTGTTGGGTCTTGATCTATTGGGTCTTGATTTGTTGGGCCTAATCCCATCTGTGGATGAAGACCTTTGGGCCTTAGAATTTAATTGTTTGGACTTGGGCACTTTTGGGTTGCTCGAGGTTGGGCCTTAGGAGGAAGACGCCCAATAAGGCATGAACTAAGGAATCTTGACTTAATACATTAACTAGGGTTAAAGTCATAATTTTTTTTAGCCAATTAGAAATGTATGATGTGAGATAGGCGGAGGAGCTCGCGAGTCATTCTTCGAGTACATTATTACACCCATAGTTATAGATGAGTCTCATTTCATAGAATTTATGGGTCGAAGTCACCAAGACTGGCCCACTAGTTATGATATGGCATGATGATTGTCTTTTTGATAACCACTGGTTGTGCCTGTAATGATTGATGATTTTGTGAATATGTTGGATATCATATGCTAGTAGTAGGGGTGAACAGACCCGATATCTGGTTGGAATAAACCGATGGGGTAGGTCAAACACCTAGATATGTTCGACATTATCTAGTTGAAATAGAATGAATGGGCAGGTCGAGCACCTAGATATGCTCGGCAGTATCTGGCTGAAAAAGACCAAAGGGTAGGCCAACACCTGGATACGCTTGGCAATTTATTTATTTTGTATATGGTATGGTGGAGGAACTTACTAAGCCTTGTGCTTACCATTTCAATTTGTGTTTCATGTACTTGTAGCTTGAATGGAAAAGGGTCGACATGATCGCATCTCATCATACTATGATTTTTTGTGGTAGAGATTTCGGGACTCAAACTCTGACAATACTTTTCTATGTATGGTTTTGTTAAAATACTATAATCACCATGTGTACACATTGCTTTTGAAACTGATGATGTTTTGGGTTAGGAATTTAGTAACATTAAAAATGAAATTTTTGGGTTGTAATTATTTGGATGTTACGAGTTGGTATCAGAGCCTTGGTTTAATTGATTCGGACACACTCTCAGGTGTTCCTGAACTCAAATCGAGGGTTTGATAGGTTTTATAAGAAAACTTCTTTTGACTAAGGGTTTAACAAACGGCAAAGAGTGTGATGTGTGCAATCGGCCGAGCTCAAGTAAGTTTTCCCCAAGATACCCATATCTATTATCTACTATGAAATGATTTATGAATATGTTAATTGCATGCTAGTTAGGGCTAGGGATCTGCTCAAAGTTTTTATGATAGAGTGTTAGGAGAGATGCCTTAAATGCCTATTGTATAAGATTGTATACTTGCATGCTACTGCTTATCTTTCAATAATAGGATGGTCTAATTAGGGTATGTTTGCTTTGTTACCCGAAGCCCGGATGTTGCTTGCTTTGTGCTTCTAGGTGTTCTAACTTACTTCAGTTAAGTAGTGGGCAAATACACCAAGTTACATGTTATACCAACCAAATAATTTTAAAAGGTTAGGTTTGGCTTTGCTATGCAGCTCTTGTTTGAGTCCAAACATTGTAAAGTAAAGACCTCTCATTCAAAGAATTATCTGGTTTTAGTAATATATAAATGTATTCGTGTGCTAGCTAGAAGAAGCTTGTGGAAGTCCTTTCGACAACTGAGGGTAGTGAGTGGGGAGCGTTATGTCCTAGAGGGTGTCTAGGAAGATATTAGTGCCAGGAGCCTTAAATGATTACAATTGTATAGGAAGTGAACTGGAAGATTCAAAGCAATCCTCGAGGAAAGTACGAATAGATGTGGAAGGTAGTTTGGGCCCATACTATTGAAAGCATAGGATACGTACTCGATTCGGGGAGTGCCATGAGGAAACCAGGAGGGCTTGTAGCATGTGAAATCTCACAATTTGTATTCATGATCCTGATAGTTGTATGGTTTGTGTCAGAATGGTGATGACACTTTAGGGAGTAGGAGGTTCTGGATTTTGATCTGGTTCGGGTACGGGTTCCTAGCCGATTGATGATGATCTGAGAGATTTCATTGCACCCGAGATTACTGGAGGCCTACTTGATGCAACCCCATTGATTTTCGGGTCGATCAAGGAGGGTATTACCGAGTTGCTAGAGGATCACCTTAGGGTTTTCACGAGTGATGTGGCACCTAGCTAATCTGGGAATCGCACTCTCTCCTTCATGGATTTCAGGGTTTTCACCGTAGATAGCAGACATCGAGTCTACTCAGCTAACCGGCTTCTGTCCTTAGGGGTTAAAGGTCGGGTTTGCTGCTGGTTGTTTTCGGGAGCGAGCTAGGGACTGGTGGGAGGAGGTCGATCATCCATTAGGAGGCCCGGGCATTGAGGCCATGACTTGGCCAGATTTTGTGACTAGGTTTCGAGTAGAGTTCACGCCAACAGTGGAGATTCAGCAGCTAGTTAGAGAGTTTTTGGTCATGAGACAGACAACAGAGACTGTGGCGGAGATTACCGCCAAGTTTAGGGAGAGGGAATTATTGGTGCCCCAGTATGCAGCTGATGAGGAGAAGAAGTAACACTGGTATCACAACATCTTGAGGGCAGACATTAGGGAGTTTGTTAGTTATTTGGTGTGCCAAAATCTGGATGATATGATTGCCAAGGCACGAGAGCGGGAGATTGATATGCAACACATTGGAAAGAGAAGGCAGAGCCTGGTTAGACGCTTGGGGTTTCAGTAAAGAAACCCAATGGATTCAACTCAAGGGCGAAGGGCCAGCAAGGCCGGAGCCACTGTGGGAAATGAAGAAGTTCATATGAGGGATTTTGTAGAGCAGGGGGTTCAGGCTGCTACAAGTACGACAAGACCGGGCACTTTAGCAAGGATGGTACTGACCATACTCCTGCCATTCAGAAATAAGACCTAATTCGCTTTTATTGCAATCAGATGGACCACAAGAAGGCCTACTTCCCGAGTCTAGCATCGGGAGCACCAGTGATGGAGCCAGCTCCAGCGACCCTGCATATCACAGATGGCCATCAGGGCAAGATGGATGCTCCAATGGTGAGGAGTCGGTCTTTTCACTTGACTACCGATGAGGCACGGGTTATACCAGATGTTGTGACGGATATTTTTCTTTACCTTAACTTTTATTTTATGTCAATTTCGATACTCATATTTTATGTGTTCCGTTCTAGGATCTTTCTATGTGAACGATATTCTTGTTTTGATGTTGTTCAACTTGGGGGCCACCTGATCTTTTGCATCTCATGCGCTCAGAAATAGGTTTGTCAGTCCTCAGAGTATGTTAGACTACCCATTAGAGGTTGAGATTGCAGATGAGCGGTCCTTCGGAGCATCGAGGGTCCATCGAGAATCTATTTTGATGATGTGCGGCGAGCATAACTCTATTGACTTGGTTCCCATCCCTCTACGCAGGGACAAGGTCATATTAGGGATGGATTGGCTGAGACCTAATAGGGCAGTGATTGGTTGTGAGAACGAGCTAGTGCATGTGCGGACCCTAAGCGAGGGAGAGTTGGTGGTCCAGGGAGAGGGAGCTCAATGCGGCCCCATTTTATGTTCAGCTCCTAGGGCCAAATTCTATCTCCACCAGGGTTGTTCTTGGTTTTTCGCTTAAGTTATGGATTTTCGGGAGCGGCATGGAGTGACGGTTGATGGAGTGCCAATTATTCGAGAGTACCCGGATCTGTTTCCTTAGGATTTAACCGGAGTGCCACCGGAGAGGCAGATGGAGTTCCAAATCGATCAGGTTCCTGGTGCAGCCCTAATAGCCAAGGCACCATATCGATTAGCCCCACTAGAGTTGCAAGAGTTATCTACACAACTGCAGGAGATCTTAGACAAGGGATTTGTCTGACCGAGTAGCTCACCTTGGGGTTCACCAATCCAGTTTGTGTAGAAGAAGGATGGGTCGCACCAGATGTGTATTGTCTATCGGGAATTGAAAAAACTAACAGTGAAGAACCGTTATCCACTCCCATGGATTGATGATTTATTTGACCAACTTCAGGGGGCATTTTGGCTTTCCAAGATTGATCTGTGCTCGGGATACCACCAGTTGAGGGTCAGGGAGGATCATATGAAGAAGCCAGCCTTTCGGACTCGTTATGGTTATTACGAGTTCGTGGTGATGCCTTTTGGGCTCAACAACGCTCCAGCCGCATTAATGGACCTCATGAATTGCGTACGCATGCCGATGTTGGATCAGTCAGTGATAGTATTTAGTGATGATATCCTGGTGTATTCCAAGACCTAGTATCATCATGAGGAGCACTTGCGAGAGGTATTGGATACGCTAAGGAGGGAGATACTTTACGCAAAGTTCTCCAAGTGCAAGTTCCGGTTGTGCGAGGTGTAGTTTATGGAGCACCTTTTCAACCAGAACGATATTCTAGTCAATCTGGCCAAAGTGGAGGCCGTGGTGATATGGGAGGTTCCAAAGTCTCCAACTGAGATTCAGAGCTTGCTTGGGCTAGCTGGATACTATCAGAGATAAATTCAGGAGTTCTCCAAGATACCATTACCACTGACCCGATTGACAAAGAAGACTGTCGTTTTCCGTTGGGGGCCTGAGCAGCAGGCAGCGTTTGAGACTTTGAGGCATAAGTTATACGAGGCTCCGATTTTGACCTTGCCTTAGGGCGTCAAGGATTTCGTAGTTTATTATGATGCATTAGTTTCAGGCTTCGGCATAGTGTTTATTTAGAGGGGGCACGTCATCGCTTACGCCTCGAGGCAGTTGAAGCCTCACGACGAAAATTACCTGACGCACGATTTAGAGTTGGGGGTAGTGTTTTTTCCCTCAAGATTTGGCGACACTACCTATATGGGTTCCGTTGTACTATTTACAAGGATAATAAGAGTCTGAGGTATTTGATGGATAAGACAAATCTAAACATGAGGCAAGGTCGGTGGCTAGACGTGGTGAAGGATTATGATTGCGAGATATTTTACCACACAGGGAAGGGAAATATAGTGGTTGATACTCTTAGCCGCAAGGAAGTCACGGCTACGATCAAGGATATTTTTCTAAGGATGACAGTGGTGACTCTGCTTCTGGAGCATATTCGGGAGGCTCAGTTATATGCTATGAAGGAGGAGCACCGAAAGAGAGCGCATCATGGGTCTGATTTCCTCCTTCGATTATGATATATATGGTTTGTTGACACTTCATCAAAGAGTCTGGGTCTCGTACTCAGGCGGCGTACGCCAAATCCTAATCGAGGAGGCGCACAAATCTAGATTTTCCACCCATCCCCGGGTGACGAAGATGTATAGAGATCTTCGCCCTGGTTACTAGTGGCCCTGTATGAGGAGGGATGTTGCTTGCTTTGTTAAGAGATGCTTAACCTACACGAATTTCAAGGCCGAGCACCAGAGACTCATAGCAAGATACAGTCGTTAGACATCCCCGTGTGGAAATGGCAGGAGATTACCATGGATTTCATCACTAAGTTGCCACGAACGGCGCAAGGAGTCGATTCAATATGGGTCATCATGGATCGACATACCAAAAGCGCCCATTCCATCCCGATCCAGGAGAGTATTTATGCCGCGAATTTGGTAGATATCTATGTATGGGTGGTCCGCATAGGGTACCGGTTTCTGTGATTTCCGACAAAGACGTGCGGTTCACTTTCAAATTTTGGAAGAAATTACATGACGAGCTGGGTACTCGTCTGCACTTCAGCATGGCCTTCCGTCTGTAGATAGATGGTCAAAGCGAGCGGACCATCCAAACATTCGAAGATATGTTGCAGGCATGCATTTTGGATTTCAGGGGTAGCTAGGATACATACCACTCATTGGCTGAGTTTTCATATAACAATAGCTACCACGCCAGCATTGACCAGCCTCCCTTTGAGATGCTTTATGGGAGGAAGTGCAGAACCCTGATATGTTGGGGTGAGGGCGGTCAGCGGGTCATGGGGAGTATCGAGGTGGTAGTCAAGACGTCTGAATTGATTCAGTAGGTCCGGAGTAGACTCCAGACGGCTCAGAGTTAGCAGAAGAGCCACGCCGACAGATTTCGATCAGACCTGGAGTTCCAGGTTGGGGATATGGTCCTCCTGAAGGTGTCACCTTGGAAAGGTGTCATTCACTCCAGGAAGCGGGGAAATTTGGACCCCACATATATTAGACCCTTTAGGATTATAGCCCGGGTGGGCAAGGTGGCTTACCGAATAGATCTTTTGGAGGAGCTCAGGCAGATCCACAACACCTTTCATGTCTCACAGCTGCGGAAGTGTTTAGTTGATCATTCCAAAGTGATTCCTTTGAAGGGCTTAGAATGGACGTGGGAGCCAGAGGACGAGATGATGGAGCATTACTTGGAGCTATTTACACCAACATTAGCAGACTTCGAGGATGAAATCTAGTTCAAGTGGGGGAGATTTTTAATGCCCGAGTTGCCAGGTATCTTCTTCTGCTGCTTAAAAAAACAGATAATTTTAATATATGGGAAAGGGTCGTGCATTGGGCGTATATAGTGTACGTATGGTGTACATGGGTGAGGTGTGAATCGGGGGAAGCCCCTGCGTACGCTGGGCATACCTATGCGTATGTTGGGCGTAGTTTGGCCAAAAGCAAACCCTAAATTTTAGGGTTTGCACCCTATTTAAAGATCTTATGTCCCTCCTAAACCTCATTCTCTCAGAGTCCATCACCCTTAGAGTGTTATAATCGAACCCTAGACCTCTTGCATGCATTTTAAGCTTACCATGTTCATTTTTGGTGTTATTTGGTGGTGTTGAAGAAGCAAGGAGTTTGGAGAAGAAGCAAGGACGTGAAGAGGGCTCGTAGATCTAGAAGTTTGGCATTATTTCTGACCTATTTGAGGTATAAAAGTTAAACCTTGATCGTTACATGCTTAGATCTAGTCTTGGGGTGTTTTATGTTATATTTAGGTCCCATGGTTGAGGTTCTTTGTGTAAATGAGTTTTTAGTCCCCATGAGCTGTCCTTTTTGGCTCTTGGAAGTGTTAAGAGCCATAAAAGTCGGACCTTGATGGTTTAGCATCAACCATGAAAGTGCTAGGTGTCAACTAGGTGTGTTTATGGATTTAATCTATGTTTCAATCCCCATCCATGAATGCAAAAGCATAAAGTTTATGACTTTATGGCTTAGGACGTTCTTAGGGGCCAGGATCTACATTCTGGATGTTAGGACTTAATGTATTCAGTCACAAGAAGATCCATGCATGCTAAAGCATAAAACTTATGACTTTATGACTTTATGGCTTAGGAAATCTGAACCCAAAGATGTTATTTGCTTTCACAACACTATTTAAGATCTCGCCTATCTCCGATGCATCAGAAAATAGATGACTTTATTCAGTCTGTATCCAATATAGAGTTTGTCTATGAAGAAAAATTAGATCATCTGCAGAATCATGTCACTACTCAAGATGGGTACATTTCCACTCTTGAGATATCCATTGCAGAACTATCTAAAGCTTTCGCATCATCCTCTACCTCTCCTTTTCAAGAATTTAGTGAGGAAGTTCAACATCAATTGGATTCATTGCAATCTGACATTGCAAATCTCTCAAAATCCAATTCCCAGAAAGACAATAACTCCTTAGATGAAATATTCTCTCTTCATAAAACTATTCAGTTTCTAGTTAATGAAGTCAAGGGTATAAAGACACACTCTTCTTCTTTTGATATACGTGAGCTTCAGAAAAAAGTTGACTCGGCTGATTCCTAGCTAGCCTTGATCTTGCAAAGTTGTCTAGTTTAAATGACAGGCCACCTAAACCAGAAGGGTAAAAGGTCAACAAGTCCAAATCAAGTCAGTCTCCTATAATACATAAAATTCTATACACACCAAATGAGTTTGAGAAAAGGAGACAAGAGAAAATAGAGTCACTTGACAAAATGGCTGCTAACACACGATAAAATGCTCAACAGAATAAAGAAAAGATGGCAGATAAAGAAAAGGAAGTCTTTCGACAATAAGGAATCAAGTATCCATCTCTAAAAGTTCCAAGAAGGAAAGATGTTTACATCACCAAACCTGTCACCATATCAGAACCAATAGCTCAACCAAAGCTTCCTCAAACTAATTCTAAGGATAGAGGAAAAAAGAATACCGTCTTCAGGTATAAGAATGAGTTAGCTAAAGAAACTCAAATGGAAATAGATGAAGAGTTAGCGAAGTAACTTAAGGCTAAGGAGTTAAAGTCTAAACATGAGGTGCTTTTCAAAAAGAAATCTTTAGAGATCTCTCTTGAAGAAAGGAACACGTGGCACAATAAATAATTTTGAGAACAATCTTCTTCAATCCTGATAGAGATTCTTATCAGAAGATCAAGGTCATCAAGCCCACAAATCCATTCACACCTCCTTCATACCTCACTAAAGAAAACTATGATATTCCTACACCCCCGAATGGCATGAAGTTCAATTTATGGCCGAGTGCAATTTATCCAGTTTAGCCTGATGTAGACATTGAAGAGGTGAAGAAAAGATTCTTCCTGACAAAACCAATTCAATTTGTCTCTGTATGGTCAAAGTTTAAGATTGCTTCATTTAGAAAAATTGACATACAGGAATTTAGAAAGATGACATATGCATTATTTCAAGGAAAAATGCCAGACAAATCCAAATTCATGTTTTCTAAAGTTGATTTCCCTAGATTAAATCAAGTTGATATTAGATCATTGATCATTTGGTTGAAACAGAGGGTGAGTACCAATGAAGATTATGCAGATGTCCTATAATGTGTAAGGCAATATATGCTCAACATGGTTATTGATTTCAGTGTTAACTGGTAAATTGGATAGCTATGAGAAAAGGAAGTTGAGGAACATATTTGGATCTAAATATGGAAAATGAGTCACACGGGAACATACTAAAGAAACCGCACAAAGGAGTTGTATTCTCTTCCAAAGGTCGACTGAGATTTATGAGAGTCTCTCAAAATTATCTATTCTCTTCTGAATTTATTCAAGGCATCATTGGTTTATTGAAGAGAATAGTAGATCAAGATAATTCACTAAGAGTGAAGACCATTCAAGAACTTACCTGGTTTTTAAGTTTTCGACAGTGGTTAATAAACTTGAGAAAAAAAAGTTCAGATTGTGTGTTTTTGTTTTGTTTTAAAAAACATATGGGTGATGTTTTCTTTCTGCTAGTAGTAATTCATCTTTTTTGTTAAATTTCATATTGCATGTTATTACTTTTATTTTTTATTTTTACTCCTTATTTCAATAACTATCACATAGGGAGAAACTGTTGGAAAATATTTGTATGTGATTGTTACTTCAAATAACTTTAGTCCACTTATATATCTCTCTAGCAAACATTATCAGAATGTTTCAGTTTGGAAAGATCCTGAAGATTCAAAAAGTGTTTGAAGAATCATATGTTGAAGCACTTGAAGTGAACATCGAGCACTTGTTGTTGACATGTACCACTTGTTGTTGACATGGATCACTTGCTGAACATGGAGCACTTGAAGAAAGCAATTTGGACCATCATGATCTCAAATGGCACATCTAGATCATATATGGAGCATCAAGATATTGGAAAATCATCTGATATACCGATGGTTCGTCATAAACATTGATGGATTATCCACAAATCTATGGCTCCACAAGACTTTGATGGATCAACATGAATACTTGATGGCTCAACTCAAGTCAATGGATCAACATGATCATATTCATGGCTCAACAACATGCCACATGGCACATCATGTACAATGGAGGCATGTCCAAATACTCAATGGCACATACATTTCGCCCATGATCTATCATGAACACGTAGTTATACATCTTCAAGCTCAAGGCACATTCCAACATTCAAGAAACAACTTAACTTGATCAACGACACTCTATAGGTTGTTGTCATCTTAGAAGACAATTGAGCAACATGATGCTCATCACAGTTTTAATGTTGATCATGAAGGATCAAGAAATATGAAGACTCATAACTTGGATGGAACCCTACTGGAATACTAATGGAATTGGAATATTCGATCCATTCTCTGTAAAGTACGGCAAAGGTGTCAATTGATGACTAATCCACAATGACGTGTCAACACCTTATTGGTCAATCCATGTCATGGGCATTTCCAAAGCCTATAAATACGACCCTTGAGATCCATTGTAAAGTTTTCTTCCTGCTTCATTTTCTGGTCATTCTGCTTAGTTATTCTTTAGATTAGTTTTCAGAGAGCCACTTGATAGTTTTAGTGTGTTTTACATTCAAACACTTGTAAGTGACTTCTGATGAATATGAGGCACATTTGAATCATTGATCTTAAGCATAACAAATGTTTTGTTATTATCTTGATTGATTTATAACTCTTTATGTTCTGCATTACTTGCCACTTGACGATTTTGAAACTCTATTTGAGTATTTTCAACACTTGGACTCTTCAAGTCTAGGTTTACTGAATTTTTCTCATCTTTGCTGACAACATCCCGATAATCCAACGTTTTCCACTAAAATAAACATATGCAGAACTACATATACCCAACCCTAAAGTTTATTGACAGATCATCCACTACTTATCTTAGACTATATGTAGCAATTTATACATCAAGCTGAAAAAATAATTCAACAACCGACGCTCAACCCGAGCGACCTGACCACCTCTTGAATACGTTATCGGCCTTCTCGAAAGGAAACATTGGCTACAACAAGCTCCTTGACCAACAACTTCTTGCCACAATGAAAAATCATGTATTTCCAAGAACATATCTGATGGCAACTTGAGTCTCGCATACCCTAACCACCTATCCTTGAAACCCATTCTTCTGGAACCCTGAACTCGAAGAAATCTATGATTTTTCAAGTAGCATACCCATTTCTCACCCACTTGGGTTTGAACTATCACCAACTAACATTATAGACAAACCACACTTAACAACGACTCAGCCAGATACATACCATCCCTGACTCATGGAATGTATAACACAACGCAAGATGATCTTCCAATAAATACCCATCAACCTAAAGACATTATGGATCTCATATGGAGACCTTAGAAAATCCTAATCATAACCGCCTCTTTCATCAAGAACCCTATGTAGATATACATGCAATAATTATGATTATCCATTCATAAGACAAATTCTCTATCCAGAAACAAATAGGTTACCACACATTTTTCCTTTGAATCCCTAACCATCACATATTCGCGGGAATCACTCATAAAACAATAGGCTACATCTTCATAGTTGAGGAATAACATTGACAACGAAAGTTGTTGTTCCCGAGTCAATTCTCCTGATCACCTGGAATAACCTGCAAGAACACGCTCCAACTGAACTCTCAGAAAGCATACCCTTGACCCCATCTTGTATAGTGTCCACGAAAATGCCTCTCTTTCTACATATAAAAAATTTTGAGGAGATCAGACCACAAGAATCCTATCGCGGATATCCATATTTCTCGCATATATCACAACCATCTGGTATCCCCTACTATTTGATCTCTGCAATCATACTCTCTCTCTCTCTCTCTCTCTCTCCCAACATAGAAAACTAGAACAACATAATCGTTGTCATAGAAAATGACAACATAAGCCGTCAGCCGATCACTTAACCTCAAGACTGTAATCCTCAAGCCGCTCATCCCAACTGCTCCCTCCTTAAGTCCCATGACTCAAACTGAAACTTCCTCAAGTAGGGCCCCCAAGACCTCGAAATCAACTACTCAACTAGGTCTACACCATTCAACCTTAACTGACATGGCTACTATATCATCCTAAAATTAAGATCAGGTTCTTAAATTAATATGGATAAATAAATAATAGGTGAATTATTCAAATAAATAATCAAGGGATAATCATATCATTAGTCGATATGAAGCTTGCAAAGTTAAAGGCTAGGATGTTAAGATTTCAAAGTTAAGGGACCCAAATTGTCAATTTGGAAAAGTATGTTTGAAGAAGAGTTGACTCACCAAGGTTAAATGGATGAGGAATGTTAAGAATTGGATGTTCAAGGACTCATTATGTCAAGATTTTTAGCAAATGTGAAAATGATTGAAGTAATGGTAAAATTGACAAAAGTTGTAAAGTTAAGGGACTAGTTTTGACAAATAGCAAACTTTGTGACTAGTGTTAACATAGTCATTTGACTAATTAGATAAAATGAATTATTTGGGGTTCAAAGTGTGAAATATGTAAGTACTCTTTTAGTTATTGATTAAATGGTGTTAAATATGAGAACAAGGAAGGTTAGGGGCCATTTCTGCCAATTGTCGAAAGTAGTCACTAGTTAGATGGGGTTCTCTTCATTTGAAGAGAGGAGAAATGTGATTAAGGGAAAGGAAGAAGGGAGTGGTGATTTATATGAGACTAATGGCGATTTCTTCATGCTTCTACATCTAGGGTTTGATTTAGTGGGGAGTTGAGTATCCAAGCAAAAGAAAGTGGGATCAAAGACTTTTTAGGTATAATTTCTCCTCCTCTAACTCTATTTTCGAGTTCATGATTGGGGTTGGACCCCAATGTCGAATTTGGATTGAATTGATGATTGGGGTTTTGTTTTCTAACCTCCATTGGGTGATTTCAATGGTTCCAATTTCAAACCAATCATTTCATTGATGGTTTTGGTGATTTAGGTAAAAAGTTAACCATGAACCCTAGAAAACCCAAAACTACGGATAATGCAATTGATGATGAAATGAGATTGGATTCTATGACCTAGATGATATTTGATAGCAATAAAGCGAATTGGAATGCTCAAATTCATCCATGATGGTGTTGTCAAGCATAAACTTGGGTTTTAGATGGTTATGTGAGAAATTGTGATGAAAAGAATGAAATTCTTGGAATGTGAGTATTTGATGAGTATATGATACTCATAATCATGATTTGATACTAACAATATGATTTGAATGAAATAACATGAAGTATAAAGTGATTTATAGTTAAATTTACGGAATAAATGGCCATACGGGTATTTTGGGAAATCTAGGGATAATTATATGTTGATAGACATATAAGAAGTAGATGACATTCATGAACATGAATTGACACTCTAGATATGTTATTGGAACATTAACATGAAGGATGGCTAGTTAATTTCTAACTCTAATGATTCTTTTGACCTAAGGGTAACTTGGGAACATGGAAAGGAATTGAGGATTCCATAGTTGGATGAAGTACTTGTAATGAGATAAATTGTGGTTTTATGTAATTAACAACACCCAATGATATATTAAATGATTTGTGAAGAAGTCATATTGGTTCGAGAGTGTTTTTGAGCAACTTGAGCTCTTAACCCTTTCATTTGAATGTTTGTAAGCATTATAAACTTAGCATTTTGATTGAGGACTTAATTAACTAAGTTGAATGTTTTGACATGATAAAATGTCCTCTAGCAGTGTTTGGAAACCTTTAAAAGTATTACAAATTATTACCAAAAGGACCAAAACCATCCAAGGAAGTTTAAGAATCAAAAAGTGAGTTTTTCGGGGTGTTTGGGCTGCTACGGCACGTGACGCGCGTGGCCAAGCACGCGGCCGGTGCACATACAACAGTTTCCCCAAGCTCAACCAAAAATCTCAATTTTAGTATTTTAGTCATAACTTTTGCATACAGACTCAGATTTATGAACGGTTTTCTCCTACATTCATATTTTTTCATGATAAATATTATGAAGCAATAAAATTTAGTAATGGAATCTTTGAGGGGTATTTTGGTCATTTTAATGACTTGTGTCCATGTTATATAGGTTGAATAAGAGTGCTTCAATAAGGAAAGGAACTAGAAGAAGACTAGCTATCCTACGTGTGATTAAGGTGAGTACATGTTGGCATTTTTCCCACTTTGGGGAACATGGCAAAAGTGGTTTTATGATAATGAAATTCAATGCTTTGATATATGAAATGTTTTGAAACGAAAGTGTCAAATGTTTTTGGAAAGGGTATTTTGAAAGAGTGCCTTAAAGGCAAGAATGTTTTTGAAACAAAAGAACGTTTTGGAAGATCGAATGTTTTGAAAATATGATTGAAATGTTTTGATGCTTTACTTTTGAAATGATTTTATGATACTAATGTATGAAATGTGTAAACCATGGAAATTAATGAAAAGAAATGTAAAGTAATGAAAAGGAATGGAAAGTAATGAAAGGAATTGGAAAGTAATGAAATGAAAACTACCCGGGCCATGATACCTCGTAAGAGGCACTAGAGGAATCTATTAGGGTGACGCCTCCCCTTCGCGAGATAGATGTCATATTATGATACCTTGGTGGATTGATTTGTTCTTTCCACCTTGGTCTAGATTTGGGAGTGGTTCATTTATTGGACGTAGACCCTAAGTATAAAAATGGCAACGGTATAATATCGGAATTAGCCCTTAATGATAAAAGAAAATGAAATATGGAAATATGGCTTTTCAAATGAAATGAAATGAGAAGATATGAAATGATATTTATGACATGTATGAAATGAGTTTTCCTTGAAAATGTTTTATGGTCTAAAACTATTTTTTGCAAAGATGAAATGTTTTTGATGAAAAAGTGATAAATGTTTTGGGTCTCAAACCCACGTAGCTCACGAGACATTATTGTCTTACGTATCTCTTTTGAATGCCATGTATCTCAGGTTACACTTAAGGAGAGAGAATGATAGATGGAAAATAGAAGTCAAATGATAGAGAATGGAGTGGAACTTGTTAAGTTCCTTACTAATTGTATTGATGTAATTCTTATTTGCTTGCTATGGTTGTATTTATGCTTAATGGTAACACCCACTGTTTTAAGTTTGTAAATGTTTTTGTGGGATCGTTTTTTTTTTTAATGTGGGTTAACATCCGAATGTTTTTAAAACCAAATCATATAAAAAAAAATTGGGTGTAACAACTACTAAGGCCCAAACAATCACTAGGCCTGTCTTCTTCCTAAACATCCATAACTGAAAGATGATTTTACCCAAAATGTCGCAACGAATCATGGTGCCAAACCATGTTCCTACCCTTAACCACCTATTTAGAATTTACAAGACTTTCCCTAATTTGAGTATGGATCCAGTGCTTCTAGTAGTACTAGCCCAATACTACCTTCCACACTTCCCCATAATGATACCCTCCAAAATCTGCTAAACAATGCACCACTCGCACTAAAGTGCTTCCTAGGTTCTCCTAGGATTACCACCTCACCCTACCATTATTTGCTGAAGGAAGTCTACTAATGGCAGTTAACTACTTTACGAATATAATTACATGCAACGAAGCATAGATAATCCTTCGACTAAAAGACCCAACCCTACAATGGTTAGTCTCAAATGAGAGCTACACAATAAGGCCAAGTCCATCATACTAAGATTATTTCACCCTCACTGCATGTAACTTAAAAAATATCCATGCGATAGCTAAATTACATCAAGATGAGTCCTACAAAGCACAAAGCAAGCAACATTCTAGCATGCATCACTACCAGCTCACACAATAGGCATCAAGGCATTTTTCCTTATCAGACATCCTACCATGCAACACTAAGCAGACCCTTACCCTAATCTAGCATGCATATCTCATATACTAATATTAAACATCAATCATAAAACATGTATGGGTATTTTGGGAAATACTTACTTGAGCTGGTCTGATTGTGTGCATCGCACTCCTTTTTATATTAAAAAAATTTTATAAAATCATTTTCATTTAGAAAATTTTACCAATTCCTCAGTTTGAGTTCAGGAACACCCGAGAGTATGCCCGAATCCCTCAAACCAAGGCTTTAATACCAACTTAAAATGTCCTAAATTTCAACCCAATTTTTTTAATTAAAATCTAAGTGTTTTTTCAAATCACAACTAAAAAATCTTAAATATGACCATTTAATCTTAAAACATTTATTAGGGTATCATCAAAAGTTATCACGTGCACAAGTCTCCCATTGTTGCGATACAACCGAGTCGTACTCGTCCTTCATTATAAGAAAACCTGAAACCATTTAAACTAAAAATCGTAAGCACAAAGCTTAGTGAGTACCCTAAAGTACTGCACACATCACATCATAAATAAACAGCTATGGGTTATCAGTAACCATGGAGACTACTCGAAGTCTCATTGGGAAAACAACACACCCTATGGGTTATCAGCAGCACTGGAGACTACTCGAAGTCTCATCACATACAATATCATATATCAGAGTAGCAACAATAAGATCCTGTTGGTCAGCACGTATATACTACCACACAGGCAAGCATTCAAGAGTCACAAGGACAATAAGAATCCTAAATACAAAATTTAGTGTGGTGGCATTGGTGCCTTCTACCCACAAGCATAGTGAGAAGACTCATTTGAAATTGAAGAACTATGAAACACTACAACACAATCACTTTTCAGCACTGCTTGCACCTACGAATCCACTAACACCATAACCATATAAAATCTTAAGTAATAGCAAAAAAATCCTCAAGTTTGGCCCAAGGTCAAACTTGGTCAAAATTTAATGGTCAACAAAAGTAAAAGTCCAAAAGTCAAAAAATCAACTTCACACTGAGAATGCCCAGTGTACCTAGCTCGTACGCATGGCATACTCACCGTCCAGAATTAGGACCATACGAGTACACGTAGCATACGCAAAGGTATTCCTATCATACTTAGTTAGATGGCACTTATCCATTAAGTGCTTATTCTCTTAATCCCTCTCATCCAACAATCAGATCTAGTCCCATAACATCATTCTAAGTCAAAAAATTTCCCACCTTTATGAGTTTCTATATCTAGAAAATCTCCAAAAGCCAAAACCCTAACTTATTAATCCATTAAGACATCATGACACTTGCATGGAAGGAATAGAAAGACCATGATCACATTTTTATGGATCCAAATAGCTCCATAATGGATAAAGTTTCCAACTTTATCCATTAGAATGGTCCAGACCATGAAGATCTAACTTTTATGTGTCAAAGGGACCAAAAGAGCATCTCTTTCAACTTAATCCGTTAAGTCCATGTCTCTAACCTTTAGATCTGAATCAATATGATGTGTAGATGGATAAAGTTTCTAAATTTATCCCTAACAAGGTTACAAACTTTGAAGATCTAAACTTTATGCACTAAAGTGAACAAAATCTCATAACACCCATGACTAGTTAGATCTATCAAATGCATAATCAAGATTCAAAATTTATACCTCTAGAAGAAAGATCAAGGTGAAAAAGGTATGGATCTACAAGCTCCAATGCAACCAACACTTCTCCAAAGATATCCTTTTTCCCTAGGATGCATTAAGAACACCCGAAAGCACTCAAGATCACCTTGTTTTTCTCAAAACACTTAAACTAAGATTAGGTTTTTTTGTGGGAGGGTGTTGGAGAGCTGGAGGATGAGAATGAAATTGGTTTGGGGAAGTTAAGGAGCTTAAATAGGGCGTAAACCACAAAAATAGGGTTTGGGAACTGATCATGTATGCCCAACGTACTTCTGTTATGCCCACCCTACTCATGGATTCCCTAGTATGCACAATGTACTTCCTCGTATGCCCAACATACGCGTCTTAACCCAAACCATCCAATCTTCAAACAATCATAACTTCTTTGTTTCAACACTAATTTTAGCGTTCTTTATATCCACAAAAAGGCATTAAAGAGCCCCACGATTCAAATGTTAGATCTCTCAACCATCATTACCTCCTTCCTCAAGGACTAAACTTTTCCTTATTAAGGCATAAAACACAATCAACTTCCAGCTGATAACCCTGAATCACAGAATAACCCAGAACAGGGTGTTATAATAATGTCCAATTATAAGTATGTAACAGATAGTACCCAAAACTCCTAATTCTCCCTACTATGTCATAAGTCATGGATAGTGGTTCCTAATCCAGAAATCCTCAGACATAGGTTTCGTTAAGAAATCCTTAAATGTAGGTGTCTCTAAAAGAAACCTTTGAGTATAGAATTCTTGACTATGCATCCAATCCATAAATCCTCAAACATTTAGATTGCAAACCAATGTATTTGAGTTTGGACGCACGTCGGTTGGACCATAATAAAACTTAGTTGTGCATTTTAGTTATGGTACATCCGTAGTAATATACCAACTCTAAATATAGTTTTTGACCTAAAATCTTGAGTTGCGACTTTGTGGGTTTATGTTGGTGGGTAGTAGATATATTTATATAAGCGTATCTATATTTCTCTATATCTTTAAATCTTGGGTCGGGTGTATTCTATTAATTTTAAAGGTTTAGTACGCCAAGACTATCAAGTAAGGATTGGCCAGGTGGGAAGTACTGGAGGGTGGGACCATTTTAGCATATAGTCGTTCTGAAACCTAGCAACCCAAACGATAATTCAAACAAGTCACCTCTCTCATAAGTAATCGAGGAGTAGTGTAATTAATAAAAATACTTTTTAATTTATTAAGGGTAGTGGCATGAAGATCGAGGCAGAGTGGGAGCGAGTGTGTGGGGTGAGTAATCGATCTTTCGAAGCTTGCTATTTATAGCAAGTTTTGGAGTACACGCCTCACAATTGCATGTGAACCGTAAGATGTTGCCATGTTTCGTCCTCTCCCTGTGCCATGTCACCCCGTATCCAAGTGGATCGACTGTCAGAAAGTGTATGGTGCATTGCGTTCATGACTGTAAAAATCCAACTTTGAAATTCTATAACTCTCACATATGAATTCTATTTTCAACGAATCTTATATATCCGTGTAGGTCTCTTCATCCTCTATAACTTTCCTTTTGGTAGTTTTGGCTAGTTTTGACTTTCATTATTCGACTAGTTTTTATTACCGTTATGATTTTATAAAAATCATAACTCTCTTATATGACTTCCATTTTAGGTGTTCTTTGTGTCACACCCCCAAACCTGAACGGCGGAAACGTTCGGGGGCGGATGACTTCATGTGGTAACGTAACAAATGAATACATAGTAAAGAAAGCAATACAACCATCATATATATAATTGAAAGTTTACATTTGTCAAAAGTTACATGTTCAAAACCCAATTACAATATGATGTCAAAATACGAGATTAAACTGGCGCCGCAGCATCCCTTCATCAAAAGCGAAATGAATACCTGAAATTACTGATTTCCTGGGACATACAAGTAATTTTGAAAGAGTAGATCAGCATTTAAGCTGGTGAATTTCATAAGTATTTAAGTGATAATGTTTGAATGAAATGAAATGTTTTATCTTTGTTTGTTTGTGTTTAGAAAATCCTATATTTTCTACTAGTATAAAAGTAGCCTTTACTCAAGACCAATGTTTGTTTCCAAAATGTATGTAAATGTAAAATAACCAATGAGTTTGAAAACCTTGTAAATCAATGCATTTTTAATACCCCTTGTGAGTTTTATAACCATACTATTGACTCTGAATGCCTATACACAACGTTCTTCAGGCGTTGGAATGTTATGACGTTTGTCACCCCAAACGGTGGACTGCAGCTAACAGTCAGGGCGCGGGTTGTCAAGCCCGTATAGATCTATACAAAAACACCATGCTCCCCCTCCAAGGGATTCTGGTATATAATACAGGACTTGAAATGTGTACTCGAACGTACATGAAGTTAGTGTCTCACAAAACCGTGGTATAAAAACAGATCTACTTGTTAAAATGTTACGTTTGTTCTTGTATACGAAAGTAAACTTCTTGAAATATATGTTTCTAGTACATAAGAGTTAGAAATGTGTTCGTAAATTATACCTATTATAGTTTTCAAAAAGTGTGTCTTGTTTGTTTAGAAATACCTAGAAAAAGAATCACTTGTTTATGAAAGCATAGATTTTTGGTGTAGAGTCTAAGATAGACAAGAATAATCTAAGAACAGTTTAGTTTATACATGCATTACAACAACTTTATATTTTAAAAGATAGAATGCTATTGTAACATATGTTATATATATATATATATATATATATATATATATATAAAAGTTCCTTAAAGGTTTATAAATCGCATGTGATTTGAATATATAACAGCACATAAAAGAGTTTCTTTATGTAACACACGATAATACTCGTGTGTTTTACTTGTAATCCCCCCCTTGAAAGCATATAAAAACATTTAGAATAATTAAAAAGGTTGATTAAGGGGTATGAAACTCACTTGAAAGTTTTGGAGATAGCGAGATGGAAAACCGGGCAGAGTTTCGTCTCGGGAAACGGATTTTCCTCGGGATTCTCGGGAATCTCGGGAGTAAAATCGACCTTCGGGACTTGAGCCAAAAAGACCAGAGCTTCGGGTTTAAACGGACACGGAAAACGAGGCAAAGTTGAGAGAGAGAGAAGAGAAATGAGCCCTTTCTTTGGAAACCCTCGCATCCTATTTATAGTAAGGCTGGTCTGCCTCGGTACGCGGGGCGTACGCTCGTACGCAGCGCGTACGCGTACGTCATGCATGACCGAAGCCTCGACTGCCTCGGTTCGGATGGGACGGGTTGCTGGGTACGCGGGTCGGATGGGACGGCGGGTCGGACGGGTCGGGGCTTCGGACGGGTCGGACGGGTCGGTTTCTTCGGATAGCGCGATGTGGACGATCAGAGGCCAATCCTCTCGGTTACGCGGGGCGTACAGGGGTACGCAGCGCGTACATCGGATGAGGACGCTGACTCCTCTTCGGATAATATCCGAATTTTGAATAAAATAAATAATTAATTTATTTAATAAACTTCAAAAATTCATATCTTCTTCATACGAACTCCGTTTTCGATGGTCTTTATATCCTCGCGTAGGTGAGACTATGCTCTACAACTTTCGTTTAGACTCCGTCGGCAAATTCCGAAATTATTTTTTTATTATTTATTAAAAACCCATCGTGTTTAAGGAATTTCTTTGAAAATTCATAACTTCTTTATCTGATGTCGGTTTTTGCCAGACTTTTTACCGCTGGAATACCATTGTCGAGACCTTCGATTCTCGTTTAGGTCATTCCGGCCAAAAGTCTCTCTATCTCCGATTCGAGTTTTTAGCTGTCTGTTGCTAAGCCGAACTTGGAAAAATCATAACTTCGCTATATGAAGTCGGATTTGGGCGTTCTTTTCACGTACGATCATGGTTCAAAGACATTTAATCATAGAAGGAAATTAAATAGAACTTATTTGTACATTTTATTATGAAAGTAAATTTTTATTATTCATAAGTGGTTACAATACTTGACCCATTTTGGTCGTTACAAAGAGTTGAAATATCGGGTTGTCACATCATCCCCCCGTTAGAGAGAATTTCGTCCCGAAATTTAAAGTAGTAAAGACACTAGTGAACATGAAAGAGATGAGGGTACTTTTGTTTCATCTGATCTTCGCATTCCCATGTGAATTCGGGTCCCCGCTTGGCGTTCCAGCGAACCTTCACGAAGGGTATGCGACTTTGTTTTGTTTGTTTGACCTCTCGGTCCATGATTTCTACTGGTTCTTCCACAAAGTTGAGGCTCTCGTTGATCTCGATCTCGTCGAGTGGAATAACAAGAGTCTCGTCGGACAGGCACTTTTTCAAGTTTGAGACGTGGAAGGTTGGATGGATGTTACTAAGTTCGCGCGGTAGGTTAAGCTTGTAAGCCACAGGGCCGATTCTGGCAAGAATCTCGAAAGGCCCTATGTATCTTGGATTTAGTTTCCACGCTTTCCAAATCGTATTAAACCCTTCCACGGTGAGACCTTTAATAAGACGTGGTCTCCTACCTGGAATTCCAAAGGTTTCCTCCTTTGGTCAGCGTAGCTTTTCTGTCGGTCTCTTGAGGCTTTCAATCGTTCACGAATCTGAACGATCTTCTCTGTTTTTTCACGTATGATCTCCGGACCTGTGAGAGTGCTTTCAGGAACTCTTCCTCTAGCTAACTGGGTATCGCCAACTTCAGTCCAGCACAGAGGGGATCTGCACTTTCGACCATAGAGGGCTTCAAACGGAGCAGCCTTTATGCTTGTATGATAACTATTGTTGTATGAAAATTCGACAAGGGGTAAATGAATATCCCATGCCTTTCCAAAGTCAATCACGCAGGCTCTCAGCATGTCTTCTAAAGTTTGTATTGTTCTCTCACTTTGTCCGTCTGTCTGTGGGTGGTAGGCTGTACTCATGTCTAGCCTAGTTCCCAGGGAACTTTGTAGTGACTGCCAGAATCTTGAAGTGAATCTACTATCTCGATCGGAGATAATGGATATCGGAACACCATGCAGTCGCACTACTTCCCTTAAGTAAGTTCTTGTAAGCTTCTCCATTTTGTCAGTCTCCTTGATGGGTAGGAAATGTGCGGATTTGGTCAATCTGTCGACAATGACCCATATGGCATCGAGTCCACTTGTCGTCTTGGGTAACTTGGTTATGAAGTCCATAGTAATCCGCTCCCATTTCCATTCCGGTATCTCTGGTTGTTGTAGTAGTCCTGACGGTTTCTGATACTCGACCTTAACCTTAGCGCAAGTAAGACATTTACTCACGAAGGTAGCAATTTCTGCTTTCATGTTAGGCCACCAGTACAGTTTCTTAAGATCCAGATACATTTTATCTGAACCCGGGTGAACGGAATATCTTGAGTTGTGAGCCTCGGTCGTGACTACGTTTCTGAAACCACCATGATTTGGGGTCCAGATTCGGTCCATGAGATAGTAGGCTCCGCCACCCTTGACTTCTAAATTCTTCTCCATTCCTCGCAGGGATTCACCCGCCACATTTTCAGGTTGCAAAGCTTCCATTTGTGCTTCCTTAATTTGTGTGGATAAGTGGGAATGGATAGTCATGGTCAGAGATTTGACCCTCCGACCAGTGTATTCCTTTCGACTGAGGGCGTCGGCTACTACGTTGGCCTTGCCAGGATGATAACGAATTTTGCATTCGTAGTCATTCAGTAACTCAACCCATCGTCGTTGTCGCATGTTGAGTTCCTTCTGATCGAAAATGTGTTGAAGGCTCTTGTGATCGGTGAATATAGTACTCTTTGTTCCGTATAAGTAGTGCCTCCAGATCTTCAGAGAAAATACCACTGCTCCTAACTCGAGGTCGTGTGTCGTATAGTTCACTTCGTGTGTCTTAAGCTGTCGGGAGGCATAAGCGGTAACCTTCCCTCTCTGCATAAGAACACAACCAAGTCCTTGATTTGAAGCATCGCAATACACTACGTAGTCTTCTATCCCTTCGGGGAGGGATAGTATCGGTGCGGTGCACAAGGTCTGCTTTAGTGTTTGGAATGCCTTCTCTTGTTTCGCTTCCCAGTCAAAGGCCACACCTTTCTGGGTTAATGAAGTAAGAGGTTTCGCAATGCTCGAAAAGTTCTTTATGAATCTGCGATAGTAGCCAGCTAGACCTAGAAATTGACGAATTTCTGTAGGTGTCTTTGGTGCCGACCAGTTCTCAATAGCCTTAATTTTGGAGGGGTCCACGTGTATACCTTTCTCGCTAACAACGTGACCTAAAAAGTCGACTCTTCGAATCCAAAATTCGCATTTAGAGAACTTCACATAGAGTTTCTCCGTTCGCAGTGTTTCTAGGACTTTTCGTAGGTGATGACTATGCTCTTCCTCACTTCGAGAGTAGATATGTATATCATCGATAAAGACGATGACGAACTGATCCAAGTAAGGGCGGCATACCCTATTCATTAGGTCCATAAATACTGCTGGTGCATTGGTTAATCCGAACGGCATCACCACGAATTCGTAGTGTCCATAACGAGTTCGGAAGGCTGTCTTTGGAATGTCCCCCTCTAGAACTCGTAATTGGTGATATCCGGATCGCAGGTCTATTTTGGAGAAGTAGTTCGCCCCTTGAAGTTGATCGAATAGGTCGTCAATACGGGGTAGAGGATAGCGGTTCTTGACAGTAAGTTTGTTCAGCTCTCTGTAGTCGATGCACATGCGGAACGATCCGTCTTTCTTCTTTACAAACAAGACCGGTGCTCCCCAAGGTGAGAAACTTGGTCTTATGAATCCTTTGTGAAGAAGTTCATTAAGCTGATTGGAAAGTTCCTGCATCTCTGCTGGTGCAAGACGATAAGGCGACTTCGCTACTGGGGTAGCTCCTGGAATTAAGTCGATTCTGAACTCGACTTGGCGTTGCGGTGGTAATCCTGGTAGTTCTTCTGGAAAGATATCGGGAAAGTCGCGTACTACTGAGATGCTCTTGATGTCCTTCAGTTCTTGACTTGTATCGACGATGTGCGCTAGGAATGCTCGACAATCCTTCCGCAAGCACTTTCGAGCTTGGATGCACGAAATGATGCGAAGGTTTGCACTAGATTTGTCGCCGTAGATAACTAATGTTTCATTGTTAGGGAGGTTAATACGGACTGCTTTCTCAAAGCACATGATGTCGGCGCGAAGAAGACTCAACCAATCCATGCCGACTATGACGTCGAAACTTTTAATTTGAACTGGCATGAGATTGATTGGGAAAGAATGGCCGTCTAATGTTAACGTACAGCCCATGTATATGCAATTTGTGTTTTCGGTTTTTCCATTGGCCATCTCTACAGTGAATGAATTTTCTAACTTGCTAGGTTTAGGTTTAAGTAAATGAATAAAGTTTTGACTCACGAAGCTTCTCTCCGCTACACTATCGAATAATATGCATGCGTATGAATTATCGAGAAGGAACGTACCAGCAACTATAGTTGGGTCAGCTACAGCTTCGTCGTGGCCTATTGCCAAAACTCGTCCCACACCTCCGGTGCCTGCTGCCTTAGGACAGTTTCTCTTGTAGTGGCCCACCTCGCCACAACCGTAGCAAGTCTACCCTACACCCGCACCGGGAACTTGAGTGATCGGCTTTGCGGGTTCCTTGCAGAAACGGGCTGTGTGTCCTTTCCTGCTGCAGTTGGCGCACTGCATATCTCGACAAGGTCCATGGTGGTGGTAATTGCATTTGGTGCATTTTGGGAGGTTGCCTATATAAGGCTTTGTTGGGTAGATATTTGTAGGGGTTGTAGCAGGTACAATGGCAGCATTTACTGACACCAGTTGTTTCTTTGCGGATTCTTGGGAAGACCCACCCTTCCCTTTAATCCACGTTCTCTTCCTGCCATTGTTGTTGTTGTTTCCTTTCTGTGGTGCTGGTGCAGAAGTGGTTGAGTTCTGATGACCTCCGTAGTCGATCAGAGATTATGCCAGTTCCTTAGCACTTTCAAAGGTGTCAGGTTTAGAAGCTAACACGCTTGATCGCATTTGGGGCGTCAGTCCCCAGATGTACCTTTCTATCTTCTTGCTCTCGGGAGCAATCATATCTGGACAAAGGATTGCCAGTTCGCAGAATCTGTTGGTATAAGTAGCGATGTCGGTACCCACCATTCCGAGAGTCCATAACTCGTGTTCAAGCTTTTGAATCTCTCCCCGTGGGCAGTATTCTCTCATCATCATGGCCTTCAAGCTCTCCCAGCTTATGGAGTTTGCCACGATTAGGGTAAGTACTTTAACGTGGCCATTCCACCAAGTTAAAGCTTTATCGAGAAGGGTGAAAGTTGCAAATTTGACCTTGCTGTGCTCGGGGCAGGAGCAGATTTCAAAGACTGCCTCCGTCCTTTCAATCCACTGCCTCAGGGCCATCACACCACCAGTACCATAAAACATCCGGGGCTTGGCATTAGTGAAGTCCTTATAGGTGCATTCTCGAGGTGGTCCATGACTCTCGCCATGGTTGGATGGGTGTGTGCCAGATCCCGAGCCATTAGCACTTGAGTTATTGATCTGTGACATGGCAGCTGCCACCGCTGTGGTGACTGCTGCTTGAAACATTACAGCATCAAATTGGGGTGGTGGAGGTGGTATAGGTGTTTCCTCACCGTTGTTTCACCTTGGATTCCTACGCGGAGGCATCCTTCAACTATAGATTGAAAAGACAAGGATAAGAATTTCATAGAATGGAAAATATATGTGTCTCATGAACTAAATCGCTATAGTTCAACAACAGATGATAGTATGAGTCTTAAAATAGAAGAATGAAAGTTATTTGTAAGACTGAAGGTATGAAACAAGTATTTGGGTTCACAAAGACCATTCAAGGTTCGAACGAAATACTCAACATAGTAGTAATAGTGCCACTTATATTAATATAAAAGTTGTTACAACGATCATGAAAATTTGACCCCTATAAGGGTCTCCGATTACAAAGTTCGAGAAATTTAAAGACTTTTAGCCGAGGTCCTAAGCTATAACAAAATTTGAGTCCTTGACAAGCACTACTTGCGTCGAAGGTTGCGCTTGGAGCTTGACTCCGTATCTGATTGCTTTGACTCCATTAGACACCTATCGAAAGCGGCTTGTTGTTCCCTTAGTTCGGCGAGGGCTGCAATCATTTGCGCTCTTCGGTTTGGAATTGAGCGTTGTCTTGCATCTTGTCCAGCCTACGGATGTCAGAAGTGTGAACCTGCACTTCCACGTTGATATCCCGGAGTCGACTAGCTTGTACTCCAGACTGATAGGACTGATTGGCTAACTTACCCACCATTACCGGGAGTGCTCGATCAGCCGAACCTCCGCCGCGGACATCATAGAAGTCCCGGCACATGCCGTAGGGAGGGCGTAGGTTTTGCTGTTGGCTCCAATGGTGGAGGTGACTTCCCCAGACGGGAGTCGGTCCTTGAAAGTTCCTTACGAAGACGGGAGGTTGAATGGGTGGTGGATCGATAACTTCCGGCTCTGAGTCGGTACCGGAGTCATCACCCACTTCTATGGGTTCCTCGTCCTCTTCGGGATCATCTTCGATCCATCCTCCGTTGCCTTGGTTGGGAAAGTAGGGGTCGCCAGGGTGGTGAAATCCAGCCATTTGACTGTACGAGAAATAGGGTTGTAAGAATTGAATAAAGTCGGAACATGCAAAACATGTAAGTTAAACTAGTTTAGATAGCAAATACTCCTATAGTATTCAATTTCTTGTGTTTGATTCTTGTAATGGTTTGGTAAGTTTTGACTTGTTGCTTACTACGATCATTCCTCGATATACGTTGGTCCAATCTTTGGCAAATATAGTTGATCATGCTATATTTGTCCAAAATCTGATTACATATATCGAGTCTCAATTGTAGTGTCAACTTGTCTAAATACTTGTATAGTTGTATAACATGAAAATAGTTTGTGGTATGCATGTAATTGTACTTAAATGAACTATCAATTTAAGTTGAACGAAATGTTGTTTAAGTGTAAAAAGAAAATTCGTTTTGTCAGAGAGTATTAGTCCCTTAAGCATTTATAGTTTGTATATCTTATGTGGTTCGATATACTTAGTTCACTATAAACATTGCTCTGATACCAATCTGTCACACCCCCAAACCTGAACGGCGGAAACGTTCGGGGGCGGATGACTTCATGTGGTAACGTAACAAATGAATACATAGTAAAGAAAGCAATACAACCATCATATATATAATTGAAAGTTTACATTTGTCAAAAGTTACATGTTCAAAACCCAATTACAATATGATGTCAAAATACGAGATTAAACTGGCGCCGCAGCATCCCTTCATCAAAAGCGAAATGAATACCTGAAATTACTGATTTCCTGGGACATACAAGTAATTTTGAAAGAGTAGATCAGCATTTAAGCTGATGAATTTCATAAGTATTTAAGTGACAATGTTTGAATGAAATGAAATGTTTTATCTTTGTTTGTTTGTGTTTAGAAAATCCTATATTTTCTACTAGTATAAAAGTAGCCTTCACTCAAGACCAATGTTTGTTTCCAAAATGTATGTAAATGTAAAATAACCAATGAGTTTGAAAACCTTGTAAATCAATGCATTTTTAATACCCCTTGTGAGTTTTATAACCATACTATTGACTCTGAATGCCTATACACAACGTTCTTCAGGCGTTGGAATGTTATGACGTTTGTCACCCCAAACGGTGGACTGCAGCTAACAGTCAGGGCGCGGGTTGTCAAGCCCATATAGATCTATACACAAACACCATGCTCCCCCTCCAAGGGATTCTGGTATATAATACAGGACTTGAAATGTGTACTCGAACGTACATGAAGTTAGTGTCTCACAAAACCGTGGTATAAAAACAGATCTACTTGTTAAAATGTTACGTTTGTTCTTGTATACGAAAGTAAACTTCTTGAAATATATGTTTCTAGTACATAAGAGTTAGAAATCTGTTCGTAAACTATACCTATTATAGTTTTCAAAAAGTGTGTCTTGTTTGTTTAGAAATACCTAGAAAAAGAATCACTTGTTTATGAAAGCATAGATTTTTGGTGTAGAGTCTAAGATAGACAAGAATAATCTAAGAACAGTTTAGTTTATACATGCATTACAACAACTTTATATTTTAAAAGATAGAATGCTATTGTAACATATGTTATATATATATAAAAGTTCCTTAAAGGTTTATAAATCGCATGTGATTTGAATATATAACAGCACATAAAAGAGTTTCTTTATGTAACACACGATAATACTCGTGTGTTTTACTTGTAATCCCCCCCTTGAAAGCATATAAAAACATTTAGAATAATTAAAAAGGTTGATTAAGGGGTATGAAACTCACTTGAAAGTTTTGGAGATAGCGAGATGGAAAACCGGGCAGAGTTTCGTCTCGAGAAACGGATTTTCCTTGGGATTCTCGGGAATCTCGGGAGTAAAATCGACCTTCGGGACTTTAGCCAAAAAGACCAGAGCTTCGGGTTTGAACGGACACGGAAAACGAGGCAAAGTTGAGAGAGAGAGAAGAGAAATGAGCCCTTTCTTTGGAAACCCTCGCATCCTATTTATAGTAAGGCTGGTCTGCCTCGGTACGCGGGGCGTACGCTCGTACGCAGCGCGTACGCGTACGTCATGCATGACCGAAGCCTCGACTGTCTCGGTTCGGATGGGACGGGTTGCTGGGTACACGGGTCGGATGGGACGGCGGGTCGGACGGGTCGGGGCTTCGGACAGGTCGGACGGGTCGGTTTCTTCGGATAGCGCGACGTGGACGATCAGAGGCCAATCCTCTCGGTTACGTGGGGCGTACAGGGGTACGCAGCGCGTACATCGGATGAGGACGCTGACTCCCCTTCGGATAATATCCGAATTTTGAATAAAATAAATAATTAATTTATTTAATAAACTTCAAAAATTCATATCTTCTTCATACGAACTCCATTTTCGATGGTCTTTATATCCTCGCGTAGGTGAGACTACGCTCTACAACTTTCGTTTAGACTCTGTCGGCAAATTCCGAAATTATTTTTTTATTATTTATTAAAAACCCATCGTGTTTAAGGAATTTCTTTGAAAATTCATAACTTCTTTATCTGATGTCGGTTTTTGCCAGACTTTTTACCGCTGGAATACCATTGTCGAGACCTTCGATTCTCGTTTAGGTCATTCCGGCCAAAAGTCGCTCGATCTCCGATTCGAGTTTTTAGCTGTCTGTTGCTAAGCCGAACTTGGAAAAATCATAACTTCGCTATATGAAGTCGGATTTTGGCGTTCTTTTCACGTACGATCGTGGTTCAAAGACATTTAATCATAGAAGGAAATTAAATAGAACTTATTTGTACATTTTATTATGAAAGTAAATTTTTATTATTCAGAAGTGGTTACAATACTTGACCCATTTTGGTCGTTACAAAGAGTTGAAATATCGGGTTGTCACACTTTGCCTCATAATTCCTATTTTAAGTAGTACTATGATTGCCTAGTTGGTGACTTTTCCAAAAAGTCAATCATTCTCCTTGTAGTTTTCGTCGTTGTAACTTTTTAAGTATGATTGATATTTGTTTACTATAAAAGTCATATCTCAACCATACTCAGTCAAATTCTTGCAAAATTTATATTTCTGGAAATTACAGTAACTTATAGAGTCTAAATATGCTAACCTGCTCTCAAAGTGAAGCGTGTTTTTGCACACTCATTTTTAAGCCTAAGGGTTGACATAATTAAGGATGAAAAATTCGAATATATTAAAATATGCCAGATGGTTACAAGGTTTTCCGTATTACATTTTTTGTGTTCTAACATTAAATACTAACAGCGGTAGGTGACGTATTTTCTGGGTTGTCACATGAATCATGAGGATCAAAACATGTTAGAACGATAGGCTCTTGGTGTGGTAAGTTTGTCGTTGGCAATGAACGTTTCTTAAAACATTGTAAATAAGAAAATAATGTTTGGAATTATTAAGTCGTTATCTAATATGTATGAAAAAAGCCCTATACTGATAAACTATTAAGTGCTTAAGAGTAAATTAGTCTCATCCTTGAAGCTTTGGAACCTAAATCAAAGTATAATACCTTAAAGATAAAAAAAATGTACATTCCTAATGTGAAGCAGTATCAGATTAGATATTTGGTTTTCAAGTGTTAACCCATACAGACTGTGTGGGTTTGATGTCTTAATTAACACCGATCATATGATCTCCTAAAAGTATTTTGTAATGCTTTGGTATCGTGGTCTTTCACATTTGGTTTTGCTTTAGGTTACTTCCATTGGTACTTAAGTTATATTTTATGAGTGTATTGGAGTCATTGTAACTTAATTATAAAATGTTAGTGATCATAAATTACTTAATAAGAACTTATCAATAGTTAACTTGTATGGGTGAAGAGTTATCTGTGCATCCATTTGTTGAAGTAAAGACTTGTTGCTACATTGATGTGAGTTTACCAAGAGTACATATACAGGTATCATATGTTATGTTTTGCTTCTGGTTTTGATATGATATATTAAGTATTCGTTTTTGGCTTTTATGACATATGACTTGATTGATATGTGTGTACCATTGATACTTGTTTACATTCACACAAATCATAATAAATATCGATTATTTTCATAAAAATCTATGCATAGTTTTTAAAAGAGTTTTTGTAGCATCCTATTTGTACATATAATTTATGATTTAGGTTGACATGAGTGTTCGTATGACTTGGGATCCTGATATTTGTAGAATACTCGATTAGAGGGTTGCGTTTAGGATTCTATAAAGTAATAATATGCACAAGCAAGGTTAGCAACCGATCTTGGTGTGGGTTAGTGTGATGGTTTTCACTATGCCAACATCCAGTCCAGGTATGAATCAAATTTGATGTATTAACTTTATTTACGGTGTCCATAACAGGGAGGAGCAACATCACAACGTGGCAGAGTGTTTTGGATGGCGTGTTTTAAATGACCTGCAACAATGTCGTCTTGGGGCACCACGACGTGGCAGGTGTTTTAGTGAAAACCCTGATTTCGGGCATTAGATCCTATATAAAGAGCATTAAGGCTAGGGTTTTAGTATCCATCTTCCTCTCAACCTCAAAAACCCTATCCCTGGCCTCCACTAAATTTGTGAGCTCATTCTTGGTGCTTTTTGGTGATTTTTTTACAGAGAAGGAAGCTCTTGGTGTGGTGGTTACGTGGAAAGCATCATTTCTCCAACTAGCATATCTCTTAGACCTTGGTAAGTGTCAAAGACTCAACCTATTTCTTACTATGTTGCTATATCGTTGGATTTTGTCCCCTTTTTCCATGTTTTTATGGACTTAAGTAATGGGATCTCATAAATTTTGCAACTTTATAAATCTCCAGGTCAAATGGAGCATTTAGTGTCTTGGATGTGAATTATAATCAAGTTTTGATTTCATGCATGGGATTTTGGTCATTAAACCCTATTTTTGACCTAAAATGGAAAAGGCATGCATTAGGAATGCATGTCTATAAAGCCACAATTTTTAAGGTCCCTTAGAAGTATGAAATCCTTCTGGAAACTTTGGAGGTGCAAATCTAAGGATTGGGTGCTTAATATGAGTCTTGATGCATTAAGTAACCATTAGAGGCTATGGTTGGGGCTTTGGCTTATGGAGGGGTTTGAGGAATAAAGTTGGAAACTTTACCCATCAAGACCATGGGAAGGACCAGATCTGAGCTCTGGAGATCTTGTAGTTGAAGGAAATGACCTAATGGTTTATGCTACCTAGACTTATCTCCACAACGTGGTTAAGGTTACCAAAACGTGGTGACTTTGTCAAGACCCTCTTGTTTTTTCGGTTTGTGGACACGATGTGGCAACTAGCTAGGTTGAATTTAACTATAAACATTGACCAAGTTTGACCTAAAGCTATTTTGAATATTTTGAGATAGGGACTGAGATTTGGTCATTGTTTGTTCATAAGGTGATCGGCAGAGTTTGTATTCAGAGCAGCATGTTGATTAACTATTTTTCAGACTGAGAGGTGAATTTTCTTCACTGTACTAGTTGGGTTAAAGGCGTTGATGTCAGCCCGATGATGCATATTATTATGTTGTATTCATATATAGGGCGTTGTTATGCGATAGTGATCTGTAGATCTTCCTATGAGTCTATTGACTGGTCATATGAGTTGTGGGCCCAAGAGGCAAGCCAGACTTATGTTGTGGGCTCAGAAGTAAGCCATATATGAATTTTGGGTCAGAAGGTAAGCCAAACTTATGTTCTAGACTCAAGGATAATCCAATATGTTAGTTGTGGACCAAATATACATGTTGTTATATGTTTGTGTGGTGGTAATTTGGGGGAACTCACTAAGCTTAGGCTTATAGTTTCAGTTTTATGTTTCATGTACTTTAGATGATCGTGGGAAAGCAGAGGCGTCATCGTGCACATTCTCTTGGTTTTGATGATATTGATTTGGGACACTCTAATATATGATTTCTACTTTTGAGAACAATGTTTTGTAAACGAATATGGTTTTGATTTGGCTTACAAAATGAAAATTTTTACTTTGATTTTTGGAATGTTAAAGCCCTAGTTTGAGAGAATTGGATAAACATGCATGCGATTCCAGACTCAAACTAAAGATCTGTAAAGATTTTCCAAAAATGATTTTCAAAAGTAATCAAGGAAGGATGCGATGTGCACGATCAACCGGAGCAAGAAAGTATACCCCCAAGTTTCCCACACTGTTATTTGCTTATGATGATTTTGATACATTGCATGCTAGTGGTAGGCTAGGTATCTTCAGGACTCGCATCCTAGAATTACATAAAATATGATGCCTGATAGCCGAAGAGAATTTCTAGTATGCTAGATGAAATTGACATCATTATTGTAGTTACGTAGTGTGTTCATCATAGTCGTACATACCTAAGATTTTATAGCCTAGCAATGTTTGATTTAGCCTAATTTCCTATTCTTGTCTGATAAACGGCTTAGGTTAGAATCATTTATTCGACTGTCTATAGGATCTAGTGTTATGTATGATTATCACGTACGAGCGGCTACAATCTTGGTGGAAGTTTGATGAGTGAGTATGAGTGTAGCAGGCCAGTTGAGGGATGATTGGTCACTCTCGAGAGAGTGAGGTTAGGATGTATGCGTGTCCTAGTTATTGTAATTTATTTCTCGTGATTGCGATGATCCTTGAGACAAATACGGATAGGTATGGATGGTAGTATGCACCTGTTCTACTGAAAGCACAAGACTCATACACGTTATAAGGAAATCACAGCCCCCGAGGGTTAGTATTATCATGTTGATTGTAGCAGTATGAATTGTGGCATTTCTGATGTATTTTTTTATTTATTTTCAGAATTGTGAAGATGAGAGGTGGCATTTCTGATGTATCTTTTTTTTATTTTCAGAATGGTGAAGATGAGTGGTTCAGGATTTGGAGCTGGTGGCAAGGGTATGCCAGGGTTGATGTAACATTAGTCAATTTCGGGTCAAGTCAAAGTTAAAAAAAGTCAACAAGTCAAACCGGACGACTCAATTAGCCCTTATGTATTAGGGTTTACATTGGGTAATTACTAAACAACCCACTATTTTAATGAGAAAACATCATTTGGAAAATACATGTGATTGAATTTCCTAAGCCGTAAATGCGATAAACAATGAACCAAAGCGATAAAACACTAATGCACACTCATCGGGAGTGTGTAAGACACTAAAACATGGCTTGATGGGGTTTACGGACCTGGCATTGCGAAGCCGGACACTCAAAAAGGTCACAAATGAAACCTCTCTCAATTGTTTTCACTCTATCTCTTTCTATTTGAAATCTCTCCCAAATCTTTCTCAATAGTTCTCGTAACTTTTTGAAGTCATTCGGGTCATTCCGACCCTTAACCGGGTCAAAACTCGCTTAAAACAGAGTCAGAACATGTAAAATACCCTAAAAGACCCGAAACCCCCTTTATAGGGTCGAAGCCTCTTAGGGCCGAAAGTCCTCTTAGGGACCGAACCCACTTGGACTGAACCCGAAGGCTGCTGAACCGAAACCAAGAGGACCGAACCCGAAGGGTGCTCTCGGGCTCGAACCCGAACCCGAGCCCGAGCCTCACTGGAACCCGAGCCTCACTGGAACCGAACCCGAAGGTCCTCTCGGGACCGAACCTCGCAACCAGGGGACCGAACCCTTTGGTCCATTTCGCCTTCACCCCATTTCGCTTCCTTCTACTTTCAGTCTATTTCGCCTTCAGGCCCAGCAGCTTCAGGACCGAACCTCGGCCAGGACCAAGAGGTCTCGTAGAAAGCCAAGTTTTTCCTGGTTTTCGACTACGACTTCATTTTAGCTTTGTTTTTCGTCGTTTTAACGCGGGATTTTCACCCAAAACTTTATTTTAACATATATAGCCCCCTAATTATTGATTAATCCCATTTTTGGGGATAAATCTTATCCAAGAAGAGTGGGTGAAGTACAAGAGGTGGAGTGTTGACCTTTCTTTATTTTATGACACAAGCAACCACCCATACCCACTCCATGGCTAACCCACACTCCTCCCCACCATACCTTGTCACTTCCTTGTACTTTTTACCTCTCTCACAAGTTATTCCCACGTTTTTAGAGCTGGACACTCATCCTCTCTCCTCATTCTCACTCACTTGCTTTCATTTCACCAAAGATTAAACACTTTTCTCTCTCAATCCTCTCACAAAAAATTCGAGATTCAAGGGCCTTTTTCCAAGTTTTCTCCCAATTTTGGTAAGTATATTCATCCTCCACATAATTATTTCACTTCCTCTTACTCCAAATCACAGATTGCTAACCTTCAAGACATCTTCTTAGTGTTCTTGAGTGGAATACTACATTTCTCCATCATCCATCTACTGAAATCACTCAGGGTGAGTTCATACCCCTACATTTTCATATTTTCTTATGTTTTAAAGGGGAGAATACAAGTTAAATCATCAAGAACACAACTAAATGTTTCTAACAGCTTACATTAGAAAAGTTGGACTCCATTCACGGACTGTTTTGGTCAACTAAAAAATTTTTGTTTTCAAAAGTGTACTAGGTTCAAGTAGTTCAAGTTCTTAGATTTAAAATGGCTACTTGCACATCTCCATACGATTTTTCTACAATTTATGGTGATTTTTGCAAAACTGCCTATCATTTCAAGAACCAATCCGGACCAGTCTGTGTTTATGGACATTTTCAACTAAGTTGGAGGTCACTAAAAATCACAGAAAAATTTATGAACAAACTAGACTCATTAACCAAACTCCCAGAATTTACGGATTCTGATTTGGATCTATTATGAAGTTTTTATAAATTTTCTAATAACAATGATCGAAGCTGTTGCTAACAGAAAAATGCTAATATATTATTATCACCTTGTAACATGTTGAGCAAGGTGTATACCTTTATGTGAATGTATGTTATTGCAAATGAACGACATTTTATCTTGATATATGAACATGCATCAGTTAATGAATGGATTTTGATATAGATATACATATGAAATATGAAGGATAACACGATTGTTGTAATCTAAGTACATCCATTTTACTCAAACAATTGAATGAACTACGTTGAATATAGTTTACGTACGTTACCATTACTATCCTTGTTTTGATAAACTTTAATAGGTATGGTTTATGATACATTACATAACACACTCGTACAAAAAGGGTACATTATACAATAAGGGATTTTCATTACATTACATGTAAATTTGTTAAAGACTTTGTGAGACATTCGCTTCACATTTACCATTAAGTCCTGTATTGAATCCAGAGTCTCCTAGAGGGAGAGCGTGATAGTTGTATATAGATCTATATTCTGTTTGACAAACCCATACCTTAACGGCATACAACAGCTAGACCGGCAGGTCTGGGGTAACAAATGTCATAAACATTTCTGACGCCTGAAGAACGTCGTTTCAGGCTAACTAGGTCATAGCATGGTTATAATGAACTCACAGAAAGTAATAACAAACATAAGAATTTACGAGAATTTCATTTAATTCAAACATGTTTATGTCGATTTAAACACATATCATTTTTTATTAGTAAGAGAGGTTACTTATACATTTTGGTTTTCGGATATATGACTACGTTACACATTTTAAGGAAAATTTTTATCGTTTTCAGAAACAAACATGACATTTACAAGAGAAAGACTTTTATCAAGTTTGAAAACAAAAGCTTATGAACTCACCAATTGTAACGCCCGTAGATCCGGGCTAATCAATTTAGAGACGATAGGCGTCACTACTAGAAAAAAGGCCTTTTACGACGCTCATTGCGCGTCGTAAAAGGCACAGACGACGCGCAAATGCGTGTCAAGGAAGGCCATGTCATAAAGATAGACGACGCGAATATGCGCGTCGTCTAGAGACGACGCGCATTTACGACGCGCATTTACGACGCTCTCTTATGATACGCAATGCGCGTCAAGGAAGGCTGTGTCATAAAGATAGACGACGTGCAAATGCGCGTCATCTAGAGACGACGCGCCCTGATGATACGCAATGGGCGTCAAGGAAGGCCATGTCATAAAGATAGACGACGTGCAAGTGCGCGTCATCTATAGACGACGCGCTTTTATGATACGCAATGCGCGTCAAGGAAGGCCATGTCATAAACAAAGATGACGCTCAAATGCGCGTCGTCTCAATGCGCGTCGTCTAGAGACGACGCGCTCTTATGATACGCAATGCGCGTCAAGGAAGGCCATGTCATAAACAAAGACGACGCTCAAATGCATGTCGTAACCTTACGTCTCTCGTTTTTACTACGCGCCTTTACGACGTTTTTACGACGTGCATTTACAACACACATTTACAACGTGAATACACATAATAAATGACAAATATACCAAAACATTCATTTCATCTAAACGTCAAATATACCAAAACTTTACATATATGTTGAATTACCTAAGTTGTAACTACATGTTACCTTAAGTAACATTACTAAAAGTTAGCAAAAAATTGTACATGTGTCTCAAAAGACTACCTAACATTACACATGTCAAAAGACCATACCTAGCATTAGTGGTTAACCATAACATTGTTTTGCGGATACATTGTCAAAAGACCATACATGTCATCGATAAATGAAGCCTGTAACAAACGTTGACCATTCTTCACGTATCTCATCGATATCAGCAGTTGTGTACTCAGCTTTGCCATCCCCGATCTGTGAAAACATTTGCATATTGTTTTTATTAATAAAAAATAGCATATTAAAATATTCTGTAACAGTAAGGATGCCATAAATTATAGTAATGAAAGTAGAATGCTATATCCTTACATTGTCTTTGACCAACACTTCAATTCCTTCTTCCACTATCTCCTTCATGAACCTTAGCATGTAGTAGCCACATTCGGTAGATCCGGGCTGAACTGGACACTACAAAGTTACATATAAAATGATCATTTCAATTGATCCAAAAAATAAAGTTAAAACTACAATTTCAATAAGGAATTAAGTGTTGACCGTAACATTAACCCAATTTAGTTTAACCCTTTTGTTGGATCCACTTTGTGTAGTGTACAAAACCATTGCCCTATAAAAAAAACATTAACAAATATGCGTTTATTGTACTCACATCAAGTGTTTTGATAATTTATATTACTTACGAATCAACAATTTGCTTCAACTGCATATTGAAATTGCCAGAGCTCAAGGAATCAAGATAATAGCAAGTATCCGATTTCATGTCTAGTACACCCAATACCCAATGTCTTCTACAAAAACCACAAAAAAAAATAAAATGTCAAATAACATAATTGCAGTCATTTTAAAAATAAAATGTCAAATAACAATACCCAGGATTGTAGGGCATAAAGATGATGTCATTGCCCTTTCTTTTAGACAATCGATCTGCTAAACCTCTGCTTGCATCGTCAACATTCTTAGATTTCCCTTTACGCGTACTTGGTGAGATTACTGCCGGGTTCACAAAGCAAATTCCATGGTCTCTTTCTGGGGAGCCATACTTCAATTTGTTAAACAACACCCTGTTATCATACAAACACTAAATTCATTAAACATTTTTTTAAGACACATTGTTATTTAAATTAAATTTCTTGCACTTACATCATATAAGACACAATAACAGCACCTGTCAGCTCATCCATTGTAAGAACTGCTTCAAAATCATCCCAAGTTAAGTACGTGTAACTATCGTACCCAAAAAGATCATTCTCACTCTGCACTCTTATAGAATCAACCTTTGTAACTTGTCCATCAGCCATCATTGCAGTCATTTTCAAAATACTACTGTTCTCAATCCTTATCCTTGTCTTCATCTGTGCTCTGGTCCACCTTCTCTGAACGGTCACATTTTGTTTCTCCTTTTTAATCTTCTTTTCTATCCCAATCAGTACTTCTTCCACATCATTCCCTTCTTCCACATCATTCCCTCCTTCCATATCACATGGTTGTTTTTCTTTCTTATTACTTCCTATTTCTTCTTTTGCAGGTGTTGCATCTTCCTTCACTGGTGTTACATCTTCATTCACTGGTGTTGCAGCTTTCTTCACTGGTGTTGCATGCTTTTTCACAGATTTCGCCACCACTTTTCCCTACAAATGCAATCAAAAATACAAATAGTATTACCAAAAAAATTAAGAAGTCACTCAAATATCAGAAAAATTAAGATAACCAAGGGAAAATATGTTCAAATAGTATTACCAGGTCAGAGCATCGAATAACTAAGTGTCTTGGCCAGCTTAGTATGTGTCCCAGTGCATCTTTGACCTTCACAATGAACTCCTCTTCAAGTGGAAAGGGTACTAAAGCTTCTCCTTGCAAAATTGTTTCAATCATAACTTCAATGTTTTCATCTGTTACATAAACATAAAAAATAATTAAGATTCAGTCTTCTAAAAAATGAAAATATATAAATAATAATAATGCAAATATATTTCAAAATACCCGATGCTTTCATTATGGTTCCTTTAGCAACCACATTTGCAGCAAATTCAACCGCAAGAAGACATGAATTATCCTGCAAAATATAATATGTTAGTTTGTAGAAAAAGAAAATTATTTAAATATATTTTTCATAATTGTCTTCAAGGACTTACAAGTGATTCATTCTGTGGTTGTTTTTCAAAATCTTCAATGACGCCCCCTATTTGGCAACTTGCAGCTTCAGAAACATTAAGTACACCTCTTTTTAGTTTCTCCAAGTCATCTTCAAGTTTGTTTATTCGTTTATCCACCCTCTCGTTCTCAATCTCCAAGTAATACTTAACATTCTTGGGTAAATAAAAGTATTGTTGTGGCGTTATAAATCTACCCATCCCTCGTACACGCCCACGTTGTTCGTGAGTACCCAACGCCTCTGTAAGCACATCATGTGTTCCACATGTAACCTCTCCAAAGCTTCCCGATTTCTGAAGCTCATCCTGTAAAATAATAAAATGGGACAAATGTTAGAAAAATAAAATGGGACAAATGTTATGTTTTTTTATATATTTGGGAATTAATGAAACTTACAATTTTATCAACAATCGTCTTCACATCTGCATCGTATCCTCCTGTCTTCAACTCTCGTGCTTTTTTCCACAGCACTGTCCTATCAATCTCCTCTTCCGTCTTGCCGGTTTCTTGCATCTAAATTATCAAGAATAACAAAATCAATTAACATAAATATATACAAATAAAATAATCAATATTTAGTGGGAATCATACAATGTCATTAATGAGTCCAGCATATCCTTTTCTGCTCAAACGATGATTGTATTTATGATGTGCACGAGTATTTTTAGCTTTCATACTTTTCTCCTGCATTAGAAACATTAAAATTATAAATACAAACATTAAAATTGTAACTAAAAATGCATATAAGAAAAGTTTAACAAACCTCCCACTTCTTTGTAACTCTATGGGATACAAAAACTTTCCAATCTTCTTTCTTTATAAACGGATAATCTTTCGGAGGTTTGAATAGATTTGCCTTGGGATCTTTACTTCGGTTCTTAATGAACTTTGCATATAGATAATGCTTGAAGTTTCTCCACTTCTTCCCGATCGATTGGAGAATTTGCTTCCGGCTCTTTGGGTCAACTACAAACTTTTCCTGAAACATAAAAAAAAGGTTGGTTCAAAAACAAATCTGAACAGGGACAAAAACAGGGACAAAAACATATCTGAACAAAGGTAATAACAGGAAGAAAACAGAGACTTACCAAAACATATTGCCATAATCCTTCCCTTACTTCCTCACCAACTTCCAGCCACGAGTCATATGTTATGGGAACCATTGTTCTTGCAACCAAACCCTCAAAAGTAGACAGTTTTGTGGCTTCCTTTCCAACCGGGACACTTTTTTTATTGTAAGTTATTACAAGCTTCACTTTATTAGCTTTTGTCTTTGTTGTCGGACCTCTTTGTTTGGAGTCCTCGTGATCAGAAGCTGAATCTGATTCCATGTCACAAAAACACAACCTGTTTCAACAAGATTCAAATTAAATTAAGTACGTTGTTATTTGTTGCAGTTGGACATTGATTAATCACATTCAAAATCTGAAATAAAAACATACCAAAAACTTTATTATTCTGCAAAAATAATTATTTAAACTAATATGCCCTCGCCATCCGGACGCGTACACAAAAAATCATCATCAAGGTCTAATAAAGCGGAGTCTTGTGTTAAATCAAAAGTAACATCAAATTCCAACATATCATCAGTTTCACCATTTGATCCATACTTGTACATCCTATGAGGTGTGAATCCAACAACATGCAAATTCTCATCTTCTTGATCTTGAACATAAAAAACCTGTTTGACTTGACTAGCTAATACGAAGGGTTCAGACTTTTGACCAAGCCTATCAAAGTTAACTACCGTGAATCCTAAATCATCCTTTTTTACTCCACGACTATCAACCCAATCACACATGAATACAGGAATACTAAACATGTGATAATTAAGATCCCATATCTCCTTTATACGGCCGAAGTAAGTTACAGCACCATACACAGGATTGGAGTCTTTTGCACTAGCAATCTGCATGGTATGTGCAACTAAAGACACTCCACTGCATTGAGTTGTTCTAGACTCATCTCGAGATGCTGTATGAAAATGATATTCATTTATGGCAAAACCGCTATATTTAGTAACAGCAAAATTAGGCCCTTTGGCCAACCAACGAACATCATCACAAATATCTTCCCCGTTAGCCAAACGTTTTCCAACCTAATAGAAAAATATATAATTAATGTAATTCAAAAAAATAATTAAAAATATTGTAATTCTAACATTCTTATTTTAAAAACAAACCTCTTTCTTAAACCAACTAATAAATGTCCGACTATGTTGGCTCTGCAACCATGTACTCTTGCGAGCATGACGGGGGTTCAGATCCTTCAATTCCAACATATGCTGCCTGAAGTGTATTACAAGTTAAAAGAATGTTTTATATGATAGATAATGGTATAAGAGTATACAGTTTCATGTAATTCTTACTCTATATACGGCTCCACAACAGCAGTGTTTCGTAATACATAAAGATGAGCTTGATCAAGTAACTGAGCATCTACAGCATCAATTGTAGCCTTTGATAAAGGCTTGCCACTGCGGATTCTTTCATCAACACGCTCATGAGGATTGCCAATTGATTTCTTGTTTTTTAAGTAGTCTGAACAAAATTCTAAGGCCTCCTCTGCCACATAACACTCTGCAATGCAACCCTCGGGTCGATGATGATTTCTTACATACCCTTTAAGTGTTTTCATGTATCTCTCAAATGGATACATCCACCTAAAATGAACCGGGCCACACAACCTCACCTCTCTAACTAAATGCACCATCAAGTGAGTCATGACATCGAAAAATGAAGGAGGAAAGTACTTCTCTAACAAACATAATGTTAATACGATGTCACTTTGCAACTTGCCTAGCTTACTAACATCAACAACTTTACTACACAACTCATTGAAAAAATGACACAGGCTTAGGATTGTTCTCCGCACCTTCACATCTAACACCCCTTTGATTGCAAATGGAAGAAGTTGTTGCATTAGTACATGGCAATCATTAGACTTCAAACCATTCATCTTTGAAACATCATCCGACACGAGATTCTTGAAATTAGAGCAATACCCATAAGGAACTTTTATGTTAGACAGGGTTTCATAAAATAGATGTTTCTCTGCAGAATTCAATGTGTACTTGGCAGGCGGAAGCCAATGTCGATCCCCTTTTGGTTCAGGTCGTAATTCAGTCTTGATGCCCAACGCTTCAAGATCTTGTCGTGCTTTTAATCCATCCTTCGTCTTGTGAGGCAAATTCAACGCTGTCCCATAAACACTCTCGGTCACATTTTTTTCTATGTGCATGAGATCTAACTGATGCCGAACAGGCAACTTCTTCCAATATTCAAGTTCAAAAAAAATTGACTTTTTATGCCAAAATTTAGATCTCTCGTCGATACTTTCTTTTTTCTTCTTTGTCTTCTCCTTCTTTGGCGTTTCCTTCTTTGACACTCCCTTCCTTGACTTTATCTTCTTTAACTTTATCTTCTTTGATCCTACCTTCTTTGATACTACCTTCTTTGGCTTTATCTTCTTACCCCATGTAGTCTCAAATCCCGCCAGATAGTCATAAATCTCTTCAGCTGATGATGGTTGTGGCATAAAATCGTGCTCCTGTTGATTGTTGAAATGTTTTTTTCTTTTGCGAAAAGGATGTTCAAGTGGTAGGAATCTTCTATGCCCAAGGAAGCATACTTTTTTGGACTTTGGCAACCATTGTGAACAAGTATTCTTTGAACATATTGGACAAGCATAATAACCTTTGGTAACACACCCCGAAAGATTACCATACGCGGGAAAATCACTTATAGTCCAAAGTAATATTGCTCTTAAATTGAAGTATTCTTTCTTATGAGAATCAAAAGTCTCAACGCCAGTTTCCCACAAGAGCTTTAGATCTTCTATCAATGGTGCCAAGTAGACATCAATATTGTTACCAGGTTGGTTTGGCCCGGATATCAACAGAGTCAACATCATGAATTTTCTTGACATACACAAATAAGGGGGTAGATTATATGTTATTAGGATAATTGGCCAACAACTATGCTTGGAACTTAATGACTTGTGTGGATTGATACCATCAGCAGACAAGGCTAATCTAAGATTTCGTTTTTCCTGTCCGAATTCTTTCCACGTGTTATCAACAAGCTTCCAAGAAGGGGTATCGCGAGGATGAGTAAGCTTCCCACTATTGACCCGACCTTGTGCATGCCAAGTTAAGTCATGAGCAATTTGTGGTATTGAAAACATTCTTCTAAATCTAGGGATGATAGGAAAATACCACAAAACTTTTGAAGGTACGTTTTTGGAATTCTTCTTCCAACGAGAAGTGCCACAAGTTGGACAATGAGAAGCATCTTTATGTTCTTTCCAGAATAGAACACAATCATTTTCACATGCATGAATCTTCTCATATTGTAGACCTACTCCTTTTAGCAACTTCTTGGACTCATATATCGAGCTAGGGATGGTATTGTTTGATGGTAAGATATCTTTTAGGACAGACAACAAAGCATCAAAACTAGCATCAGACCATCCAAATTGACCCTTCAAATGTTGGAATTTCAATAATCCACTAAGTGCATTATACTTTGACCCTACATAAAGTGGCTTATCACACTCTTCAAGAAGTGATTTCAACGAATCAGGTTCATCGTCTACGTATTTGAAGGCATCATGAAGCATATCCTTTGTATAAATAGCATCAGGAGGAATGGAATTGTTAGGGCATCTAGAATCACTATTGGGTTGTTTTTCTCCATGGAAAGACCAAATCTTATAATTCTCATCGAAGCCGTGGGCAAACAAATGATAACGGACATTGTCAATTGAGTGGTGACACAAATTGATGCAATTTACACAAGGGCATGGAATAACATCTAACTTTGGATTATTAGTTTGTGCAAACTCTAGAAAAGCATTCACACCTTCATCATATGCATTTGATAATCTACTAGAGGAAATCCATGATTTATCCATTAAACATTTGTTGCCAACCTACATAATTATTTAACATTTAAAGCAATAATGATTACGCATGTTTAGGGACAAAAACTATGCAAAAACAAAACTGTACAGGGCCAAAACTATACAGGGACAAAAAAATTATACAGGGGCCAAAACTGTACAGTGACAAAACTGAAGCAGGGAACAAAACTGTATAGGTTATCATTTACTTTTTCAGCATCCAGTTACTTTTTCAGCTTGTTTGAATATTTTTATGTGTTTGTTATAAAATTTTATGAACTTTTACAGAAATTTGAAAATTAGAAATACTTTTAAAATTTTGAATATGATCTTTTTTGCAGAAATTTTAAAGTTAGAAATGGGCTAAACATGTGTCCAGCACAAAACCACCTGCAAACCCGTTATTTCATAATTTATGGGTTTGACCTTTATACCCTTGGGTGGTCAATCTGTTTAAAATTAGGTATTAACTGTCAGTTGACAGTTACATTCTAAAAATGTATAAATATTTATGTTTGATGTTAATTGTGATTAATACTACATAAGAAGTTCCTATAGGTATGGCTGTTCTTTGTTGTTTTTTTCTTTCTTTCTTTCTCTTCTGTCTTTGTTGGTTAATGAGTTGATGTTTCTACAAATGTATAAATATTTATGTTTGTTGGTTAATTTATAGTGGTGTTTCCATTCCTGATTTAATGTGGGAGATTGAGGTTAGTAAAATTTTCATCACAAGTCGATTAATTATCATTTTATTATTATTTAAAGATGATTGAATTGATTTGTATGAATCCTGTGAAAGGGTGAGTAATTATTGTTTTTGTTATAAAATTTTCATCACAGGTAACTGTTTCTCAAGGTTGTTTTTAGAATCTGTAATAAGTTTAGTTATAGATTAATTATTGTTTTTGTTATAATATGATTGAATTGATTTGTATGAATCCTGTTAAAGGGTGAGTACCTAAGATCTATAGGTATGGCTGTTCTTTGTTGTTTTTTTCTTTCTTTCTTTCTCTTCTGTCTTTGTTGGTTAATGAGTTGATGTTTCTACTTGTTTCCATTCCTGATTTAATGTGGGAGATTGAGGTTAGTAAAATTTTCATCACAAGTCGATTAATTATCATTTTATTATTATTTAAAGATGATTGAATTGATTTGTATGAATCCTGTGAAAGGGTGAGTAATTATTGTTTTTGTTATAAAATTTTCATCACAGGTAAACTCTCTGTTTCTCAAGGTTGTTTTTAGAATCTGTAATAAGTTTAGTTATAGATTAATTATTGTTTTTGTTATAATATGATTGAATTGATTTGTATGAATCCTGTTAAAGGGTGAACATGATGGATCTGTTAGAAAAGAAGAGGTGCAGGTGTTATATGTATTGCTTGTAGAGTAGCAAGAAGCTTTTTGGATGACATTCTTTTTAATCTCATTCTGTTGAGCTATATGTTATATGTATTTATTGTAAAGTATGTACAATATATGTTAGGCTTTTGATTGTTTTTAATGTTAAGTTAAAAAGGCTTGGATATTTTAAACGAATATTCACAAAAGTGAATTTTTAATCAAAATAATATAATAGAATCTATATTAGAAAATGAAAAATAAAAAACTTATGTACCCTAAAAAATAGATAGATTAAAAATAAATTCCTTTTCTTACCTGAGTATGTGGAATATCAGTGTAATTTATAGCAGAAACTGTTGCTTTATCACCCTTTGAGCCTGCAGCAAGTAACAAAAAATTGTAACTCATTGTAACTACATGCATATTGCAATGCACAATTATGAAAAAAATTAACGAACACCATTTAGTGTACAAACCACAGTCAGATTATGTCAAAGCCTAGAAACATCTCATTCATCAATCCTATTATAAGTATACAAAATGCAAAGCTAGAATAGTAATTTTTGCCATGTAAGCTAATTTTTTTGGCAGTGCCCATCATACCTACTTGCATGGGAAACCAGGGACATCAACCTTCTAAATGACTAAAAGTAGGTTCTACTCCTAATTGCATTTGATCATAAGTGAAAATGTTTCTTGTAAGAATAAATTAATAATTGGAGGAGATACTAACCGTATAATATGCACAGCACCAAGCCACATACAGCTGTAGTTACCACCCAGATCAATGCACTTTTAATCCTCTTGCCAATAGTCCTACAAGCAAAAATAGTTAGAAGCATAAATACATACACTTTCAATGTTTAATGAGAAGCTTCAAGTTACAGATGATGAATACAAGACAATGTTAAATGGGAAGCTTCAAGTTACAGATGGCAGTGGTTTGATACAGGTGTACAGAAAAGAAGTTGAAGATAGGCTTGCCTTATTAGGCATGCTCATGTTTATACAAATTATAATTATTTAAGAACCCATGTTTTAATGTAGTTTTTGAATCTGACCCTTGGCTGTAAATAAACATTGTAAAGTGGTTTAATACTAATATTCATAAAACAAGATAGTAAGATAAGTTGGTGTATATATTTTGGTTTTAGAAAGGTGTGAGAGACCAAAAGAATTGAACATGTGTGTGGCTATGTATTATGTATGTATGTATGTTTGGAAGTAGCCATTAGCCAAAAGAATGGATCTTCTTTGAAAACAAGGGAAAAGTGGAGGGACCGAATTGTAATATTGTGTGCTTTCTGTTTTCATCGACCCACATGCAAGCTAAATACTACAATTCAGGAGGATTGATTGTACCTGCAATCTCCTTGCCATCTATTTATAACTCGGTCTACCTTGATAAGCCTAGGTGTAAGATTAAACTACTCTTCTCTACTGAGATTGGTACATGGGTGTTTGTCAGTGAAGTTAAATCAACTTCAGATATCTCCACGCAAGGAGTCAATGATCCATCTAAGGGGCTAATAGGAGGCTTAACAAATGAAGCCTTGTACAGCTTTGGAGTCCAATTGGAAAAACATATAGAGTTAGTTCATTCTTCATACAGAGGTTTGTATGCTTTAGGGGAATTAATACCTCCTAAACCTCCGGATCACAATGTTATTTTGGTTCCCTGTTCCACTGTTGAATTGAATTGTCTAGTGGTTGATGTTTATTGGTGTTATATCTTAGTACAATCAACTAATAAAGAGTTGTTATTGATATACAAACATGAACAATTATTAATTGGCTTTGTATTAAGGCAAAGAATCGACTTTATTTTTAACAAGATCGATGAGATGAATGTTTTGTTTGTTTGTAGCCAGAAGATTTGTTGCAATAAAATCAGAATTTTCTTTAGCTAGCAGTTTTGTGTTTGTCTTTTTTTGCAAATTATGCACCTATTTGAAAATTGAATATGATAAGTCTGATGAGTATATCATTATTTACAAGCCTCTACTTCAAGATGGTGGTATTGATAGAGAATGTGATAAAGAATGGACCTTCAAGATGGTGGTATTGATAGAGTATATCTGTTTTGCTCTTATGCAGAAACATCCCTACGTAGCACTGTTATTGAAACAAAACAAACTGCTGAAGGTAGTCATAAGCAAAAGGTAGGCATTAGGCAAAGGGTAATTTGGTCTTTGTGCATTGGGTGTTACATTTTCACTCCTGAAATTTTTTGTATGTGATGAAAATTGACAGGGATTATTTTTTTTGCATAAAATACTTGAGGCCTGAAGTATTTTAACTAAAAAATATATGTAAGAAAGTACAAATACGTGAGTTATTATATGACCTTAACCTTTTAATAATTTGCCAAGTACATGCCACGTAGTTTGCATGTCAGCAAACACTTATCAGATAATTTTTTTTTCATTGTGTGTGAAGGTTGGATCTTCCAAAAAAATCAAAGATGTTAACAAACGTAGTAGTTTAATTAAAATATTTCCAACAAAAACACAAGTCGAGAGCAACTATGTGAAACCTTAACTATGTTGGAAAATTAAGTTGGGATCGGAGTGGAATAGGCGTAACAGAAGAACATATATGAAGTAAAACATAAGACAAGTATTACCTGGTCAAATTTTTCCGAGGTTCATGATGTCTTTTCTCTTCCTCCGCTTTTCAGATCTAATCAACAAAGATTTCTCATTTAGAGGGAGAGGGACGGTTATAGAAGTGATGAAGAGGTGAGATAATGAAATTCGAAATCAAAGAGGTTTATTTCTATTTTTGCAAACACACCCACAGATAAAGAGAGATAGAAAGGGTAATCGGGGTATTTTACATCTTTTGATTCGAAAGGGTGTTCGTGGAAGACTGGGAAGCTCAGATGATGACAGCAAATTAGCAAATATTATATCTGAAAGGCATCGGAGGGATAAAACAATTGGGTTGCACTCTCCAATGAACGCACCTTGATGATTGCAATGGTTGCTGGTATTGGTGGAGAGTAGCAGCTCTAACCTGATAGTTGATACCCAGTTCGGAGAAAGATTGTTGGGTGGGTTTTTAATACGTGATTTTTTTTGGAAGATCCAACCTTCACACACAGTGATGAAGAGTGGTGTTCCTAACTTCTGTGTTGTTCTTCTAGCACTAAATGATCTAGGGTATTATTGTCTTTTTCTATTTTATGATACACAAGGTTTAAACTTTAATGATAATAATTAATATGTTAATTGATGTATTTATTTGTATAGGTATAAAGCAAAGGGAATTCGGTTGGATTTTGGTGATCTTGCTTATCTTTCATGTGACAAAAGAAAGTTCTTTGAAATAATTGGAATGGAATTTGGAGTTCCGAGGTTTGGAAAGACTGGAATCACTGCTGGTAATGACCTCAATGAAGAAACTTTGGATGCTTTAAACAAACAGGCAAGCTTTTTATAGATTTTTAATTCTTAAGAGTATTGAATCATTTAGTATTTTGTAACTTTGATTATCGACTTGGTCTTTGTGCAGGAAGTTTCTCTTGAGAGAACTTTTCTGATTAGGGCAGGAGGATAATTATTTGGATTTCCTTTCTGATTTGTTCTTATTTCCATTTAGTAATCAAATAGCTTCCTAGATCTATATATCTCATATTTGAGTTTCATTTATCTATTATTGGATTTTGGTTTCTATCAAAGAGGTTGTGTGATGATCAAAATGCAAAATGAATCAATGGCTGATTTCATAAATACATACACTTTCAATGTTTAATATGCTCTAACTAGTCTTTTGGTTCCAGAATAAGATGCTTTTTGACTAATTAAGTGAAACAACTTAGAACTTTTTTCTATGTTCTTAAGAAGATCAAGTGTCCTTGCAGAATTTCTCAACAGTTAAAAAATAAATCTAGACTCAGACATCTACATTTAGGGTTTAATGAATGCTTCAACCATGATTTCATAATCTCAATCCCTATTACAAATCGTCCATACATACACCCAATCGAAATGAAAGATACAACATGATTTCATAATTTCATAAGTACAATCAGAAAACATAAAAAATTATGTTCTACCAGACCAGGGTTCGAAGAACCTGAAGAGAAACATCTCACAGGGGAGTTAGATTAAGAGTATTTTGAGGGATTTTTCGACTCTTTTCTTAGGCAACTGTCATTATGTATACACGGTTAGCTAATCCTTTCTTCACCTTGAGAACAAGGTGAAAGTTTGGGATAAAAAGTAGAGAAAATGTTCGCAAGATGAAAGAAGGGGATAAAAACATTACATATAACTTGAGAAGCTTGAGATTTTACCTTGTGTTCGACTTGAGAAGCTTCAGTAGGTGAGAAACCCTTGAATGTGTTCAACTTAGCATCAGATTCATGGCTACCAGGCGCTTCTTCCCCTTGTCTCGACTTTCTTCTGCTCTTTCTCTTTTGTTACAACGTTATATGGCCAACCGGGAAGCTCACTTGGGTCGATGATCGGTTCAACAGGAACACCTTAATCGGACCTAGGGCACGTAAATTTTAGCAGTCTCCAATGATGTCAGTTGAACCCACGATCGTCGGCGAGGCGAAATCAGCCAGAGAAGTAACCTAACGATCGGAGGAGGAGACGTTGTCTGCAAGGGAAGGCGAGTCGAGGTCTCACCGTCGATAGAATCGTAGTAGAGAGTGAAGTGACTGATGAATAGTGAGTGTTAGATATTTTGTTAGTAACCTCGATTTTTGTGAACAGATGCGCGACTTTCACTAAAATTATAATGCGACACTTTGAGACGGCGCACATTTTACATTAAGTGCCCTCCGTGTTTTTAAGTTTTTTACATTAGACACTAACTCTAAAGACACTCAATAAAACGCGACATATATACTTAAATTTTTTGAAGAGATGACATTTTTTTAATGTCACTCTCTCTTGCGTAACATAGATCAATGAGCGTCGTATTTTGCGCGTCGTAAAAGGCCTTTTTTCTTGTAGTGCGTCAAAAATGAATTTTTGATGAAAGATTATTTAGAATGAATAATCTTAACTAAGTTATAGTATATGTTACAAGGTTTCCGTGCATATAAAGAACGTCCAAATCTGACTTCGTATGAGGAAGTCATGATTTTTCTAAGTTTCGACTTAGCGGTGTGCAGCCCGAATACTCGATTTGAGATCGAGCGGTTTTTAGCCGAAACAATCTAAACGAGAATCAAAGATCTCGTTAATTGTAGTAAAACGATAAAAAGATAGGCGAAAATGGACGTCAGATGAAGAAGTTATGATTTTATAACGGAGTTTTCCTGTCCTGGCCTACTAAAATTAAATAATAAAAATAAAGTCAAAATTACCCAACAGAGTCTAAACGAAAGTTGTAGAGCGTAGTCTCATCTACGCGTGGATATAAAGAACGTTGAAAACGAAGCTCATATGAAGAAGATATGAATTTTCAAAGCTTATTAAATAATTAATATTTAAATTTATTTATTATATTCGATATTATCCGAAGAGGAGTCACCGGACATAGCCGAAGTACGCCCAGCGTACCGCGAAGCATGACACCCCTCGCACTCGAGTTCTTCGGATGACGCATGCAGTGATGATTTCGGAGGCCTACGCCCCGCGTAAGGTTGTACGCCTAGTGTACTACGAGGCCTCAGCCTCCTATAAATAGGATGCGAGGGTTTCGTGCTTATTTGCTCATTTCTTCTCCTTTTTGCGCCGAAGCTCTGCGTGTAAACCCCCGAAGCCATCCCGACGCCCCGGATCTCATATCCAAGTTAAGAAGGAAGTTTTACGCTCCCGAAGATCCCGAGAAGTGCGATTCCTGAGCCGAAGCTCTGCCCGCGAGGAGCCCGGTTTTTGTGAAGATCTTCCAGATCTACCGAAGAATACTACTTCTACAAGTCGTAGTGCTGTCCGATCATCTTCTAATCAAGTGAGTCTGTAGTTACTTTCTTCTAACGCATAAATATTAAGTATTTGCTATAAAATACGTGTTATGTGTATAATATAAAGTTGTTTATATGTGTGGGTGTATAGTCCCTTTCATAAACACGGGTATAATACAAGTATTGTTTGAATGTATTAAGTATATGTTTGGGTGAGTGTGTGGTTACTTTCTTCTAACACATAAATATGAAGTATTTGTTATAAAATACGTGCTATGTGTTTATATATTGTTGTTTATTTGAGATGAGTGTGGAATGGATGTTTTATATAGTTTTTAAATGAGTTAAACTGTATTTGTATTTTATATCTACAAATATGTTGGGTAGAACATGGGTAGATGAGATAGTTGGTATGTGATAAAATGATGAGGTATGAAAGATGATTAAGAATGATATTGGCAGATTTACCAATTAGAGAATGTCATAATGCTAGCAGATGCGCTTAAGCATAGTATTGGTAGATGCACCAAATAGAGAATGACATAATACTAGTAGATACACTTAAGCATAGTATTGGTAGATGAACCTAAAAGAGCATGCCATAATGCTAGCAGATGCGCTTAGGAATAATACTGGTAGATGCACCAAATAGAGAATGTCATAATACTAGCAGATGTGCTTAAAGATAATATTGGCAGATGCGCCTAATAGTGAATGTCGTAATCGTGGCAGAGGCGCTTAAAGGATAATGTTGGCAAATGCGCCTTATGTAGCAATGGAAGTTTGTGCTAATTCCATAGGTCAATCCTTATGAATGAATGAATGACGGGTAGTTGAATTCCTAGGGTAAAATCCTAAGAAAGATAATAGGGAGGGGTAATTGAGTTGATTGTTTGATGGTTGAATATAATAATTATATTATTGTGGGTTGAAAACCCTATATGCTCATCAAGCTCCCAAGCCTGACCCACTCAGTTTTCTTTGTATCACAGGTATCGATACGAAGATATATTTCATGGAGAGATTAAAGGAGATGTAAAATCTTTAGTGTAAATAAAGTAAGTTCTGTTTATGCTTATGTGTCTGTATCGGAACATGACATCCCGAGATTTTGTTATATAATGAAAATACATTTCTTTAAAGAAATGCTTTGATAATTTTTATCATATTTTGTTTTGGGAACAAATTCCGCAACTGTTTTCTTTAAAAGATTACTCTGATTTTAAAAACAAAGCATAAACAAATCGGTCTTTTCTGGCCGTGAAAATGAGGATGTCACAGTTGGTATCAGAGCATTAGTTTAAGCGAACTAGGAATTTGTAGGAAATTTCTAGACTTAAACTTAGAAGTCTAAGTAATGATTGTGAGGAGTGTGTCTAAAATATGTTAGGTAGTACACCTAAATTGACACAAGCACTAGTTTATTTTAGGAATGATGCCTGAAATGCTTTTATGTGCAAAATGTTTTGTGTAATAGATATATTGATGCTATTATTTGTTCAGATCTATGGTCTGTTGCCGACCGGATCTGGAAACCTTATGTGTTTAGGATTCTAAGCGTATGGCTACGATATTAGAACTAGCATATAAACGTTTCGGAGTGATAAGGACGATTTGAATATCTATCATGAATGAGGATCTAATTTCACCTTATTCGGTGTGTAGATCAAAAATGGTGAGAACAAGAAGTGGAGTTGGAAATGCTGATGAAAACAGGAATCAACCACCAGTGATTGAGCAAATACCTGTCGTAGCAGCAGCACCTGAGCCGATGACAATGGCTGGTGTACAATTGATGATTCAAACGATGTTGGATCGTCAAATGGAGGAGACTAGGCAGTTGCTTCAATAGAATCATGAAGAACTGTCAATTCGTGTGGAAGAGCCTGAATTAAATGAAGGGCACTCGGAAGGTGGAAACTTCAGTGGGTCTATTGGTCAAGCCAACCCACCGATAGTTAGGCAACACAACCATGATGGAAGGAATGATGGAATGGGATGCAAGTACAAGGACTTTCTAACTTGCAAACCATCGACCTTCAATGGAAAGGAGGATCCGATTGGAGTTATGGAATGGATCTCAGAAATGGAGTTAGCCTTCATGACTTGTGGCTGCAGAGGCAAGTTGCAGACTATCTATGTAGTGCGTCAGTTCCGAAGGTGGAGTCGTTCGATAGTGGAATACTCTATGGAAGATCCTAAGCCCTAATGAGCCACTGCAACTAACCTGGGCAGAGTTCTTGGTGCAATTCAAGTGCAAGTTCTGCTCGGCCCAAAACCTGCTACAGTTGGAGAACAAATTTCTGATATTAAAGAAAGGCAGCATGTCAGTGGATGAATACACTAATGCCTTCACAGACAAGATGAAGTTTGCTTTGTGCATCGTCCCAGACGAACTGACTAAAGTCGACCGGTACGCAAAAGGACTCCCTTGGGAGTATGCGGTGCCAGTGCATCAGGCACCTACTCTAGAGGCAGCTATTTGGGCTGCCAAGTCCGTTGTGAATATGATCAAGGGGAGGACTGACAGTAAGGTTGAAGTTGGGGAGAAGAGAAAGTTAGAAGGAACTTCAGGTTCTAATGAGAAAAGAAAATTCTCGAAGTCTGGAGGAGGAGGAAGGGATGAGGCAAGGTGGTGCGATAAGTGCAAGAAGAAGCACTCAGGAAAATGTGGCGTGGAGGTGACATGTTTCAAGTGTGGAAAGAATGGGCACTACGCCGATGAATGTATTTTCAACAAAAAGGTGTGTTCCGAATGTAAAGAAGAGGGGCACTTCAAGCAAGACTGCCCAAGGAAAAATTAAGCAGCAAGGCTAGAGGCGCCGCCAAAGCTAAAGGCAAGAGCATTTGAAATGATCCTTGATGAAGCAGATGGCAATGCAAGTAATCAGGAATAAGGATCTTATATCTAAAGATCAAGTTATAAAATATCGATATGAAAAGTATCACGTATGTAGCCTATTAGAGGCATAGTATAGGGTGAACTTGAACTTTTATGTAATAGTTTCAAGGAATTAATATAAAACCTAGTTTTGCTAACTCATGTGTTGAATGACTGTCTGATCTTCTTATATGGTGACTTGGTCGACTGCGGGACAATACTTGGAACGAGTATGAGTAGGTGTGAAAGGTAGTAGATGCATATACTACCGTAAACAGGACTCGCACTTGGATCAGGGAAAGTCACAAGGTTACCAAGAAGCTAGTAATTGATTCCGTTTTGTTCAAGTGTGTCATTACCCTTGTTTCGGTAGTGACTAGCAAGATGATTGTTAATCCGAACCTAGTGGTCATATTCAAATTAAGTCCGACTACGGTGAGTATGTTACGTGGTTCAAAGAACCAAGTTCGAAGTAACATCGGACATAAGTCAGAGATTGAAGTTAATGCAGTCATTGGTATCACACTCGTCGTTCATAAAGTTTGTAGCTAGAAATGCTACATGCTGAAATGTGATTATATCACATTAGAATATGAAGGAAGGTATATTCCATTCTGGAATTTAACTTTAAAAAGACCGAGTCTAAGCGTTGCATTGTGCGATGAGAGGTCAATAGAGCACAACCCATCGGTTTGTTACAATAGATAAAGGAAAGTATTTATCCTAAGAAGGAGAAGGAGTCCACAATAAGGACTTATTTGGTAAGTTGAAGGTTACAATCGAAAGTACAATATAGTACGACAATCAGATGCAAGATTGGGCATCTTCTGCGGTCAAGAAAGCCATAGAGTTAAATACTCTTTTGAGGAAACATAGAAGTTACGGTTATTACCTAGGATGAATAAATAACGTGTGGAATCGTTATGCAAGTCCTATTTCGTTGATGATCGATTCCGGGACATAATCATCCTAAGAGGGAGATAATTGTAACGCCTGTAGATCCGGGCTAGTCAATTTAGAGACGATAGGCGTCAAAAATGAATTTTTGATGAAAGATTATTTAGAATGAATAATATTAACTATGTTATAGTATATGTTACAAGGTTTCAGTGCATATAAAGAACGTCCAAATCTGACTTCGTATGAGGAAGTTATGATTTTTCTAAGTTTCGACTTAGCGATGTGCAGCCCGAATACTCGATTTGAGATCGAGCGGTTTTTAGCCGAAACAATCTAAACGAGAATCGAAGATCTCGTTAATTGTAGTAAAATTATAAAAAGATAGGCGAAAACGGACATCGGATGAAGAAGTTATGATTTTATAACGGAGTTTTCCTGTCCCGGCCTACTAAAATTAAATAGTAAAAATAAATTCAAAATTAGCCAACGGAGTCTAAATGAAATTTGTAGAGTATAGTCTCACCTACGTGTGGATATAAAGAACGTCGAAAATGGAGTTCATATGAAGAAGATTTGAATTTTCAAAGTTTATTAAATAATTAATATTTAAATTTATTTATTATATCCGATATTATCCGAAGAGGAGTCACCGGACATATCCGAAGTACGCCCATTGTACAGCGAAGCATGACACCCCTCGCTCTCGAGTTCTTCGGATGATGCATGCAGTGACGATTTCGGAGGCCTATGCCCCACGTAAGGCTGTACGCCCAGCGTACTACGAGGCCTCAGCCTCCTATAAATAGGATGCGAGGGTTCCGGGCTTATTTGCTCATTTCTTCTCCTTTTTGCGCCGAAGCTCTGCGTGTAAACCCCCGAAGCCATCCCGACGCCCCGGATCTCATATCCAAGTTAAGAAGGAAGTTTTACGCTCCTGAAGATCCTGAGAAGTGCGATTCCCGAGCCGAAGCTCTGCCCGCGAGGAGCCCGGTTTTTGTGAAGATCTTCCAGATCTACCGAAGAATACTACTTCTACAAGTCGTAGTGGTGTCCGATCATCTTCTAATCAAGTGAGTGTGTAGTTACTTTCTTCTAACGCATAAATATTAAGTATTTGCTATAAAATACGTGTTATGTGTATAATATAAAGTTGTTTATATGTGTGGGTGTATAGTCCCTTTCATAAACACGGGTATAATACAAGTATTGTTTGAATGTATTAAGTATATGTTTGGGTGAGTGTGTGGTTACTTTCTTCTAACACATAAGTATGAAGTATTTTTTATAAAATACGTGCTATGTGTTTATATATTGTTGTTTATTTGAGATGAGTGTGGAATGGATGTTTTATATAGTTTTTAAATGAGTTAAACTGTATATGTATTTTATATCTACAAATATGTTGGGTAGAACATGGGTAGATGAGATAGTTGGTATGTGATAAAATGATGAGGTATGAAAGATGATTAAGAATGATATTGGCAGATGCACCAATTAGAGAATGTCATAATGCTAGCAGATGCGCTTAAGCATAGTATTGGTAGATGCACCAAATAGAGAATGACATAATACTAGTAGATGCACTTAAGCATAGTATTGGTAGATAAACCTCAGAGAGCATGCCATAATGCTAGCAGATGCGCTTAGGAATAATATTGGTAGATGCACCAAATAGAGAATGTCATAATACTAGCCGATGCGCTTAAGCATAATATTGGCAGATGCGCCTAATAGTGAATGTTGTAATCGTGGCAGAGGCGCTTAAAGGATAATGTTGGCAGATGCGCCTTATGTAGCAATGGAAGTTTGTGCTAATTCCTTAGGTCAATCCTTAGGAATGAATGAATGACGGGTAGTTGAATTCCTAGGGTAAAATCCTAAGAAAAATAATAGGGATGGGTAATTGAGTTGATTGTTTGATGGTTGAATATAATAATTATATTATTGTGGGTTGAAAACCCTATATGCTCATCAAGCTCCCAAGCCTGACCCACTCAGTTTTCTTTGTATCACAGGTATCGATACGAAGATATATTTCACGGAGAGATTAAAGGAGATGTAAAATCTTTAGTGTAAATAATGTAAGTTCTGTTTATGCTTATGTGTCTGTATCGGAACATGACATCCCGAGATTTTGTTATATAATGAAAATACATTTCTTTAAAGAAATGCTTTGATAATTTTTATCATATTTTGTTTTGGGAACAAATTCCGCAAGTGTTTTCTTTAAAAGATTGCTCTGATTTTAAAAACAAAGCATAAACAAATCGGTCTTCTCTGGCCATGAAAATGGGGATGTCACACCAACCTTTTTGTTGACACTTTTTTCCAAACAACTTGCATTCTCAGGAAATCACTAAACATGTATCAAAGTGCATTTTGAGGATGCGACGTTAAGGCGTCAACATTTCATGATTTGTCAACATATTGTAATTGATTTGGATACATGTAACTCATACAATGATGTAACTCTTTCAATTATATATATATATATATATATATATATATGTTGGTTGTGTTTGCTTAAATTGCTATTGCAATTGTGGTTATGATACTATACATGAAGTCCACCCCCGGACGTTTCCGCCATCCTTGGTTTGGGGGTGTGACAGATTGGTATTAGAGCATGGTTTATAGTGAATTAAGTATACAAACCACATAAGATATACAAACTATAAAAACATTTAGGACTGAAGTCTCTGATTTTAAAACATTTAACGGGGGATACTTTTAGAAAAATAAATAGTTTTCTCGTTTAAAAGTATGCATACATGCATTACATACTCGCGTAGTGTCATAACTAGAAAAACATAAACTAAAAGAAGAGGAGTTGTGCACCATGAGTATGCCTTGGTATATGTGAATCAAGTCTGGGAGGGATATAGCCTGATCAACTATATCTGTCCGAGGAGTGATTTACGTATACTAGGGGATAGTCATGGTGGGCAACAAATCTAATAACCTAACTTCACCCTACAAGGAATGCATTAAGGACCAAATCTAAACTTTCAAAATATTATATGAATATTTGTATGATTGCTATAGCACAATATTTTTATTATAAACTGCTAAATGCTATTTACACCCCTATTCTCGTACAGACGACATGGCAGGATTTCACCTACCAGGGGACCCATACATTCCCAATCAGGGAAATGCTGGATGGATCGAGCAAGAGCCCGAGCAACAAATCGAAGAGGAACCCGAAGAGGATCCCGAGGAAGAACTTGAAGAAGAAACCGAAGAGGAATCCGGCGAAGAACAAGAAGAGGAGGAGGAAGATAAAGAAGAAGAAGAGGAAGACGATGATATAGTCAAGGTTGAGAATGAAATTGAAGAAGAACCGGAAGTATTCAACCCTCCTTACATCGCAAGGGTGCCCGCACATCGCTTTGGATACAACGGGCCTGGGCCTCGTTGGGTAACAACGATCGAAAGGTGGAGCCGACAACAACGCCAATAGTCACCATATGGCGACCAACGAGGTTATTACGACCTCATCCACGGAGGATTGGCTGATAGAGCCCTCCCCGTCATGACTCAGCGGATAGCAAGTATGGATGACTGTGGTAGGATGACGACCGATCAGGTACGGCAGCTGAGTGCCATCGTAGAATCTACCACTGCTCACACCAGAAACTTAGAACGAGACTCCCACCACCGAGACCAACTTATTCAGGACCTTCTCACTGCTCGAGCAGAAACAAGGGAGTATCGGGAAAGATACAGAGCGCTCGAGGAGAGAATCGTTGCAAACGAGCGGAGACTAGCAGAACTACAAGGTGCATCGACATCATCCCAAGCTCCACCAGGGAAGGATCGTCGTGAGTAGGACTCAATACTACTCACACATCTTCGTAGTATAGGTTTCTGAGCATGCGTTGGTGCAACTCTTTTGTATGTAGGTTGACCCTGTGACTAAGTGATTACACTACTCAAAGGGCTTTTGTGCTGTCAAAACTATCTTTTGCATTGATGTAATGTAGACCCTTGTGTGACATCCCCAAAATCTCGGCCAGAAAAGACCGATTTTCATTTATGCTTTTAAAATATTTTAAGAGTAAATCCTTTTGATTTGAAAGAGTTGCAGAATTTGTTCCCAAAAACAAAACATGATAAAACAATGTTTACCAAAGCATTTCATAAAAGAAATTTATTTTCATTATATAATCAAAACTCGGGGTGTCATGTTCCGATACAGACCAATAAGCATAAACGATAACATTACAAGTCATTCAACAAATATATACATATACAGACTTGTAAACAACACAACTTGATGGTTCGTCCATCTTATGCCCTCGTGCCACTTCCTGTAATACAAATAAAACTGAGTGGGTCAGGCTTGGGAGCCTGGTGAGCATATAGGGTTTTCAACCCACAATAAATAGTTATATTTAATTTCCACCAACCAACAATAACCCAATTACCCATTCCCGTTATTCTCACTTTATGTCCCTAAGACAACTAACATAAGGGACCTAGTCTAAGAATATTTCATCGGGGCGACAACACATGCTTCGGGGGTACCTCAGCAATATAAGTCAAATAAGGCAACCATGAGGGGGATGGAGTACAGCGAATGAACACCCAAGTTCATTAACACCTACAGGTGGCGAACCTGATAATGTTCCACAAAACTATCTAGAAAAGTCTGTGGTCGTCATCTAAACTCCGCTAGATGACTAAATCAAACAACAACGAGGCCTCTCATCTGTTTATTACACACCAACTATCTACCCATGTTCTACCCAACATATTAGTAGATAAAAATATACATTTTATACATAGTTTAAAAACCTGTATAGCATGCTTTAATCAACACATATTTCACATAACAGATGAGGCACACACACACACACATAACACGTATTTCATAGAGAATAAATAATATCTATGAGATAGAAGAAAGTGAATACACATTCACACATATAAACAACAATATACTTAATACACTCGAACCATACTTGTATTATTATCGTGTTTATTAAAGGTAGTACACACTCACTTGATCAGAAGATGATCGCACAGCACTACGGCTTGCAGAAGTAGTATTTTTCAGCAGATCTAGAAGATCTCTACAAAAATCGAACTTCTCGCGGGCAGAGTTTCGGCTCGGGAACCGCACTTCTCGGGATCTTCGGGATCTCGGGACTTGCTTCGGGGCTCGAGAATAATGCTGGGGCTTCGGGGTATTTCTGGCACGCAAATCGATGCAAAACGGGAGAGAGAAGAGAGAAAAATAGCAATTGAGTCGGCTGCCCTCGCATCCTATTTATAGGAGGCTGGAGCCTCGGAGTACGTGGGGCGTACTGGTCCAAAATCGCCACTGTGTTCGTCATCCGAAGTCCTCAAGTGCGAGTGTCGACATCCTCAGTGTACGCGAGGCGTACACGAGTACGCGGGGCGTACTTCGGATGAGTCCGATGACTCGTCCTCGGATAATACCGGAATTAAAGATTAAATTTAAATATAAATTATTTAATAAACTTCGGAAATTCATATCTTCTTCATACGAACTCCGTTTTCGACGTTCTTTATATCCACGCGAAGGTGAGACTACGCTCTACAACTTTCGTTTAGACTCCGTCGGCTAATTTTAAATTTATTTTTATTATTTATTTTTAATAGGCCGGGACAGAAAAACTTCGTTATAAATTCACAACTTCTTCGTTTGACGTCCGTTCTCGCCTAACTTTTCATTACTTCGATACCATCAACGTGATCTTCGATTCTCGTTTAGATTGTTTCGGCTAAAAACCTGTCGATCTCAAATCGAGTATTTTAGGCTGCATACTGCTAAGCCGAAACTTTGATAAATCATAACTTCCTCATACGAAGTTAGATTTGGGTGTTTTATATATATTCGGAAACCTCGTTTCAACTACTACAACATTATCCAAAGATATCAAGTTTATTTCACACTTAAATTTTGACGCTTATTTATATTCTTAATTAATCAAACCACATAATTAAGCAATTAAGCACAAAACACATAATACTCAAATAATACACTCTTATTATTTCAAAATGGGTTACAAAGGTTAACCTAGACTATTACATTGCTAAAAATGGCAAGCCCGGAAACACAGGCGTTACAATTCTCTCCACCTTAGAATGATTCCGTCCCCGGAATCACACATCAACAAACAAATGCGGATAGCGACTCAACATGTCACTCTCCGTCTCCCAGGTGAGATTCGGCCCATTCGTGTGTTTCCATCGGACAAGCACTAACCCAACCATTTTGCGTCGCAACTTCTTAGTCTTTCGGTCAACAATTGCCTCTGGTTCTTCAATCAACCTTTTGTTCTCATCAATTCTCAATTCAGAAATTGGAATTATGTCGGGAACTTCTCCCGTGAACTTCCTCAAATAACACACATGAAAAGTGTTGTGAATTCCATTCAGTTCTTCGAGCAATTCGAGCTTGTAAGCTTGGTTCACAATCCTCTAAATAACTTTAAACGGTCCAATAAACCTTGGACTCAACTTTCCCCTTTTACCAAATCTTATAAGTCCCTTCCACAGCGAGACTTTAAGCAAAACCGAATCTCCAACCTCAAAAGTCATCGGTCTTCGCTTCTTGTCAGCATAGCTCTTTTGACGGTCTTGAGCTGCTAACATTCTTTCCCTAATTATTTTCAACATTTCAGCAGTTTGATGAACCATCTCCGGTCCATAAACTGCTTTTCCCCAGCCTCAAGCCAACAAGACGGCTTACGACACTTCTGTCCATACAAAGCTTGGTAAGGTGGCATCTTAATGCTCGAGTGAAAACTATTATTATAGGAAAATTCTACCAATGGTAAATGTTCATCCCAATTACCTAGGAATTCCAAGGTACATGCTCTCATCATATCTTCAAGTGTTTGTATCGTTCTTTCACTCTGACCATCAGTCTGCGGATGGTAAGCTGTACTTAAACACAACGTGGTACCCATTTCCTCTTGTAGACTTTTCCAAAACCTTGAGGTGAAACGGCTATCACGATCCGATACAATCGTTAACAGAACACCGTGAAGCCTCACAACTTCCTTTACGTAAGAATTCACAAGCTTTTCCACAGACCATTTCTCCTTGGCTGCTATGAAATGCGCACTCGCTACTAGAAAACAGCCCTTTAATGACGCGCAAACAATGACACTCGCTGATAGAGGATGCGCATTTGTAGGTGCCCTAAAAATAATGTCATTTCTCTTAAAATTTAAAGGATTTACAGCACACATTTTTGCATGCCCTGAAATTAGTGTCTAAACAAAAATAAAATAAAAACACGGAGGGCACCTATAATAAAATGTGTGTCGTCTAAGGCTATCGCTTTATAAATTTTAATAGCACGCGCGTGTTCCATCCAAAAGGAAAAATGAAATCCCAAAAACTTAAAAACCTCGCCTTCTTCTTTGTAATAACTAGGGCTTTTTTTCAAGAACTGCCCCGACCTCCTTCCTCTACTGCACGTTCTCTCTTCAATTTCCGTCTCTCTCTTTCTCACTTCGACAAAACCCTTTCTCTTCTTGTCAGTTATGGACGTCGACAGCTTCTCCCACCTCCGACGTTTCTCTTGGCGCTGATGCCTCCCGCCTTTGACCTCCGTCTAACCCCGCCTCATCGTCCAACGCTTTCCAGCGACACCCAGCCGGTGGATCCCCTCCTTTCCGACGCTTTCCAGCGACACCCGGCCGGTGGAGTCCCTCTTCTCCACAGAGAGCGACACCTCCGGTGTCTAGTTTCATGAGGAGACTGCGAGTATCACCAAGAGACTTCGGTGTTACCTTATCCAACACTTTTGCCATATCTTTTGGAGATGTAAAACCTAAAAACGAGATGCTCCCGGTTGATGATTCACTTGGATATGAAGCTGTTGGTGCCACAAAGATTCCAATAATTTCCAGAATTCCGATTCAGGCACAAGATCATGTTTTGGCAGAGTGAAAAAGAAGAGAAAAGTTGAAGCGAAACTTTATTTCCTTATCTTCCCTCATACCTAAGCTTAAGAAGGTACTTGTTTCCTTTTTACGATAAAACTCGTAAGATGAGTACTTATTTGTCTTATGAACTTGTTACCACAATCAAAAGACATAAATCATTAACAAAATATTGGAAGTAACTGTTGTTTCAACTTTTGTAGATGGACAAGGCATCTGTGCTTGAAGATGCATCTATTTACATAAAAGAACATCAAGATCGGGTGAAGGAACTGGAGGGATTATCAAGAACAAAGAGAAAGAATGTTCAAGATTGTGTATTGCATGCGTGTAAGGTTATCTTGGTTACGTATGATGATAATTTTTTCTCAATGATCCCGATGCTTTAGCTGTGAACACTTTTGAGGAATATTTTATTGCATTTTAAACCACAAAACAAGAAAGCCATTTTGTTAGCTCTATGCTTACGGTATAGACCATTAGCTTGGAATTAGGGCTTTTTATGGTTTCCTAAGAGGCATATCATAACATGCGTTGCTGAATTTATCAAAACTAATTAGGCTTTCATTTTTAATGCCATGTATCATAAGTGACAGAGTATTTAGGGTTTTAATTTATATATTAATGACGAACCACCGTTTCTATGTAGTTTTACAATGGTTTCATAAGCCTTGATAGAATGTTAAATCAGCAACAGCAAGGCTGTTGGGTTTGTTCTCATTCATTTAAATGCATGGGTTATATTTTTATTTACATCCATATCCAGTCGTTATTTGTAAAATTTTGCAAGTTAAGCTTCCTCTGCCTGTTGTAATAGTAACTTGTATGTTGTTTTACCAGATATTTGAAATTGCTTTACTAAAATGGCTGTTGCTGCAACTAAAACTTCTGCTGGTCCACGCTATGCACCATAGGATCCTACTCTCCCCAAACCATGGAGAGGGCTAGTTGATGGTAACACTGGGAATCTTTACTTTTGGAATCCAGTGACTAATGTCACCCAATATCAGAGGCACTCAGTGCTCAAGGATGATTCACCTCCACAAGAAGTTCAGGTGCATCGCGTTTGGTTATTGTGGCTCGTGTATTTCTTATAAATTCTTGATGAAAATGAATTTTAAAGTATCTTTTTCACTTTAATGTTTTGTATTTATTTAGGCAATACCTCCAGTTACTCGGGTGACATTAGGAAGAAACACTTGGGTTACTGTTTTATGCAGAAAGCTAAGAGATTGGTGGCACTGGGTACATTATATTTCTACTTTGAAAAGTTATTCCAAAGTTTCACTAACTCATTTCTCAAATTTGCATTGTACGATCAAAGCTAGGGTTCTTTTGTTGATATCAAATGATCACTTCTTCTTGAATTTCTCCAAAATTTGTTGTTTTAAACTCGTGATTCAGCTAGAGACAGAGAGTTATGCAAGTGGAACAATCAAATCATTCATTGACATTCCACGAGCCTTCCATGGAACAGACTACAGAGCATTAGCTTCGTTACAACCCTTCAGGTTTTAATTTTCAATTCAGTTAAAATTTCCTTTTTTTAACTTCACATCAGATCTGAGTTTTTGGTATATAGTTATATATGTCAATGATGAAAATCTGTGCGATATGTTTGACTTTTTCTGTGATACTTTCACTTTTTGATCTCTCTTTTCTGTGATAGTATTTTTGTCTTATTTTTGCAGGGATTCTCCATTATGCCTCTCCATATCCACAAATGTTGTGACCAATATATCCTCAAAGGCCACTTGGAGCAGTGGGAGTCATTCCATCATTAGCACGCCCACCAATGATGGTGATGTGTGGTCCAGTGGTCCCTACAATCATTAGGCGACCCATCAATACAATAGCTCTAGGTAAAAAGCCAATGACCACAGTTTATGTTGGCAAGATAGCATCATCAGTGGACAATGAGTTCATGCTCTCACTTTTTGCAGGTAAGATTCCTCTTTTTCTCACATCTTTACTGGAAATAGATCTTATTGCCCAATGTTCATGGACTTATTACACATTTATATGTCTTTTGAATCTCTTTGGGCTTGTTAAAAGTTGGAAACATGTACCAGATCCCACTACTGGGGCTTTGAAGGGCTTTGGTTTTTGTGAATTTAGAAATGTTGAAGGAGTTCTACGTGCTTTAAGGCTTCTGAGTAAATTAAGTTTTGGTGGTCAGGAGCTCATGGTATGGTTTCCGCATTCTCTATCTTTCTTCTTCGTGTATATTCATGTAAATCATGCTCTATCTGATCTGAACATTTTTTTAATTTTGAGTTTACAGTTGAATTTTGATAATGTAGCTAATAGTAGCACTATTGTTTTATGAATGCTCGTTTCTTTTTGACTTGAATACATTTAGCATCATGTAGCTAATAGTAGCACTATTGTTTTATGAATGCAAGGGTAAAATGGTCATTCACTCACATTCAGACACTTCATTTACTTTCTTTAGCAATGTCATAATGGGTGTCACTCACTCTATGAATTAAGATGTTGCAATTTCCCGTTCTACCCATGTTTCTATTTATTTATTTATTTATTTATTTATGATATAATGGGGATGACTATGATAGGAGTGGGGTCTTCTAGGACATCTGGAGTGAGACAAAGCAGCAGAATTAAAAGGAGGCCTTTGGAATATTCGAAAGGATAAAGACTCTTAACATTTTAAACATATTTATTTATTTATTCATTTTGCTCATTTTTTATATAATATGATGATGATGTTCTTTTTCCTTATCAATTTTGTATGCAAATATTTGGAACAACTGAATCAACCAAACCAACCTTTAAACACATGCCCAAGGTATGCTTAATCTGTTATATTATATTTATATGCAAGATAACCATTTTCTTATGTTTGAGTAAACCTAATTTGGAAGCTTTTAGGAACTAATATCCATCATTTTCATCAATTAAAGTAAAAGTAACTCTGCAAGTCCTTCTTTTTTCTTTTAATTTCAAAAAGGACACCCATTTGTGTCTAGATTAAGCTGAATCCCTAACACCAATTTTAGTGTATGTGTGTGTGTTTGGCGTCAAGCCAAGGTTAGGGTTTTATAATACTAAAATCTAGTCTTTATTACCAATATAGATATAGAAGCCTCCAATTTATAGTTTGGCCCCTCCCCTCCATTGAACTCTTCTATCATTTCATTTCCCTCCCCTTTGATTATTAATAATACCCAAAAACTTCTTGATGGTCTGTATAAATTCCACCGATTTCTCCACTTTATATAAAATGTAAGAAATACACATGCCAACTTTAATCCATTAAAATATCATAAACCATCTCATAACTTTTTTAAGGTTTGTTTATTTTATAATTTTTTTAGTAACTGACAATTGGCAATAACTCTTTATAGAAAGGAATGGTTGTTTTTTATGCTGCTCAATTTGATGGAATCCTTAAAAAGCTTTTAGAATTTAACAATGCTTTAGGCTCTGACCTGATAAGTTGTATCTTTTTTTTCATTAGATTAGATTAGATGAAATCTTTAAATGTTGGATCTTTAGAGGCTTGGCTTTTTCTTCACTCTTTGTCATTGTGACAAGCATCATAACATTTTCCTATACACAAAATAGAAAGAAAAGATTATAAAGTTAGATTTTTATTTCCATTTTTGGGTTTGTATTTTAAGACCAACAGGGCTTATCACTTAGTGAGTCATAAACATCAAGATTGAGTGGCATAGCTAAAACATTAAGGGACACATCACATTACCATATTAGTAAATTTTCAAATGATGACATCAGCTTATTGTCAAAATTACTCAAATCATGGCCACTTTCCATGATGCTTCCAGGTCAGCATCTTTTGAATTACATATAATATAAGCATATTATATCATATTATAATTAATGATTAACCACCTCTAAAACTTTTATATAACAAAATCATCAAATATTTTTGCAGTAATTGACATATTAAGGATGGTCATTTTACATCCAGATGGATCATCTGTTTTGAAACGTGTTATTGATGAAAACGGTATCTAATTATCTATACTAATTTATCACTTATATATTAAAACACACACACACACAAGGTTCTACTTGTAAAATATGATTTGTTTTTTTAACTCTTTAGATATATTCATGGATTTAATCAAGAAGGTTACAAATAATCCTCTTCCCCCAAATCTTCTAACCAGTATACGTGTTGTATTAAATCTTTTTAAGAACTCAAGTTTCCATCTATGGTTGCAAAACCATCGTGTTGAGGTATCATTTATTTATTTATTTATTTTTGTCCGAAAATTATAATGAAAAACACTATTGAATTCCATTTTGGCGAGGTTGTAGATTTTTAATGCGTTTGATAGTTGTTATTCATCTCCAAACAAGAATGTCCAAATATCTTATTCTACATTGGTGCTCAAGTAAGTAAATTTGCCATTTGGATTTGGATTTTTTTTTCTTTTTAATATTTTGAAAATTATGAAAAATAGATGATCCACTTATTTTGAACGTTACAGTTATGTCATGCTATTGATTGAAAAGAAGGATGAAGAAGGTCAATCTTATGTTCTTTCAGCAGCTTTAGAAGTAACATACACATAAACCTTTTTTTAAATACTTAAATTAGAAAATTAACAAGGGCAAATTTATAAAATGTTTTTTTCCTGCAGATTGTAGAAGGGGAGACTTTAGAAGTTGATGCGAAATACCGAGCATTATTGGCTATTGGATCACTAGTATGTTAAATTTGAATGAAATAAATAAGAGATTTAAAAATATGTGTGTATTATGGTATGGTGGTTTATATTTATGATAGATTGGTATTTTAAAATGTTAGCGAGGTGGGTTATGACTTTCAAGATCGATTGGAGATAGAGATGTTGGGGAGTTCATTATTCGAGTTCCTCATGTCAAACAAGTGAAGGTTAGTTTTGTAATTAAACTCAATTTATTTCTCTTTTTATTAACAGCTTTTATCTATTCATGATCTTCAGCCATCTTCTGCTGGTAGGCGGCTTGTAATTTCAAGTGATGGAGTCTAGGATACTCCTTTCGGTAGACAACAACCCAGTACAGTACACCAGGTCATGACAAACTAATGATATGGAGGATTTTTTTGACATGATATGTGAAACAAGAAGGTGCCCCTTTATAGTAATGTAGTATTAGTTATATAGTTAGGAAATACCTCGTAATAACAATGTATAATTAGAATGTAATCATATGTATGAATATGAAATGAAGTTTGTTATTTGTATGACAATAAATTTTATGCAATGGATTATATTTCTTGTATATGGTATTTTATTTTCTGTTATGAGACATTTAATGCAAATTTAATTTGAAAATGAGTAAATCTGTAAATAATATTTTTTTTAACAATTAAAATTATGATACGCAAAAATGTGTGTCATCTTCATTTATGACATGGCCTTTCTTGACAAGGGCTTCCTAGATACGCATTGCGTGTCATAAACACGCGCGTCGTAAGGTTACGACACGCAAATGTGTGTCGTCTTCCTTTATGATAGGGCCTTCCTTGATATGCATTGTGTGTCATCACCGCGCATCGTAAATGCGCGTCATAAATGTGCGTCGTCTCTCTTTATGACAAGGCCTTTCTTGACGCGCATTTGCGCGTCGTCTGAGCGTTTTACGACGCGCAATGAGCGTCGTAAAAGGCTGTTTCTCTAGTAGTGACTCTTAGTAAATCGATCAATGACCACCCAAATCATGTCGTGACCATTCTTTGTTCTTGGCAGTTTAGTGACAAAATCCATAGCAATGTCTTCCCACTTACCCATAGGCACAGGCAAAGGTTCTGAACTCCTGTACGGTTTCTGATGTTGTGTCTTTACTCTCGCACAAGTCACACACTCAGCCACATACTTTGCAACATCAAGCTTCATCGTCGGCCACCAGTAGTAGGGTTTCAGGTCCCTATACATTTTAGTGCTACCAGGATGAATTGAGTACATGCTTTTGTGAGCTTCTTCCATCAGAAGATCCCTAATTCCTCCTTACGTAGGTACCCAAATACGATCTTGGAATACCTTCAGTCCATGACCGTTTGTACCAAACACCAACGTTTTACCCAAACGTTCCTCCTTTCGGTCATTTTTCTCAGAAGCATCCTCTTGAGCTTTCTTTATACTCTCCACAATTGTCGAGACAACTTCTATTCTCAACGCTCTTGGCCTTTTCCTTTCAAGATTGACTTTCCGACTGAGAGCATCAGCAACAACATTAGCTTTACCGGGGTGGTAAAGTATCTCGCAGTCGTAGTCTTTAAGTAATTCTAGCCAGCATCGTTGCCTCATATTCAGTTCTTTCTGATTAAAGAGATATTGGAGACTCTTATGATCAGTAAAAAGTTTGCACTTCATGCCATAGAGGTAATGCCTCCATATTTTCAGAGCGAAAACTACCGCTGCCAACTCCAAATCATGAGTCGGGTAATTCTTTTCATGCTCCTTCAGCTGTCGAGACGCATATGCTATCACCTTTTCTCTTTGGGTCAAAACACAACCCAATCCAACACCTGACGCATCGCTATAAACAGCGAAGTCTTCAACTCCATCGGGTAGGGAAAGTATCGGTGCCTCGCATAGCTTCTTCTTTAGCTTCTCGAATGCTTCTTTATGCTTATCACTCCAAGCATAAGTAGCTCCTTTGTGGGTCAAAGCTATCAATGGAGTAGCGATCGAAGAAAAGCCTTGGATAAACCTTCAGTAATATCCGGCTAATCCTAAAAAGCTTCGAATCTCCGTGGGACTTTTCGGTTGTTCCCACTTCATCACAGCTTCAATCTTTGTTGGATCAACCATTATCCCTTCTTGGTTGACCACGTGACCCAAGAATTGGACTTCACGAATCCAAAAATCACATTTGGAGAAATTCGCATACAACTTCTCCTGCTTCAAGACTTCCAACACTTCTCGCAAGTGTCTGTCGTGCTCCTCCTGGCTTTTCGAGTAAATCAGAATGTCGTCTATGAACACAATCACGAATTTATCAAGGAAAGGATTACAAACCCTATTCATTAAATCCATGAATGCTGCCCGAGCATTGGTTAGTCCAAACGACATAACCAAGAACTCGTAGTGTCCATATCTAGTTCTGAATGCACGCTTCTCGATATCTTGCTCTCTTACTTTTAGCTGATGATATCCTGACCTTAGATCGATCTTAGAGAAATAGCTCGAACCTTGCAATTGATCAAATAGGTCATCAATCCTCGGCAACGGATATCTATTCTTTATTGTTGCCTTGTTCAGCTCTCTGTAATCGATGCACATTCTCATACTTCCATCTTTCTTCTTCACAAATAACACCGGAGCTCCCCAGGGCGATGAACTAGGTCTAATGAAACCTTTGTCCAATAATTCCTGAAGTTGCATCATCAGCTCCTTCATCTCCGTCGGTGCTAATCAATAAGGTGCTTTTGCTATTGGCGTGGTTCTTGGTAACAAGTCAATTCTGAACTCCACTTGTCTATCAGGTGGTAATCCAGGAAGATCTTCGGGAAATACTTCCGGATAATCACATACCACTGGAATACTCTACATCACCTTCTTTTCCTTCTTAGCATCAATCACGAATGCTAAATATGATGTACATCCCTTGGTCAAACACTTTCTAGCTTTCATTAGGGAAATGATTCCAGAATTCACTCTGCGTTTGTCCCCATACACCATAAACGAATCTTTCCCAGGCGGGTTCACTTTAACTATCTTCTTCTTGCATAAAGTTTCAGCATCATTGGCGCTAAGCCAATCCAATCCCAACACGATGTCGAAACCATTAAGTTCGATAGGCAATAATTCCTCGTGGAACTTATTCCCATTAAGGTCGATTAAGATGTTTTTCATACGATGGCTAACAGGTACAAACTTGCCACTAGCTACTTCGACTAATAAAGCATTATCTAGTCTATCAACAGGCAAAGCTAGCTTTCTACCAAACTCATGCGAAATAAATGAGTAGTTGGCTCCAGAATCAAATAAAATTTGAGCAGGTAATTCGTTTACGAGAAAGGTACCTGAAGCGACATCAGCTTCATCTTTCGCAGCCTCAAGTGTCATCTGGAAGGCTCTCGCCTTCGACTTTGGTGGAATGTTGGGCCTAGCTGCCTCCTTCTTCTTCGAACAGTCTTTCAAAATATGCCCCTCTTCATTACAACCAAAACACATCCTTTTGTTGTTCGGACATTCATTGGTAAAATGTCCAACCTTTCCACACTTGTAGCAGGTTATATCCTCGCTACATTTCCCAAAGTGCTTTTTCTTACACTTATCACACCACTTCGCTTCGCCTCCTTTTCCTCCAAACTTTTTCGAATCAGATTTCGAAAATTTGCCTTTCTTACCGGAACCAGATGTTCCCTCAAACTTCCTTTTCTCACCAACCTCAACCTTGTTGGTGGTTCTCCCCTTAATCATGTTCTCAACAGACTTGGCAGCCCAGATAGCTGCCTCCAGAGTATGTGCCTGACGTACTGGCACCTCGTACTCCCATGGGAGTCCTTTTGCATACCGGTCCACCTTTGTCAGCTCGTCTGGGACGATACGCAAGGCAAACTCCATCTTATCGGTGAAGTTATTGGTGTATTCATCAACTAACATGCTGCCTTTCGTCAATGTCAGAAACTTGTTCTCTAGTTCCAACAGATTTTGAGCCGAGCAGAACTTGCGCTTGAACTGTGCCAAGAACTCTGCCCATGACAATTGCAGTGGCTCATTAGGGCTTAAAGTCTTCCCTAGAGTGTTCCTCCAACGAACGGCTCCACCTCGGAACTGACGCACTGCATCGATAGTCTGCAACTTACCTCTGCAGCCACAAGTCATGAAGGCTAACTCCATTTCGGAGATCCAATACATAACCCTAATCGGATCCTCCATTCCATTGAAGGTCGATGGTTTGCAAGTTAGAAAGTCCTTGTACTTGCATCCCATTCCATCATTCCTTCCATCATGGTTATCTTGCCTAACTATCGGTGGGTTGGCTGGACCAACAGACCAACTGAACTTTCCACCTTCCGAGTGCCCTTCATTTAATTCAGGCTCTTCTACACGAATTGACAGTTCTTCACGATTCTGTTGAAGCAGCCGCCTAGTTTCATCCATCTGACGATCCAACATTGTTTGAATCATCATTTGCACAGCAGCCATGGTTATTGGCTCAGGTGCTGCTGCTACGACAAGTATTTGTTCAATCACTGGTGGTTGATTCCTGTTTTCATCAGCATTTCCAACTCCACTTCTTGTTCTCACCATTTTTGATCTACACACCGAATAAGGTGAAATTAGATCCTCAATCACGATAGATATTCAAATCATCCTTATCACTAAAAAACGTTTACATGCTAGTTCTAATATCGTAGACGTACGCTTAGAATCCTACACACATAAGGTTTCTAGATCCGGTCGACAACAGACCATAGATCCGAACAAATAATATCATATATGGCAACATATAACATTTAGCACATAAAAGTATTTTAGGCAACTTTCCTAAAATAAACTAGTGCTCGTGTCTAAAACATAACAGACACACATCTCAAAATTTCACTTAGCATTCTAAGTTTAAGTCTAGAAATCCTACAAATTCCTAGTTCGCTTAAACTAATGCTCTGATACCAACTGTGACATCCCCAAAATCTCAGCCAGAAAAGACCGATTTTCATTTATGCTTTTAAAATATTTTAAGAGTAAATCCTTTTGATTTGAAAGAGTTGCAGAATTTGTTCCCAAAAACAAAACATGATAAAACAATGTTTACCAAAGCATTTCATAAAAGAAATGTATTTTCATTATATAATCAAAACTCGGGGTGTCATGTTCCGATACAGACCAATAAGCATAAACGATAACATTACAAGTCATTCAACAAATATATACATATACAGACTTGTAAACAACACAACTTGATGGTTCGTCCATCTTATGCCCTCGTGCCACTTCCTGTAATACAAATAAAGCTGAGTGGGTCAGGCTTGGGAGCCTGGTGAGCATATAGGGTTTTCAACCCACAATAAATAGTTATATTTAATTTCCACCAACCAACAATAACCCAATTACCCATTCCCGTTATTCTCACTTTATGTCCCTAAGACAACTAACATAAGGGACCTAGTCTAAGAATATTTCATCGGGGCGACAACACATGCTTCGGGGGTACCTCAGCAATATAAGTCAAATAAGGCAACCATGAGGGGGATGGAGTACAACGAATGAACACCCAAGTTCATTAACACCTACAGGTGGCAAACCTGATAATGTTCCACAAGACTATCTAGAAAAGTCCGTGGTCGTCATCTAAACTCCGCTAGATGACTAAATCAAACAAGAACGAGGCCTCTCATCTGTTTATTACACACCACCTATCTACCCATGTTCTACCCAACATATTAGTAGATAAAAATATACATTTTATACATAGTTTAAAAACCTGTATAGCATGCTTTAATCAACACATATTTCACATAACAGATGAGGCACACACACACATAACACGTATTTCATAGAGAATAAATAATATCTATGAGATAGAAGAAAGTGAATACACATTCACACATATAAACAACAATATACTTAATACACTCGAACCATACTTGTATTATTATCGTGTTTATGAAAGGTAGTATACACTCACCTGATCAGAAGATAATCGGACAACACTACGCCTTGCAGAAGTAGTATTCTTCAGCAGATCTGGAAGATCTCTACAAAAATCGAACTTCTCGCGGGCAGAGCTTCGGCTCGGGAACCGCACTTCTCGAGATCTTCGGGATCTCGGGACTTGCTTTGGGGCTCGAGAATAATACCGGGGCTTCGGGGTATTTCTGGCATGCAAATCGATGCAAAACGGGAGAGAGAAGAGAGAAAAATAGCAATTGAGTCGGCTGCCCTCGCATCCTATTTATAGGAGGCTGGAGCCTCGGAGTACGCGGGGCGTACTGGTCCGAAATCGTCAATGTGTTCGTCATCCGAAGTCCTCGAGTGTGAGTGTCGACATCCTCGGTGTACGCGGGGCGTACACGAGTGTGCGGGGCGTACTTCGGATGAGTCCGATGACTCGTCCTCGGATAATACCGGAATTAAAGATTAAATTTAAATATAAATTATTTAATAAACTTCGGAAATTCATATCTTCTTCATACGAACTCCGTTTTCGACGTTCTTTATATCCACGGGAAGGTGAGACTACTCTCTACAACTTTCGTTTAGACTCCGTCGGCTAATTTTAAATTTATTTTTATTATTTATTTTTAATAGGCCGGGACAGAAAAACTTCGTTATAAATTCATAACTTCTTCGTTTGACGTCCGTTCTCGCCTAACTTTTCATCGCTTCGATACCAACAACGTGATCTTTGATTCTCGTTTAGATTGTTTCGGCTAAAAACCGCTCAATCTTAAATCGAGTATTTCAGGCTGCATACTGCTAAGCCGAAACTTCGATAAATCATAACTTCCTCATACGAAGTCAGATTTGGGCGTTCTATATATATTCGGGAACCTCGTTTCAACTACTACAACATTATCCAAAGATATCAAGTTTATTTCACACTTAAATTTTGACGCTTATTTATATTCTTAAGTAATCAAACCACATAATTAAGCAATTAAGCACAAATCACATAATACTCAAATAATACACTCTTATTATTTCAAAATGGGTTACAAAGGTTAACCTAGACTATTACATTGCTAAAAATGGCAAGCTCGGAAACACAGGCGTTACACCTTGTGAGGCCAAATTTTCTCAAGACAATTTGTACTAAAAAGTTATGAAAGAATTTGACATGCATTTTACTTCATTGAATGTTGACATGAGATTTACCATGTGGTATTACAAACAATTTACAACTGATAAATTCTAAGATTTTAAGTGTACCTCGTTGTTATGTGTAATTAAAGCAGTAATCGACCTAGAAATGACGAGTCTGCCTTAGGACTTGTTCTTTGTTTGGTTGTGGACTTAGAGCAGACTCATTAGTATCAACAGTTTATTAAAATTTTAATCACACATAACTGAGGCACATTGAGCGAATCTTAGGAATGAGTCAGACACAAAACCAAACATACGACTCCGTTTGAGTCATCACTATTTAATTCATAAGTTTAATTGCATAAACTTTTTCTATGAATTACTTGCTAATGCAAACATAGGGAAGTTGGGAAATACTATACTTGAAAACCAATGAGCTAATTTTCACGACACTTGACTTACATCCAATTACTAAAAGACTGATATCCCTTTTATCTTTGAAAATTCTATAACAGAAAAATGCCACCTCGTAGATCTGGTAGACGCACTGAGAGAACGCAAACAAATTCACCCCCGCCGCCTCCCAGTTTGATCCCGTTATGTTCCAGGCTGCGGTTACAGCCGCAGTTGCAGCTGCTATGTCTTAAATTAGCACTGACGGTGCCAGGAGGACAGGGAACGGCATTAACATCTCTACTCAAGGGGATAGCCAAGGGCGTTCGAAAGAATGTTCCTATAAAGACTTCACAATTGGCAAACCCGATTCTTTCAATGGAAGCGGGGGCGTCATCGCTTTGATGCAGTGGTTCGAGAAGACTAAATCCGTCTTCGAGGTCTGCGCATGCCCCGAATCAAACAAAGTCAAATTCGCAGCCTGCACATTCTCCGGCAGGTCCCTCACTTGGTGGAACGGCCACGTAAAATCGCTGACGCTCCCCATTGCTAACTCGTTAAGTTGGGAAGACTTGAAAACTATGATGATGAAGGAATATTGCCCAAGGGGTGAGGTGCAAAAGTTAGAAGAGGAATTGTGGAACCTCAAGATGACGGGCTCTGACCTTGCATCTTACACCGCCCGATTCAATGATCTAGCATTCCTCTGTCCTGAGATGGTTACCCCGGAAAACAAGAAGGTGGAACGATATCTCTGGGGCCTGTCACCCCAGATTCAAGATAGTGTGCTGGCCTTAAAGCCAACCACTTTTGACAGTGCCAAGGAGCTGGCACAGCAACTCTTAGATCATCGGGCCAGCCATGTCACGGTGTCAACCACCTTCGATCAAGAAAAGGGAGGGAACAACAAGAGAAAGTTTTGGAGAAATAAAAAGAAGCAACCGATAGAGGACCCCACCAAGAAGCAACAGACTGTTGCTATCCGTGCTGCCACCACTGCTACCACTCCGACACCACCAAAGCAATATGCAGGAAATCACCCTAAGTGCAACAAGTGCAAGTTCCACCACAATGGTGCTTGTCGAGAAATGCACTGCAAAAAACTGCGACAGAAAATGGCACACCACTCATTTCTGTAAAGCGCCAGCACGACCGATCAACCAAGTTGCCAATGTAAGGGCAAGCCAAACCTGCTATGGATGTGGTGAAGCGAGGCACTTCAGGAGGAACTGCCCCAAGGCACAAGCCCCTAATGTTGGAGGTGTATGGAGGGTCCTGGCGATAGGACATGGGGAAGCAGTCGACGATCCTACAGTGGTTACCGGTACGTTTCTCCTTAGTTACTCTTATGCTTGCGTACAATTTGATAGTGGAGCGGAGAGGAGTTTCGTGAGCCACCAATTCAAACAATTACTAAAACAAAACCCCCAGTCATTAAAAGATTCATACGTCATAGAAATGGCAAACGAAAAGGTTGGGCGCCCTAATGATATATATATATAGGGTGTACCCTCACTCTAGATAACCACTCGTTCAAAATCGATCTAATGCCAGTCACCATAAAAAGTTTCAACATCATCATTGGTATGGATTGGTTAAGCTCTCATCGTGCCGACATTCTATTTAACGAAAGGGCCGTTTGCCTTAATCTGCCAAATGGAGAAACCCTTCTCATCTATGGCGATAAACCCAATGCAAATTTGCAAATCATCTCTTGCGTCAAAGCCCAAAAGTACCTCCGAAAGGAATACCATGCGTTCTTAGCCCACGTCGTGGATAAGAAACAAGAGGTGAAGGACATCAAAGACATTACAGAAGTATGCAACTTCCCTGACATATCCCCGGGAGACCTTCCAGGTGTACTACTCGCACGACAAGTCGAATTCCAAATCGAATTAATTCCCGGAGCTACCCCTGTTGCCAAAGCTCCATACCGCCTAGCACCAGCAAAGATGCAAGAACTCTGCAGCCAGTTGAATGAACTATTGAGCAAAGGGTTCATTAGATCGAGCTTTTCACCCTGGGGTGCACCAGTCCTTTTTGTAAAGAGGAAGGACGGATCATTTCATATGTGCATCGACTATCGAGAATTAAACAAACTTACCATCAAGAACCGATATCCCCTACCTCGCGTCGACGACCTCTTCGATCAACTTCAGGGAGCAAGTTATTTTTCAAAAGTTGACTTGAGGTCGGGTTATCATCAGATGCGAGTTCAAGAAGAAGATGTCCCCAAGACAGCATTCAGAACTCGTTATGGACACTACGAGTTTGTAGTGATGCCATTCGGATTAACCAACACGCATGCGGTGTTCATGGATCTGATGAACCGAGTGTGCCGACCCTTCCTAGATAAATTCGTGATCGTGTTCATCGATGATATCTTGGTCTATTCGAGGAGCGAAGAAGAGCACAGGCAACACCTGTGACTAGTTCTAGAGACCCTAAGAGCCAAGAATCTTTATGCTAAGTTTTCAAAGTGCGAATTTTGGCTCCGAGAAGTAGGATTCCTTGACCACGTGGTAAGCAAGAAAGGAATACACGTGGATCCCTAAAAAATCAAGGCAATTGAAAACTGGTCAGCACTTACAACGCCAACAGAAATCCGACAATTTTTGGGACTCGCAGGCTAATACCGAAGGTTCATATAGAACTTCTCCAAGATTGCTAAACCCCTTACCACTCTGACTCAGATAGGTGTGGTGTTCAAATAGGAAGATGAACAAGAAGCCGCCTTCCAAACACTAAAACAAGCCCTATGCAGCGCACCGATCTTGTTTCTTTCAGAAGGAACTGATGACTTCGTGGTGTATTGCGATGCTTCAAATCAAGGTCTCGGTTGCGTGCTCATGCAAAGGGGGAAGGTTATCACTTACGCGTCAAGGTAACTTAAGACCCACGAAGTTAATTATACTACCTATGACCTCGAATTGGGAGCAATAGTGTTTTCCTTGAAGATCTGGAGACACTACATCTACGGCACAAAGTGCACCATCTTCACCGATCACAAAAGTCTTCAGCATATCCTCAATCAAAAAGAGCTCAACATGCGACAAAGAAGATGGGTAGAGCTACTGAATGATTATGAGTGCGAAATCCGCTATCATTCGCGCAAGGATAATGTTGTAGCCGATGCCCTAAGCAGAAAAGAATATCCGGGTCGCCGGTTGAAGTCATTAACAATGACGCTCCATTCGCACCTGTTCACATAAATCAAGGAAGCTCAACTTGAAGCCTTTAAACCAGAAAACGTGACGGGTGAGGCATTAAGAGGAATGGATAAAAACCTAGAAGTCAAGGAGGACGGAGCTCGCTACCTCATGAACCGGATCTGGACACCGAAGTTCGGGGGGGTTCCGAGATGTTGTCATGAACGAAGCACACAAGACACAATATTCCATCCATCCAGGTTTGGATAAGATGTATCTAGACCTCAAGAAGTTGTACTGGTGGCCGAACATGAAAGCTGAAATTGCTACCTATGTGGGCAAGTGTCTAACTTGCGCCAAGGTCAAGGTAGAATACCAGAAGCCATCAGTACTACTACAACAGCTGGAGATACCTGAGTGGAAGTGGGAACAGATAACCATGGACTTCATAACCAAGTTGCCTAAGACATCGGGTGGGCTTGACACCATATGGGTAACCGTAGACAGATTGACCAAGTCTGCGCACTTCCTACCAATAAAGGAAACTGAAAAGATGGAGAACTTAACCAGGACATACATCAAGGAGATTGTGCGACTGCATGGTGTACCAATATCCATTATCTCTGACCGAGATAGTAGATTCACCTTGCGATTTTGGCAGTCCTTACAGAAATATCTGGGAACTAGGCTAGATATGAGTACGGCCTACCATCCACAAACCGACGCGCAGAGCGAGCACACTATACAAGCATTAGAAGACATGTTGAGAGCCTGTGTGATAGACTTTGGTAAGGCATGGGACACTCATTTACCACTTATCGAATTTTCCTATAATAACAACTATCACACTAGCATTAAAGTCGCTCCATTCGAAGCTCTCTACGGTCGCAAGTGCAGATCGCCTCTGTGTTGGGACGAAGTGGGGGATACTCAGCTAGCTAGGGGGCAAGTCCCTGATAGCACACTCACTGGTCAGGGAGACCACAGAAAAGATTATTCAAATTCGGGAAAGACTAAAGGCATCTCTGTGATCAACAAAAGAGTTACGCAGACAAGCGACGCAAACCCCCTGAATTCCAAGTCGGAGATCGGGTACTACTGAAAGTTTCCCCTTGGAAAGGAATGATATGTTTCGTTAAGCGTGGGAAACTAAACCTGAGGTACATCGGAACGTTTGAAATCCTTTCCAGGATTGGTCCTGTGGCGTACAAACTCCGATTACCACAAGAACTTAGTAACGTACACCCCACATTTCACGTATCCAACTTAAAGAAGTGTCTGTCTGACGAGACACTTGTAATACCTCTCGACGAAATAGAAGTAAATGAGAGTCTCCATTTCGTGGAAGAACCAGTTGAAATCATGGATCGAGAGATCAAGCGAACAAAACAGAGTCGTATTCCTATCGTAAAGGTCCGCTGGAACGCTAAACGGGGACCTGAGTTCACCTGGGAACGAGAAGATCGAATGAAACAAAAATACCTGCATCTCTTTCCAAACTCTTGAAGTCCCAGTCAAAACATAAATTTTGGGACGAAATTCCCTCTAACAGGGGGATCATGTGACATTAGTCAATTTCAGGTCAAATCAAAGTCAAACAAAGTCAACAAGTCAAACCGGACGACTCAATTATCCCTTGTGTATTAGGGTTTACGTTGGGTAATTACTAAACAACCCGCTATTTTAATGAGAAAACATTATTTGGAAAATACGTGTGATTGAATTTCCTAAGCCATAAATGCGATAAACAATGAACCAAAGCAAAAAACACTAATGCACACTCATCGGGAGTGTGTAAGACACTAAAACATGGCTTAATGGGGTTTACGGACCTGGCATTGCGAAGTCGGACACTCAAAAAGGTCACGAATGAAACCTCTCTCAATCGTTTTCACTCTATCTCTTTCAATTTGAAATCTCTCCCAAATCTCTCTCAATAGTTCCCGTAACTTTTTGAAGTCATTCGGGTCAGTCAGCCCCTTAACCGGGTCAAAAATCTCTTAAAACAGAGTTAGAACCGGTAAAATACCCTAAAAGACAAGAAACCCCCTTTATAGGGCCGAAGCCTCTTAGGGCCGAAAGTCCTCTTAGGGAGCGAACCCTCTTGGACCAAACCCGAAGGCTGCTGAACTGAAACCAAGAGTACCAAACCCGAAGGTGTTCTAGGGCCCGAACCTCTCACAAGACCCGAACCCGAGCCTCACTGGAACCGAACCCGAAGGTCCTCTCGGGACCGAACCTCGCAACCAGGGGATCGAACCCTTCAGTCCATTTCGCCTTCGCCCCATTTTGCTTCCTTCTACTTTCGGTCTATTTCACCTTCAGGCCCAGCAGCTTCAGGACCGAACCTCGGCCAGGACCGAGAGGTCTCGCAGAAAGCCAAGTTTTTCCCATTTTTCGACTACGACTTCATTTTAGCTTCGTTTTTCATCGTTTTAACGCGGGATTTTCACCCAAAACTTTATTTTAACATATAAAGCCCCCTAATTATTGATTAATCCCGTTTTTGGGGATAAATCTTATCCAAGAAGAGTGGGTGAAGTACAAGAGGTGGAGTGTTGACCTTTCTTTATTTTATGACACAAGCAACCACCCATACCCACTCCATGACTAACCCACACTCCTCCCCACCATACCTTGTCACTTCCTTGTACTTTTTACCTCTCTCACAAGTTATTCCCACGTTTTTAAATCTGGACACTCATCCTCTCTCCTCATTCTCACTCACTTGCTTTCATTTCACCAAAGATTAAACACTTTTCTCCCTCAATCCTCTCACAAAAAATTCGAGATTAAAGGTCCTTCTTCCAAGTTTTCTCCCAATTTTGGTAAGTATATTCGTCCTCCACATAATTATTTCACTTCCTCTTACTCCAAATCATAGATTGCTTACACAAATTTCATCACATTAGTGTTAGATCTTCAAACCTTCAAGACATCTTCTTAGTGTTATTGAGTGGAATACTACATTTCTCCATCATCCATCTACTGAAATCAGTCAAGGTGAGTTCATACCCCTACATTTTCATATTTTCTTAAGTTTTAAAGGGGATAATACAAGTTAAATCATCAAGAACACAACTAAATGTTTCTAACAGCTTACATCAGAAAAGTTGGACTCCATTCACGGACTGTTTTGGTCAACTAAAAACTTTTTTTTTTCAAAAGTGTACAAGGTTCAAGTAGTTCAAGTTCTTATATTTAAAATGACTACTTCCACATCTCCATACGATTTTTCTACAATTTATGGTGATTTTTGCAATACTGCCTATCATTTCAAGAACCAATCCGGACCAGTCTGTGTTTATGGACGTTTTCACCTAAGTTGGAGGTCACTAAATATCATAGAAAAATTTATGAACAAACTAGACTCATTAACCAAACTCCCAGAATTTACGGATTCTGATTTGGATCTATTATTAAGTTTTTATAAATTTTCTAATAACAGTGATCGAAGCTGTTACTAACAGAAAAATGCTAATATATTATTATCACCTTGTAACATGTTGAGCAAGGTGTATACCTTTATATGAATGTATGTTATTGCAAATGAATGACATTTTATCTTGATATATGAACATGCATCAGTTAATAAATGGATTTTGATATAGATATACATATGAAATATGAAGTATAACACGATTGTTGTAATCTAAGTACATCCATTTTACTCAAACAATTGAATGAACTACGTTGAATATAGTTTACGTACGTTACCATTACTATCCTTGTTTTGATAAACTATAATAGGTATGGTTTATGAAACATTACATAACACACTCATACAAAAAGGGTACATTATTCAATAAGGGATTTTCATTACATTACATGTAAATTTGTTAAAGACTTTGTGAGACATTCGCTTTAGATTTACCATTAAGTCTTGTATTGTAACCAGGGTCTCCTGGAGGGAGAGCATGATAGTTGTATATAGATCTATATTGGGTTTGACAAACCCACACCTTAACTGCATGCAACAGTTAGACCGGAAGGTCTGGGGTGACAAATGTCATAAACATTTCTGACGCTTGAAGAATGTCGTTTCAGGCCAACTAGGTCATAGCATGGTTATAATGAACTCACAGAAAGTTATAACAAACATAAGAATTTACGGGAATTTCATTTAATTCAAACGCATTTATGTCGATTTAAACACATATCATTTTCTATTAGTAATAGAGGTTACTTATACATTTTGGTTTTCGGATATAAGACTACATTACACATTTTAAGGAAAATATCGGATTTTTCTGAAAGAAACATGACATTTACAAGAGAAAGACTTTTATGAAGTTTGAAAACAAAAGCTTATGAACTCACCAACCTTTGTGTTGACACTTTTTTTTTCAAACAACTTGTATTCTTAGGAAATCGCTAAACAGGTATCAAGGTGCATTTTGAGGATGGGACGTTAAGGTGTCCATATTTCATGTTTTGTCAACATATTGTAATTGATTTGGAAACATGTAACTCATACAATGATGCAACTCTTTCAATTATATATATGTTGGTTGTGTTTGCTTAAATACTATTGCAATTGTGGTTATGATACTATACATGAAGTCCTCCACCCCCGGACGTTTCCGCCATCCTTGGTTTGGGGGTGTGACAGTTGACTGATGATCAGCTTCGGGAGATTATAGCCACTGAAGTGGATGGTACTATCGGGAGTTCTATGCAGGAGATGTGTGGGTCTATCTAGACTAATATGATTGATCTATTTGATAACCTCTATGATTCCCACTCTGAGGTTGTTGTTACTGCAACTACCATGACCGTTATTGTTGTAGGGATTTCGGGCCGGGGGGGGGGGGGGGGGGGGGGAGTTGCTTCTAGTATTAGGACTTTGACAATTTGAAGCCTCCAAAGTTTGATGGGTTCAAGGATCCAATTATGGCAATGAGGTAGTTTTCTGATGTAGAGGGTTGTTTCTTTACATGTTCGTGCCCGTATGACCAAACAGTTAAGTGTACTCTGAACCTTCTCCGGTTAGGAGCGTAGGATTGGAGGAGAAGTGTGACTGGTTCGTATACTCCATAGAAGAGGGTTTTGGTTACTTGGGAGCAGCTCTCGGAGATGTTTCATATGAGATATGATCCCCTGGTAGAGAGAGAGAGAGAGGGAGAGAGAGAGAGAGAGAGAGAGAAAGAGATTGGCTCAAGTTTACCTGGATCTAAGACATTCAACTAAGACGGTGATGGAGATCACCAAAATGTTCATGAGGAGAGCTCTTTTCTCCCATGAATTTGTTGCTTTGGAGAAGGCACAAATGACTCAGAACTTGAGCGTACTCAAGGAAGATATTCGACAATTCATGTCCACCCAAATTTATGGTACACTTACCGAGCTTCAGGATGCTACGAGGAGGCGATAGATCGAGCTAGAGATCCAAACGAGGGAGCAATGGCAGGATCCCATTCAGTCACAACCGATAGTGAAGCGGTTTAAGCCTACTAATTCACAGTCTGGGGGACAGAGGGGCCGCACTTGTGGCGAGTGCGGCAAGGTTCGTGAGGGTGTTTGTTGTTCTTCTTTTGGGTACCAAAATTATGGTAAGGCGGGGCATTATGTGAAGGATTGTCGTCAGCAGGCACTAGTACTGAGCATCAGGATTTGTTATCACTGTGAGCAGGTTGGCTATGTGAAGGACAAATTTCCCTTACTCGCTGCGAGTCTAGGGCAGGTTCCAACACTGGCTACTTTGATGCTCATGGATGGACGTCAAGGCAGGGCGGATCCCCCGAAGGCTCAGGGTCGTGCTTTCCAGCTTATAGTGAAGGAGGCCAGGGCGACGCCAGACGTCATTACTGGTACTTTCTTAGTGAACTCCTTTCATGTTCTTGTTCTTTTTGACTCGTGTGCGAGTCAGTATTTTGTATCTTAGTCTTTTAGTAGGAGCTTTGATATGACTCTTGGAGAGTAGGAGTTTCTGTTGCGTGTTTCTATCTCTAATGAACATGAGATTTCTACATCGAGCGTTTATCAGGGGCGCGTTTTAGAGATTTTTGGGGTATCTTACCCAATTGACCCAATCGCTATTCTCATGAGGGATGTATGTGTGATAGTAGGGGTGGACTGGTTAAGCAGGTTTACTGCGATGATTGACTTTGAGGCTAAATGAGTGGTAGTTTGAACCCCAAGTGGAGTAGAACTGATTATTTATGGAGAGGGTACCAGGGTTGGATCAGCTTTTTGTTCTGCTGCCAGGGCTAGGCAGTATCTTCAGCATGGATGTTTTGGTTATCTGGCATATGTGTTCGATACTCATTTCAGAAAGTAGGTTTCAATTTCGGATGTGCCTATTGTTAGAGATTTTGTTGATGTGTTCCCAGAGGAGTTACCCAGGGTACCTCCTTAGAGGTAGGTTGAGTTCAGGATTGATTTGGTACCCGATGCAGCTTCGATTGCTTATCTGGAATATGTAGTCGATACTTGGGTTAGGAACGAGGTTTCAATTTCAGATGTGCCTATTGTTAGAGATTTTGTTGATGTGTTCCCTAAGGACTTTCACAGGGTACCTCCTTAGAGACAGGTTGAGTTCAGGATTGATTTGGTACCCGATGTGGCTTCGTTTGCTAAGACAACATACCGATTGGTACCACCAGAGATGCAGGAGTTTTCCTCTCAGCTTCATGAGCTGTTGGGCAAACTGTTTATTAGGCCAAGCAGATCATCATGGGGAGCATCGATATTGGGTATAAAGAAGAAGGATGGTTCACACTGGATGTACATTGATTCTCGAGAGTTGAACAAGTTAACAGTGAAGAACTGTTACCCACTTCCACGGATCGATGACCTCTTCAATCAGTTGCAGGGTGTATCTTGGCTCTCCATGATTGATTTGAGGTTAGGGTATCTCCAGATGGGCATCAGAGAGGAGTACGTAGAGAAGACACCGTTTCGGACTTGTTATGTTCATTACGAGTTCGTAGTGATGCCTTTCGGGCTCAGCAACACGCCTTTGGATTTTATGGATTTAATGAATCGGGTATGTAGGTCGATGCTCGATTGATCGGTCATTGTGTTTATTGGTGATATCATGGTCTATTCCAAGACCAGGGAGTAGCATGAGGAGAATCTACGAGATCTACTGGGAGTTCTGCGGCAGGAACAATTATATTCCAAGTTCTCAAAGTGTGAGTTTTGGTTACGAGAGGTACAGTTCTTAGGACACCTCGTTAACTACAATGGGATTTTGGTTGACCTAACCAAGATTGAGGTTGTTATGAAGTGGGAGGTTCCGAAGTCTCCTCGGAGATCAGGAGTTTCTTGGGAATTACAGGTTATTACCATAGATTCATTAAGGATTTTTCCAAGGTTATTGTACCCCTCACTCATTTGACGAAAAAGGGCATGGATTTCCATTAGGGGCCTGAGCAGTAGGCTGCATTCGAGACTTTGAGACACAAATTATGTGAGGCCCCAGTGTTAACTCTCCCTAAGGGTGTTGGGGATTTTTTCATGTTTTGTGATGCATCCATTCCTGGTTTGGGATCGATGCTTATGCAGTGAGGGAGAGTTATTGTGTATTCTTCTAGACAGTTGAAGCCACATGAGGTTTTGTAACCGACACATGATTTAGAGTTGGGAGCGGTGGTATTTGCTCTCAAGATTTGGCGACGTTATCTGTATGGGGTCTGGTGTACCATCTACACTGATCAAAAGAGTTTGAGATATCTTATGGATCAGCCGAATCTGAACATGAGAAAGCATAGGTGGCTTGATGTGGTCAAGGATTATGACTTTGAAATTCTGTACCACCTGGGGAAAGAAAATGTTGTCACTGATGCTTTGATCTGTAACTCGGCCAGTTCTTTAGTTGGGGGTATATGTATGAGGATTTTGGTTGATTCATCATTACTGGATTTGATTAGGGAGGCTTAAGTTGAGGGAGTCAAGAAAGAGAATTAGAAGCAAGAATGTATCAGAGGCGAGATCAACATGTTTTCTATCTACAAGCTTGGATTGTTGACTCGGTGTGCTCGGGTTTGGGTACTAGAATTTGGTGGGATGAGGCAGGTTGTGCTGGAGGAGGCACACAAGTCCAGATTTTTGACGCACCCTGGAGCCACCAAGATGTATCGGGATTTGCGACTTAGTTACTGGTGGTCATGCAAGAAGAGGGAGATAGCCTAGTATGTTGAGAGGTGCATGACTTGTTGGATGGTAAAGGCCGAGCACCAAAGGCCACATGGAAAGTTTCAGCCTTTGTAGGTTCCCATGTTGAAATGGGAGCAGATCACTATGGATTATCACCAAGTTACCTCAGACGGCTAAGGGGTTTGATGCGATTTGGGTAATAGTGGAATATCTAACCAAGAGTACCCACTACTTAGCTATCCGTAGAGTTCATCATCCGAGAAATTTGATGATGTTTATATGCGTGAGGTTCTTACTAGGCACGGTGTTTCATTTTCAGTTGTATCCAATCGAGATGTTCTGTTCACTTTTCGGTTTTGGCAGAGGTTCCATGAGGAACTAGGTACAAGGTTGCACTTTAGCACTTCTTATCATTTGCAGATTGATGGCAGAGCGAGAGGACCATTCAGACACTTGAGGATATGTTACGAGACTGTGTGATCGATTTTGTTAGGATTTCAGACTCTTACCTTCCCCTAGACGAGTTTTCGTACAACAAAAACTATCACTCCAGTATTGGTGCGTTGCCGTTTGAGCTTATCTATGGGAGGAAGTGTCATACCCCAATATGTTGGGGAGAGATTGGTCATACGGTCATGGGAAGGATTGAGGTGGTCCTTCATATGACAAAGCTTATTCAGCAGATCAGATAGAGGTTCCAGATAGCTTAGAGTCGGCAAAAGACGTATGCTGACAAGAACTCATCGGAATTGGAATTCCAGGTTGGTGATATGATTCTATTGATGGTATCACCCTAGACGGTTGTAATACGCTTCAGGAAGAGGGACAAGTTGCGACTTCGGTAGATTGGGCCGTTTTGAGTGATTTTTGGGGTTGGAAGGGTAGCTTATCGGTTGGAGTTGCCTGAGGAGCTTAGTCAGATCCATAACACTATCCACGTTTCTCAGCTTCGGAAAAATGTGGTCGGTGATTAAGCAGTTGTTCCTTTAGATAACATTCAGGTTGATGATCGCCTGAATTATGTTGAGAGACCAATGGCGATTTTGGATAAGAAAACGAAGGCCTTACGCAGCAAGGTGGTATCTTTGTTTAAGGTCCAGTGGCAGCATTGGAAGAGTTCCAAATGGAATTAGGAACTCGAGGCAGAGATACGAGAGCACTTGTGACAACCCGAAATTTATTCTGTCAATGTAACACACTTCCGTTAATAAAAAGTTATTTTTATTAAAGTTTTCCGTTAACTTTTGAGTTAAGTAAATCCATTTGGGTTATTGTTGTATTTTTCATATGCGTCTGAAAGCAATAAAATCATGTGAAATACCCTCGATTTCTTTCGGAAAAATTTCTAGCTCACGACTAAGTCGGGTTACGACCATTTAATCGGGTACAATCGTAAACTCCGTTTGATGCCGGGATTGGGTGGATCCCCACCTGGCCATGAACTCAACCCTATATAAGGGTTGAGTGGTCTCCATTTGAACCTTTTTCACACCCTTAGAGCTTTCTCTCTCTACAACCCTGGATTCGATCTAGAAACGCCCCTTCAAGCTTCACAACTGTAAGTTGACCTTCCTAGCTTGTTGTTTAGCCTAACATACTTGCAAATTCGTGATTTAATCATCCAAAAACCCCAAGATCATGTGTTTACGGTTTGGGAGCATCCCAATACCATAAACACCCTAAAAGGGGGTTTTGATGCCCTAAAACTCTTCTAATGCTTGGCTTATGACCTAGAAACTCGCATGAATGATCTTAGAACCCCAAAACATGAAATAATAGGAGTAAACATGAGTTTATGGTTTGGGAATGTACCAAAATCGTAAACACCTTTTTAGGGTGTTCAAGTGCCCTTAAACACCTTCTATAGCTTGAATAGGTGACTAGAACCTTGTATACTTACCCTAGAAGCACCAAAACATGCAAGAAAGTGACAAACATGAGTTTACAGTCGTAAACTCATGTGTTTAAGACCGTAAACTCACCAATGGAGCCTTGAAAACCGTAAACTCCTTTTAAGGTCCATTTCAATCCCCAATCACTTCCATAGCCTTTGATTCAACCTTAGGACCCTTCCTTGAGTGAGATAAGACCTTTAAACACCCAATAACACCACTCCCATGAGTTTACGGCCGTAAACTCATGGGGATATGGTCTTGAAACCGTAAACACCCCTAAGGGCTTACACTTGAAGAATAAACTCCTTAACGAGGCCATACACTCCTTAGATGCAACCCGTATCATTCTTAACACTTGAAATAAAGTGTTTCCACACATTAGAGTGTGTTTACTTGCTTAATTAGTGGTTTAATGACTAATTAGATACAATTATGTATCACTTCATGTTACATAGGATCCTCGCGTGTGTTCAAGTCCTAAATTGACACCTAGCGTCCTACCCAGCACACCCACGTTAGGTGACTTCATACCCCTACACTTTTCCGAGTTTTTCATGTTTTCAGGGGGGGGGGGGGAATACAAGAAAATCATAAAGGATTTCATAATTCAAAAACTGATGTAATTATAACGATTTTCGATCAAACTTTTAGATACTTTTATCCCTTTTGTACTATGTAGAGCATAAGGGATGCTTTCTAAATATAATTACATAGTTTTCTAAACAACATGGGAACTTATCAAACCGTTCAAATTATTATGGGAATAATATGGGATGTTCATTACATGCTTTCAGATCCTAATTTCATGCAAAGTCAATATATAAATTATGTCTGATTTAGTTTATCCATTATTAACCTAGAGTATCATACTAAATAATTACCTTGTGTTTAATTATTTATACTCTACTTTGTTCCAAACGACTTGGAAACTTGATAACAGCTAAATACTCCGTGAATTAGTTAATAATAGCTTGTGAGACTTATCTTCGTTATGCCCTACGGGTTACCAATAAATCATCTCCGGTAGTATAACTAGAGTCTCCTGGAAGGAGAGCGTGAAATTTGTGGGTAGATCTATTCGGGACTGAAAATCTCACACCTAAACTGCTAGCTACAGTTAGGCGGGCACGCCTGTGGTGACAAATTTTGGAAATCTTAAGACGCCTGAAGAACGTCAAGGAGGTCACGGGTCAAATTAGTATGGTTGTACGACTCACATTACGTATAGAATAACTTTGTTCATGGATTACTTTCTTTCTTCTATAGTTTTATTTATGTAATAAAACTACCTACTTACTTACTGGAGGGTATTCCAGGGACATAACTTATGGTTTTATCTTAAGTAGTACAACTACTATACTTACTAGTGGTAACCAGGGTTTTCTTACCGTATGGGAATCGACAAACATGTTAGAAAATATGGGATTTTCTGGGAAAACATGCATATGTATTTCATAACTAAATAATAATGGTTTTCGATATTTACTGAAATCTTTATCAATGGAACTGAAGTATTATCACAAGATTTGGTAACCGGTTTTTCCTTACAAAACATGCTTATGAACTCACCAGCTTTATGCTGATATTTTTAAAACTGCTTGTATTCTCAGGTTCATGTTAGACAGGCATCTCGCTTACTTTTGGAGAAGACGGAGTATATAGAAGTCTCTTCTTTACTTTTGATTATACGTTGATGTATATAAACTATGTTTTCAATGCTAGTAAAAAAATGTAAATATTCTTATGTAATGTAATGGTTGTGTTTACTATGCTTACTATGTACAATGGTTGTGATACTACGCATGACGTCCTCCGCCCCGGAACGTTTTCGCCGTCGGTTTCGGGGTGTGATAGATTGGTATCAGAGCTTTTGTTTATAGGGAACTAAGTATACCGAACCTTACATGGTATACAACTATAAACACTAAGGGGCCGAAGTTCTCTGAACTAAAAGTATAATTTAAAATACAAGTATTTTTACAAAAAGTATACAAGAATACCTAAATATCAGAAACAGTAACCAGGAGTAGAACAAAACAAAAGTAATTGGGTGTTGGGCACTGCAGTTAAACTTGGGCAGTTATGTAGTCGTGTCTAGGGTCAATATAGCCTGATCAACTATATTCATTCGAGACACGGCCAACATGTGCTTGGGAGTGACTGTGGTGTACAGCAGACCTAAAACTTACCAAATATCCAAACAACAAGTCATCGTCGCAACAAACCATAAAATACTATAGGAGTATTTTGGTTAGAGCCAAATACGTTGTAGAAATTCATTCCAAATGTTGCTATTCATTCTTTACTTAGCGATAGTTTACTTGCTTTAGTAACTTTTTCCTGTCATATCGGTTAGTAGAACACTCTATCTGCCATAATGAAACATTTCTTGTTCATATCTCTTGATTCTATCCAGAGGACTTACTACCCTCTCGTTCTTGATCATTTTAGATCAAGATGCCTCCAAAGAAAAGACCCAGCTTAAGGAACAACAATCCTCCTCCGCCACCTCCTCCATTTGATCCCGCCATGTTCCAAGCAACTGTTACTGCTGCTGTGGCTGCTGCAATGTCACATATGAACCCTGGCGGCTCTGGTGGGCCAAGAGATGGTACTCATCCCCAAAACCAAGAAGGTGGCCAGGGACACCAGAAGGAGTGTTCCTATAAAGACTTTATGAATGTGAAACCCACATCTTTCAATGGCACTGGAGATGTTATCACCCTGACTCGATGGTTCGAGAAAATCGAGTCTATCTTCGAAATCTGTTCTTGTTCGGAAGCCAATAACGTGAAATTCGCCGCCTGCACTTTCACCGATAAAGCATTGACTTGGTGGAATGGGCGAGTCAAATCCTTAACCCTACCTGTAGCAAATGCTATGGGTTGGGAGAGCTTGAAGGAGCTCATGCTTGCCGAGTACTGCCCACGGGGCGAAATGAAAAAACTGGAGCACGAACTCTGGAACCTAAAGATGAAGGGTTCCGATATCGCTGCCTACACTTCTAGGTTTGAAGACCTAGCACTCCTATGTCCAGGAATGATCACTCCGGAAAGCAAAAAGATTAAAAGATTCATTTGGGGGCTGACCCAGCCAACCAAGGGAAATCTCTTGGCTACTAGGCCAAACACCTTCGACAGCGCTAAGTGCCTAGCGCAGACTCTAATTGATCATGGAGTCGATCTCGATGAAGTAACAACCACTTCGGAACCAGAAAAGGAGAGTGGGGAGAATAAAAAGAAATTCTAGAACAAGCGGAAGGGTCAGAGTTCGCAAGGATCCTCCAAGAAGCAACAAACTGTGGCAGTCCACGCTGCTGCTACTCCTATCGCCACTCCTACAGCTCAAACACGTACCAGTGGATATACTGGTACCCTCTCGTGGTGCAATAAATGCAGTTACCACCATCGTATCCCCGACCCATGTCGTGAAATGCTTTGCAAAAACTGTGGCAAAAAGGGTCACATTACTTGAAGCTGTAGAGCACCAGCCTAACCAACTAATCAAGCATCCGGAGCAGGTGTCAGTCAAGCTTGTTATGGTTTTGGTGAGGTCGGGCATTACAAGAGAAACTATCCCAAGGCTACAACGACTAACAACACCGGGAGAGTTCTAACAATGGGGTAAGAGGAGGTAGTCGCTGATCCCACCGTTGTCACAAGTACGTTCCCTCTCGACAACTCTTATACATGCATCCTTTTCGATTCTGGTGCTAAAAGAAGTTTTGTTAGTCATGCATTCAAGCATCTTCTTAAACATAGTCCTCAACCATTAACCGACACGTTTACCGTCGAGATGGATAACGGCAAGAAAGAGAACGCTAACGATATATTCATAGACTACACCCTTACCCTAAATGGTCATTCCTTTCCCATCGTCCTTATGCCAATTTCTATAAAGTGCTTTGATGTTATCATTGGCATGGGTTGGTTGAGTCCCAATCATGTTGATATCCTTTGTTACAAAAAAGCTATCCATCTCAATCTTCCCTCTGGCCAGACCCTCATGATCTACGGCGATAAACTTAGTTCCAATCTTCGCATCATTTCATGCATCAAAGCCCAAAAGCTTCTGCGAAAGGAGTGTCGTGCATTCCTAGCTCATGTAATTAACGAGAAACAGGAAATTAAAGACCTCGAGAGCATCCCCGAAGTCTGCAACTTTTCTGATGTCTTTCCCGAAGAGCTTTCGGGAATTCCTCCCGAACGCCAAGTCGAGTTTCGCATCGACCTAATTCCTAGAGCTAACCCCGTAGCCAAGTCTCCATATCACTTAGCGCCAACAGAAATGCAGTAGTTATCCAATCAGCTTAATGAGCTACTCAGCAAAGGATTCATCAGACCGAGTTCCTCACCCTGGGGAGCCCCGGTATTATTTGTGAAGAAGAAAGATGGATCCTTTTGGATGTGTATAGACTACCGTGAACTAAACAAGCTGACCGTTAAAAACCGTTTTCCTCTTCCTCGAATAGATGACCTTTTCGGTCAACTTTAGAGAGCCAGTCACTTCTCGAAAATATACTTTAGATCAGGGTACCATCATGTAGCACCTGGTTCCTGGTACGTAAATCTTATTTGAGTATTTTCCATTTTTTAGCCATGGACTCAGCGAGTCATAGGTCTGACTCACCGAGTAGAGACGGGACCCGGGAATTGTTTAAGTTGGCGACTCGGCGAGTCCGCGCGGTCTGATGAAACCCTAATTTCCAAGGGTTTACACCCTATTTAAACGACCATTTGCGCCCCAACTCCGCCCCATTCACCCTCAGAAGCTCTGCATACGTCCTAGCCTTTGTTCTTGTGAGTTTGAAACTTATTAGTGTGTTTCCTTGAAGATTTTGAGAAGGAAGAGGAGTAGATCAAGAGGAAGGGAAGGAAGCCAAGCATCTTAGTGTTCTCTCAGTGATTTCTTTGAGGTATAACCCGTTTTCCCTTTGTTTTTATGATTATTGATCCATTAAGTCTTTCTTGAGCCCTTCCCTAAGCTTGTATGTGCAGTATAAGTCGTAATAAGTTGATTGGCCTTTAGATCTAGGCAAGATTGAGCTCCAGGAGCTCAGATCCGTTACCTTTATGGACCCTTGTTGCTTGTTCACCCTAGATCTACCCTTTTGAGGCATTTTGAGCCCTAAATCCCTCATTGGTGAATATCTACACGTAAAGTTGGAAACTTTACGTGTGATTCATGCTCTAGGAACCCAGATCTGTGAATGGCATAGACTGGAATCGAGCAAAATCGTGTATATAGTGATTGCATGGCGACGACTCGGCGAGTCATTCATCTGACTCGGCGAGTCTGCTCGCGAGTCTCCGAGTTGTCCCGTTTTCGTTGTGTCGAGTTTGAGTAGTGAGTCACGGGGTGTGACTCAGTGAGTTGGAAGCCGAACTCACCCATGGAGGAACTCGGCGAGTCAATGCCCTGACTCGGCGAGTTCAAGGCAATCTTCTTAGATCAAGAACAGGCTCGACGAGTTGTTCATACAACTCGGCGAGTCTCAGCATGGTGTTCATCTGATGAAGATGAACTCGCCGAGTTGTTCATACAACTCGGCGAGTAGGATGAAGGACTTGAACAATTAGTTTGGAAAGAGAACTCGTCGAGTCAACGCCTAACTCGACGAGTAGAAACGGGACCAAGGTCAGTCGATTGGACAGGGACTCGGCGAGTTGACAAGCCAACTCGGCGAGTCGGGTCAACTGAAAGTTGACTCTGGCTTTGACTTAGGGCATAATCAGGGGTAAAATGGTCATTTTACCCATATGTCAGTTAGCAGTGTTTGATTGAGTATGTTGTGGGAATTGCAGCCGGAGGATTTTCGGAGCAGTAGCAGCAGCAGTAGACAGTCAGTTCCCAATCAGATCAGCAGCTACTTCGAGGTGAGTTACCTTCCAGTAGCGGTGGGTCTACGGCCACAATGCCGGCCCACCAGTAGGAGTTGTATGTTAAATGATTGTCTTTGTGATATCATCTCGGTTTGCTACTACCTGATATGCTATATGCTAGCTTGATGTGTTATAGTAGTAGAGTTCGGTTATTAGGACCGAAGGGTAGTCAGACACCCCAGATACGTCTGACAGTATGTGATGATATGTTTGCATGCTGGCTTGTTATGTTTTATGCGATAGAGGTAGTAGGAGGGGATCAGTCCCCGAGGTTCAGTTGTTAGGACCGAAGGGTAGTCAGCACCCCAGAATGGCTCGACATGGGTAGGTCAACGCCCCAGAATGGCTTGACATGGGTAGGACGGCACCCCAGAATGGTCGAACAGGTAGTCGGCACCCCAGAATAGCTGTACCGGGTAGGACGGCACCCCAGAATAGCCTATCAGTATGTGTGTTATGTGTTTGTATGGTATGTGGTACGATGGGGGAACTCACTAAGCTTTGTGCTTACAGTTGCAGTTTTGGTTTCAGGTACCTCTTCATCAAAGGGGAAGGAGCTGGCGCGGTAGCGGCACATCATGCACACACTCTGGTTTCCGCATTTACTAGATTTATCTGGGATTTATACTCTGATATTTCGATTGGTTGTATGATTTGGCTTTTAGACATGATTTACGTTGTGATGTGGTTTGATCAAACAATGTTTTTAATTATTAACGCTTACTAAAGAAATGTTTTAAAAACGAAATTTTTGGACGTGAAAATTGGGTCGTTACAAGTTGGTATCAGAGCCCTGGTTTGAGGGATTCGGACGCACCTTCGGGGGTGTCTGGACTCAAATCGAGGTATTAAAAGATTTTCTAAAAGAAAATGTTTTCTAAAATTGAGGAAAGAGTTTTGAGGAAGAACGAAGTGTAGGATGTGCGCGACCGGCCGAGCTTAAGTAAGTATTCCCCAAAGTACCCATACAAGTTTACGTTATGTTTATCAGCTTTGTAGAACAACATGCTAGAATAGGACTAAGGATCTAATAGTGATGCCTTATGTGCTTCGGTGTATGAAAATTTCATGCCAGAATCGAGTAGACAGCAGTAGAATAGCATGTTAGGTTATGCTTGATAGTATGAGTTTAGCTTTGTATGCTAGATCAGTTTTCCTCTATGAGAGCGGATTTGTTCGAGATTGTTACCCTTGTCTGAATGTTGCTTGCTTCGTGCTTGTGGGACTCTGAATAATGGGAGTTAGCCATTAGGCGAATACATCACGTCACATGTGATCAGGGTTGAATAATCTTAGAGTGTCGGATTTGACCCCATTGCGTAGTTCTTGTTTGAGTCCAACCGTTGTTGGGACGAGTCCGGTACTCGAAGGATTATCTGAGCCTCACCACATGTGATGGTATTCGAGTAGTGGCTAATTGGCATTACAAGGAGGCCTGCAGCAGCTGAGGACTTGATAGAGTAGAGTTGGGGATTTTCCTAGGGCAAGCCTAGGATGAGTATAGCAGTGATCAGCAATAGTGAAAGGGATCTGGTGGAGTTGAGGCATTCCTTGAAGAAGGTACGGATAGATGTGGAAGGTAGTATGGGCCCGTACTACTGAAAGCAGAGGATCCGTACCCGAACCAAGGAAGGCCAAGATAAGACCAGGGAACTTGTAAGTGGTTGTGATCCCTCAAGAAGTATCAGTATCACTAATGATTGTTATTTATGTATTGCAGAATGGTGGTACTACGATCGAGGCCGATAGATGGCGGTTCAGGAGAGGGTTCAAGTTCGGGATCAGGTTCCGAGCCAGTGGATGAGGGACTACGCGAGTTCATCGCGTCAGAGATCACCAGAGGCATCCTTGAGTCGACCCCCATTATCTTCGGGTCGATCAAGGAAGGGATCATCGAGTTGATGGAGGATCGCCTCAGGGCGTTCCAGAGCGACATGGCATCTGGCCAGTTGGGATCTTGCACACAGTCCTTTAAGGACTTCAGGGGCAGTGGTGCGCCGGATTTCCACGGGGTGAAAGACCCCATTGCCGCCAAACGATGGATTGCAGACATCGAGTCTGCACAGTTGACTAGCTTCTGCCCCGAGGGGTCAAAGGTGAGGTATGCAGCAGGGTGTTTACGAGACCGAGCTCGATACTGGTGGGAGTCAGTAGTTGACTCGTTGGGAGCCTCAGCTATTGAGGCTATGACCTGGTCGGACTTTGTGACCAGGTTCAAGGCATAGTTTGCGCCGACTGTCGAGCTTCAGCAGCTGGCCAGGGAGTTCTTGGACATGAGGCAGACGATTGAGACTGTGGTAGAGATCACCACCAAGTTTTGGGAGAGGGCTTTGTTGGTGCCCCAGTATGTTGGTGACGAGGATATGAGGTGGACCCGTTATCATGATATGCTACGGGCTGACATCCGGGAGCATGTTAGTTTTTCAGCTTGCCCTACCTTGGACTCCATGATAGCCAGGGCGAGGGAGAGAGAGATAGATTTGGAGCATATCCGGAAACGAAATTCAAAGGAGGGACAGGCAGGAGGGGCTTCGGGGAAGAAGCCCAAGGGATCAGATGGTAGGCCGAAAGGCCAGTCAGGACTGAGCCGCTGCAGGAAATGCGGCAGGCCGCACGAGGGGGCGTGCAGGTTGGGATCATCAGGCTGCTACAAGTGCAGCAAGTCTGGGCATTTTAGCAGAGATTGCACTGCTCCGGCAGCAGTTGTTCAGACATCGGAGTTGCTGTGTTTCCACTGCAACCAGAGGGGCCACAAGAAGGCCAACTGCCCCCAGTTGACAGTTTCAGCGCCAGTGAAGGCGTCAGCTCCAGCGACCCTGCGGATCACGGATGGCCGACAGGTCAAGGCGGAGGCTCTGGTGGTGAGGAGCCGAGCATTCCAGCTGACTACCGAGGAGGCACGCGCCGCACCCGATGTGGTGATGGGTATGATTCTTTCCCTCTACTTTTATTTTATGATGTTATGATATTGATATGTGCTCGGTATGTGTATACGTGTCAGGATCGTTCCATGTGAACGGTATCCCAGTTCAGGTGTTATTCGACTCGGGTGCATCCCGATCATTTGTGTCCCTTGCACTTAGCAAGAAGTTTCCTGAGTCTTCGGGCATGTTGGATTGCCCTTTGGAGGTAGAGATTGCTGATGATCGATCGGTGCAAGCATCGATGGTGTTTCGGGATTGTGTATTGCGCTTGTTTGAGGAGCGCTACTTAGTAGACTTGGTTCCCATTTCGTTGCGTGGGAACAAGGTGATTATAGGCATGGATTGGTTGAGCCCTAATGGGGCGATGATAGATTGCGCACAGCGGCTAGTGCGAGTCCGGACCCCAGGTGGGGGAGAGTTAGTGATTCATGGTGAGAGACCACAGTGTGGACCCTCGGTCTGTTCAGCAGCGAGGGCTAGGCGATATCTTCAGCAGGGATGTGCAGGATATGTCGCATATGTGTCGGATACCCGGGAGGCGGGTAAGGCGACAGTGAGCGAGGTTCCGATGGTTCGAGATTTCGCGGATGTTTTCCCAGAGGAGCTTCCTAGGATACCTCCGGAGCGATAGGTGGAGTTCAGGATTAACCTTGTTCCTGGTGCGGCTCCGATAGCCAAGGCACCGTATCGGTTGGCTCCTCCCGAGATGCAGGAGTTGTCTACGCAGCTGCAGGAGCTGCTAGACAAGGGATTTATTCGTCCGAGTAGTTCACCCTGGGGAGCCCCGATCCTGTTTGTGAAGAATAAGGATTGGTCGCACCAGATGTGCATAGATTATCGGGAGCTGAATAAGGTAACGGTGAAGAACCGTTACCCACTCCCGAGGATTGATGATCTCTTTGACCAGCTTCAGGGAGCATCTTGGTTTTCCAAGATTGATTTGCGTTCGGGTTATCATCAGATGAGGGTCAGGGAGGAGGATACGCAGAAGACCGCGTTTCGGACGCGCTATGGCCACTATGAGTTCGTGGTGATGCCGTTTGGGCTCACCAATGCTCCTGCCGCATTCATGGACCTCATGAACCGTGTATGCAGACCGATGCTGGATCGGTCTGTGATAGTCTTTATTGATGACATCTTGGTTTATTCCAAGACCCAGGAGGAGCATGAGGAGCATCTGAGAGAGGTGTTGGAGACCCTGAGGAGGGAGAGCTTGTATGCCAAGTTCTCCAAGTGTGAGTTTTGGTTGCGCGAGGTGCAATTTCTCGGACACCTTGTCAACCAGAACGGGATTCTAGTCGATCCGGCCAAGGTCGAGGCCGTGATGAGATGGGAGGTTCCAAAGTCTCCATCTGAGATTCGGAGTTTCCTAGGATTAGCAGGCTACTATCGGAGATTTATTTAGCATTTCTCCAAGATAGCCGTACCCCTGACGCGGCTGGCGAAGAAAGTCGTGGTCTTTCGGTGGGGACCCGAGCAGCAGGCTGCATTTGAGACACTGAGACAGAGATTGTGCGAGGTGCCGATCTTACCCCTGCCAGAGGGAGTAGAGGATTTTGTGGTTTATTGTGACGCGTCCATTTCAGGGTTGGGCACAGTACTGATGCAGAGGGGGCATGTCATTGCCTACGCTTCGAGGCACCTCAAGCCTCACGAGGCAAACTACCCGACGCATGATTTGGAGTTGGGGGCAGTGGTTTTTGCCCTCAAGATTTGGCGGCATTACCTCTACGGGGTTCGATGTACCAACTACACGGACCACAAGAGTTTGAGGTACCTCATGGATCAGCCGAATCTGAACATGAGGCAGCGTCGGTGGTTGGACGTGGTAAAGGATTATGATTGCGAGATCCTATACCACCCGAGGAAGGCCAATGTGGTGGCCGATGTGCTTAGCCGCAAGGCGGCGCCGATCAGGGACGTTTGCATGAGGATGACTGTAGCGACTCCCCTATTGGAGCGAATTCGGGAGGCTCAGCAGGAGGCTATCAAGGAGGAACATCAGAAGAGCGAGCGCATGGTGGGTCAGGTTTCCTCCTTCGATTATGATAGCCGAGGATTATTGACACTACACCGCAGGGTGTGGGTTCCGTATCACGGAGGCGTGCGCCAGATCTTGATGGAGGAGGCGCACAAGTCCCGATTCTCTATTCATCCCGGGGCGACGAAGATGTATAGGGATCTTCATCTAGATTATTGGTAGCCCTGCATGAAGCGGGATGTGGCATGGTACGTCGAGCGGTGCTTGACCTGCAGGAAGGTCAAGGCCAAACATCAGAGGCCGCATGGGAAGATGCAGCCGTTGGACAACCCGTTGTGGAAATGGGAAGATATCACGATGGATTTTATCACGAAGCTTCCCAAGACCGCGCGTGGAGTAGATTTGATTTGGGTCATCGTGGATCGGTTGACCAAGAGTGCTCACTTTATCCCGATTCAAGAGAGTATATCGGCCGAGAAATTGGCCGACATCTATATCAGAGAGATTGTGGCGCGGCACGGGGTGCCAGTATCGGTTATCTCGGACAGGGATGTGCGTTTTACTTCCAGGTTTTGGAAGAGATTTCATGATGAGTTGGGCACTCATTTGCATTTTAGCACTGCCATCCACCCGCAGACGGATGGTCAGAGCGAGCGGACCATCCAGACTTTAGAGGATATGTTGCAGGCATGCGTGTTAGATTTCGGTGGTAGCTGGGATGCCTATCTTCCCTTGGCCGAGTTCTCATACAATAACAGCTACCACGCGAGTATTGACCGTCCCCCATTTAAGATGTTGTACGGACGGAGGTGCAGGACCCCGATATGTTGGGGTGAGGTTGGCCAGAGGGTCATGGGGAGCACCGAGGTGGTGCTAAAGACGACCGAGAGGATCCAATAGGTTCGGAGCAGGCTTCAGACTGCTTAGAGCCGGCAGAAAAGTTACGCCGACAAGCGTCGATCCGACTTGGAGTTCCAAGTCGGGGATATGGTTCTCCTGAAGGTGTCGCCTTGGAAAGGCGTAATTCGATTCAGGAAGCGGGGCAAGTTGGGCCCGAGGTTTATTGGGCCATTCAGGGTTGTAGCCCGGGTGGGCAAGGTGGCGTATAGGCTGGATCTGCCAGTCGAGCTCAGCCAGATCCACAACACTTTCCATGTTTCCCAGTTGCGGGAGTGCTTAGTGGACGATTCAGCAGTAGTACCGTTGGAGGATATTCAGGTTGATGCCAGCCTGAATTACATTGAGCGCCCAGTCGCAATCCTCGACATGAAGTCAAAGGATTTGAGGAACAAGAGGGTGGAGCTAGTGAAGGTGCAATGGCAGCACCGCAACGGTTCGGAGAGGACTTGGGAGCCGGTGGAGGAAATGATCGAGCATTACCCCGAGCTGTTTCAGGATCGAGTAGCAGTCTTCGAGGACGAAGTCTAAAATAAGTGGGGGAGATTTGTAGCACCTGGTTCCTGGTACGTAAATCTTATTTGAGTATTTTCCATTTTTTAGCCTTGGACTCGGCGAGTCATAGGTCCGACTCGCCGAGTAGAGACGGGACCCGGGACACGTTTAAGTTGGCGACTAGGCGAGTCCGCGCTGTCTGATGAAACCCTAATTTCCAAGGGTTTACACCCTATTTAAACGACCATTTGCGCCCCAACTCCGCCCCATTCACCCTCAGAAGCTCTCCATACGTCCTAGCCTTTGTTCTTGTGAGTTTGAAGCTTATTAGTGTGTTTCCTTGAAGATTTTGAGAAGGAAGAGGATTAGATCAAGAGGAAGGGAAGGAAGCCAAGCATCTTAGTGTTCTCTCAGTGATTTCTTTGAGGTATAACCCGTTTTCCCTCTGTTTTTATGCTTATTGCTCCATTAAGTCTTTCTTGAGCCCTTTCCCAAGCTTGTATGTGCAATCTAAGTCGTAATAAGTTGATTGGCCTTTAGATCTAGGCAAGATTGAGCTCCAGGAGCTCAGATCCGTTACCTTTATGGACCCTTGTTGCTTGTTCACCCTAGATCTACCCTTTTGAGGCATTTTGAGCCCTAAATCCCTCATTGGTTAATATCTACATGTAAAGTTGGAAACTTTACGTGTGATTCATGCTTTAGGAACCCAGATCTATGAATGGCATAGACTAGAATCGAGCAAAATCGCGTATATAGTGATTGCATGGCGACGACTCGGCGAGTCGTTCATCTGACTCAGCGAGTCTGCTCGCGAGTCTCCGAGTTGTCCCCTTTTCGTTGTGTCGAGTTTGAGTAGTGAGTCACGGGGTGTGACTCAGTGAGTTGGAAGCCGAACTCACGCATGGAGGAACTCGGCGAGTCAATGCCCTGACTCGGCGAGTTCAAGGCAATCTTCTTAGATCAAGAACAAGCTCGACGATTTGTTCATACAACTCGACGAGTCTCAGCATGGTGTTCATCTGATGAAGATGAACTCGCCGAGTTGTTCATACAACTCGGCGAGTAGGATGAAGGACTTGAACAATCAGTTTGGAAAGAGAACTCGTCGAGTCAACGCCTAACTTGACGAGTAGAAACGGGACCAAGGTCAGTCGATTGGACAGGGACTCGGCGAGTTGGCAAGCCAACTCGGCGAGTCGGGTCAACTGAAAGTTGACTCTGGCTTTGACTTAGGGCATAATCAGGGGTAAAATGGTCATTTTACCCATAGGTCAGTTAGCAGTGTTTGATTAAGTACGTTGTGGGAATTGCAGCCGGAGGATTTTCGGAGCAGTAGCAGCAGCAGTAGACAGTCAGTTCCCGATCAGATCAGCAGCTACTTCGAGGTGAGTTACCTTCCAGTAGTGGTGGGTCTACGGCCACAATGCCGGCCCACCAGTAGGAGTTGTATGTTAGATGATTGTCTTTGTGATATCATCTCGGTTTGCTACTACCTGATATGCTATATGCTAGCTTGATGTGTTATAGTAGTAGAGCTCGGTTATTAGGACCAAAGGGTAGTCAGACACCTCAGATACGTCTGACAGTATGTGATGATATGTTTACATGCTGGCTTGTTATGTTTTATGCGATAGAGGTAGTAAGAGGGGATTAGTCCCCGAGGTTCGGTTATTAGGACCGAAGGGTAGTCAGCACCCCAGAATGGCTCGACATGGGTAGGTCAGCACCCCAGAATGGCTTGACATGGGTAGGACGGCACCCCAGAATGGCCGCACGGGTAGTCGGCACCCCAGAATGGCTGTACCGGGTAGGACGGCACCCCAGAATAGCCTGTCAGTATGTGTGTTATGTGTTTGTAGGGTATGTGGTACGATGGGGGAACTCACTAAGCTTTGTGCTTATAGTTGCAGTTTTGGTTTCAGGTACCTCTTCATCAAAGGGGAAGGAGCTGGCACGGCAGCGGCACATCATGCACACACTCTGGTTTCCGCATTTACTAGATTTCTCTGGGATTTATACTCTGATATTTCGATTGGTTGTATGATTTGGCTTTTAGACATGATTTACGTTGTGATGTGGTTTGATCAAACAATGTTTTTAATTATTAACGTTTACTAAAGAAATGTTTTAAAAAACGAAATTTTTGGACGTGAAAATTGGGTTGTTACACATCAGCTACGAGTTCATGAGAGTGATGTTTCTAAGACAGCATTCAGGACTCGATATGGACACTACGAGTTTATAGTGATGCCCTTTGGTCTAACCAATGCACTGGTATTATTCATCAACCTGATGAACCGGTTGTGTCGCCCTTTTCTTGACAAGTTCGTTATTGTGTTCATTGATGATATACTTGTCTATTCCAGAAGCGAGAAAGATCACAAACAACACTTGAGGTTAGTATTGGTAACCCTAAGGACGGAGAAGTTGTACGCGAAATTCTCCAAGTGTGAATTCTGGATTTGGAAGGTAACCTTCCTAGGTCATGTGGTAAGCGAGGAAGGCATACACGTGGACCCTTCCAAAATCAAGGCGATAGAGAATTGGTCGGCACCAAGGACTCCCACAGAAATCCGTCGATTCTTGGGTCTCGCCGGCTATTATCATAGATTCATCCATAATTTTTCTAGAATTGCCAAACCCCTAACTACTCTGACTCAAAAAGGTGTTCCCTTTTCTTGGAGTGAAAATCAAGACGCTGCATTCCAAACGTTGAAGCGAGCCTTGTGTAGCGCACCTATCCTGTCCCTGCCCGAAGGGACGGAGGACTTCGTTGTCTACTGTGATGCGTCCAATCAGGGCTTAGGCTGTGTACTTATGCAGCGAGGAAAAGTTATTGCTTATGCCTCAAGATAGCTGAAAGCACATGAAGTCAACTATACAACTCACGGCCTAGAGTTGGGAGCAGTGGTCTTTGCACTGAACATTTGGAGACATTACCTTTACGGAACCAAGTGCACGATCTTCACTGACCATAAAAGCCTACAACACATCTTCGATCAGAAGGACTTAAACATGAGACAACGGCGATGGGTAGAGCTGCTCAGTGACTATGAGTGCGAACTCCGCTACCATCCCGGCAAGGCCAATGTGGTGGCAGATGCCCTTAGCCGAAAGGAAAGCTCAGGCAACAAGGCGAGGACACTGACAATGACCATCCATTCCCACTTATTCGCCAAATTCGAGAGGCTCAGTTGGAAGCCCTAAAACCAGAGAACGTGTTGAATGAAGCCTTGAGGGGAATGGATAAGAATCTTGAGATCAGAGGTGACGGAGTCTATTCTTTCATGGATCGAATCTGGACCCCAAAGTTCGGAGGTTTCAGGGAGGTTGTCATGAACGAAGCTCACAAGACTAGATACTCCGTCCACCCTAGTTCGGATAAGATGTACCTGGATCTCAAGAAACTATACTGGTGGCCGAACATGAAAGCTAAAATCGCTACCTTCGTGGGCAAGTGTCTGACTTGCGCCAAGGTGAAGGTCGAATATCAGAAACCCTCAGGTCTGCTCCAGCAACCCGAGATACCTGAGTGGAAGTGGGAGATGATTTCTATGGATTTCATTACCAAATTACCCAAATCTCCGAGTGGGTACAATACCATTTGGGTAATTGTCGATCGACTAACAAAATCCACTCACTTGTTACCGATCAAAGAAACGTTCAAAATGGAAAGACTCATGCGAATCTACATTCATGAAGTGGTCCGACTGCATGGTGTGCCTGTGTCCATTATCTCCAATCGAGATAGCAGGTTTACCTCGAGATTTTGGCAGTCCCTTCAGAAAGCTCTTGGAACTAAGCTAGACATAAGCACAGCTTATCATCCTCAGACAGATGGGCAGAGTGAGAGAACTATCCAGACCTTGGAAGACATGTTGAGAGCATGTGTCATCAGTTTCGGAAAGTCGTGGGACACTCATTTATCCTTGGTTGAATTCTCTTATAACAACAGCTACCACACCAGTATCAAGGCTGCCCTGTTTGAAGCCATCTACGGTCGCAAGTGCAGATCCCCTCTGTGCTGGGTCGAGGTAGGGGACATGCAGCTAGCCAAGGGTCGAGTCCCCGACAGTAGTCTTATTGGTCCTAAAATCATCTGCGAAACCACTTAAAAGATCATTCAAATCCGAGAATGAGTGAAAGCTTCACGAGACAGACAAAAGAGCTACGCCGATAAACAACAAAAACCCTTGGAATTCCAGGTTGGAGATCGTGTCCTGTTGAAGGTCTCACCCTGGAAAGGCATGATACGCTTTGGAAAAAGCAGGAAATTGAACCCAAGGTAAATATGACCTTTCATAATCCTTGCTAGGATCGGTCCCGTAGCCTACAAATTCCGATTACCTCAAGAACTTAGCAACATCCACCCTGTCTTCCACATCTCTAATCTTAAGAAATGTCTATCCGATGAAACTCTTGTGATCCCTCTTGACGAGATCGAAATCAATGAAAATCTGAACTTCGTGGAAGAACCAATCGAAATCATGGATCGTGAGATCAAACGAACGAAACAAAACTGCATCCCGATAGTGAAGGTTCGTGGGAATACCAAGCGGGGACCCGAATTCACTTGGGAGTGCGAAGATTCAGTGAAACAAAAATATCCACATCTCTTTCCAAATCCATGATTTGTATCTTAATTCTAAATTTTGGGACGAAATTTCCTCTAACGGGGGGATAATGTGACAACCCGAAATTTATTCCGTCAATGTAACCCACTTCCGTTAATAAAAAGTTATTTCTATTAAAATTTTCCGTTAAATTTTGAGTTAAGTAATCCATTTGGGTCATTTTTGTATTTTTCATATGCGTCTGAAAGCAATAAAATCACGTGAAATACCCTCGATTTCTTTCGGAAAAATTTCTAACTCACGACTAAGTCGGGTTACGGCCATTTAATCGGGTACAATCGTAAACTCCGTTTGATGTCGGGATTGGGTGGATCCCCACCAGGCCGTGAACTCAACCCTATATAAGGGTTGAGTGGTCTCCATTTGAACCTTTTTCACACCCTTAGAGCTTTCTCTCTCTACTCTCTCTCTACAACTCAGGATTCGATCTAGAAACGCCCCTTCAAGCTTAACAACTATAAGTTAACCTTCCTAGCTTGTTGTTTAGCCTAACATACTTGCAAATTCATGATTTAATCATCCAAAAACCCCAAGATCATGTGTTTACGGTTTGGGAGCATCCCAAAACCGTAAACACCCTAAAAGGGGGTTTTGATGCCCCAAAACCCTTCCAATGCTTGGCTTATGACCTAGAAACTTGCATGAATGATCTTAGAACCCCAAAACATGAAATAATAGGATTAAACATGAGTTTATAGTTTGGGAATGTCCCAAAACCGTAAACAACTTTTTAGGGTGTTAAAGTGCCCTTAAACACCTTCTATAGCTTGAATAAGTGACTAGAACCTTGTATGCTTACCCTAGAAGCACCAAAACATGCAAGAAAGTGACAAACATGAGTTTACGGCCATAAACTCATGTGTTTACGACCGTAAACTCACCAATGGATCCTTCAAAAACCGTAAACTCCTTTTAAGGTCCATTTCAAGCCCCAATCACTTCCATAGCCTTTGATTCAACCCTAGGACCCTTCCTTGAGTGAGATAAGACCTTTAAAAACCTAATAACACCACTCCCATGAGTTTACGACTGTAAACTCATGGGGATATGGTCTTGAAACCATAAACACCCCTAAGGGCTTACACTTGAAGAGTAAACTCCTTAACGAGACCATACACTCCTTAGATGCAACCCGTATCATTCCTAACACTTGAAATAAAGTGTTTCCACGCATTAGAGTGTATTTACTTGCTTAATTAGTGGTTTAATGACTAATTAGATACAATTATGTATCACTTCATGTTACATAGGATCCTCGCATGTGTTCAAGTCCTAAATTGACACCTAGCGTCCTACCCGGCACACCCACGTTAGGTGAGTTCATACCCCTACACTTTTCTGAGTTTTTCATGTTTTCAGGGGGGGGGGGGGGAATACAAGCAAATCATAAAGGATTTTGTAATTCAAAAACTGATGTAATTATAACGATTTTCGATCAAGCTTTTAGATACTTTTATCCCTTTTGTACTATGTAGAGCATAAGGGATGCTTTCTAAATATAATTACATAGTTTTCTAAACAACATAGGAACTTATCAAACCATTCAAATTATTATGGGAATAATTTGGGATCTTCATTACTTGCTTTCAGATCCTAATTTCATGCAAAGTCAATATATAAACTATGTCTGATTTAGTTTATCCATTATTAACCTAGAGTATCATACTAAATAATTACCTTGTGTTTAATTATTTATACTCTACTTTGTTCCACACGACCTCGGAACTTGATAACAGCTAAATACTCCATGAATTAGTTAATACTAGCTTGTGAGACTTATCTTCGCTATGCCCTACGGGGTACCTATAAATCCTCTTCGGTAGTATAACCAGAGTCTCCTAGAGGGAGAGCGTGAAATTTGTGGATAGATCTATTTAGGACTGAAAATCCCACACCTAGACTGCTAGCTACAGTTAGGCGGGCACGCCTGTGGTGACAAATTTTGGAAATCGTACGACGCCTGAAGAACGTCAAGGAGGTCAAGGGTCAAATTAGTATGGTTGTACGACTCACATTACGTATAAACTAACTTTGTTCACAGATTACTTTCTTTCTTCTATAGTTTTATTTATGTAATAAAACTACCTACTTACTTACTGGAGGGTAATCCAGGGACATAACTTATGGTTTTATCTTAAGTAGTACAACTACTATACTTACTAGTGGTAACCAGGGTTTTCTTACCGTATGGGAATCGACAAACATGGAAATCGACAAACACGTTAGAAAATATGGGATTTTCTGGGAAAACATGCATATGTATTTATAACTAAATAATAATGGTTTTCGATATTTACTGAAATCTTTATCAATGGAACTGAAGTATTATCACAAGATTTGGTAACCGGTTTTTCCTTACAAAACATGCTTATGAACTCACCAACTTTATGCTGATATTTTTAAAACTGCTTGTATTCTCAGGTTCATGTTAGACAGGTATCTCGCTTACTTTTGGAGAAGACGGAGTATATAGAAGTCTCTTCTTTACTTTTGATTATACGTTGATGTATATAAACTATTTTTTCTATGCTAGTAAAAAAATGTAAATATTCTTATGTAATGTAATGGTTGTGTTTACTATGTTTACTATGTACAATGGTTGTGATACTACGAATGACGTCCTTCGCCCCGGAACGTTTCCACCGTCGGTTTCGGGGTGTGACAACACTACTCTGAGTTATTTGTACTTGAAGACTTCAAGGACAAAGTCTAATTCAAGTGGGGGAGAATAGTAACATATGTTCTAGACATGAATAAACTTTTATGTATTAACTTTATTTGGGGTGGCCACAACGTGGTGGAGCATCACCACGACATGGCAGAGCGATTTAGATTGCGTGTTTTAAATGAAACACCATGAAGTGGAAGGTGTTTTAGTGAAAACCCTAATTCGGGGTTTTAGACCCTATATAAAGAAAATTAAGGCTAGGGTGCCTCCATCTTCCTCCCAACCTCAAAAACTGAAGCCCTGGCCTCTATTGAAGTTGTGAGTTCATTCTTGGTGCTTTTTGGTGATTTTTGAAGGAGAGGAAAGCTCTTCATTTGGCGGTTACTTGGAAAACATTATTTCTCCAGCAAACATATCTCCTAGACCTTGGTGAGTGTCCAAGATTCAACATTTTTCTTACCATGTTGCTAGATCTTTGGATTTTGTCCCATTTTTCCATGTTTCGATGGATTTAAGTAATGGAATCTCATAAAGTTTGCAACCTTATGAATCTTTAGGTTAAATGGAACATTTATTGTATTGGATCTAAATTATAGTCGATTTTTGATGTCATGGATGGGGTTTTGGTCATTAAACCCTATTTTTTTTTACCTAAAATGGAAAAGGCATGCATTCAGAATGCAAGTCCATAATGCCATGATTTTTAAGGTCCCTTAGAAGTATGAAATCTTTTTGGAAAATTTTAAGGTGAAACTCTAAGGATTGGGTGCTTAATATGAGTCTTGATGCATTAAGTTGCCATTTGAGGTTATAGTTAGGACTTTCGTTTATGGAGGGGTTTGAGGGTTAAAGTTGAAACTTTACCCATTAAGACCTTGGGAAGGACCAGGTCTGAGCTTTAGAGATCTTGTAGTTAAAGGAAATGACCTAATGGTTTAAGTTTCCCAGACTTATCACCATGGCGTGGTGAAGGTTACCATGGCGTGGTAACTTGGTCAACTCCTGCCAGTTTTGTCGATTTGTGGCTACGACGTGGCCAAGGAGGCCACGACGTGGCGACTAGCTATGTTGACTTTGACTTTCGACAGTTGACTTTAACCAAGTTTGACCTAAGGGTATTTTGGGTATTTTGGGTATTTTGATCTGTGGACTGATATTTTATTATTGTTTGTTGATTAAGTGATTGATAGAGTTCGTATTCAGAGCAACATTGATAAGCTATTTTTCATACTAAGAGGTGAGTTTTTCTCATTGTACTTGTTGGGTCAAAGGCACCAATGCATGCCCACTGAATCATATATCCTAGTTTAAAAGATGTTATGTTGTATTGATCTATTATAATTGAGTCCTGGTATATGGGATGTTGTTATACGATAGTGATATGTAGATATGCATGTGAGTCTATTGACTGGTCATATGATTATTTGTTTAATGGTATGTGTTATATGTTATGTATATGTCAACATAGTATGGTTGGGTTGAGGCGATGCTGCTTTGTGCAGAAGCCAACAAACCTGGGAGCAAGCCAGCCATAAGTCGTGGGCCTGAAAGGCAAGCCAGACTTATGATGTAGGCTCGGGAGTAAGCCAAGCATTAGTTGTTGTCCGGAAGGCAAGTCAGACTCATGTTATGGACTTAGGGGTAATCCAGTATGTTAGCTTTGGACCCAATATGCATGTTGTTATATGTTTGTGTGGTAGTAAATTTGGGGGAACTCACTAAGCTTCGACTTACTGTTTCAGGTACTTCAGATGATTGTGGGAAAGTAAATGCATGATTTGGGACACTATGATATATGATTTCTACTTTTGAGAACAATGTAAACGAATATGGTTTTGATTTGGCTTGAAAATGAAAACTTTTACCTTGTTTTTTGGAATGTTACTCGACATGTATAATGGACAAAATCTGAGGGTTATCCTGTGTGCTCACTATTCATGAATCCAGATTAGTTACCTATCTATACTTTAGAGAGTTTGGACTATCAGATTGACACGGATAGGGATTACATGAATTTGCATCACATCAGGGATGGTATGTTGATTTTGATGGCACTATGTGGAAATTAAAAAGGGATCCTACATTTTTTGGAACAGCATACAGGGACAGTTTATTGACGTATCGTGACAAAGTAATAATGGATTAACAATGGATTAATTACAGATTAGTGACAGATTAAAATTTCAAACCCTTAACGACAAGAGTCGTATGCGGTCGCACACCCCACATCTACTCATGGCCAAACGTACATTGCGTGATATGTTGAAGGATTATCCTTTATTATATTTTGAGAAATTATCACTATTTGTCAATCTTTTCTAATCATGATTAGCATTTAGGAGATCTATAGAGTAATTATAATGTTGATCTCTTATCTAACTAATTGTTAGCTCTACCTATTTTAATGGATAAAGGTTAAAGGTGTTGTTATGTGCATACTATTCATGAGTTTGGTGTTTATTAAACCCTTTATTACATGGGTTATATACTCTTTTGGTTTCATTATATGGGTTATCACACATCTTATATGGGTGATCACACATCGACTTTTGGAAGTACTTGGATTATTTGGTACTGACTATGAGTTATCAAACCTTTTGATTTTGGATTAGAGATTATTAGACCTCTTCTTCTTGTATGAGTTATGAGTTATTAAACCTTTTCGTTTAAATTTATGGATTTTTACATCATTGTCTTTGGTCTATAAGTTATTAAACCCCCTTTGACTTTGGGTCCGTAGTATTCATAATCTTGATATTGTTAAAATTTTGGTATTTAACTAGTTGATTTTAAATTGCTTTTGGACGTTTGATTGGAATGTAATGAATTACTTACTTAAAATGAATCAATTTTAGGTATTTTCACTAGTCATTCCATTGCCTAAACATCTTTTGACATGTCCTCAAATTGAAAACTTAAAGACATGCATAGAATTTAGAATTTATTGTGGACATTAAGAAGGCTATGAGCCTAAGACTTAGACTATATATGTATGGTATTAATTTATCCTTCTTGCTATTGTAAACAAATTAAACATGTTCACGATCCATCCCCTATTTTTATGATTACCTTTTAGTTGATTACAGACCATGCAAAGAAATAACCCAAAAAACGCACAGGAAAAACCATACATTTGAAATCGGTGTTCGCTTAAAAAACCTGGACTAGCCTTCATCGAAGTTCATTGTGATCCCATAAATAGAAACACCTTCACCCATGTAGAGAAAGTGAGAAACACCGAAAACCAAAAGACAATAGTGCTGCTTATAGTCAACTATCACAAAAAAATCGTGTAAGTGTTGTAATCATGATATATGTAATATTTTCATATATAATATTAGATTTGTTATAGATTGATAATGTTAGATTTATTAATTAATAACAATTTTGTTATTGACTATTTTGCATTCCAAATTATTGGACAAAGATTACAATTCAAACAAAAAAAATATGGAAAAGAACATAATTGATTTCCATTCCCTTTCTTATCAAACAAAACACATGATAGAATTGAATTCTTTTAAATTCTTAGGTTTTTCAAAAAAAAATTTACAGAATCTAAAAGGTTTCAAAATAATCTACAAACCTAGAATGATTAATCACAAAGTTATCAAAATAAACTTTTGTCATAATGTAACAATTTAATTAAAATTAATTGTTGAAAGCTAAGCATTTATTTTACGAAATAGCTTCTTCATAAAATTATATTATGAATGGCTAGCCACCTAACACTACATTATTGGAAAAAAAACAAAGATTTTTATTTAGTTTTTTCACAGGAAAATATTTTGCAAAATGAAATAATCGTTTTAAAAAAATCACCAATTTTAAATAAAGGCTTATTTTTCAAGAGTACTTACCTTTTCAAAAATAAAATTATGACAAAATTGTAAAATGGTCATTGTGGTTGTCAAAATTCTACGGTATTGATCTAAAACGTTTGGTGGTACGTCAGTCGTTTAATTTTGAATACTTTGTGTGATTTTGGTCCCTATGATTAATATTTTTGTGTGATAATGGCCCACACCCAACTTGAAAACACCAATATGCCCATATATAATTCTTTTTAAATTCTTTTATATAATTTCTTATTATTTTTATTAAAATAAAAAAGAAAAAGAAAATACTACACCCTTACCCCAATCTCTCTCTCTCTCTCTCTCTCTCTCTCTCATAATTCTCAACAACACCATCACCCTACCTCCAGTCGGCCCACCATCTACCGAACCTCAACTTTTATGCCCTACTTTTTTTTTCTCCTTTGACACCTACTATATTAGTTTCACTTGAACCTCCATAAACCACCCTGATACCGCCATCAAACTATTAGAATGATATTTTCCCTTGATTAGCTCACGAAACATTCAAGAATAAATAGATACAATATACAAAGATTATGGGCTAGGTTTAGCTTTTCTAACAAAATGGGCTATACAAATAATATAAATATATACACTAATATGCCTCGCAGTTTGAGCGGGAGGACGTGACTGAACACTCAAACTGGAACGAAAATCCGTAAAAAGTGACGAGGGAAGTCTTTTGGTAAAGATGTATTCATATTGGAGGCTAAAAAGAACATGAAGGACATAGATTTGACCAGTTGCAACTTTGTCTCGCACAAAATGAATATCTATCTCTATATGGTTGGTGCGTTGATGTTGGACAGGATTCGTAGATAAGTACATAGCGATGACATTATCACAATAGACAATAGTTGCTTTTTGTAATGGTGAGTGTAATTCTTGCATTAAATTTCGTAGCCAACAAGTTTCAGCAACTGCATTTGCGACACCTCTATAGTCTGCTTCTGCACTAGACCGGGAGACAATTTGTTGGCGTTTAGAAGACCAGGATAATATATTGTCGCCTAAAAATACACAATAACCACTAGCAGAGCGTCTAGTGGTTGGACATCCTCCTCCCCCCTTCCCCAAATCAGCATCAGAGTAAGAAACGAGCCCAGTAGTGGATGATGGATGAAGCTGAACTCCAAGATCAAGAGTACCACAAACATAACGTAAGATGCGCTTTAAAGCATGGAAGTGTGGTTCCCGTGGGTCATGCATAAATAGGCAGATCTGTTGAACCACATAAGATAAGTCTGGATGAGTGAAAGTGAGATACTGCAGACCGCCTGCCAAACTACGATATAAAGTAGGATCTGAAACTGGTTCACCTGTAGGGTCGAGTTTGGACTGAGTATCAGCCAGAGTGCGACAGGGATTACAATTTGACATATTTTCCCTCTCCAATAGTTCCAACGTATATTGTCGTTGTGATAAAAAAATACCTGTATCATCCCGCGTTGCAACAATACCCAAGAAAAAAGATAGATCACCCAGGTCTTTCATGGCAAATTCTGAGGCCATGAGTGTAATGACACGTTGTATGAGAGCTGTGGAAGATGCGATGAGTATAATACCATCCACATAAAGAAGTAAATAGGCAACCTCTAAGCCCCTGCAAAAAATAAGTAGTGAAGAATCACAACGACTGTGGCGAAAACCAATTGTGGTTATGAAAGTGGCACATCGTTGAAACCAAGCACGAGGTACCTGTTTCAGATTATATAAGGAACGTTGTAACAAGAAAACATGATCCGGGTGATTAGAATCCTTGAACCCTGGAGGTTGATGCATGTAGACCGTTTCATTCAGTTGACCGTGAAGGAAAGCATTTTTACATCAAGTTGATGAATATGCCATTTTCTAGACACGACAATGCTCAAAACAGATCGAATAGTAGTCGGTTTGACCACCAGACTGAACGTCCCATCAAAATCAATGTCTGGTCGTTGGCTTTTTCCGTTAGCGACTAATCTAGCATTGTAGCGCTCGAGAGACCCATCAGCATTATAATTCTTCCTGAATAACCACATAGAATGAACAATATTGGCCCCGACAGGCCTCAGCACAATTAGCCATGTTTTGTTAGTAATAAGAGCATTAAATTTATCTTTCATGGCAATGGTCCAATTAGGAGCTTGAAGAGCTTGAAGGTGTGACCGAGGGAGAAGAGATTCGGTAGTGGTATGGAGATTTAGGCGTTGAATGGGATTGTGAATGCCGACACGAGATCGGGTAGTCATTGGGTGGGAGGGATGATGGGGTGGAGAAGGAGAGCTTGGTGTCGGAATGGGATGGTTAGACGAGGAAGATGTTGTTGATGGTGAGGATGATGAAGGCCTATGAAGAGGAGATGGAGCTGGGGAGGAGTGAGTGGAAAGCGACTCGAATGAGGACTAGTTGTTGAGAGGTGAAGAGTGAGTGTGTGAGGGGCTATCCTCGATGGGGTTGTTGTAGGTAAGGAATTTGATTAGATTTCAAATTTGAATTGATTGTTAATAAGAGCACGAAAATGTAAGAATTTACTAAACACATCAGATTTGTTTCGTAATGGAGAAACCCAAAGAAAATGAGAGTAATGATCTAAGAACAAAATGTAATATCGAATACCACTAGTACTAGGAATAGGAGATTCCTATAAGTCAGAGTGATCAATCTCAAAACATCTAGAAACATGAGAAATAGAACTAGAAAACAGTAATCTAATATGTTTTCCCAGTTGACAAGCTTGGTAATTAAACGAGCTAGATGTTTTATTACATGAAAGAACATGATTTGAAATTAAATTGTTAAGAACATTAGCGCTTGGGTGACCTAGACGCTTGTGGCACAAGGAGGTGTTGTCTGAGAGAAGAGCAACGGGAGGTTGAAAAGATGGAGGAGCTGGATATAAATCACCCGAACTGTCACACCTAAGTAGGACCTGAAAAGTGCCCAAATCCTTCACAGTAAAACCATAATGATCAAATTCAATGGAACAAGATTGTCAGTTGTAAAATGACGAACATAAATTAGATTTTTAATAATATTAGGTGTGACAAGAATATTGTGAAGGTGTAAGGGACGGTGAGGTGAATACAGTTTGGAATAACCGGTATGAGTGACAGGTATAGAGTGACCATTGCCAACAAAAACTGATTTAATGTGCTTCTTATTATTAACAGAAAAAAGTTTACTTGGGCTAGAGGCAAGATGTGAAGTAGCTCCAGTGTCCATGTACCATGATGCATCAGATCCGTCATGTAGAGACATGTAATTGTATGCATGGGCAAGATCAGTAGCCAGTAGGTTGGTCTTGTGTCATTGGAGGGAGCAACTGTTGCGGAGTAGCAAGACCAGGTGAGTTGGTGGTGTGAAACGCAGCCTGTGGTGTTGTTGGAGTCGACGGACTGGGGCCCAAAAGGCCATCGTGAGGCTGCTGTGGGGCTGGTTTACGATACTGATTGAAGTGAGTTGGTCTAGCGGGTCGGTAGGTGGCCCAGTAGGCGGGATTAGCCCAAGTGTATGGTGGCCACAATGGGGAAACAGTCCATGGGTAGTGAGGTATTTGGTTTTGTGAGGGAGTAGCGAGATTATTACCAGATGGATGACTACCACGAGCATTACGACCGCCACATGATGAGCGACCACCACGAGAACCACTAGAGCATTGGGTCTGATCGGCAGTGTAGAGAACCGTCGGTGAGGAGGCATTATCAGTATGCGATGGTTGTTGTTTTGGGCGAGTTCTCTTGAGGCGTTGCTCCTCGGCCACAAGGGCTGATTGGGCTTGGAGTAATGAAGGGAAGGGGTCTCTGTGGCGTAGGATTAGAGCAACTGGTTCATACTGGGGTGAAAGACCATTGAGAAGGTGAGTAACTAAAGTTCTTTCAGGTACTGGGTTTTGAAGATTGGCGAGGAGAGTAGAAAGAGTAATGATTTTTTTACAGTAATCACCTATGTATTGGTCACCTAAAGTTATGGCTTGTAATTCATTATCAATTTCAATAGAGCGAGTATCTTTATTATCACGAAACAGGTTTTCAAGGCTTACCCAAACAGAGTTGGAGGTGGCACCGGGTTTGAGGATGGTATTGAGGAGAGACTACGTAAGGGTGCCATAGATCCAACTTTTGACCATAGCATCAAGGCTATACCAATCTTCATCGGATGCAGAAGTGGGTTTAGATGAACCCTCTAGATGACCAAGAACACTAAAACCATGACAGTGGGTTTCAAATAACTCTCTCCGTCCGTCATAATTTACTTTATTAAGATCCAAAATCAAAGGAATAAAGGTTTTGTTGTTTGAGACACCGTATGGCTTCTGATTTTTTGATGATGTGCTAGTGCCTTGAGGCGTCTGTACCCATGATAGACAAAGAAGTTATGCAAGAAGATGAGGAGGGTAGGAAAGAAGAAATAGAGGTCTGACAACTTGCAGGATCGAGAGGGAGAAATAAGAGGGAATTAATCTGATACCATATTAGAATGATATTTTCCCTTGATTAGCTCACGAAACATTCAAGAATAAATAGATACAAGATACAAAGATTATGGGCTAGGTTTAGCTATTCTAACAAACTGGGCTAACTAAATGGGCTATACAAATAATACAACATATATACACTAATACAAAAAACCACTGTCATCACATCGGGAGACTAACACCACATCAACCGAACATCTTCCTACAACCTCCATCTATTTCAAACTCTTTATTCCCGCCACCTACATCATCACCATCAAGATGAACCCTACCGTAAAGATGCAGATTTATTCAGGTATGCGGTGGCTAGGGTTTGTGTACCATAGATTTGGAAAATGCAGGGGTGAAGTAAGGAGGGACTGGAGGTGGGTCAATCAACGCTTGTTTATATACAGGTCTGAAAGTGGTACCAACATAAGAAAGAGACAATAGAGACGGAGAATTTCTAGATCCAAATTTGTATCTCTATCGCCACCTGCATCATATGTCTTCTATGTTGCCACTTTTGTCTTCCTTTAACTGTTGTAACGAAGATTGACGTCCTTCATCAACGATTGAAAAAAAAACCTTGAAATCGACACACATGCACTTGTAAATCCATGGTGAAAACTCTTCAAAAGCGACACCCACATTGAGTTAGGAAAGATCGAAAACAGGGTTTGTGGTGAATTGATTTTGCTTCACGGTTTCAAATCCACCACTATTGAGCTTCGTTGTTGATTTCAAATTGAGGTACAAGGAATTTAGAGTACAAAAAATTTCTTTGTTTTCTTACACAGAAGGAATGTGTAGGAGGCAGGCCAGATGTTGGGGATAACAATTCTACACTCATCAAGGAAGTAGAGAAAAGAATGCATTGACGTGTTCAAGGAGGGAGGAAAGGCGATACAGAATATTGTCGGTAGTGGAAGGCTGGTGCTGACGATGCCGATGATTTAGGAGTGTTTTCTGATGAAGGTTGTAGACAAGGAAGGGAAAAGGAGTACAGTGGATTTTTTGTTTTCGAAAAAATGTAAATTAAATTAATTTATGTATTTCAACAATTAAAAAAATACAAAATATAAATCATAAGGGCATAATTGTCTTTTTAAATGAATACGGATCAAAATAAATAAAAAGATCCAATTTTGAACCATTGTTATATTATTAAACTTTTTGGACCAAAACCATATAATTTTACCAACATACAGACCATTTTTACAATTTTTTCTAAAATTAAATTATTCAAAGATTCAAAAGCAGAAAGTTATTCATATAATAATATGAATTTTCCGCGTTTATTCACTGGTTAACCCTTCTAAAAACTATTTATCAAGACTTTTATCACGTGTTTGGGTGTGAACGCATGTTACGTAACAATCATATTGACCCGCTAACTATCGCCAAACTTCGCACTATATTACAATTTAGACCATCATTTGTATAGTATCTGCCGTGCTAAAAAATTTATATATTATCTATTACAATATTTCAATTAGGTTCTCTATTTATTTAAAATCTCAGATTAATATTCTTTCATATTATGATATAAAATAAATATAATATAAGAAATATATGAATAAAAATCAGTATCATTTTCAAAAATCATATTATTAACAAGATTACAGAACAATATTCAATTGATATCGATAGTAAACACTAATAAATTTTATTTTATTTTAATAAATTTCTTTGACTAACAATTATTTAAAAATGAAATGTTAATAGTATAAAATAAGAAAAAAACAACTCCTATGTCAGTGAGTACATTTCAAAGAGTGCCCATAGGCCATAGGATTTGAAGATTGCCATGGAGCTTCCTATTACCTACCCTATTTGTATTCACCACCTGCAATGATCTCTATTCTCTGAAGTCTATAAATATGCCAGAGTCATAAAATCAAACTCACCAAAACATGAAGAAGTCTCAACTAAACTCTTCTGTCTTCCTCTTTATTTTAATTCTTTCATTTTCTGTTTCATGGGCAGCATTATCTTCCATTCTTGAGGTTACACCAGGTTCTCAAGATTTCGTAGGCTGCCTACAATCCCACTCCAATAATGTTACCTCCATATCTCAAGTCACTTTTACCTCTCGCAATGCTTCTTTCCTACCCACTTGGCAAGTGCATGTCCAAAACACTAGATTCCTTAAACCTTCCACTCGTAAGCCATCAGTCATCGTGACACCAGTAGATGAAACACTTGTCCGAACGACTCTATTCTGTGCCAAGAAACATGGGTACGAGCTCAGGATCAGGAGTGGGGGCCATGACTACGAGGGCCTTTCATACACTGCTGATGTTCCCTTTGTTATGCTTGATTTCACCAACATGAGGTCTATAGACGTGGATGTGGCAAACAGGACTGCGTGGGTCCAGGCAGGGGCTGCACTTGGTGCACTTTATTACGCTATTTCTCAGAAAACCGATACCTTATATTTCCCGGCAGGTGTTTGCCCCACAGTGGGTGTTGGTGGTTACATGGGCGGTGGTGGCTATGGAAACCTGTTGAGGAAATACGGTACTGCTGCTGATAATGTTCTGGATGCTCGCTTCATGGATGTCAATGGAAATATTCTTGACAGGAAGTCCATGGGCGAAGATTTGTTTTGGGCAATTCGAGGAGGCGGTGCTTCCAGTTTCGGAATCGTTCTTGCATGGAAGCTGAGGTTGGTTGCAGTTCCAGAAAAAGTAACTGTCTTTTTACTGAATAAAACTTTGGAACAAGGGGCAACAGAACTCTTCCATAAATATCAAACCGTTATACCAGCTATTGATAGAAATTTACACATGAGAACACAGGTGTTCGGTGAATATATCGGCAACACTACCAAGAAAACCGTCAGAATTATGTTCGAAGGAATATATCAAGGCACAACCGACACATTGCTTCCATTGCTGGACGAAAAGTTTCCGGAGCTTGGTGTTACACGAGAAATCTGTGAAGAAATTAAAATGGTGCAGTCGACCCTTGTGTTCTGGGGATTGCCAAGCTCCACCCCAACTGAGATTCTCACGAACCGATCAGCCATAGCCAAGATTAACAACAAAAGTAAATCCGATTACGTACGGAAACCAATCCCCATAAGTGGGCTCAAAAAGATATGGAGAAAGCTCATGGAAAACGACCAATCAGCGTTTCTTATGATCAATCCTTTTGGTGGAAGGATTGCCGACTTCTCAGAGACAGCAATTCCATATCCGCATAGAGCTGGAGTCTTGTTACAAATTCTCAAGAGTGTTAATTTTAATGGTCAAGCTTCAGACACAACCCCTGTATCACTTAGGAGGATAGCATGGATTCAAAGTTTGGATGAGTTATTAACGCCTTATGTGTCAAAGAATCCGAGGGAGGCATATTTCAACTACAATGATCTTGATTTTGGTGTTGGAAGTGATAATTATGAAGAAGCAAGTCTGTGGGGTGAAAGGTACTGGAAGAGGGATAATTTCAAGAAGTTGATTCGAATCAAGGCCAAAGTTGATCCGTTGAATTTCTTTAGGCACCCACAAAGTATCCCAGTTTTCTCAACACCTCTCTCCGACATGTGAAACTCCTCGATGGAAGAAAGATCCAAAGTATGAATTTAAATTTTTAATTTTTCTTTGTCGTGAATAAACTACCAACAGGTTTTACTTTTTGTTAGTTTCGTTCCATTTTTTCTTATGGTTTCCGACGTTATAAATGAATAAGTCAAATTTCTTTTACTGCCTACTTAGTGATCATGCATTAATTAAATCTTCTCTTTTGTTCCAAAAAAAATATAAAACTTCTATCCTATCTTAAAAATGCAACATTATCTTGATTTTATAAAATTAATTATTAGCATGCTAACAATCCTCATAAATGTAATTAATGGGGTAGGTGAACGAGTGGGTCATGATTATGTAGGGTGGTTAGTTTTGCAATGACCAATGTGCATGTGTTCTTTATTATAAGAAATTAAATATGCTTTTATTTTTATTTCTATAAATCCTTATATTTAATTAAATGATAATATATATAGTATTAAAATATTATTAAATCAATATTAAATGTTAAATATGTTACTATTTAATTAGATAGGAAGATTTGTAAGATCAAAAATAGAATGATATTTAATTTATCTTATTTTTATTTTTATAAATCATCATACTCAATTAAATGATAACATATATCATGTTAGTATATTAAAATATTATTAAATAAGCATTAAATGTCACACATGTTACTATTTAATTATATAGAAAGATTTATAAAAACAAAAAATAAGAAAATATTTAATTTATCCAAAGATTGTTGCAGATATAATTAGTTCCAATATATTTATCTTTTCAGAATATATCATAGATTTGATGAAACTATTTAAAAAATATGTGGTACAGCTACTCCACTGCCTTAACAAAATGCATGCATACAAACATAAACTCTCTCTTGTCGACGTGGGAAATTAGTTTATTTACAAAGTGTTATATTGTAATTATGATATGGATAAATATCAACGTCATAGAGAATAATATGTTTCTTTATACAACGGATCGGATACCTATGGATCAACTTTATATATATATATATATATATATATATATATATATATATATATATATATATATATATATATATATATATATATATATATGGTTGAGTTCAATTGAGACAATCATATTTTGTGAGATATGAGGACAAAATCTAAACCATTCAAGTACCATGATCTATGGCTGAGATTAAATCAAAACAAAACATAAAGAGGCGGTGGCATTTATGTAATTTTTCAAACTTTAGGATTAGTGAAAAACACGGAGGGGTGATAACGTAAATTTACTTTTAATTGATTTGCAATTGTGATTCAAACAGTTTTATTCATTCTTCACGCTCCGGAAAAACCCTCACCTACCACCGAACCCTAAAAATCATATTTCTTCGTGATATGCAATCTCGATGGAAGAACTGAATATCTTTCAACTTTCTCTTATTCTTGATTTTGATTTTGCTTCGCATTGATCTTCCTGTCATCATTAAATCGATTGCGATTTTAATTATGATACTTTTCTCCAAAACCCCTCAATAAAACCCTAAGAAACTGATTCTGGTTCTTCTAAAAACCAAATCTTGAATACCTCTGATTTTGGATCTCTTTATTCTGATTATGATCATCAAGAATGAATATTTCAACAATCGGGTAAGATGAAACTAACATATCCTTTAGTTTATTTTTTATGAGTTTGATTTCTATGAGTTCAATGTTTATATGATTTTTCTTTCTATAAGATTTCAATTTCTATGAATCTATGGATTATTGATTTATTTTTCATGATTTGGTAACTAATGGAATCTCCTGTTTGTTGTAAAGCTTTAGAATGTTATTGACTTTTTATGTTTGCAATTAGTCTGAGTTAACTTGTTTCAAATTCGATTGACTTAACAACATTATATCTTACTAGATATTTATTCTGGGTTTTATGCTTGTAAATATTAGTAGAATGCTACAATGATTAATGTTTGTTGTTAATTTAAGATATTTTTTAAGAACATATATTTTGTTAGTCTTCTGGTTAATATGTATGTAACGATAACTGATTAGTGTATGATTTTTCTTGGAAAATAAGAAATAATGTAATTTTATTAAAATACATTACAACAAAGTTACTTTTTTTAAGTAGGATGAACTTGCTTTAGTAATCCAAGGAACTTATAACCAATTATGGTGTATTGTTAATGTGACAGATCTAAAAGTATTTTGGTAACATGTAAGTAAGTGGAAATGTGGAATTTTGACTTAGGTAAATAAGGTTTTCTATAGAATAAGAAGCTACATATTTTATGTTACATGTATGCTGCAAAGTATTATATACATACAATAAACAAGCACAAGAACAAAAAAAATTAACAAATCAAAGGAATAAGGAATGGTTGATAAGGAGGCTCATTAAAAATGGTGAGGGAATTGATCGATGCAAGGAACACATTAAAATGATGTGAATAAAATTTCTGGAAGATTTAGAAATCTTTGATTATGTATGACATGGTAGTGTTTTGTTTGTTTGAATGTTGGTTATCTTTTTAATTTTGAACAGTTGGTATGGTTTTTTTGAATGTCTGGTGAATGTTTCATAGAATAATAGTCATGGTTAAAATATATTTATGATTTGAACAATCAGGAATGTCATGCTTTTATCATGCATTTAACTCCATAAAAAATTGATTCTAATTTCATCTTTTTCGAATTTCATCTTGCTGATTATGATTCATATATTTTCAGACTTCATCAAGATAAAATTGTGATTGCATCGAGACTTCATCGATTCAATCAATTTTCAGATACATCTCGTTCGAATTTGTGTTCTAATTCTAATTTTGATCTATTTTCACCGTGTAAAAGAAATTGACAGGTTCTTTCTTCTCCTTTAATTTGTTATCTTGTAATATCTCCTAAATCCTAATTTCTTTTCAAACCTAATTTTTTTCTTGATAATTTTGTATGGATTTTATAATTCCAACAAATTAATGTTTCTTGATAATTATAGATAACATGTGTTGCTTAATAATACAAACCTTGATCATCATCATCATCATAAACTTGATATTTTTAGAATATTATGTTGCTTGATAATTCCAAAATATAGCATTCTACAATTTTTTTGGTGATGCTTTATTATAACAACTTTGATCCCCATCATGAACTTGATAATTCCAGTAAAGTCTACGTGTTCTGGAATGTTTTATGTGATATCCCAATTCTTCTATGAAGTATAATGTATGTTTTAGTATAATTTTAGATATGTTCTAAATTGTAATGTATGATTTATTTGAACACTCTGTATATTTTGTATTGATATTTATTTTATATATATATATATATATATATATATATATATATATATATATATATATATATTCTTGATTGTTATTATGTTATATTTTAATTACTCTAATTATTATAATGTATGTTCTTGTAGAATATTCTACATATTATGAAATGTTATTACATGATATTCTTGTTATTCTATGAGTTGAAATGTGTGTTTTAATATAAAATTCTATATATTAAGTTTGCTATTATGTGATATTGTAAAAACTCAAAACCCTAGAATACATAATCATCAAGCTCGATTTTCAACTATTTCTGAATCAACACGTTTTTCGTGATTATATATATATATATATATATATATATATATATATATATATATATATATATATATATATATATATATATATATATATTTTCAGATTTCAACACGATAAAAAATCAAACAAATCACAGAAATGCCTCATTATATAGATTCATATTCGAATTATACACCTGATCATTCCCCACTTCACAAAAAGGTATTGATTTTGTTTATATTTAAATTATAACTTGGTAATAAAATTTTTATGATTTACGTAACTAGGGTTTATGATATAGTTATTCTGATTTATAAATCAACAACAATTCAAGAAGTTTTGTTCTACATGCTCTTAAATTATCCTTAATTTTGATTCTAATTATTATGATTTCATCTAGCAATTTTAATTATGATTTTGATTCAAAACAACAATAGTTAGCCTTATCTACTCTGATTTGAAGAAGTAACCGAGTCAAGGATAAATGATTCAAAAAAAAGTTCTTAAACAAAGTAACATTGTGATTCCAATGAAGACAATATATGAGTTATTTAAGGTATTATGTGGATTGATTATCTTCTGGCATAAATTTAGTATAAAGTTTTTTCAATTTCGATATTCTGTGTATTCTTATTAGTATAATCTAAATTCAAATGTTATTGCGTTACTTAATTAGACGATACAATACAAATAGAGTTTTAGGTTTTGCTGTCTAAATTCTTTTTTTTTTTTTCTAAACTACTTGATTTGAACCTTTCGGTGAAGTAATGTGTAATAGTCTAAAAGTATTTGATATATTATGAAGTTATGTGAAATATTGTAAAATTTTGTGTCATATTCTAATTATGTTCGAAACAACTTGCTTTCAACCTTTTTGTTAAGTAATACATAATATACTGTACGTTTTAGACATTCTGATTTTGTTCGAAAAAACATGTTTTGTACACTTTCTTAAGTAATGTTTAATATATGATTTTAGACATTTTGATTTTGTTGGAAACAACACTTTTTGAACATTTTTTTTATTTCTTGTTTATATTCTAGTTTTATTATTTTAACAAAAGTATGGTTTATTTTTTTGATGTAGGTGAAATGAGGAATTATCAAATAAAAGGAAAAATGAGTTTTTGATCCTAAAAGAAAGCATGCACAACAAGGTCTATCATTAAAAATAGATAAAGGCAAAAAAAAGACGTAGTTCATGGTACCTTGTCAGATAACTCATCAACTGATCAAAGACGCGCCAACAGAGTATAAAACAAGTATATATGACAATATAGTTGTAATTTTAGAAAATAAGATGTATAATGTTGATATTCAATTTGTGTTATGTATTTTAAAGAATGATACATGTAATGTTATAGTTTATGTAATGTAATGTTAGTAATATCATATGAGTTTAAAATTAAACTTTGTGTGTATAATATTCTTTAGAGTAATATTCTATATTTTATGTTATATTAAGTAGATATATAATATTCTAATAGAATAATATTATATGTTGTGTGTTTTCATAAGTGTATAATTAGAATATTCTAACAGGATAATGTTCTAGGTTTTCAATTGAATAAGTTAATATAATACTTGAAAATAATATGTATATATAGAATATTCTACTAGAAAAATGTTATATGTTATCTCTTTACAAAAGTAATATTCATAATATTCTAATAGAATAATGTTGTTGGATTATCTAAGTTATATGTGGAATATTTTGATAGAATAATACCTAATTAAATTTAGGCTTGTTTAAAACTTATTGATATGTTATTATTCTAGTTATTCTAAGAGAAAATGACAAAAATAGCTATTTACACTAATTGCATTACAAAAATAGCCAAAAAAAATCGAAATTACAAAAATAGCCTCCAATTTCGCAGATGAGAAGGTTCCATCTGCGAAATGACCTTCTCATCTGCGAAAGTACAAGCACTTAAAGCACAGCTGTGTTTTAGGTGCTTGTACTTTCGCAGATGAGAAGGTCCATCTGCGAAATGGCTCTCATCTGCGAAATGCCCTCGATTTTGAGTATAAAAACGTTTTTTTTCTCCATTTTTCACCCTTCTCTACACAAAAACTCTCTCTAACTTTGGGCTTCTCTCGGAATTTTGGCTAGTTTTTGAAGAAAATAGAGGATTACGTCAACAATCCCGCAAATATGGTTAGATTTTAACTCTTTTAGTGTTAACAATCTATTTATTTTATCATTTGTTGTATTATTTAGTGTTAAAAAAGGATAATTTTGTTGTGTTTGATAGTTTTACTATTTTTTTAGTATATACTTGAAGTTTAAATGCAAGTAGAGACAAGTAGAGACTGCGTAGATAATGTTTACAACTTGTTATTTTTGTTGTTTTTTTAGTTGTTGTATAACCTGAAATCTTGTATATTCTTATCGTATAGTTGTTTATATAAAGTGCAAAATAGTCGTTTGTATATATATTTGTCGTATAAGTAAAACATTTGTATAAGTTGAAAATTTGTCGTATATATATTGTTAGAAATTGTTTGTGTTTGTCGTATAAGTATAACGTTTGTATAAGTTCAAAATTTGTCGTATATATATATATTGTTAGAAATTGTTTGTATTTGTCGTGTAAGTTGAAAATTTGTATAAAGTTGTCGTATAACTTGCAAAATTGTTAATTTGGTTGTCGTTTTATTTTTAAATTTTTTGTTTATATGGTTATAAAATGTTAGTTTTAATTAGAAAGATAAAAATTGTTTATATATTTGTCGTTTAAGTTGAAAATTTGTTTAAGTTGAAAATTTGTCGTTGATATATTTGTCGTTTAAGTTGAAAATATGTTTAATAAAATGTTTATATAATTATGTATGATATTGTTTTCTATCGTAAATATATTTGTTGTATAACTTGGAAAATTGTTTATATATGTGTATGTTATTGTTTTTTATCGGAAATATATATATTAGTAATTAAGAAATTGTATTTGCAGTTCGTAATCATATATTTTAAAAAAAAATATTTTTTAGTTATCTAATTTGTTTTTGTGTTTTTTTTGCAGCATGATTTTAGTTTAATGAATACGAAAGCCTTTGCGAACTTAAAAGGCTCTGGCGGTAACATATGAGAAGTATTTGAAGTTTTAGATGATACCCGACGTGCTATTTTCAGAGATACCGTCTTTGGTTATTTTATTGATGTCCCTCGTTTACAATGGGACGCATTATTGTTTCATAAAATGTTCCTTCATCAGATCCGACCGGATCCTGTTTTATCTCCAGATGGAATAAAACGTTTATATTTTTGAGTAGGCAATACGAAAATGGTTTATGGGCTGGAAGAGTTTTGTTTGATTACCGGCTTCAATTTTGGGGAGTATCCAAAAAACATTGGGAGAAAAGGGTCGGAAAAATTAATAAGCAGTAAAAAAAAGATGTTTATTGCGTGAACGGCTATTTCCGAACCATACTAATAGTTCGGTGAAAATCGGCGACCTGAAACGTTTAATTTTAAATCGAACATTCCTAGCACTTGACGACCTTGATGCAGTTAGAGTATGTTTGATATACATTTTGTGTGAAGGTTTTTTGGGTAAAGAAGTTAACGATCGGGTGCCACAAGATTGGTTTTTTTTGGCTGAAAATTTGGATCTCTGGAACAGGTATATTTTGTTTAAGTTAAAAGTTCTATTTTATTAAAGTTATAATTTATATAATAATCAATTTTGTTTTTTTGTTTTGTTAGCTTCGCTTGGGGTAACTATCTCTGGGATTTTACTTATGTTGACCTTGAGGATACATGGAACAAAATACATAACTATTTATCACTTTCTGAGCGTGGTCAAACTTTAAAGTACTCCGTCTCAGGATTTACGGCTACAATAAGGGTATAAAAATTTTCTTATATTTAAATTGTTTTATTGTTATGTTTTTTATTTTAATTTTAACTTTTATTACTGTAATTGTAAAAAATTGTAGATATGGATATATGAGATGATTCCGGCTGTTCGTGCATGTGGATTTGCATCGAGAAAAAATAAAGACTTGCCTCGGATGAAACGATGGAGTGGAACAAAAAAATTAAAATGGGTTGACGTGAACAAGATTTGGTCAAAGATGCGGGTTTAAAAATATTTCGTTTATTATTAATAAACTTGATTATTATACTTTTATATGCATTTTTAATATGTTTAATTTTTTAGGAGGGGCTACCACCAAGACAAAACATGTTACCGGGTGATGGTGAGATGACATCTTTTTATTATATGTCATTTCAAGAGTATGTATATGGTGAAGGGAAAGCAGTTCCATCCCCAATACGGGACCATTTTAGGAGACAAGACGAATCTTCGTCTAGTATGTCGTCCAGTGGTCGCTCTCATGGTAGAGGTCGGGGCAGTGGGAAACACAAGCTAGACGAGGTGTTGAAACGACTACATGCACTGGAGCAGAATGTGTTTATGAACCGACAATCTACAGAGGTTTTTGTTGAAGAAGTGAATAATGAACAATTTTGGAACGACATTATTTTTGATGATCCGACAGTGTCACAAAGAAATTATGATGAACAGGTTAGTTACACGCTACATTATTTATTAAATTTTATTAACATATATGAATACCTGTGTTCATATTTTATATTTGAAAATATAGGTTGTGCAAGATGAAGTGATGAATAAAAACAATACAACTGAAAATGTTTTTGGTGATATTCAAGACGACAAGGTTGTTATAGATGTTACCTTTACGATTTTAATAATTACTTTTTAATAAAGTGTCTTTCGTTATTAAGTAAAAAGTTATATTTTTAATGTAGGTGTTGGAGGAGAGGAATGAGTATGCGGGGAACAAATTTGATGATGATGTGTTTGATGTAAATGATTATAGTGAAGTTAAAGAGGTTCTTATAGTTACATTAATATAAATATTTTGTTTATTTAGATATTATTGTTTATTAAATTATGTGTATTTCGTTATTAAGTATAAAGTATTATTTTTAATGTAGGAGTGGGAGGAGAGGAATGACAATGCAGGGAACAAATTTGATGATGATGTGCCGGACGAAGACGAACTAATAATAACGGGAATTGTAGATTATTTTGATGATGATGATGACAAAGAAGTTACACCCGATAAACCGAGGAGTCGAAAACCATCACAATATTTGTGCCCTCCTTACACCGAGGTATTCGTTTTATTTATAAACTAATGATTTTATGTTTATGTGAATTATCTGAAAGATATAGATTTAAACGTTTGAATATTGTTTTTAGTTGCACACGACACCGAAGCAAAAAAGAAGAACAAAAAAGAAGGTTGATATCAAATCAACAAGCCCCATTCCTCCTCCAGTTTTTGGTGTTGCTCATGACTTCTCCATGTTGCGCCTGCAACCTTACGTAGCAGGCGGTGAGGCTGTCATCCAAAATTATGTATTGCATTCATATGATGTCCAGCATCATTTGTTTAATTTCGTGTTAGATAGAGATTTTTGGAGCTCATTGTTTGGGCATACACACGACGGATGGTTGGAGTCAGCGGTAAATTAATTGTTAATTAATTATTTTAAAAGTTAATTGTTTTTTAGTCAATAACAAAACTATCATGTGTGCAGCATATAACCATTTGGTACCGACTATTGATGGAGAGACGGTTTGAGAGCGACCGACATATAATAATGCCTCCAAATTTTTTTGTTTCTCACGCTTTGGAAGAAGGACAGGACTGGAGGGCGTTTATGGCTGGTATTGCTACGTACCCCAACTTCATGGTTGTTTGGTGGAATGTTGATACGGTAAACTTAATAGTTTATATTGAAAATAATATCGTTTTTTTGTTATGTTTTTGTATTGTGATGTAAATAAACATAATTTTATTTTCTGATCCTTATACAGGTCTTATTGCCGATTCATTCATCCCCTAATCATTGGCTATTTGGGGAACTACGATTAGCGTCAATGGAAGTGCATATTTATGACAGTCTTGGTAGAGGGGCTTATGAAAAATTCAAATCTGAAGGAATCTTTTCCAAATTTGAACGTCAGGTGGCAAATTATTTGGACAAGATTAAGTATTGGGCCCGGAGGAACATCCCAAGGATTCCATTGAATATGTAATTCATTTATGAAGAAAATGTTCCCCAACAAAGTAGTCATTTGGGAGATTGCGGTGTTTTTGTTTGTATGTTTATGGAGCAATTGGTTTCAGGTCAACCAATACGTGTTCTTATTGACCCAAAGAACGCAGCTTTAGAGTTCCGTCTACGGATGGCAAAAATTATTTGGGGGTCTAGTCTTGGTCCTATGTAGTTGGATTATATAAATGTATATATAAATTAATGTTGGATTTCATTATTAGTTTATTTTTACAGTTTACTCAACGGATGACAAAAAATATAATGCTACGACAATTACAACAAATTAATGACCTACTAATTACTTATCAATACATACAACATAAGAACGACTACAACATTTGTTTTAACGTTACAAATACAACAATTTATTGACCTAACAACTTCAAAACCATAAAAACAATATTGAAAAGCTTACAACTTGTAAACAAGAACTGCCAAGAACAACACCCAACTACAAACCAACGCTATCTTTAACTTCTTATTTTCTGATTGAAAGAGCTTATTAGAGTTAGCTACTTTAGCTATTACCATAGAAGATTGGTCCTTCTCTTCATCAACCCAACTGATAAACCCGCATTTTGGTCCCTGTTAAATTTAATATTCACAGTAAGAAAAAAAATTTATGATGTAAACACGAGGGTTTAAATTTGAATGACGTTAACAACATGATACCAAATATGGGCAAGCGTAAAACAATCTTCCTGGGTTTTTAGTTGTACCCGAAATCCTAACGATACGTTCTCCTCCACAATTGCAGTATGCCATTAGCCTTCTTTTTCTTTTAAATCGGAGTTACTTTCTCAGTTAAATTTTTCATAATGAGTGACACCCATTTATAGAAGAAATCATATTACAGACAATTCTTTTTGACTATGAAATGAACTGGTTTGACTATGAATTCAAAAAGTTGAACTATGAAATGCAGACAAGTACATTCTGTAGTATTGTCATGTCGGTCAGTGAAATTTGACTATGAAATGAACTGGTTTGACTATGAATTCAAAAAGTTGAACTATGAAATGCAGACAAGTACATTCTGTAGTATTGTCATGTCGGTCAGTGAAATTTGACTATGAAATGAACTGGTTTGACTATGAATTCAAAAAGTTGAACTATGAAATGCAGACAAGTACATTCTGTAGTATTGTCATGTCGGTCAGTGAAATTTGACTATGAAATGAACTGGTTTGACTATGAATTCAAAAAGTTGAACTATGAATTTAAAAGGTTAAACTATGAATTTTGATCAGTAGAGATACAATATTTTCTATTTATAATTGCATTTGTTTCATATTGCATTTGTGTGATGATTGTAGAGCACTATCATCGGTATTGAAAATGAGTAGTTACAGCGAAAGAACCTTTTCTCAACTACCAATTTTCTTGCATAACCTTCAAAGAACAAATCGTAATACCTTCACAGCCATTAAGAAAACCGATACCAACTGCTTTCAATTCTGTTTTGTGGCTTTAGGTTGCGTGGTATAACATACTTCTTTTATTGAGTTATATAATATTTCATGGTAATGTATCTCGATTAGTTTTTACTTATCACTAATAAGTGTTCGTTTTTATGTAGATTCGTACCTTCCTTAGGTGCATGATATCGCTGATATATGTGGGTTATTTACCCCTTCTTGGGAGCTTTCTGACAACAATGTACTTCGCAGTGGCTTTAGATGGAAATCATGAACCACTACTCTTAGCAATTGGTTTGGGAACCTTACAGTGTGAAGAATCATGGAGATGGTTCATGATGAGGTTAAGAGATTGTTTAGGTGAGGACATAGAGGTTGGTTTCATAAGCAACATGTGTGATAACATAGACTTTGGTGTTGAGAGTGCCTACCCAGATTCCTATCATGGATATTGTCCTAAAGATATAGCTCGAAAGATACGTGAGTCTGTCGGACATAACAATACGGAAGTCGAATCGTTGTTTTGGAAGTCATGCAATGCATATAGCGTTGATGATTTTTACTTGTGTTTGGAAAGGTTGCAAAGTACATGTAGGAAACCACCTGTCTGCACCTTGCTTATGAGTCCAATTTACTGGCTTGATGATATACCGATTTCAAAATGGACAAGAGCATTTTTCCCAAAAATACGTTATAATGTTAAATCGATTGACGTCCCTGAAATTTTGCAAATTATATCCTCACGTGAGTTTCCTATAACAACAATAATTGAGTTAACCACCACGTCGATACAATCAAAGTATGCTGAATGGGCCGAACTGGCTGGTAAGGGAGATTGTTATATTTAGTTTTTTTTTATTGTGCTACTATTTTTATTAAAATATCAAATTTTACAGGGAGGTTGTCTGGTGGGTTGACCCCTTACGTTGAGAGTAAGGTTCAAAAAAGTCTCAACAAGTCTTATAATTGTAATGCAAGACGTTTGTATGGGGATACATTTGAAGTCGATGACACTTTTGCCACCAGCAACGTACAACTTGAACGAAGGGTATGTAGTTGTGGTAAATGGCAAAAAAGCGGTATACCATGTGGCCACGCTATAGCATGTCTAAGAACCCGTACATCTGAGTCCATTCAGAGAATGGTTGATTACAAGTTCACTAATTATGTGTATCGACTTGCATATGGATCTGAGTTGGTGAATACTATACCATCACATGTGCATTGGGAAATACCAAATGAAATGGTGGTCCTGTTACCTCCCTCAATACAGTAGTTATTCATGTAGCACCTTTATGTTTTATGTAGTATTATGTATTAGTTTTTTATGTACCCCATTTTTATTTTAGTGTTGTGTTACGTATTAGTTATCCATGTACCCAGTTTATATTTTATGTCGTATTATGTGTTTAGTTATTTATGTACCCCATTTATATTTTATTGCGTTCTATATATTGGCTATTGACGAAACAACATATATTAAAAGAAATGGACGTTTATTAAATAGTAACGACTAGACACATACAACAACAATTAACTTAAATAACGAAAAACAATTAACTTAACCAACATGCATATTAAAAATAAGGGACATTCTTTAAAAGATTCCATGCATCTAAGTGGGTAAACTCGCTACCATCATATTCAAAACGGTATAGTTCCAAAGCCACCTGTCGTAGAATGTCTTCATCCGTATTTGCATGTTCGTTATCCAACTTGTTATAAATACGTTGAAATTGTTTCACCTTCATTTTCATATCCAGAAACTTCGCTTTGACATCTCTTCTTCTTCGATATTGAGTGCGGTTTATTAAATGGTGAAACAAATGACAGACACGAGACCAAAATGATCCAGCACGAACTTGTGGGGGACCCAGTGGAAAATCCACCTCTACAGTTGTAATCCAAGCTTGAACCAAAGCGACCTCCTCTGCGTTACTCCATATATGTGGTGAGTCCATAATTGCAAGGAGGGAAGTAATACAATACAATTACAACGGATACTGAAATCTATTTATAACGACTCCTTACTTTCCTGGTGCAATGACTTGTCAACTCAAGCAGCAATGTATTGTGTTGTCATTCAACCGGGGATGAATTGTCAACTCGAACGGTGATCTGTTGTGTTATAATTATAGTACACTGCATTCGTCAGTTAATTTTGACTATGAATTGCAAACATATTAGAAGATTGGACTGCGATTTTGTGTAGAAACTACTATAAATTGACCTTAAATTATATGCAATACTTTATTAAATTAACCAATAAAGTTGTTCAAATATTGTTTTTTAGATTCTACTCTCTTTGTTTCAATCAAAATGAGTTCTATATCATGGAGCAATGAAGAGTTATGGGTTCTTACACATGCTTATATTCATGTGTACGAGACAAGCAAGTTGAACGATCCAATGTTTTGGAGTCGTTTAACCAATATTTTCAATGCTGAAAACCGAATGGCTATAAGAAACGATCGTGACGAACTAGACATCTTAGCAAGATGGTATGAAATGAAAACCGAAGTTCTATTATTCAACGATCTTTATATCAAAATTAACAACACCCGTTTAAATGCTACTGAGGATGTCATCTTGGAAGCTGCTAAGGAGGAATACAAGTCATTAAGTAACGGGTTGGAATTCCAGTTTGAAGCCCCTTGGAATATTTTGAAATATATCCCGTTTGTTTAAAATCTATTTTAGTTTATTATTTGAGTACTAGGTTATTTTCATGTACTAGGTTATTTTCATGTATTTCTTATGTATTTCGTATGTATTTTGTTTGTTTAAAATCTATTTTAGTTTATTATGTGAGTACTAGGTTATTTTCATGTATTTCGTATGTATTTCATTTGTTTAAAATATATTTTAGTTTATTATGTGAGCAACTCGTATGATTAACTTGAGTTAATAAATGGCCATTGCATTAGTTATCACAATATATTAGAATACATTAGTAACAAGGATTCCATGAACCATTAAAAACATCACAACAATTACATAAAAAACAACGACATAATACGAACAAAGCATTAACGTAAAACACAAGTCCATGGGTTATTCTTAACACAAAATTAGAGCGGTCTACTTGAAATACTGTTTATCTCTAACAACCTTCCAAACTTCCTCATATTCGAAGTCTCTGCCGTCATCCTCACAGATGTAAAACTCTGTAACAACTTCCAAGAACTCTTCTTCATCACGATAACGAACATTGTTACGTTTCGCATAACTACATGCTCGATTGAACCATGTCACTTCTTCCTTTACATCCGTCCACTTAGTAACAACATCTGATTTTTCTCTTTTTTGTCCTTCTCCCATCTTATGGTTAAACAAAGATGTGATGCGACTCCATTCATCACCAATTAGGCAATGCGGGGGAGCAAGTAACAATTCACCATCCGTAACACTTAGCCAGCATCGTGTTAGAACTAACACCTCGTTTGTCGTCCATGGCCTTTCAGAATTGGAACCAGGTACTTCATTCGAAGAACTTGCTGCATTCGACGACATTTCTAATAATGGGAATTCGTTGCGTTTAGGTGATTTGGGTGTTTGGTTTATAGATCTTAAACATCTATTTATATAAATAAATAGACTATGAATTAATACTTTGACTACGAAATGGTTAATTTGGACTACGATTTTCAGCTTTATGCAGTGTTTTGTCATGTCAAACTGTCATTTATCTCTTGTCACTTAAGGGTCCCACTGGGATGTGCAGGTTACTACAGTGACTTGTCATTACTGTCTAGTCATTTCAAAGTTGGACTTCTCATTACTGTCTAGTATGTATAAATACCACTTATTGCTCCAGTTTAATACAATATCGACTTTATTATGAGTTCCTCACACAAATTCGAAATTTGCTAATGCAACGAAGTAGATTGTTACTACTGTGATTCGGTAGACCCTTTTTTTACACCCTCTTCAGCCGGGCCATATATGTCACATGAAAAATTTGAAGAATTAAAGAAGGCTGAAGCACAACAAGAAGAGGACAAAGAGTCATCCCGACTTCTCACTCAACTTGCTAATGATATAGATTCGGAATGCAAACAAGCTCAAGAATGGATTGACCTCAATAAAAACAAAATCAAAGAGCATAAAGATTGGATAAAAAAGAGTAAGAAGGCAATCAAAACGACTGAAAAACGGCTTGCTGAGAAGGATGAGCAATTGATACACATTATGGTAAAAAAGGATCGTTTGGAAGACAAAATGAGAATTATGGATGACTATATAACAATGGAGAAAGAGAAGTACCCGTTGCAGTTCCCTGAGTTTAAAAATTAGTTAAAAAGTTGTTGTAATATTATCATGAAACATATTAGGTTGCCAAAGGATCGTTTGTTGTTTTTTTTAAATAACATGTTGTAACTGTTAAAATAAATCTGCAAACTATATTTTATAATATAAATGCTTCATTCATTGTTATAATCAACAAACTTAACTAAAATATGAAAGCATAGCAATGTCTTGTAAGAGTTAATGAAAATATTACAATACATAATAAGCTAACAACTCGTCATTACTCTTAATTTCAAGGTTGTTTTATATAAAAATCAGCGTTATAGGTTTGTGAGCAACCCGCTGAACCACCAATATTATATGCCATTTCTGCAGTAGAAATAATGTGACCTGCTCTGCTACCGGACGCCCTTCCAGTACAATTATTTCTCGTGTGTCCTAGTTGACCACATGTAGAACACTCTTTTATAATTGGACCCTCGCCTTGGGATGGAATGCGGTCTGTGTTTCTTGGCCTGCCTGGCTGACGTTTATCCATTATAGGTGGCTTAACAATCATCAAATCATCGGGGATCTCCCATTCAGATGGCTTCGGCAGAGGGTTTATTGATTCCTCATATGTTTTCCTCAGTGTTTCGGTAAGGTAAGCATTTAATGCAAACCTCGAGCAGTCTTGGTAATTGTTCACTGTTAAACATCTTATGACATGACCACAAGGTATCCCATCAAGTTGCCAATGCCTACATGTACATGTCATATGTTGAAAATCAACAATCACATTTTGTGCCCCCTTTTTGACCTCGCATTTCGTATTTGAGATCATGCGAACATCCCATTTGGTAAAAGTTTTCTTGTTTTCTTTTACAACTTCATCCACCCAAGGGGTAAGTGTTGTTGTTGCTTCCGCTAAAAAAACAGCCAAAATGAAGAAGTTAAGATCAATAACATCAAAACTAATAAAACATTAATATTACAAATTTACTTAATACCTGCAAAGTTACGTCTTTGAAACCACCATTGTTGCATTGTAGCACGAAAAAAATCAATCAACATAAGTATTGGCACTTTACGTGCGTGTCTAGATAATGCATTTATAGACTCCGCACTGTTGGACGACATAAGATTGTATCGGTTCCTTTTAAAATGTGCCCTTGACCAGGTTTCTGGATTTATACTTTTTAAGTACTCCCATACTGGTTCTTTTGTCTTTTTCATAACATCCATGGCAGCATCAAAAGCATCAACTGTGTACGCCCTACACGCCTCCCAAAAAATTCCTTTAACCGTCTTACTCTTGCCGAATCTAGATACTATGTTGAAATACAAATGGACACCACATATTCCATGATGTGCGTGAGGAAAAATGTTGGCAACGGATGTTGCTATAGATGGAGACCTATCAGATATAATTGTAAGCTCCTGCATATTTCCTATGCAATCATGTAGTTTTTGAAAAAAACCATGTCCAAGAATCGGTACACTCATTTTTGCATATACCATATGCAACCGGTAATATTTGGTTTTGTCCGTCCTTAGTAACTGCAAGTAGCATGGTACCTTTGAACTCGCCCTTTAGGTGAGCTCCATCTACTACTAGGGTCGGCTTACAAAAATTGACAAAAGCTCGTACCTACAATACATTGTATATCTATTCAAATACACCAAAATAAATATTAAAAAATTAAATTAGGATATGATAATACTAACCGAGCAACCGAGTGCGACGTACAAAAACTCAAAGCGATCATCAGCATCTGTTTTAATATGTGTGACAGTACTCGGATTATGTGTGGCCAAGTTGTGACAATACGCCGGAAGTTTGGTAAAAGAATCCTCTTTCGTACCCCTTAACGACAACAATGCATATTGCTTCGCACGCCATGCCTGATGGTATGAGATATTGATATTCAATTGAGCATTCATATCATTAACAATTTCTTTTCCCCGATAAACTCTACTATAGTCTTCAGCCAAAACATCAGCAACATATTCACCCAAAACATATTTGTTTGCTTGTCGATGATTAGGTTGCAACAATGTTGAAGAACATGTGTGTACATCAACAAATTTATTCACTTGGAAAATTCCATCAGAATTTTTAATTGCTTTTGCTCTTAGTAACCAAGAACAATTTTTCGAAACACACACAGCTTCATACCTTGATTTGGTGGATCTACTTGTCCTCGTCTGGAAACCTTCTCGAAGACATTTTTTACCAATACACCGCTTTAAAAGTTCTTTGTTCTTAAATATACTCTCACATTGAATCTTTTGAAGATTTATGTCTACCATCTGTGTTGGGATATCTTCATTAATATCAACTGGCCATGCTGGTACAGGGGGCATACCGTGAAAAGGGTTATCGGGAAACTTAGCTTTAACTTCATCACCCAACTCATCTCTATCGGAATTGCTTTGTAGCTCAGTTATATCTAAACATACATCACCAACATCAACATAATGCCCGTAAACATGATTTTTTTCATTTTTTTGACTTGAATTTTTTTTCTTTTTAGTTTTATCTACCACACGCCTATTCATAAGTTTAACTTCTTGTTCGGCAACATCATCACAACGACCACCCACATGATTAAGATATGTACCAACATCATCATCACCAACAGACTTGTAATTCTCGGGATCCACATAGTGAATAGGTGAATAACTAACATTAACATTTTCAGCAACACTGTGAAACTGAGGTACACTAGGAGTATTGAAAGTACCTATCGGATCGTTGCTCCCTTTATAACTGCATAAATTACCAACAAGCTGGTTTCTAATTTCACCACCCCCATTAACCTCCTCAACTTCATCAACCACCACAAACACTTTCACAGCCCTTCCTCCACTACATTTGATTACGTTTATCAACATTCTAACATCCATGTCTTCAACTATAGCTATATAATAATTTAATTCAGGATGGTGGAAACGAAGACTAATTCTATATTTGTCTAACAAACCAATTTTGCTTCTTACCAAAGATACAAAATCACTATAACTAATATACTCAGAAAATATCAAAGCGAATTCAGAAATACCTCCCTGTGGACATATGTATTCCAGATTACTTCCATTAACTTGCCATCTCCCACCGGTTACAAGACAAACCAAATATTCAATCATTTTTTGAGCAAATTGTAGAGAGAGTTCCTAAACAAATAACAACCAAAATGATATTTTTTCTACAAAACTTTTTATATAGCAACATGATTTCGCAGCCAAACCAATTCATTTCATAGTCAAACTTAAAATAATAATAATAATAATAATAATAATAATAATAATACAAAAAAACCACCATTTCGCAGATAGAGTGAGATGATTTCGCAGATAGAGTGAGAGTATTTCGCAGATGGAGCTATCCCATCTGCGAAATTACCCCTATATATACAACAAAAATATTAAAAAAAAAAAAACTTCTCATCTGCGAAAGTACAAGCACCTAAAGCACAACTGTGCTTTAGATGCTTGTACTTTCGCAGATGAGAAGGTCATTTCGCAGATGGGACCTTCTCATCTGCGAAATTGGTGGCTATTTTTGTAATTTCGGTTTTTTTTTGGCTATTTTTGTAATGCAATTAGTGTAAATGGTTATTTTTGTCATTTTCTCTTATTCTAAATATTAAATATTAAATATTGTGTTGTTAAGATTTAATATTTTGACGTTGTGTGTAATATTCTAATAATTTGTAATGTGTAAAATGAAATTATATTTTGTAAGATTCTAATATTATAAATTTGTATTTTATAACTTGATATTATACATATTTTGATTTGATGAGTCATATGTTGCTTTTTGTTATTTTATATGTTATTTGACATACCATGAAGTAACATGAAATATTCTGAAATTATGTGTCATATTATCATTTTAGACATTCTGATTTTGTTCGAAACAACTTGCTTCGAACATTTTTGTTAAATAATATGTAATATATGATTTTATACATTTTGCTTTTTTTAGACAGCTTGTTTTGAACCTCTTTGTGAAGTATTGTGATACTACTTGATTAACAATGAAGTAATGGGAAATATTTTAAAATTATATGTCATATTCTAAAATTATATATCATATTCTAAGATTATGTGTCATATTCTAATTTTAGAGTATGTAATATTCTAGAATTATAAATTAATGTTACAAGATTTTTGTTAGTTTAATGATTAATGTGTTTTTTATGTAGATATATTATTCATAAGATTGTTGTATTTTGATTATCTACATTAATTTTATTTATGCACATGAATTGAATAAAATGGAAAATCAAAAGCCAAAAGTTGGAAACTAAAACAACGAATCCCTGTTATTAGAAAAGCATTGATAATTTGAAAATAATATTTCAAGTTAGTATCATAAAACTCGGTTATAGGATTACCTTGTTAAATCTTAAAAGGCTCTTACAAAGTTATAAACAAATAATAATGCACCATAAACCATAAAAATCTATTACATGTTTGTGAGAAATAAAATCTATTACATATTCATTTCTTGACACTTATAGTTGAAAATTTCTAGCTTGAAATATCAAGTTCCTTTCAACCTCTGGAATCCAAAAGAAATAACCATCAGGTCTAATGAATTATTTGCAAGAGCTATATTGTGATGCAACATTGCCACTTTGAACTACAAAAAAATATATCACCACGTTAACATATAATCAGAATAACGTGTATTCATATGACTTCAATCATAAATGTATGTTCAATATTCTACAAGAACAATATGCAGTAACATGAACTTATCAACAACTTGATGTTAATAATTGGTATCAATAAATTTATGATCAATATTCTATAAGAATAATTGATATCAGTAACAAAATTACTTGGGTTTGTGATTGATTTTCCTCATTACAGAGAGTATTTGAATCACCAACGCTTAACATAAAACAGTAAACATACTATTGATCTAATTATAAAAATATGTAGTGTTATCTAGATTTAAACAAATTTATGCTAAAAAAACATCTCCAACTTTTTGTGTTTGAATTTTTTTTAAACAAAACCATGTTATTGTATTAAAGAGTTAGTTTCTATAGAAACTTAGATAAAAGACAAATGTATAACATCAAACACAGTATCATATCAATTATTATTTTTAACAAAGTCCTAAATTCTAGTTTGTGGTGTAATGTTTTATTTTGTAGTATAATATTCTACTTATGATTGGACTGTTAATGATATATTTAACATATGGTATAATCTTAACATTATAGTTTCAGTCAAGTTTTTAATGAATAAAGTAAAAAAGCAAGTGACAGGGAGGATTATGACTAACCTGAATCTCTTCTATTTCATGCAAAACTAACCAATACATCTTTTAGTTAACATGCAATTGACAAGGACTATGAATACATGAAACTTTCATTAAGATAGTCAAAATAAAAAACCAATAATAATTAATGTTGTAAGATCCAAGAATCAACATGGTCAGGCATTTACCTATGATGTTAACACCAATCTTGCAAACATGCTTAAAACATACATCATGATACTTAACATAAAACATAAGCATACTATTATTCTAATCATACAAAAATACAATAATATTGTAACGACCGAAAAATTTCAACCAATTTAAATTTTTCAAAAACAATCCGATTTCATTAAAATCATTACAAAAGGTTTTCAATACAAATTATTTAAAGTATTCCCAGAATCACATCACGACCAAAAACATGAGGAGCGGTACGATCACGCCTTCGCCTTGCCACGGTCTCCTGAAGAACCTGAAAAACATTTAAACCACAACTATAAGCCCGAAAGCTTAGTGAGATACCCCCAAAATACCAACCACATATAGCATACACGCATAACATGCCATATGATATCCGATCACAGAACAGCCATGCACCTCGGGTCTACTGTGTGACTGGTCCGCCGCACCGGGCCTACAGTCCACCTGGTCCACCCTCCGAGTCTAGCCATATACATCGAGTCTGCAGTGTGATTGGTCCGCCCGCACCGGGCCTTTAATCCACCTGGTCCACTCTCTGAGTCTACAGTATGACTAGTCCGCCCGTACCGGGCCTTCAGTCGGCCTGGTCCACTCTCCGAGCCTCGGCACGTCTGGTCCGCCCTCTTGGGGCCTACAGCCTATCCGGACCGCTCGTTGGGCCTTCGGGACAACGGGTCCGCCCTGGGTATCTTGGCCTACAACACAAAGCAGGACCCGCCTCAACCCAACTCCAGTCTAAACAACCATACGCACATAAACATACATATAACATTTAACAGTTCACAGCCAACAGATCAATCAAACAGATCACATAACATATCATCACCTTAACAGGATACTGACCTAACGGTTCACTAGCATAGCAACACCCCACGTCTCAGTCAAAATACTAATTACGCACATACGCCTTTCCAGGCCTTGACCTTCTGCTCCACATAACATAGGATGCCTTTCGGCCCATAACATAATGCCTTCCGGCCCCTAACATATATGCCTTCCGGCCCATAATATAATCAATACCATAACAGTCAACTACTCGGATTTCCATCCGATAAAGGGCCGGCCTTGGTGCCGTAGACCCCGTCGATATAGTGAGGATAATTCACCTTACACTGCCGAACTCTGACTGAAGAAGCAGACCCTCGAACCACCAACTCACCGCGAGTCCCGAACTAACCAACACAACAAGCATAAGCATTAGGTCAAATATACTTCCACTTATCGGGCCAAGACCAAAGTCCAAAACTCACACAAAATCCAACATTGGCCCAATTTACCAAATTGGGCTCACCTCACCAAATGGGCCTAGACCCAATATCCATAATATTAATTAGGCCCAAAATACTCTATTCAAAATTCCCAGACTTGGCCCATACACCATCAACCCACAAATGGCCCAACACAAGAGCCCAAAAACAAGTCCACAGGAGGAGACGCGGGGCGTACTCTCCTTGGTACGCAGGGCGTACTGCAGAGATCATCAAACTGAAAATGGGACATCGGCCCTCTACGCGGGGCGTACTTAAGGTTACGCGGGGCGTAACTGCGAGATCTATTAAGTCCTTTAACATCTTAATGGCTTAAGCTCTTAAGCCCAAACTCCAGATCCATAGGCCAAAAATCATCAGGAATCATAAAGTCTCAGACTTTATCACTTGCGACGTCCTTAAGCTCTAAATCCAAGGTCTTAATCCATTAAGACCTATGTAACTCATACATGGAACAACTACAGCCCTTGGGACCTCATTTTTATCACTCAAGACCTCTCCAAGGGTCTGAAAGGACAGATGATCTTGGCCAAATCGAAATATGCAACAAGGTGAGAACTTTTGGGACAAGAATGGGGACAAAGCTTCAAAATACATAGATCTATACAATATGAAGGTCAAGCAAGAAGCTTTATACCTCAAACAAGCTTCAAAGGATGATATCTCTTCAGATCTACAAGCTCCAATCGTCCCTCTTCTTCCTTGACAACTTCCCTTTTCTCCTTCAAGCCTTTCTTTTGCCAACAAGAGCTTTCCAAGGTCAAACACACTCAAATATGGAGGAAATACGAGATTTAGGGTTTCTCTGAGGTTGAAGATGAGCATAAGGAGGCTAAGGGGTGAACCAACATGTTCCTTATATAGTGGCTGACCCAAAATTAGGGTTTGTAGCTTCTGAGAGTACGCTGGGCGTACTCACCCGGCCATCCCGCGTTCATCACCCCATTACATTGGGCGTACGTCCAGCTTACGCTGGGCGTACCCAGCCAGACTCCAAAACACATGCATGCCATGCATGCATGGTACCCTTCTTCCACTTATACCACAACGAGCTATAAACAATAATCATCTACGAACACCGCAACTCCTCTAATCTAAACCCGCTCCCAAATAGCTTACATTCATACGGGGTGACGAGAAGCCCAATGCTTCTAACACATACGCCAGCCCGAAACCTTCTCGAATGAAACTCATTTCCCGCAAAAAGGACCAGAATTAACCTTCCTCTTAATTCTTAGGGACTCATAGTCACACACTTAAAGAACGGGGTGTTACAAATATCCTTATTTAAACTAACTTATGCTAAAGATCCATCTCCAACCTTTATGTTTGAAAAAAATCAGATTTAAACAAAACTATAGGAATGAGGGAGCAATAAACATTATATCATTTTACTCATATTTTGGAAGTATACACCTATTCTTAAAGAGGACTTATGTTGTGGGAATGAGGATTATGACTAACCTGAACCTGTTCTACTTCATACAAAACCAATCAATGCATCTTTTACTTAACATGCAACCAACAAGGAGGGCTATGACTAACCTAAACCTTTCACTAAGATATTACATGTTCTTTAATCTCAACATATGTCGTAAGAACTTTTAATTTGAAACATTCAAGTTCCTTTCGAGTTAGGCGTCATTAACTAAATTTCTCTGCAACAAAAAATAAAAGAATTTTTAGAATCGATACGGATTAAAATAAATACTATGTTATAACAAGTGATTCAAACTTCACATGGATAAAGATTTACAAAACTATATTCATAACATTTCAATGTTAGAATTAAGGTAGTCTAATCAGAATAATATACAATATTAGAGAATCATATCATGTAATAACACATCACTGATGGTATGTATCCAATAAGTATAATCAGAACAATATACATTCTTATGAAATTAGCCATAAAATAACTCATTGTTAACATATACTATCTTTATAAGAACCATACTTTATTTAATAGTAACTAATATTTTTTTTAATACAACCTGTTTCTTACAGGTTAACAAGAGCATATTTGAACAAAAGTGTGGTAAAATGCATCTCTAACAATTTGTGTTTAAATAAAATTACATATTTTAACAAAACTAAGGTAAATTTAATAAGATTAGTCAATATTGAATTATTTTACTCCAATTCTAACTCATATTTTGGAAGTATACTCATTCTTAAAGAGGAGTTTATTTATGGGAATGGGGGGGGGGGGGGGTGATACATCAGAATCTTTATTCATTCAGGACTTTCATCAAACAGGTAGAATGCATGTATAGTTTAAGAAAATTTTCTCAAGAACAATAATTGATTTCAATCAATCAGTATAATGTTTGATTGTTGAAATCACAAATCATACATATATGAAATGGAGAAATCACTAGTAGCTTGATGATTCAACCAGCTCATGTTACAAGGTTAACAATTGAACTTGTTACATGCAAGTAACAATGAAAGCGATGAAAACTCAAGGAACAATACTCAAATCTTGATCAATTGATGAAATCGTGATGTAGAATACAAATCACAGTTTGGAAGATCGTTAGCAATTGTTGAAGATGAAGATAAGCATAAATCAACTGAACACTTGAACCTCTACCTCGGATGAAATCGGTCATCACAGAGCTAAAATCAATAACAATCTTGTAATTAATTGTTGGTGTCGATAGATGAACATAAAGCTCAATCACTCAAATTATCAATTGTAGATGCAGAAGAATGAAGAACATGAACTCGTGAAACACATAAATCATGACTTTAAAAGTATTATTTAGCATTGTTCGATCAATGTCTAACTCAAACTAATTATCGGTTGAAAGAATAGATGATTTAAGGAGATAGAAGATCGATCAGATTGAATTGAAGAACAAGGAATGTTGATCCAGCGAATATCTTGGTAGAAGAATCAAAGCAGATGATTTCTTGATGACGTGAAGTTAACACTAACATTATATTAGATATGATCATATTAAATTTTACCTACGCACTAATCCACCCCTCATTAACTAATCAATTAGATTACTTAGGGTTAATCACGTTTTTATGAGCCACAAGATCAGTTTTGATCAAAGGCCAAGATTTGGTCCCCATGTCTCACAAAATATAGGTGGTCTCAAATGAACCTCCACCTATATATATATATATATATATATATATATATATATTAACTGTAAATATTTTAATTTTTAACATTCACGATGTGAAAAAGCTCCGATCAGTTCAGATTAACTATGTGAATCTGACTTACTATTATGCACATTGTGAATCTGAGAAGGTTCACAATGTGAATTTAAATAGGTTCACAATGTGAATTTGAAGTGAAATATTGTTTTTTTAATATGAATATGAATTTATGTTCAAAAAATACAAAAAAGCAAGAATTTTGATACATTTATTTATTTTTTTCTATAAAAAAATAGACCTTAACTTTTCAACAAAGAAAATGAATGGGTTGTTTTTGAAAAAAAAATCGTTTTTTATATATTATCATGGATGTCTTTGGAAAAAAGACGAAAAAGTTGTTAACAACGGTATACTCGGTTTTTTTTTTGATAAAAAATATGGCCTAAAAAAATTTAAAATGGGCACTGAGATGTGCATCATCCAAGGCACATTAGCATGGCGTACTCCTCTTGTTCGAACAAAAGAAGTGTGTTTTGCTATAATCCGGTGCATGTGCGCCCATTATAAAAGTCTACAACCCTTCCTTTTGCCGTTGATCGCTTTAAATTTCGACGTATTGGATTGGTTTCTTGGATCCTTGATTAATAATGGTTCTCTATTAAACTTTTCTATATATATATATATATATATATATATATATATATATATGAAGAACAATTTGAGAACTCATAATTTTCTGATAACTAAAAATGGACCGTTAGATCAACAAATTTAAAGGCTTAGATCAAAGGTGGTATAATTCTAAATATCAATAATGTAACGACCATAAAATTTCAACCAATTTAAACTTTTCAAAAACAACCCACATTCATTAAATTATTACAAAAAAGGTTTTCAGTTCATTTATTATCAGAGTATCCCAGAAAAATCAACATAAAACTGAGGAGCTGTACGATCACGGATTCGCCTTGCCACGGTCTCCTGAAGTACCTGAAACAATACACTGAAACTGTAAGCCCGAAAGCTTAGTGAGTTACCCCGAAAATACCAACCACAATACCACACACATATCATATCATATCATCAACAGAACAGCCATGCATATCGAGTCTACAGTATGATTGGTCCGCCTGCACCAGGCCTTCAGTCCACCCAGTCCACTCTCTCTCTGAGTCTACAGTGTGATTGGTCTGCCTGCACTGGGCCTTCAGTCCACCTGGTCCACTCTCCCTCCGAGTCTACATTGTGACTGGTCCGCCCGAACTGGGCCTTAGTCTATCTGGTCCACTCTCCGAGCCTCGGCACGTCTGGTCCGCCCTCTTGGGGCCTTCAGCCTGTCTGGACCGCTCGCCGGGCCTTTGGTCTAACCTGTCCACCCTGGGTATGTTGGCCTACAGCACAAAGCAGGACCCGCCTCAACCCAACCCCAGTCCAAACAACCATGTGCACATAAACATATAATTATATAACAATTCACATCTAGTCAAACCGATCTAGCAGATCACATATCATAACAACATCCTAACCAGGATACCGACCTAACCGGTCACTAACATAGCATCATCCTATATACCAGGATACCGACCTTAACCAAGTCTCTAACATACACCATCCTAATAACCAGGATACAGACATAGCAAGCAATAACATATCAAACAGATACCAGGATTTCAATCCGATAAAGGGTCGGCCTTGGTGCCTTAGACCCTGTTGATATAGTGAAGATAACTCACCTGCAACTGCCAACTGAAGAATAAGGTCACGTTGCTCTGACCACCGAAACGAACTCCATCACTGAACATTACCAAATAACCAAATCCAATAAATACCAATAATTACCAAAATACCCCTAGAAGTCAACTGGTCAACCCTTGGTCAAAGTCAAAGTCCTCAACCAAAGTCAACCTTCCTGGTTGACCCTACTCACCGAGTCAACGCGTTGACTCGTCGAGTCCTTAAACTCAGAAACTCCCAATCACGACTCAACTCGCCGAGTCACCCCAAGACTCGTCGAGTCCAACAATCTTCGAGTCCCATCCTGCTCAACTCACCGAGACATGGCTTAACCAGAAAAGGCTAGGGTTCCACGACCAGACTCGCCGAGTCCAAGAACAGACTCGTCGAGTCCAAGGCAATCTTCAACATACTCGCCGAGTTGTTCTTCCAACTCGCCGAGTTCATGCACATATTCATACAACTCGTCGAGTGCACCCATGTGACTCGTCGAGTCTCTTCAGTTCTCATTCCAAACAGAGGCTTTTCAAGCCATGCAGGGACTCCAATCTATAGATCCATTCCTCTACATCCTAACCCTCACATAAAGTTGCAAACTTTACGTGAAAGCAAGGAGATATAAGCCCGTTCTAGGGATAGGGTTCAAGACAAAGGGCTTCACCAATGACTCTTAGACCGGAACTTTAGGACCTTTTGGGCCACCACAAGTCTAGATCTGAAGTAGCAACTTCAGATCTAAGCCTCAAACTCGAGATAGCTCCCAAACAAGCTAATGAATCCCAAATCAACCACCATTCATGAATCAATAATGAAATAGCTTAAGGAGGAGGTTCCTTACCCCTGAAATGTGCCAAAATAGAAGTAGATTCCAAATCTACCCAAGCCCCTTGATGATGGCCTCCAAATCCCCAAGCTTCTTACACCAATTTTCTCTTCCAAGCTCTAATTCTTCATCAATGGAGTCACACACACGAGATGAGGGTATCTGGATCTCAAATGGGTAGCCAAGAGGCTGAAGGTGGGTTATATTGTGATTTATATAGGGCATAATCCTCGGATTAGGGGTTTTCTCCCTTCAGCACCAACTCGCCGAGTCAGTCACTTAACATGTGACCAGAACCGCGACTCGACTCCCCGAGTTCATCCGTTGACTCGCCGAGTTGACCTTCCTTATCATTTCTTTGATATGTAAATTTATTAATTTAAAAAATAACTGTTTCTCTCTGTATCTCTCTCTCACACAGCACACATATATCTTTGTTCAATGTCGCTCCGACGATTCGATTTGTATCTCCGACGATCAATTCATATCTTGATTGATCAAAAGTTGAAATTCACGATCAATACACATACTTTTTCAGAAGATCAATCTCTAACTCATGTTTAACAATCGATTCATATTTCTTTATTATCTCTGACGATCGATTTAAATATCGATCGATCAAAATTTGAAATTTACGATCGATTCACATTCTCGGTTGATCAAAAGTGCAGATTGACGATCGATTCCCAGGATTAGAAGAGATGTTTAGATAGTAAGGAGAAGTAGAAGTGATTATATTTAATGATAAGAAACCAGGTGATTTAATCGCTAATTAATTTGATATTTTTCATTTTAGCATTGTATTTGGTTTTAACTAATCCTCAATCGATTACATTGATGCGATTTACATATGAATGACATGTGATTTATGATATTTGTGATTCAGATTTTATTTTAAATCACATGTGATTTTCATGAAATTCCTTTGTCATGCGGGTGTAATTTACGTATGAATCACATGTAATTTATTTGTTATTGAGTTTTGATTTAAATTTGATTCACAAAAATATTCAGATATTATTTTGAAAAAGCATATGATTCACTAGTACTTGATGCTTTTGTTAATAATTATAAAAGGAAAGAGAAAATTGATGAGGCTTGCTTATTTTTTAAGAATATGATATTTAAAGGACTTGATATTTGGAGTTGCAGAACCTACTGTTATAATGTACACTTGTATCACTTTGCTAAAGGGAGAAAAGACTCGGGGCAAGAGTTGTTATTGGCATGGACTGGATGGTAATTTTCTAAGGACAATAGTAGTAGTATTTGATCCTTTGTTTGTTAAGTCTTAACAGCATTGGATGTTAACAAAATTTTATTATTTTTTCAGAGTATGAACTTGGACAGCTCTAATGTTGTTCATTCTTGCAATTTTCAATGCATGTGTTATCATTAATAGGTTTATAAGGATTGCAGTGGAAACTTTTAGGATGTTAATTATAGTTCTTTTCCTTCAAGAGACCCATTAAGGTAACTAAAAGTCACTAATACTTTGTTAATTATGTTTCATGTTTCATGTTTCATAACCACTCGGTTTTGTTTTGTTGTTTAGATGTGAGCTAGTTTAAGGTTCCTAAAAGTGAGGACCCAAATAAAGTGACGTATCAATTTCAATAGTTTTATACCAATAGAATTCTGGAAATTGTATTCTTATTAAACTAAAATCATTAATATCAAATAAAAGAAAGATCATGGTGGTTTAGAGCAGCTAAATGGAGTAGATTTTAAACTTTTTCCAAATTTGTCTAGGTGTGGATTCATATTAATTAAAAAGAGTTCCTGTAGTTATTTTAAAGTTGGTGAAGTGTCATCTGCTATTGGAATGTCTGAAGAGATGACTAAGAAAGATCTAAAGTTTGATGTTGTTGCTTATTATGTTCTAGGAAATGGGCTATTGGATTAGGTAAATATGAAGTGGAATATATTTATAATGCCCTTATGACCACCTTCTACAGGCTAAGCATGAAAAAAAAAATGAAAAGTAACGACTTTTCTTCTGATATGATTTACATGTAATTTCCTTGTCATTCAGGTATGATTTACATATTTTTTGGTAATAAATGTAATCGGATTATTAATACGACAATTGGATGTATGGTGTATTTCTTTTGTAATGAAAAAAAGTGATTTTATATATATATATATATATATATATATATATATATATATATATATATATATATATATATATATATATATATATATATATATATTGAAAAATGTACAATTGTATTTATTGTGAATATATGTAATTCGTTTGGATATTTTTTTAGCTAACATAATGACTAAAATATGTATGCATAAACGGATGTTTTTACTTGACATAATGACTAAAATATGCATGCATAATGGAATTTTTTTTTACCATATTATAATAACTAAATTGAATGTCGCTTTGAACATCACCAAAACATGTATAATTTACCAAAAGTGGCTAATTTAAAGCCAAAGTGTTTACAATCCTATGTCCTAACTAAGCACATCTCAATTACAATGATTTAGATACATTATATATCATAATAATAAAAATGCAGCATTTGAGACATTTGATCAAAACTAAATTTGGAATCTAATTTAAGTTTTATATCATATATGTCATACCCCCGAACCAGACGGCGGAAACGTCCGGGGGCTTGCATGTGACTTCATCTTGTAATATCATTACAATGTATATAATTGAAACAAGACAACACCATCATCATACATATCAAAATACAACCAACATTGTTTACATCAAGTATAATATCATAAGTTACATGCCCAAAAAGAAAGTTCAGTGTATGAAGATAACAAAAATACAATAAATTTCACATTCTCTGCTGACCTTCCGCTTAACGATTCCCTGAGAATACAAGTTATTTTGAAAACGTCAACATATATAATGTTGGTGAGTTCATAAGCATGTTTGAAAAGAAGTTTTTGCATGGTTAGTAAAACACCAGAAAATCCGATATTTTTTGAATAATGGTTTGAATGTGATGTGACAAAATCAGGTATTAATGCATGTGTGTTTTCCGTCTTTGGAAATGTATATGAAATGCAACCCAGAAAATCCTGTATTTTCTGTCGTAAAATAAAAGTAATGTATAAATGTATTCATCCTAGAAAATCTGATATTTTCTGCTTTTAAGAGTATTGTAGTCGTGAATTTCCAAAGAAAAACGAGTTTCGATGAATGTATGTTTTTAATTTCGTCAAGATTTGTATAAGTATACCGAAATCTTTAATGGCGTTAGTCTCTAAGTGAGTCATTACAACCATGCTTGATAATGACTAGTTCGCCTGTCTTGGCGTTTTCAGGCGCCGGTTCGATTAAGGTAAGGTTTGTCGCTCTAGATTGGCCTAGTCTAGTTGTAGCGAGCAACTAAGGCGTGGGGTGTCACCCCGTATACATCTATGCAGAAACTCCCGCTCTCCCTCCAGAAGATTCTAGTTATAACTACATGCTACGATCATACACTCAAAGGTGTCAGCCGACAAGTCTGACTAGATCCTTAACTTGTTTGCGAGTATTGTATCACACCATGTATAAGGTTTACGTATATGCTTTAAGTTTTCAAATCCAAAGTATGTGAATGATCGTATGAAGTCTAGCGGATGTGTAAGGGACATTTAAGGCCCACTAAACATATGATTTTTAATCTAAGCCCGATTAGCATGTGGATGGACCACTAAGGCCCAATAAACATGAAAAGGATAATTCAAGCCCAATAGGCATGTAAATGAACCACTAAGGCTCAATAAACATGTTTTCCATAACTCATGCCTAAATTAACATGTAAATGGGCCGCAAAGGCCCAACGAACATATCATGGAAATATTAGGCCCAATATACACTTAAATGGATCCCTAAGGCCCATTGACCATCTAACGAGACAGTAGGCCCAATAAACATGAAAGAGGAAGTATTAGGCCCAATATACTTGTAAATGGGCCACTAAGGCCCATTAACCAGGTAACGAGAGTATTAGGCTCAATAAACATGTTATCGATGTGTTTGATCCGTTTGACATTACGATATTTGTTTTTGTTCAAGAGTTTACAAAAAATAGTGTATATTGTCTAATTTTTGTAATAGTGACATGTTTGTAGGATTGACACTTTAAGTCCCTTAGGACTTAAAGTCTTACATTTGTGGGCTTAATTCAAATAGAAATGACATTTTTGGCCCAAATAAATATAAATTGACATTTTTGGCACAAATATATATAAATTGACATTTTTGGCCCAAATATAAATACATTGATATTTTCGGCCCATTATTATAAGAATTTTCATTTTCAGCCCATTTTTTATAAATACGACAATTTCGGTCCAATATTTATAAAAATAACATTTTTAGCCCATTTTTAAAACAATGGCATTTCGGCCCAAATTTTGTAGAAATAGCATTTTAGGCATAAATTCAAAGATAGTGGCATTTTCAGCCCATAAATCCATAGATTTACATTTTCAGCCCATTTTTGTATAAAATGACAATTTGTTCCATAAAAATCAAGATTTTCACATTTTAGGCCCAAAAAACTCGTAAGGCCCATAATATGGCCCATTTTGTGAAATTTTCATTTTGGCCCTTTTTAAATCATGAATGTCATTAAGACCTATTTTTGAAATAAATTGACTCTTTTAGTCCTTCCAAAAACCGTAAGCAACTTGAAAATCTCAACTTTTTATTTATTTGTCAAAAATGGCCCTTTTTTCAAAATTTGTTTAGTTTCGTAAGGATCTTCACATGCATAACACATTCATCTTTATAGTAAGTTGTATGAAGTGTTTTAGTTTGTAAATAACACTACTTTTTGTTAGAGATTTTCGATATCTTTAGAGTTTTAACACATAATTACATCTTAAATCAAGAAATACACACATAACATGCATAAAACTTAGATCTATCACATAGTAACTTGTATTCTCCCCCAAAAATCATATAAAACTAAAAAGAAAGGGGGTATGAACTCATCTTGAGCTTTAGATTTGATTTTTGATGAAGATGTGGAAAGATCTCGGCCTTAGGATACCTTTTGAGAATGATTTTCGAACTTAGATGATCCAAGGGAGCTAGAACACGAAATGGACTATATAAGGGGGTATTCTTAGCTTAAAATGGAAATCAATGACATATGTATGATAACAACTTACCAAGTAGATGATGCTAGATGGAAAACCTCTTGAAACTACATACCAAATCTCAAAAATTTAGAGGAAGGAGGATGAGTTCTTGAGAGATTTTTGGAGGTGTTTGAAAGGGAAAATGGAGGTGTATGGTGGGGGTTTCGGTCGAGGGTAGAAGTAGAGAGAGGAAGAGAAGATTGAGGTGATGTTTGCATGGAAAACTACCATGCAAACATGAGGTGTCACAAGAACAATATTCCTCAATTTTCTCTTTTTTTGTCTAATTAATAGGCCAAGCATTTGGGCTAAAGGGAATGAAGATGAAGAGATCTTTGGGCCCATTCTTGGCCTTATTCGAATTTATGAAGCCTCATAAGAATTTTCGGACCATTGGGCCTTTATTAAGGTTCTCAGCCTAATGAAGCCCAATAGAAAGGTTTTACGGTCCATTAGGGAAAATGGAATCATTTATGGCCCAACAAGGCCTATTAGAGGTAAGATGCATCATTCTAGGCTCACATGGCCCAAAATGCTAAAAAGTTTTGAATGTGGGTCCAATTAGAGCCCAATTAGGGTTCATAGGCCCTAAATAATCAAGTTGAAAGTTTATTGGTCCATTAGGCCTAATAAGAGAATCCTAGTTCATACTAAACTTGAACCGGGATTTCTAGGGTTTTCAACCCATAGTTAAACATATAAAGTATATCTGAGTGAGCATAGAGTATGATATTACTTATAGTACAAGTTTTACAATAGACGATGTTTTACATGATAATAGAATTTCCTAGCTAAAATGCTAGTTGTGACAAGATATTATAGAAGTTGGTAACTGCCTCTCTTATACTAAATCTAGGGCCAAAATGTAGTCTGAACCTAATATAAAATCATTTAATGCAGCACACTGGTCTAAACACAGGGCTATGGTTATCAATTCAATGATGCCAAATATGAAGATTCTACATTTGCAAACTTATTATTTTGTTTATATAGTACTAAGGGCATATTGGATAGTTTTTACAAAACAAAGGGTATACTAAAAAAAATTGCCCAAATAGCATACATAATTACTTAAATCCTAACATTTTATTTAAAACTAAGAGGTTTGAATACATTCCTATTTCTTTCTTTTCCATTTCAATTTTCTTTAACATGTTCTTGGTGATCCTTTCAGAAGTTTTTCTAGTTCTAACTCTTTTATCAATTACATCAACTCCATTTCTGATTGCTTGAGATTCCTTCACTTCCTGGCATAGAAAAACAATAAAATTGAGTTATGTTGTTAAAAATTAAAATTCACTGTCAAAGTTAAGAATATACTTTTGGTACTTGTTTTGATTTTTTAAGTGAGGCATCAAATTCATTAAGTTATGCTTTTGTGATATTAAAACAAGAAATGATATCTTCCCCACTATATTTTGATTCTCTCAGGAAACTCAATTTATCCATAATTTTGTCAAGTTCATCACATTTAGTGTCAACCTTAGCATCTGTTTTGTTAATAACTTAAACTTCTTCAACTATTTGCTGAATTGTCTGCTTCTCTCCATCTTCTTTTACCGAATCAAATTCAGATAACACTTTTTCCAATTTCTTTAACTTATTTTTATTCTTATAAATATTTCCAAAAGTTTTTGTCAAACTTGTCAAATAATCTTGTATAAAGTAAGAAATTCATATATGAAAAATCATATATTTTAATATCTTTTATGTTGATCACATGTAATATAAAAGCATATATATATATATATATATATATATATATATATATATATATATATATATATATATATATATATATATCCATAAATATATTTTTACCTCAATGGTTTTTTCTGTTGTAATCTCCAATCTTTCAAGAACTTTTCATGTTCCAAACATTCAAACTTTCATTTCCCTAGTTTCTCATTTTTTTCATCTTGATAGAATCCTAATTTTTTATGGCTAGATGTAATCTTGAATCATTTTGTGCATCAAAGAAAACATGGCGAACATACAATAGCTGCATATAAATAAAATAGTCAAATTTGTATGTTATAGTCAATTTTTTTAAAACATAAATTTTTTTAAAAAGAAGTAATTTCAGTAAGTATAGCAATGGACCATAGAAGTAACCTTTATAATTATGTGCTTCATATGATTGTGTCTTATCAATCAACCAATCAATTATGTAACCACACCATTCAATTTTTGAAAGATTTATTTTGCTTTAAATCTTCTTTAACATACTCTCATTGATTTTCCCATGGATGTACCTTCAACCAGAGTGTTACAAAACTGGACAATGAAATTGAGTTTGAAGTTGAAATTAACCTCTTTTTATATATATAGATATAATTGCATTTTTGATAGCATTCAGTCTAATGTTTTTTCTAGTTTTCAAATTGGCTTATCCATTTACTGTAACATTCCTCTTCTTTAGGTCGAAAATCAAGCTCTTCCACTTTGTTGTCGCCCATTGGAATTCCAAGCATCTCATTCGAGCTTTTCGTGTCAACCTTAATTTCGCCATTTGTAACTTTGAGTACCATTTTTTTCTATTGGAGGTTTTAACAACAAAGAAACAAAGTGTTGAAGGCAACTCATCAAGTTCTAATTTCAATAAACCTTTAAAGCCATTTTCTTTAACACAATTCTTTTGCTCCAAACTAAGTTTTTTTATAATTTTAAACAATGATTTTGGTGATGATTATCACATATTGTATTAAAATCCTTCTCTTTTCCAGGCAAAACTACATTTCTATATGCTTCTTTCTTTTGTAGATTTGGTTGCTCTTTTTCAAAATCAGACTTTTCGTTAACAATATCACTTTTCTTCCTTTTTGCAATATTAGTATTCAAAGAAGCTGCAAATTTTTTTTTTTTTTTAAATAGTTAAATTAATAGTCTATTTGTATATTAAAAATAAAGAAATAATTCTTCTATTTATTACCTTTGTAATTTTGATTTTTACTTTGTCTTTCATGTGCTTCTAGTCATTCTATTTGTTCTAAAATTTTAAAAGTTTAAATAAGATAAAAAAATCAGATTACTATACACAAATTATATATTAACATAATGTATATTTATTTAAAAGAGAAATATCAAAACACAGACACAAAAATTTTGTAAGAAAATACAAAATTACCATTTATAAGTTTTTTGATAACGATTTGAAGAAGTATGTTATTGATCGATCTTATTCGAAATTGGATAATGCTTTGAAGAAGTATATTGTTGATCAATGTTCTTCGAGCTTTTAGTTGTTTTTCTAAGCCTTAATATTAATTTTGAAAGAGGTTTATCACCTGATCCTTGCTCTGAAGACATATTTTCGTTTGAAACCCAAACTCTTGAGAACCCTAAATTTTGAAAAAAACATAAAAACCATTTTGTGTGATAAAGGTCAATGTTTAAAGGGTATATGAACGATAAGGTATACAACGTTTAATTAGTTAAATACTTTTAAATATCTAATTATAAGGAAAAAAAATATTTATAAGGAAAAGAAATTATTCAAAAAGTTATAAATGAAGATGCGTATTTTTTTATTGTACGTTAATCTTTAAATAAAACATTAAATTTGGCTTTTGTACCCATCATATCAATATACATAAATTTAAAAAATATTTAATAAAAATAATAGTAGATTCATAATCACTATTCTCAACATATCTTAATAATGATTACTTATAACATTTGAACTAACAAGAAATCTCTCAAAAATTTCTTTTATTCATATTTTACTCAAATTTAAATAAGATACTCAACAAATATATATATATATATATATATATATATATATATATATATATATATATATATATATATATATATATATATAAAAGCATTTAACATGTTTTGCTGAATTTTAAGAGGTACAAATAATAATGTTATATGTACAATTAATTTATGCATTCCAATCTCATTTGGTCAATAAAGTCAAAAAGTCAAAGGTTGAGAATTGGTCATTCGATTCAAATTTTTCTGAAAGCCCCACATAGAATGTATTTGACCAATCTGTTGAATACGAGATCTTGGCCAATATACGAGGAATCTGGCTAGTCTCCCTTATATTTGGCGTCTTTCTGTTGAGCACTTGAACTTCATCGCCTTCATCTCCACACTCTTTCAACGCCTTCCTCAATCTCTCTTCTTCCCTCTAAGAGAAACCATAAGCGTCGCCTTCAACTAGATTTAAACACTTCTTGCCAATGCCATCACACTACCTTTTACCACCACTATCACCGTGAGAATATCTTCCAACTGCACACCCACCTCATCGCTACTTCACCAACAGAAACCTTAGCCTCAACTTTGTCACTTTCTTTGTTTCCAGAACACCGACTTTGGTCTAATGCGAAAAAAATAATTTTATATGAAAATAGGATTACAGTAATATTAAAAGAACTTATATGTTTTTTATCTGATGCAAAAATGATCGAAACATACTTCTAAATCGGTAAGAAATAGCAATGAACTTTTAATTCATATTGAATAACCATTTAATAGCTATATGTAAAAGATATAAATACTCAGCAGTTAAGACCATAGACCTTACTCAAACGTCTTGAAGTAAACACTCATTTTTCTATTATTTTATCATTATCATAAAAAAAAAGATATCATCATGTGTTTAAATTGTTTAGTTCATCTTATAATAACAAGTAAGTTGTGTGCCAAATATGTATTTTTGACATTTTCAATGAGTCACGGGCAATATCTAAATCGAGCAAACATAACTACTTTTTTATTTATTTGTTAGAGTTTCTTTATATTTAATATTGTGGGGGGTTAATGTGGTTCATTTGGAATAAACATAAATAAGTTGCTATTTTTTGAAATAAACAATTTTATTTTGCAATATAACCATGAAATAACAATGTATTTTGAAAATACATTGTCAAATATTGGATTATATTTGCATGGACCCGTTTTCGTCCATGGTTAGCTATATGTAGCTATTTCTCATGTCACAAGTAAAAAAGGTTTAAAGGTACTTTGTGATGAGCAAGGTCGTTAAACTAATAAAACAAAAAATATTGTCTACGAAGAGGTCCTTCAACGGCTATATATATTTACCAACTTTAGTATATTTTCTGCACACATCAATAATACCAATAACCCTGATTTTCTTATAATTATTCTGCAATATCTATATACATTTATATTTTATTTATTTGTTCCCCTCGTTTAATACAGGTCATAATCTAGTTATAAATCATATCTAATTTGAATGATATGTGATTCTTATGAAATTCATATAATTTCTCAACATATCTAAATAATAATTATTTATATCATTGTAACTAAAAGACAATATCTCAAAATTGACCAAATAAAGTTAGTGTTGTTTTTTATTCATACTTTACACGTGATTTACATTTGATTAATATATATTCATATATTTTTGTTAATTTTTATTTATAATAAGTTACAAATATTGTTAACTTTGTCATTTACATACATAAAAGTCTTTATAAATATATATTATTATTTAGGTAAACAAAAAAACAAAGTAATCAAGATGCCCTTTGATGTTGTTTTCACAACTTGTCTATAGTAAAATATTCTTGAAAAAACATCATAAATAGTCCTTGTGGTTACCTAAAATCTAAAGTTTAGTCCCCGTAGTTTAAAAACCTCATAGATGGTCCATGTGTTTTTAAAACTTTTGATGTTTGGTCCTTTTTGCTAACTCCGTTAACTTTGTTTGTTAACTGAAGGGTGTTTTCTTTATTTCACCACTACAGGGACCATTTATGATGTTTTTCCGTATTTTTTAAAAAAAGAAAAAATTTAAACATAATTAAATATATAAAAGGTCTCTCTCACTCACTCACTCACTCACTCACTCTCTTTCTCTCTCTCTCTCTCTCTCTCTCTCTCTCTCTCTCCCTCTCTAAGAATGTAGAAACTGGAAAGCCTTGAATCAACCATCATAGCCTACATTTTATGATTGACTTCTTACACACCACCTCCGGCGAACGCCATATCTACCACTACCGACAACCACCTTCATACCCACTACTACCGGTGACCATTCTTACACACAAATCTCAAACCAAGGTCCATTTTCTACATCTACAACACCAAATCTGACCCTGAAATAATAGATCTGGAACATCAAATTCAAGAGAAGAGTGAAGGATTCCGATTATAGATTTGGGTAAGATCCATTGCTTGCAAAGGGATGGCTCGATTTTTGCAAATTAAGTGGCTTTAACTCTAGGTATAGCGGATGAGTGGTGTTTGGTTGTAAAAGTTTTCTTCTTGTTCGCTTGTTCTTGTTTTATTTTTTGATTCAAATTTAGTACGTGTTCTTTTTTTTTGTTCGTCAACGGATGCAAATGTGATTGATCAGCAAACTGAACCCAAAACTAAGCTTTGATTACAAACCCAAACCCCATGGTAGTTTTTGGAAATCAACTTCAAATGAAGGCTTCAAGTCGGTATTGAACTTTATAAAAAGTGGGGGTTTTATTGAAAATAGAAGATAGGTTAATGATTCAACTTCAAGTAAAGATAAGGTTCTGGAAAAGTTTTATGGGTTCTTTCTTAGGTTGTTAACGAATGTCCAAACAAAAAACATGGGCCTTGCTTCATGTGGTGCATCAGATATGCAATGTTACTGTTTGCACTTCCTTCAGTGGATCTAGGTTCAAAGGGTTCAATCGTGATGGTATTCTACCCCATCCCAAACTGACCTCATCTTCTTTGTTTGAATTTCTACGGAAATGATGGATTGTCGTATATCACACCCCCGAACCAGACGGCGGAAACGTCCGGTGGCTTGTACGTGACTTCATCTTGAAATATCATTATAATGAATATAAATGAAACATAACATCATCATTACCATGCATAATATAATACAACTGTCATTGTTTACATCAAGTACAATCTTTCAAATAACATGACCAAAACATTCAATGTATGATGTTTTACAGTACAAAAAAAGAAAATCCCCTATTCTTGTTGATTCTTCTGCTTAACGAGTCCCTGAGAATACAAGTTATTTTGAAAACGTCAACATATAATGTTGGTGAGTTCGTAAGTATATTTGAGAAAATGATTTGTATAACTTTGTAATCACAAGAAAATCCTGTATTTTCTTAAAATAGTTTGGTATGTTTATGTCTGATCTTGTATTAATGCATGTGTGTTATTGTTTAATAGAATGTCAAAAGTGATTGAAAAGAATGTATATAGAATGTCTCCGGACAACCCGATGTTGCTCGTAAAAGAAGAATAGTTAATGTTGTCGTACCAACACCGAGGTGGGGTACCGGTGTGAGTAAGTTACCGAGTAATCCAATCATAAAAGAAAATTGATAATGTTGTCGTACCAACACCGAGGTGGGGTACCAGTGTGAGTAAGTTACAGAGTAATCCAATCATAAAAGAAAATAGATAATGTTGACGTACCAACACCGAGGTGGGGGTACCAGTGTGAGTAAGTTTCCTAGTAATCCAACATAAAAGAAAATAGTCTTCTGTAAATTTCATAACGTTAATTCCTTTAAGTGAGCCGTTATAACCATACTAAATAATGACAATTTCTTCTGTCTTGGCGTTAGTGAACATCGACTGAAAAATATAATAAGGTTATAGTCACCCTAGACCGATGTAGTCTAACTGTAGCGAACAGCTCAGATGTCGGGTGTCATCCCCGTATAGATCTATACACAAAACCCCGCTCTCCCTTAAAGAGACTCTGACTACAGGCTACGATCGAACAATTAATAGGTGTCAACCGACAAAAACTCACTAGATCCTTAATCAAATTTACACGAAGATAAACGTATAAAACTCATTCCAGGCCTAACAAACCATGTAAGTGAGCCACTAGGGCATCACTAAACATGTGAATCGTTTTAAGACCTAATAGGAATGATATTTATATAACATGGGCCCAAAATATATGTAAAAGGACAACTAAGACCCATTTCACATGTAAGGTATTTATAGGCCCAAATAACATGCAAATAGTATACAAAACCTATCAATCATATAAATGGGCCACTAAGGCCCAAATAACCTAAAAATGATCAAAATTAATCTGTTTGTTAGTTTATTGTTGGTTTTGGTTCAAGTATTCACTAAAATAGCATAAAATGCCCACTTTTTGTAAAAATGACGTTCTTGGCCCATTAAGCCAAAAATTTACAATTAAGGCCCAATTTTTGTGAAAATAACACTATAGTCCCCATTTTGTTCAAAACTTGTGTTTAAGACTAGTTTGTGGTAAAAATAACATTTTAAACCTATTTTTGTCAAAAATATCATTTTTGGCTTGATTTTTGTGAAAATACACATTTTCTGGTTTTTGGCTTTTCTGACCTAGTTGTTGGAAAATTTGTAGAAAAATCATCGTAAATCGAAATTTGGATCCGTAAATTCTGGAAGTTTGGAAAGTTTGTCTAATTTGTTCACAATTTTTCTCATAATTTTTAATGGCCTCTAACAAGTGTGAAATTGCTCACCTTCACAGGATGGTCCAAAATTATTTCAAATCTGATAGGCAATTTTGTAAAATTCGTCAAAAATTGTAGAAAAATCGTAAGAAAACATGAGGGTACTCATTTTAAAGGTATAAACCTTAACCTTTTGCATGTAAAACAGTTTTGAAAAATATTATTATTAAGGTGGTCAAAACAGTTCTATATTGGACCAAAACTTTTCTATCAAGGGCTGAATTTTGAGTTTAGTTTATAGATCTTTGAACATAACACTCATTTTTGCTATTTTAAGTGTGTAACTCCCAGATCTACTAGTTTACATGTATTATATGTGATAACACATACTTTTCTCAAGGTTTCTGTGAAGATCCAAGTGATAAACTTAATATTCTTGACATATTTTAGATTTATGAAGTAAATAGCACATAATCAACAAATAAGTCATGAAAAAAACACATATTCATGCATATACACATATATCTATGTAAAGCAACTTGTATTCTCCCCCAAAACCAAGTAAAAATCGAAAATAGGGGATATAAACTCACCTTGGGGTGATGGATCAGTTTGATGAAGAAGTGGAAGAAGATTTTTGATCCTAGCAAGCTTTCTTGAGTAGATCTTAAACTTAGATGGTTCTAAGAACATGATCCACAAAAATATGGGTGTAAGAGGAGATTTTTGAAGAGATCAAGAAGTTGAATCATAGATCTAAGTGAGAACTTACCAAATTTGATGACTTGAAGACGAATCTCTTGAAGTATACTCTAATTCTCGAAAATTTAGAGGAAAATGTAGGAGTGTTCTTGGAGTGTTTGAGAGATTATTTGAGAGAGTTTGTAAGTGAAGTGTGTGTGTGTGTCTTTGGCCAAGAATGAGAGAAAAGAGGGAGAGAGACTAGTCTTGAAGTATGTTGGGTCATACAAGTTTACATAGAAGTATGAGAAACAATTTCCTTGTTGTATGGTGAATAATATGGAGGTGGCACCTCCAAAGTCAACCCCCCCCCATTTGATTTCATTTTTTTGTTAAATGGTGTTGGGCCGAGAGTTTGGGCCAAGAAGGTGGGAATGGAATAGTTTGAGCCCATTAAGCTTTAGTTAGGATTTTTGGAACCTAGTCATAAAATTTTCGGCCTATTGGGCCCTTGGAAACACTTACGACCCAACATAAGATAAAGGGATGGGTTTTAGGTCCATTAGGGTCTATTGGAGTGGTTATGGCCCAATGAGGCCCATTAGGGTTAGAATGAATCATTCTAGGCCCAAATGCTCCAAAATGTTATAGATTTATGGAAGTAGGTCCAATTAGAGCTCATTTAAGGGTCCTAAGCCCAAAATAATTGAATTGAATACTTATTGGTCCATTAGGCCCAATAAGGAAATCCTAGTTCAGTATGGACTCTAATTGGGATTCTTAGGGTTTGCAAACTCATGATTGAACACATGAGATGTATTTGAACGAGTATAGAGTAGGATATTCGCTTAGAGTACCAGTTATTATACTAGTTGAATGATTACATGAGAGTGGAATTTCCTAGCAAAAATGCTAGTTGTGACATCGTAGTAGTGGTGGGTTTTCACAGATAACATAGAATTGATGTTCTTAGTCTTCTTCACCAATGCATAACTCATTTTAATGGGGTAGAGAGAGAGAGAGAGAGAGAGAGAGAGAGAGAGAGAGAGACCCAGTGGATATTAAATTTAATTATTTTTTTCTTTTAAAAAAATAAAATAAAATAAAACCTCATATAAGGTTCCTGGATAGTTAAATGACGGAAATACCCTTCATTTAACTATAGAAAGCTAACGGAGTTAGTAAAAAGGACCAAACATCAAAAGTTTTGAAAACACATGGACTATTTATAAGGTTTTTTAAACCACGATGACTAAACTTCAGATTTTGGGTAACCACAAGAGAACATTTATGATGTTTTTTCAAAATTCTTTATAAAGATCTTCATCTTATATGTTGCAAAATATATCAAGACCAAAACTTCAATATATATTCTTTAATATATCTAATAGTTATTAATAAATATTTTGTTGGACTAACAAACAATTTTTCATTTTAATATTTGATGTAGTTGTCACATGTAATGTTTGTGCTGCGAGGTAAATCATGTAGTTCTTTAGAGATATGTAGGGGGTTAAGTGACTTTTTGTTATAACTTTTTTTTTCAACATTTCTTTACAAATACGTTTTTGTTGAATATTTTTTAATGGGCTTAAATGTCGATATTGCGTTATAGCCCTAGCTTTTTTATTATTTATTTAATATAATTTTCTTTATAATAAACACTTATCTTTATATATGATGTGAATATAAATTATTTAATGCTAGAAATTGTATTATAGTTTGAATTTTTTTTTTAATATATAGCTCATTATACCTTAATTTATTCTTATATTAATAGTTTTTGATGATATGTGTTAAAGATTCAACAAATATTTTTTCAACAAATATATAAATAAATATATTTCTAAATATGCATTTATATTAACAAATGTGACATCCCAGAATTTAGGTTTAAATCTGCAGACAATCCATTTACCCCAAACCACATTGTGGTATGACCTACAACGTAGAACCTCGATGATTTTAAGTACAAATTAGATCAGGTTACTCATCATTGCCTTTGGGATACCTCAAAATGCTCGAAAAGTTAATCATTATCATTAAATAGAAAATAATTCAAAAATCAGTGAGATCTAATGCCCTAAAAATCAAATTTTTGCAATTGACCTACATGGGGGCCATGAATGATAAAATTGGGTAGAACATGTTCTCAAGTTTCCGTGGATATAAAGAACGTCCAAAACAGAGATCGTATGACAAAGCTATGCATGTTTTAAAATTTTAAACTGGTATATACCCGATTTTACCCGGTACCGAACACTACACAACTCAGTTTGAGCCCGAACCAAAATCAGATTCGCAAAAACTAACAAATCAGAACCTGGTTGACGTGTAACTCCGAGCGCCACTTCACGGAGATCCGTATATCATATTTAAATTTCGTCTGATTCTTTGAAATCACTGTTACCGTGACATTCTCCAGGAACTTTTGGAATATTTTTACGAGATCTGAAACAGATGTCACATAAATCAAGGCAGCTTGTGAATGGGACAAATCAAGGAGACATAATAATAATAATAATAATAATAATAATAATAATAATAATAATAATAACATATTGTTAGAATAAATGAGAGTAGATCGACAGATTCTAAACTGGGAATTGAATAAAAAACAAGAACACGATGATCGAATATGTACTTAATGATTGAAAAGAACTTCCTTAGAAGAGCTCGATTAATAATTGCTACTATAAAGGCAATGTAGGGTTGCAAAAGTATCGACCCAGATAAGGTGCATGCATGCACTATAAATAGCTAAACCATAGCACATTAATAACCGGGTTAGACAGGCCCAACCCGTTACACAAAATGGACTATACAAAATAAATACAATTGACACAATCCATTAGACCCAACAATCTCCCCCTTTGTGTCAATTGAGGCAGGTGACTCTTCACGACTGTGTTCGTTTCTGCATCATTTAGAGCTTGAGCATGATACTGAGGAGAGTACTACAAACTGCTATATACCACTTGATCATATCTGAATAGCACTTCTTCACAACATCATCATTCGCTTTGCAATTACCAGTGATCTCCACAATATAGTTCAAGCAAGTGATGGAAAACAGGTGTTTATCAGGCATAGAAAACTGACATTTATGGATATCTCCTCTTTCTTTTGATCCCCATTGAAACATCACGCTCCATTTGTCCTTTTCAATTTTCCCCATCTTCATCTTCTTAATGCCTTTCGTAGAATCTTCGGGAAGGACTGTTGGTTTCTGTCGCAACACAGAGGCAATTTCAACATCCATCATCCCTACTTCACGGATGTACAAAACCAAAATCCTCTTGGTATGAGCAACAACTGGTTCATACTTCTTTTTGTCCTTCATCAAGTGGTGTAATGGCTTAATCTAATGGTAGGGATTTAAACATGGCAGGTCTGTAATTGAGAATTCGAACACAGAATTCGCAGAACCTCGAGTTGTTTTAAATTTGACATTAACAAAACTTTCAGTTTCTATCGGCCCAATAACCTTGGCAACAATTATTTTCTATGAACTCCAAGTCCGGTATTGTAGCTTGCCATGCTTCAGTTAAAATGCCATCAAGGACTTCTTAACATTCTCATCCGAATATGGTGCATTCACAATTAACTAAACAAAAAGGCTTTCAGAGTGATAGGGAAATCCAGTTGTGAATCCAGTGTGTTCTCCAATTCAAAAGAAGTGACCGGCTCTAACCAGTGAATACTCAGGTTGTCAATTGCTTCTGTCAGAATTCTCTGCATGGACCAAGGAGGAAATAACAACTTTTTAGCTTCTAGAGTGATTTGAGCATCACGAAGCGCTTTCTTTTTTTCTTCTGCTTCTCTTGCGATTCACAAGTTTTCATCAAGAACTGCATCACGTGCTCTGCGTTTGAGTTTCACATTTTTGTCCTCTTCTTCCTCTTCATCATCATCTATTACCTTCTCTTTTTCCTTTCGAACCTGAAGCTACATTATCCTTTGGTTTGCCATTTGACTTTGGCTTTTGAACATCAGATTCTTCAGTAGTACCGACTGGTTTCTGGGTTTCTTTTTTAGATGGCTTCTCAGTGTCTCCCCCTTGTTTCGGAAGTGTGCCAGACTCCGAAATAACCTCAAGTTGTTTAGCATTGCGAACACATGCCTAAGTTTATCAGCCAGATGCTTCCTTACAGAGATCGTGATTTGATAATCTAGAGTTTCAATGAAATTGTTCAAGTAAGCATTCACATCAGCTATGCACCTCTTCATCGCAGCTTTTTTATACAAGAGATCGTCAATTCGCTTATTACCATGAGTGAGCTTGATAGATAAAACTTTCACCTTCTCTATTTTGATAGCGAGATCATCCATTATTTTGTTCTCAAGAGCCAAATCTTCATGAAGATTGTCTATTTTGGAAGATATGGAGGTGTGAAACTCTGTATTATCAGATTGAATTCCAGTGTGAACTTTCTCAAGAGCATCCTTCTCAGTCCGAAGGGTAGTTCTAAGACTAGTTATTACTACATTCGCCTTTGTAGTGTTCGTTTCAAAGGAAGTTTGGAAAGTACTCATAAAAGATTGAGCATCAGAAATTAGTTTATCGACTTTTTCGGTCGTATCCTTGCATAGAGATGCGGAGTCAACAACTGCCTTGTTTGTTTTGTCAAGGTTCGCAGTGTGCTCTATGGTTAAGGTTTAAAGTAATGCTTTAACCGTTTCCTGAGAGTATTCGCTAAATGATGAGTATCTGGACGATTGGAGCAGAGCATCCATCTTTTCAGTAAGAGCCTTGAATTGCCCTTTGGTGACAGGAGCATCATCATCACTTTCAGCTTGGATAGTGAAAGGACTAAAAGCAAAAGCTTCAAAATCTTCATTATCATCCCTAAAAACAGTGCCAGGGTAATCTTGTCGGAGAGGGGATATGGGAGTAGAGTCATGACCAAGACTGAAACCTAAAGCACCTACCCCCGCATAAGATGTGTTGACATAAACTGGAGGTGCACTTATGGTTGTGGTTGTTGTTGTTGTAGAGTCAGTGAACGAAGGAGTAGATTGTACGAGAGTAGCTTGGGGTTGCGAAACACCCATAGTTAGACATGGAGCAAGAGTGATGGGAGTGGTGTAGTAATTGGAGAATGAGGAGGTGTAAAGTTTTAAAAGAAGTCATCAGTGAGAGGAACAGATTCAGGCATTGAAAAAGTTACCTATGGATTTATAGAGATTGGCTCCGGAACATGGGGATGCGAAGTCGCAGGGTTGTCATCTTGTTCGTGCTGGACTTTCTCTTTGATGCGAATCTTAGAGATAATGTTGGATTGCGAATCCTCCTCATTACTGGCGGTGGGAGTTCTAGGCTTGCGAGCGACTCACTTCACCCTCTTCTTTAGAGTCTGGGCAGGTTCGAATGGACTAGCCTTCCCCTTGCACTTACCCCCTTCTTTAGCTTATCAGCCTCTTAAAAACCTTTCTTATTGCATCAGTCAATGGATGTGGACCTAAAGCTGGTGGACTGTGATAGGCTTGAATAACTTCACCTGCAATTGGGACATTGTGAAGCATCGATTCCGGGATTGATCCAATGAAGGTGAATCTAGAAGTGTTTGACAGAATGATGTTTGTTGTGTGGAAAACTTGAGTGTTAGCCATAACCGAACCCTCTATCACCGAAATAATGAGGCGATCGATAGCCCTCTGTACAACGAGTGTCCAAAATCATGCACATGAGATCTCATTGTGCCTCTTTGTTGAAAGCGTACTCTAAACGAGTTGAGCCCAAAGCACCGACCCAAAGTCGATATTGACTCTTGAGAAAACATCATACATGATGGTCATGAACAGTTTGCTAACACAATCTGAGCCTGTTACCCTCTCTGAAAAGATTTTAAAAACCAGGGTAAACAAACCATTCCACATTGTCGGCAAGTTAGGCTTCTTGAATTTGTAGACGATGAACATACACTCCCTGTAGCCCATTTGATAAAACATCTCCAAGATAGTAGAGTTAGAGATGGATTCCGGATAGACTAGGTCATGAACTTGAGGAAGTACTAGCAGGCTACAGAACCTGGACTTTGTGATGTGGGTTTTCTTGTTGTCGACTTCAAAAGTGATCATCTCTTCCCCTTTTTGGTAGTTAGCAGTCGAATATGCCTTGGACAGATGAACCTAGGGCACATTCTTAGTTTTCGTCAGGGCGATTACCAGTGGTGAATAGCACAGAAACTCAATTAGGGGTTGAAGAAAGGCATCGTACTTTTTAGGTTCAAGGTCCATAATGAGATTCTGGTTAGCCTTGATGTTGAGCAGTGTTGATTGTGCCATTTGCTCTATGTTTGAAGGGGTTTCAGAAGAAGTTGCCATTGTTGCTTGGAGAATAAGAAGATAAACAGTAGAGAGAGAAATTTCTAGGTGAATTTCGAATGCTTTTGAAAGTGGTAATGAACAATGAAGCATTGAAATCCTTATACATGATATGATAGGAGAGAGAAAAACCGACAGTTGATAATCCCAATTTACTGAAAAAGCGCCTAAAAAGGTGTGACTGACAACTGTGACGCTAGATGGCGTAACTGACAGCGCGATGTCAGGGCATATTGAATTTTTCACGTGCCCAAATCAAATCTCATCCCTTCAATTCTGTCTTTTCAGTTATGCTCTTTCGTAATCAATCGTCATCATCTGTTCTACGAATCTGAAAGAAACCATTAGAATTGCGAACCAAACTTTGGAAAATCACAATGATCTTTGTGAAAGAGTGTTCCAAAGATAAAGAATTAATACAAATTATCTAAAGGATTCTAGTGATGTCAATAAAGACATAAAGCAGTTGGATCCCTGTCAACAATCTCTTCAGAGTCAAGAGAGACTCTGAAGTGTCTGTGTGGAGTCCCGTTGAATTACGATCATCTGTTCGATGAGAAACAGTGAAAGGCTTATTTTCAATAAGGTTCAAGGGTGGCTTAATCTTCATCCAAACTCCGAAACTCAATATAAGTCCGAACGTTCGGAGGAAGTACTTGTCTGACTAGTGTAGCTATAAGAACACGTATGCTTTGGAATTAATATAAATGACTTGGATAGAAATGTCAAGAAAAATAAAAACTGGATCTATTGGGAAGAAATGTCTTAGGACTAGAACATTTCATTAAGATTGCACAAAAATAAAAAGATATTTCAAGGTACAAACCACGAAGGTGGATATATTCGTTAATTTTCTTGGTGATAAAATCTAGAACATGTTTATTGTTCACCGTCAATTCTTAAATATGTGTTGGATTTTGGGTTTCACTCAATTCATGGTGATAACGAATTTAAGATCATAAACATAGAAGTTGTGTAACCATAAACCTCAATGGTAATATTTGAGAGTCTCAAGGGTTACATTTATGAATACGAAAGTGATGGAGAAGTAGTCGGAGGTGGTTCCAAAGATAAATGTATCTCTGCTATATGAAAGTGACAAAGCAGTCAACTCTTAACTCAATATGAGAAGAGTAAGGTAGCTCAATGACTTATGCGAATAAAGATCCTAATTGGGAAGAATCAATTAGTATTATCAATTCATTAAGGCTTCAACATAAAGTCTCAAAGGCTTCGAACTACATGCAACAACATGCTTCTAGTGACACCTAACTAGTGCATAGATTCTGAATTGATACCTGTCCCATCATTTAGAATTGAGAATATTACGAATATGTGCTTTCATCTTTGCTCAATTATCTAATATTTTTGGCATTTTTACATTTTCATGAAAAGAAAAGAGAACAAAATAAAGAAAATATTTTTTATTTTTGAATTTTTTGAAAAAGAAATAAAAACAGAAACAAATAAAATATTTTTGGATTTTGATTTTCTGAAAAGAAATAAAATAGAAAAATGAAATAAATGGCAATAAAAAAAGTATACAAAGGATATATGAAGTTCTGAACCTCCCAATGAAGAGTGGACTACGAGTCACCACGAACATTCGCACCGATTCGAAGTATGAACAGTGGACTGCAAGCCACTGCGAGCGTTTACACCAATTTGTAGTTCAACCAAAACTTTAAGACTGTGAAGGTAGTTACGGAACCGATTCAGCCTCAATCATTCCTAAGCCTTGAAGAATGCAATTCAATGTTTGTTCAGGTAAGGATTTTGTAAACATGCCAGCCAACTAATCAACAGATCTAACAAAGTGAATCTCGATATTTCCATCTTTCACATATTCTTTGATGAAGTGATACCTCTGTGCAATGTGTTTGGTCTTTGAGTGTTGCAATGAGTTGTAACATATGCGAATGGCACTCTCAGAATCGCAATACAAGTGGATTCGCCTCATATTGATAACATAGTCACAAAGATGACTTTGAATCCAGATAACTTGTGAAGTACAAGAGGCAGCGGCTATATACTCTGCTTCAACAGTTAACAGGGAGACGCATGTTTGTTTCTTTAATTGCCAACTAACAAGTTTGCCATCAAGAATTTGAACTCCTCTCATTGTACTCTTCCGATCTAAACCGCAACCTTCGAGATCAACATCCGAAAATGCTTACACAAAGAACCCTGAACTGGAAGGGTATCATATTCCGAGCGAGGAGTTTCGTTTAATATATCTTAATATGTTCTTGTAAGCAGTCATGTGGGGTTTCCGAGGATTCGCTTGAAACCTAGCACAATAGCAAACATAAAACATGCTGTCTGGACGACTAGTGGTTAGATACATCAATGACCCTATCATTTGATGATAAAGTGTCATATTAGCATTCGGTTTGTCCAGAGATGGTGTTAGTCTCGTTTCGAATGCCATTGGAACCTTCACCTTCGAATCACCCACCATTCCAAACTTAACAAGTAAGGTCTTTGTGTAAGGCTCCTGGTTGATAAAAATTCCCTCCTGACTCGATCTTATGTTCAAACCAAGGAAAAAATTAATTCGATCCATAGAGCTGATCATCTCAAATTTAGTTTCCATCAACTTTCGGAACTCAGCAGTTAAATTAGGATTTGTAGAACCAAAAATGATGCCATCAACATAAATTTGGACAATCATCAAATGGTCACCATCTTTCTTACGAAAGAAAGTTGGTTTAACCGAACCTTATTTAAATTTAGGTTGTTTTAAGAATCTAGTAAGAGTTTCATACCAGGCTCGTGGAGCTTGCTTTAGAGATTTCTCGTTTACGAACCCTTGTGGTTGTTCCACATACACTATTTCTTCAAGTTCCCCATTCAGAAAGGCACACTTAATGTCCATTTGAAAGACTTCGTAGTTCTTGTGAGCTGCATACGCCAGAAAGATGCAAATAGACTCCAGCCTTGCAACTGGTGCGAAGGTTTCTTCTTAGTCAATGCCTTCTTCTTGGCAATATCCCTTAATAACTAGTCATGTCTTGTTTCATATCACATTTCCCTCTTTGTCTAGTTTGTTACAAAATACCTATTTTAGACCGACAACTAATACATCCTTCGGAGTGGGAATCAATCTCTAGACCTTGTTTCGTTGGAACTCATTGAGCTCCTACTGCATTGCTTGCACCCAATCAGAATGATCAAGAGCAACCTTAACATTTTTAGGTTCAATTTTGGAGATAAATGAATTAAACATTCAATATTCCACTTTAGAGAATAATGCACACTTATAAGGCACGATTGGTTGCGAAGGGCTTTACTCAAACTCCCGGAGTTGACTATGATGAGACCTTCTCACCAGTTGCAAAGATAAAGTCTATTAGGGTGATGCTAGCCATAGCTTGGTTTCATGATTATGAAATATGGCAGATGGATGTCAAAACTGATGGGTTTTGAGCATTCTAACACTTCCTAAGTGTACATGCAACCCTAATAACCTTGGATCTATGTTTGTCTAATTATCATGCAAAGTTGAATTCCAAGGTTATATTCCTATCTAGCATACATGGGGAACAATTTTAACTTGAATCATAGATAGAATAACTTACCTTGTTGTTGCTTGTGTTCCTTGAAACCTTGTGAGCCTAGCACCCCAAGTGTGATGCCTCAAATGCTTCACACAACACCAAATGCTCTTGGAAAGACTCTTGAGATAACACACACTTCTCAAAATCGGCCAAGCCCTCTTGTTTCCTTAGTAGTGCCGATTTTTGGTGGAGAATATGCTTCTTATATAGTGTTGACACATCTAGGGTTACACCATGTAAACCCTAATGTGTCATGACTCTTCATTTCCATGACCCATGGGTTTGTAACTCCCATGGAGCATCCATGGAGCATCCTATGGGTAGAACCCAACTTGATAATCCATGGAGCCTCTTAGCCCACTATACAAGATATGGATGATTTACACAATCAACCCATATATTTAATTAGTTATCCTTTGATCACTTAATTAATTCCAAATTAATTCTTTGATCAACTAATCAAATAATATTATTAATATATTAGAACTTATAATATATTAATAATCTCCAAGTGTTATTTCTCTCATTTAGTCTATCCAATTGCATGGTGCCATGCAACCCAAATGGACCATGCCGGGTCGGGTCAAGTACAAGCCCGAAATAGTTATGGACTTAGACACCTTATCCAACAGTCTCCCACTTGGATAAGTCTAATAACTATATCTCTAGTACTTCAGGAACCGACCGGCAATCGTAGCTCTTTACAAGGTTTCTCGAAACTTGAGAAGATGATGGTACGCCATTTAAGATAAGTGATCATATAATCCTCCGTTCTAGATATCAGCCGGACAAATACATGGAACATAGTCTTGCTTATTGTCCAGCATTTGTTTCTCGATTTCCGATTTGTTTGACATAGAACTTAATTGAACACATCAACTTAGTTCTGACCGGGCCCGGTACATGGGTCAAAACAAAATCATCGAGGGGCCCAGATATCAGCTTCTAATCCAAGAAGGAACAGATAAACTTCGACTCATATGTTTGTTCTACCACTCATTGAATTACACACAAAAGTACGTTTTATAACATCGAGTTACCAATGCGGTTTCGTACAGTCAATGCATAACCAACTTGTAAGTAACAAATCATATCTCTAGGTTTGAAGACTTATATGATATTACCGTCTCACGATCACTCGAGATAGAATTCCATGAAGTGATTCCAGTGAGCGTGGGTTGAGTCCAATGCTCAGAACTTATGAGCACTCATGATTGTTGTAGCCTTGTCCAACACCTTGGACCTCTACAACCCATCATGACAGTCTTGATTCATACCTACTTCCGACATATGACCGACTGTGGAGGTTTGAATAATATGTTACACCAAACAAAATTATTCTGGAAGTCAAAACATGCAAAAGAAATATAGTAAACGATTGACAAGAGATAGCAACACTTTACTCATAAATAAAACACCTTTTATTCATCATCAAATGTCAATTACACTTTACAAATTTCTGGGTTATCTAACTACTAAAACTTATATCATCCTTCAGCCCTATGCTCCGAGCATGCTGGAGATGCTTAACCTTACTCAGTCCCTTCGTGAGGGGATCTGCTGGGTTCTCATCCGATGATACCCTCTTTGCCACGAGGAGTCCTTCTTCGATCCGATGTCTAACGAAATGGTATTTTCTGTCGATGTGTCTGGATCTCCCATGATCCCTTGGTTCCTTGGCTAAGGCAACAGCACTTTCACTATCACAGAAAATTTCCATTGGCTCTTTAATAGCTGGTACAACTCCAAGGTCTCCAATGAAGTTCTTCAGCCATATCGCTTCCTTTGCTGCTTCACTAGCTGCAATATACTCTGATTCACAAGTAGAATCAGCCACTGTCTCTTGCTTGGAACTCTTCCAAGAAATTGCTCCTCCGTTTAGGGGAAAGACCCAGCCCGACTGAGAGCGGAAATTATCCCTATCAGTCTGGAAGCTAGCATCACTATACCCTACAACTCTCAAGTTATCACTCCCACCGAGGGTAAGGACCCAGTCCTTAGTCCTCCGTAGGTACTTGAGGATATTCTTTACCGCAGTCCAGTGTGCCTTGCCAGGGTTCGCCTGATACCTGCTAACCATGCTCAAGGCAAAAGCTACATCGGGTCGAGTACACGTCATAGCATACATGATCGATCCTACAGCCGAAGCATAAGGTGTTCGACTCATTTCTGCTATCTCAGCCTCAGTGCTAGGGCTTTGTGTCTTACTCAACCTGGTGTTACTCTGGATGGGTAACTCTCCTTTCTTGGAGTCCTGCATGCTGAATCTCTTCAGCACCTTATCCAAGTAGGTACTCTGACTAAGTCCAATTAGTCTTTTACTCCGATCTCTCAAGATTCTTATCCCTAGAATATAGGCAGCTTCACCAAGGTCCTTCATAGCGAAACACTTCCCAAGCCAGGACTTTACTTCCTGCAGGGTTGGAATGTCGTTTCCTATGAGTAGTATGTCATCCACATACAATACCAAAAAGCTAACTATACTCCCACTAGCCTTGACATACACACAAGATTCATCTTCACTCCTAGAAAAGCCAAATTCCTTGACCTTTTCATCAAAGCAAAGATTCCATCTGCGAGGTGCTTGCTTCAATCCATAAATGGATTTCTCAAGCTTACACACTCTATTAGGGTACTCGTTGCTGACAAAACCCTCTGGCTGACTCATGTAAACATCTTCAGCCAACTTCCCATTAAGGAAAGCGGTTTTGACATCCATCTGCCATATTTCATAATCATGAAACGCAGCTATGGCTAACAGAACCCGAATAGACTTAATCTTGGCTACCGGAGAAAAGGTCTCATCATAGTCCACTCCAGGAATTTGAGAGAAGCCCTTTGCAACCAGTCTAGCCTTATAAGTGTGTACTTTACCATCCATGTCGGTCTTCTTCTTGAAGACCCATTTGCACCCTACTGTCTTACGACCTGGTACATTTTCAACCAAGTTCCAAACTTGATTGTCATACATGGATTGTATCTCGCTATCCATAGCCTCTTTCCATTTAGCAGACTCGGGGCCTGCCATGGCTTCCTCGTAGCTGTTAGGATCATCTTGACTTACTAGTGTGTCATCACTAATAAGTGTCTCACCTTCTGCAGTAATATGGAATCCATAGTAATGCTCAGGTGCACTCCTAACTCTCGTGGAACGTCTCAGAGGTACAGATTTGTCAATTGGCTCAACAGGAGTTTCCTCCTCAAGTTGAGGGCTAGAGTTTGAAGTTCCTTCACCGCTTGATTCTTGAATTTCTTCAAGATCAATTTGCCTCCCACTGTCTCCTTGGCTTATAAACTCTCTTTCTCGAAAGACTCCTCTTCTTGCTACAAAGACCACATTGTCACTAGGTCTGTAGAAGAGGTAACCAAAGGAATGCTGTGGGTAGCCGATGAAAATACACCTCTCGCTTCGAGGTTCGAGCTTATCATGAGTCTCGCGTCTCACGAAAGCCTCGCAACCCCAAATCTTGATGTGGTCTAGTTTAGGTACTTTACCAGTCCACATCTCGTGAGGAGTTTTGGCAACTTTCTTTGTAGGGACTAGATTGAGGATATGGGCGGCAGTCTCTAAGGCATACCCCCAGAATGAGATTGGTAGCGTAGCTCGACTCATCATGGAACGAACCATATCCAACAAGGTTCGATTACGCCTCTCAGCCACACCATTCAACTGTGGTGTCCTGGGAGGTGTCAATTGTGAGACTATCCCACATTCCCTTAGATAGTCGAGGAACTCTGAACTAAGATACTCACCACCACGATCGGATCGAAGCATCTTAATGTTCCTGCCCAATTGATTCTCGACTTCCTGTTTAAATTCCTTAAACCTCTCGAAAGTCTCTGACTTATGCTTGATCAAGTAGACATATCCATATCTACTATAATCATCAGTAAAAGTCAAATAATAACGATTAGCATCCCTTGTGGCATGTTTGAATGGTCCACACACATCCGTGTGTATAAGGTCCAACAAACCTTCACCCCTCTCACATGAACCTGTGAAGGGTGACTTTGTCATTTTTCCAAGTAAGCATGATTCGCAACTATCATCTGACTTTAGGTCAAACGACTCCAAGACTCCATCTTTTTGGAGTTGGCCTATGCGTTTCTTGCTTATATGTCCAAGACGACAATGCCATAAAGATGCTTTATCCAAGTTATTATTAGTAGAATCAATACACAAAACATTATTTCCCAAGTTATCTACAACAGATACAGCTTCATACACACCATCACAAGGTAATGCTTTAAAATAAAAGACATTATTATAGAAAACTTCTATAGAACCAACTTCATTATTAAATGAAAAGGTAAACCCTTGTTTGTACAAAGCATGAAAGGAAATAATATTTCTTGCCATTCCTGGCGAATAACAACACTTATTCAAATCTAAACTAAACCCACTACTTAGCGATAAAGTATAAACTCCAATCTTGGTAACAGGTATAACTTTCCTATTCCCCATGATCAAGTTTATCCTTCCTTGCTCCACATCCTCACTTCTTCTTAGTCCCTGCAAGTCACAACAAATGTGAATACCACACCCGGTATCAAGGACCCAAGAATTAGAATGGGGTGAGTTATTAGAAATGATAGTGTAAATACCTGCATGGTTGGGTTTAACTTTCCCATCCTTCACATCTTGCTGGTATTTTGGGCAGTTCCGCTTCCAATGAGCTTTTTCATGGCAATAGAAGCATTCAGCCTCTTTTGGGTCAGAAGAAGGAGTAACGAAACCTTTCTTGGTTCCACTTGAAGAAGAGCCATCAAGGGTCCGAGCCTTGGTACCCTTAGAAGAGCTCTTTCTCTTCCTCCCTCGATTCTTCCCGATTGCCAAAACCGGAGTAGAGTTTTGAGTAGGAGTGATAGCAACCGACTTCCCCTTAAGACCTGTTTCTGCGGTCTTGAGAAGTCCCTGAAGTTTGCTGAGGGTGACTTCTTCCTTGTTCATGTGATATGTCATGCGGAATTGATCATAGCACAATGGTAAGGAATGCAAAATAATATCTATTGCAAGATCCTCCGGGAAGTTCACATTAAGCTTCAGCAAACGATCCACATACCTTTGCATTTTCTGCATGTGGCTCGTGACGGATTCCCCGTCCTTCATCATGGTTGTTATCATGGAGCAGATGATTTCATACCTCTCTTGTCTTGCACTTTGATGGTATCTTTCCATCAAATCTTGGTGCATGTCATAAGGGTAGAAATCTTCATAAGACTTTTGGAGTTCCGCTGTCATCGTGGCCGTCATGATGCAAGCCACTTTCGTAGCATCCCTTTCATGTGCCCGAAATTCAGCGATCTCCTGAGGAGTTGCAGTGGACTCATTAATCTCCTTAAGCTCCTTGTCAAGGACATATTCTTTGTCCTCGTAGCGGGTAATCATCCTGATGTTTCTGATCCACTCATTGAAGTTGGATCCATCAAAGGTGACTTTCCCACACAAGTTCATAAGGGAAAAGGAGCCATTAGGATTAGAGCCAGAAGCATTGTTGAAAGACATCTGAAGGAGAGAGGACAAGATTAGTTTAGTTATAAGAGAGTCCTTAATAAAACACCCAAATGTAATATTAAGGCTAGGATCCAATCACAATATAATATAACTTAGAAGAGGTATGCCGTAATCTAAGCTATATCATATTTGAAAGGTAGGTGAATGACGATTCACCAATTTCCACCACGCAAACCGCAATATTTTACTATTAGGTTTTTGAATGCTTCTTAGAAATTCCTAGATTCTTTGAGTTTCAATGAACTTTTCAAAGGCATGTTTCAATCTCAAGTGTGCCCTCCAAGTTTTGTGACTGGGATACCGAGGATCACAAAACGAGGTGTGAAGTAACCATGCAAATCACTTGGTACCCTTAAAGTTTATCACTCAATCGATGTGCCGGTTAACCACACACGCTCCATCGATACTATAATAAACCCTAAGTCACCCTTTACCTACCTTGTTAAGTCCAAGTTAGTGTGCCGGTTAACCACACACGCTCCACCAACGACTTAATCAAAGTGTAAAGTGTAATTTCATGGAATAGCACCTTATTCACATTTTTCCTAAAGTAACTAAGATTGGGAATTTAATAAAACATTTAGTTACTTTATCATATTCATCATACTTTGAATGAGAATTAATAAGTCCTTGTCTTACCCGTTCGGCTAACGACCCTCCACCGATCAAGCAAGCGGTGGGTGAGAGTGGACACCCATTAAGTCACCATTTTATAGGCAACAACCTTATACCCACCTTATAGACCGGCTTCGTGAATGAGGCGTACTAGCGGTAAGACAACTTTGTTCTTATACATATATATATAATTATTAAATCATAATAATATAAGTATAAGGGTTGAATTTTAACTTTTAAAATTCTAGGGGTTGGAACTAAAGTTTTAACTTAACTTTACTTGTTCCAAAACTTGAGGGCAAGTTTTGTAAACTTTCAAAACTTTTCATTTCTTGTAACTTATGAGTTTAATAGAGTAATAAAATGAGAACTTTTCATTTTTCTAACTCTTGTGTTTTTTTAATGGTTTTTTTTTAATCCAAGAGACTTTTGGTTTTCCATAACTTGAGGACAAGTTATGGACTCCATTAAAACACATTATGATCATGAATTAATCTACCACATAGGTTACAAATAATTCCTATGATCATCTAAACATCATAAGAACAAGAACATGAATATGAACACTTTCAAGAATCAAAATCACATTTAATCTTTGTAATTTTGATAATTTGTTGTTGTAAATGAGTTAGAAAAGACATTACACCTTCTAAAATAAGTTTTCAAGTACCAAAATATTTTAGGGTAATGATTCTAATCCATTTCCAGCAACACAAGTCGAAATTCTGCACTCTGTCGACCCTACTCGCCGAGTGCATAAACCTACTCGCCGAGTAGGTTGAAGATACACGTGAACTCGTCGAGTCCTCCCCATGGACTCGCCGAGTCCATCAGTCAGACAGCAAGATTTTCGACTTTCTTCAACTTTTAAGCACAAATAACAAACAAACAAGCCTAGGCTCTGATACCACTGATGGGTTTTGAGCATTCTAACACTTCCTAAGTGTACATGCAACCCTAATAACCTTGGATCTATGTTTGTCTAATTATCATGCAAAGTTGAATTCCAAGGTTATATTCCTATCTAGCATACATGGGGAACAATTTTAACTTGAATCATAGATAGAATAACTTACCTTGTTGTTGCTTGTGTTCCTTGAAACCTTGTGAGCCTAGCACCCCAAGTGTGATGCCTCAAATGCTTCACACAACACCAAATGCTCTTGGAAAGACTCTTGAGATAACACACACTTCTCAAAATCGGCCAAGCCCTCTTGTTTCCTTAGTAGTGCCGATTTTTGGTGGAGAATATGCTTCTTATATAGTGTTGACACATCTAGGGTTACACCATGTAAACCCTAATGTGTCATGACTCTTCATTTCCATGACCCATGGGTTTGTAACTCCCATGGAGCATCCTATGGGTAGAACCCAACTTGATAATCCATGGAGCCTCTTAGCCCACTATACAAGATATGGATGATTTACACAATCAACCCATATATTTAATTAGTTATCCTTTGATCACTTAATTAATTCCAAATTAATTCTTTGATCAACTAATCAAATAATATTATTAATATATTAGAACTTATAATATATTAATAATCTCCAAGTGTTATTTCTCTCATTTAGTCTATCCAATTGCATGGTGCCATGCAACCCAAATGGACCATGCCGGGTCGGGTCAAGTACAAGCCCGAAATAGTTATGGACTTAGACACCTTATCCAACAAAAACCGCTTTCCTTAATGGGAAGTTGGTTGAGGATGTTTACATGAATCAACCACAGGGTTGTGTCGATGCAAAGCATCCTAATAAGGTATGTAAGCTTGAGAAGTCCATTTATTGATTGAAACAAGCATCTCGTAGGTGGAATCTTTGTTTCGACGAGAAAGTCAAAGATTTTGGCTTCCTGTGAAGCGAGGATGATTCATGTGTATATGTCAAAGCCAGTGGGAGTATAGTTAGCTTCCTCGTATTATATGTCGATGACATACTACTCATAGGAAACGACATCTCGTCCCTGAAGGAAGTTAAGTCCTGGCTTGGAAAGTGTTTCGCTATGAAGGACCTCAAAGAGGCTGCCTATATTATGGGAATAAGGATAATGAGTAACAGGAGTAAGATATTAATAGGACTTAGTCAGAATACTTACTTGGAAAAGGTACTAAAACATTTTAGTATGGAGAATTCTACCGATCCAACGTAATGCCAAGTTGAATAAGACTCAAAGCCTGAGTACCAAAGTTGAAATAGTCGATATGAGCTGAGCACCTTACGCTTCCATAGTTGGCTCGATCATGTATGCTATGACTTGTACTCACCCTGATGTAGCCTTCGCTTTAAGCATGGTTAGCAGATATCAAGGGAACCCTGGTAGAGCACATTGGACTGCAGTCAAGAATATTCTTAAGTACCTTCGAAGGACCAATGAATGGTTTCTAGTCCTCAGTGGGAGTGATGACTTAAGGGTGCGAGGGTATAGTAATGCCACTTTTCAGACCGACCGAGACAACCACCATTCTCAGTCAGGCTGGGTCTTTACCCTGAATGGAGGAGCAGTAACTTGGAAGAGTTCCAAGCAAGAAACTGTAGCTGATTCAACCTGCAAATCAGATTACATAGCGGTGAGTGAAGCGTCAAAAGAGGTGATATGGTTGAAGAACTTCATCGGAGACCTTGGAGTTGTGCCACCCATAAAGGAGCCTATGGAGATTTTCTACGATAATGAAGGATTGGTTGCCTTGACCAAGGAACCGAGGGATCATGGCAGATCCTGACATATCGACAGGAAATATCACTTTATTAGACATCGGGCAGAAAAAGGACTGCTTGTAGTGAAGAGGGAATCGTCAGAGGATAACCCAACACAACAGATCCCCTTATGAAGGGACTGAGTAGGGTTAATCACTTGTAGCACGCTAGGAGCATTGGGCTGAAGGAAGATATTAGTTTAGATTAGATAGTTTTGAAACGTGTACTAGATAAATTGTAATTAACATTTGATAATTAAATAAATGAGTATTATTTATAAGTAAAGTTACTGTCTTGTGTTAATTATTTACCTATTGTTTCACTTTGCATGTTTTGACTTCTTGAATAATAAGATTATTCGAATAGTCCACAGTCGCTCATACTTTGGAAGTAGGTATGAAAGAAGATTGTCATGAATTGGCGTGTAGATTGTCTAAAAGTGTATTGGACATAGCAAAAGTTTGCTTCAACGTTCATGAGTGCTTATGAAATAAGATTTGAGCATTGGATTAGACCCACACTTGCTGGTATCACTTAATGGAATTTATCACGAGTGATCACAAGACGATAATATCATATGGTCTTTAAAACTAGATATATGGTTTATTGTTTGTAAGTTGGTTGTGCATTGATAATGCATAAATGCATCAGTAACTTGATGTTATAAAATACATTATTGTGCATGATTTGATGAGTGAATGGTAAATTCATATAATTCGAAGTTTATCTGTTGCTTTTATCCTAAGAGGGTAAAAGCGATATATGGGCCCCCATCGATGTTTTGGTTTGACTTATGTGCCGGGCCTGGTCAGGACTGAATTGATGTGTTCAATTAAGTTTATGTCATACAAATCTGAGATCGAGAAACAAACTGCTGGACAATAAGTATGACTATGTTCCATGTAATTGTCCGCACGATATCTAGAACGGAGGGCTATACGATCCCTTATCTAAAGGACATGTTACTGATAAGATCAGAGTTCAACAGCGTCTTTGAGAGCTACGATTGCTAATCGGATCCTAAAGTCGTACTTGCATTTATAGTTATTAGACTTATCTAAGTGGTAGATTGTTGGATTAGTGTCTAAGTCCATAACTATATTTGGTATATACTTGACCCGGTTGTGCATGGTCCTTTTGAGTTACCTTCACCAAAGCAACTGGACAAGATGATTTATGGAGAGAGAGGTCATTATGGTTTATTAATATATAATATGAATAATATTTTAAAAGAGAAATCATATTAGTTAGTTAATATTAATCAAGAATTAATTACGAAATTAATTCTCTGATTAAAAGAGATTAACTGAACTAAGGGGACTGGTATTACCAATTATAAGATGGTTGGATTTGGGCTATGGATGCTTATGGAAATGAGGGGGACGAAATTAGAGTGGAAGCCCACTATGATTTCGTCCAAGGGCCTTATTCCAGAAGGTTCTTGGAGCTGCTTAGGGCCTAAGCTATCCAATTAGGGTTTTGACTGAAACCCTAGCAGCTCAGCTATTTAAGGACCCCTAGGGCTACAGATTTCGGCCACCAGTGGAGCCCTAGAGTTACTATAGCCGAAATTGTGCCTCCTCACCCTCTTTTCTCAATCATCTTCTTGCTTTGGTGTTTGTAAGCCATTAGAGGTATCACACTTGTGATACTAAGCTCTTGAATATTGAAGATTCTTGCTACTATCAAAGGTAATCATCTACGCTTGTATTTGATGTGAATTTCAAATTTTATAGTATGCTAGATTAGGGTTTACAAGCTTTGGATAAATTTGGATGTACAATAGAGAAACCTAGATCTAAAGCTTTAGGGTTTTGTATGTGCACATAGGAATGTTCTTTTGGTCAAAACCCATCAAATACATGAAAGAATTTAACATTAGGTTTTCGATTATTCAATATTTCATAGGGAGTAACAGAAAATCGCTTATTGAGGATTGATCGATTTTGAGTAAAGCAGGCTGTTCCAATAGCATCCGCCCAGAAGTAAAGTGGCAGATTCACAAATGATAGCATGGTTCTCGCAGCTTCGCACAAAGATCAATTTCGTCTTTCAACTGCCCTATTCTGTTGAGGAGTGTAAGGAGCCTAAAAGTTGTGAGTTACTTCTTTTGTAGTCAGAAATTCTTCAAACGCTTGGTTTTTGAATTCCAAACATTGTCACTATGAATGTTACGAACCGGCTTTCGTAGTTGAATCTCTATCTGCTTTATAAAATCCTTGAGCTAGGTAGTGGCTTCGGATTTCTGTTTAAGAAAATGCACCCAGGTAAATCTAGAAAAATCATCAACAATTACAAGGATATATTTGTTACCATACATTCTTTCAATTGCAGAAGGACCACAAAGGTCTATATGCAAAAGTTCAAGTGGTTCTATGACTTTGGTGTTCACAACTGTTGGATGACTCTTCTTGCTCTACTTCCCTAATTTGCAGGCTGCACAAAGATGTTCCTTATGGAATTTAAAGCATGGAAGCCCTCACACATGATCACCAAGAACGAGTTTATTGATGTATTTGAAATTGAGGTGCGAGAGTCTACGGTGCCACAACCAACTATCATCTGAAGAAGCTTTCGTAAGTAGGCAGATAGCAGGTTTCCCTTTGATGGGGTTCAGATTTAGTGGATACATCTCGCCTTCTCGCTTAGACTTTAGGAGCACAATTTTGGTCTCCTTTTCAATGATCTCTGATCCCTCTTCATAAAATGATACTTCTAATCTAGTACCTACAATCAATTGAGAAACACTTATTAGGTTGAGTTGCAAGCCTTCCACGTATGCTACCTTGCGAATGGAAAATTCCTCATTCATAATCATATCGTATCCCTTGATTTCTCCAAGTGAATATTTCCGAACTTTACTCTTCCTCCATCCTTCAGTTCTCTAAACTCTCTCAGCTCTTCCTTCCTTCCCGTCATGTGATGTGAGCAACTAGTGTCAATGTACCATTCGGAGTCAAACTGCTCGTTATGAATCACCTACAAAAATCAAAGAGATTTAGGAACCCAAAGTTGTTTAGGTCCACGTGAGGCTTTCACAGAAATAGGAAAAGTAATTGCAACATCAACTAAATAAGATCGTTTAATCAAGGTGGAGTTATCTTTCTTTGTGATTTGAAAAACAGTGATCCTATTATCTTTTGAGTTCTTATCCTTTGAGGATATTTTTCTTTGATTATCTTTGATTTATTGCTTTACCAACTTCTTCTCAACTTTCTTCGAGTTAGTTTCGGACCTCTTGAATGGAATTTTAGGCTCCGAAACTACCCTTCCTTTGCCCTTAACATCTTTCAATATCTTGGCAGAATGTGAAGCATTCTTGTTAGAAGAGAAGTGAGACTTTGACTTTTCCATAGGTTTTGCTTGATTTGAAAAAGAGGATTTTTGAAAAACTTTTTGTTTTGAAACCTGTGGACACTAAGACTGAGCTTTTGAAAAACTTTTAGTTTTCGGATGTGAAGAGACTTTAGCACTTGGATTGGATGATTTTTCTTGATAAACGAAGTTAGGACTTTTAGACTCCAGAAATGCTTTATTTCTTTTAGATTTTTATTATATCTAGCATTTCTTTGACGTTTTTGAGTAGCAAATTCCTCAGAGGACTTATGAACACTAGCCCTAGATTTTGAGTTTCTAACAGGAGTTTTAGCCTTTCCGGATGACGTATCATTTGGAAAGTTCTTAGTTCCACTCAGACTTCCCTTTTTGTAGGTTGAGTTTACCTTGTTAAGTGGTTCTACTATGTATCTTCCCATCGTTCTCTAAGAGATCATTTTAGAGAGATATTTGGTTTCATCTGTATTGCCAATAGGGGCCGACCAAAAATATTCGTCGCACCCATCAGCATTGTCTTCTTCCACCAAGGACATTAGTTCTAAAGTCTGATTTTTGTTCAGTCCCTTAGTTGCGAAAACTTGGTTAGGAACAGTTCTAACCCTTTGGATAACTAAAGCTTTTTCTTTTAAAACCTTTGATTTATTTTCAGAAATACAAGCAAACTCAACTGAATTTTCAGAAATTAAGACTTTCGCAGGTTCAGGTTCACTTTTAACAATTTCTGAACAGTCAACCTCATCATCTACAGAAATCCCACTCATGTCACTATCATCGAATTGTACATAAAGAGTCAAATTTTTGTATAGTTTCAGATTTGATCTTCTCTTTATCTTTTTCATCCAAAATTTGTATTAACATTTCGTTATGGTCTTTGGACTGTATGTAAGATTCAACTTTATCCTAACCCATTATATAGGCATCTAAGACTTCATCTGATGATACGATTGATTCGCACTTGTAACAGTCTGCATCGATTTCGTCCTCTTTCAATTCAAGAAATGGCAAAATCATTTTATGAATTTTGTTTCCTATCTCACAATCGATATGCAGTTGAGTAATATTAAAGTAAAGACGTTTAGCAATCAAACAAAAAATGTTACGTTGCTTTAAAATGCCCAAATTATCTCATTGTGAATAAATTAAATCATCCCTAGACCTTGCTAAATATGATTCTAACTTCTTAATCCACATGCACCTCTCTTCACTTTTGTTCGAAAACCTGCCGAGTTGATTAGTTAAATTAGAATTAGTTAAACGGGTTCGTTTTAGACTATCACTGAAACTTGAAAATGTGAATTTTAAGTCATTTAATTCAGTTTCATCTAAGATGCAGGATTATTTAGAGAATTGAGAATGAAATTTACCTTACTGATCATCTTTTGACATTCACTGATCTTCTCCAAGACAAGTTTCGCTACGAAGCAGTTGTCAGAGACTCGGACGTCATCAGTGGCGTAACCCATTCTCTCTAAAACGTCATTGCTAACCATTAAGCATCTTCCACTGAACTGTGAAACTTCATCCTTCGCAACAAAGCTTTTCCTTTGAGTTGGACTTCGAACCTCTTCGTTCTCTGAATCACTCGACCAAACTTCGACTCTTCCAAACTCATCATCCTATTCCTACACAATCAAAGCAGGTTTAGCGTCATCAGCATTTTCCTTCTTTTTGAACTCCTCAAGCTTTCGGAGATAATAAGTCTCATCAACCTCTCCCTCTTTCTTCTCATTTAATCTCCTTAACATGCACTCCCTAGCCAAATTATTTTTGTCATGACAATAGTTGCAGTCATAGCCGAAGTCACCCATAAAACGTCTTCTCCTTCTGAGCGCATCATATGTACAACATAATTTACTATTTCTAGCTAGTGGAATCATAATGGTAGATCACATGCATTCTACTATTTAAATTTAAAATTTTCAAATTAACAACTACAATGTTGACTAAAGAATGTTGTTATTTGGATGGTCACGTCAATTCTTATTTAAATAAAGTAAAAGAATGTATAATAAGTAAATATGGATCGGGTAAAGTTACGGATAATTTAACTAACTTTTTGTTCAAAGATGCCACTCTTGATCAAATCAATTTTTATTTAAAAGTAGATGTCGAAAAAACAAACATACTCATATTATTTATGCTGTGAAAAATTATTATACTTAATTAAGTAATTTATTCAAATTGTTATGTATAATTTGGCTTCATTAGTACCACCATCCCATGCATGTATGTTCCCCAACTTATAGTCTTATACCATAAAGGAACTCTATATCACCGTCCATGCAGGATCCCACATATACTGATAATTCTAGAATTAAGCACTCAACCGAAGTTGTTTTGGGTTTGAATGTCACATACTAAAAATTTGGTGGCCCACCATTCTAAATGAAAGTTTATATAATATCTTACAGATTTTATACGTTTACAAAGATTGAGCTGTGAAAATCCAAAAATAAGGTTAATGTTTTAAAACAAACGTTATTGCTCTACCAAATATTGATCATAATATTTCAGGAGTTACCCCCACAAGATAACTCTATGGCAGGTTCGGTGTAGCCCGTCCAAATGATACATTTTTTTTTTCACAGTACGTATCCCAAGTCTAAAGTTGTATTGACCCAAACTATCTTAATAAAAAACATAATTTTTAGACAAGAGGAAGTATAAGAAAGAAATATGATGTAAAATGTCTTAATAAGACAATGTATTTATTAGATAAATTCATAATTAGAATTAGACTTTATGCTTTTAGACATCTTTGTTAGCATGGAGATCATATACACTAGGAAAAGAAACTGACAGAAAGTAGCATTATTGCTAGTTTTTCATGAAAACAATTAAAAGAATTAATAAAATGCATCTGTTGGGTGTTTCTGCAACCGCTTAGCTGATCGGGGGTTTTAGAAAACAGGAATACTCTGTGGGCGCCTAAAGAAATTGTGAGGATCGACTTTGGCCTTGATTCGAATCAACTTCTTGAAGTTGTCCCTCTTCCAGTATCTCTCACCCCAAACACTTGCTTCTTTGTAGTTAGCACTTCCAACACCCAAATCCAGATCATTGTAGTTGGAGTATGCCTCTCTGGGGTTGTTTGACACATAAGGCGTCATTAAAGCATCCAAGCTTCGCAGCCAAGCTATCCTCCTGAGGGATGTAGGTGTTGTGTCTGAAGGTTGACCGTTAAAATTGACAGTCTTTAGAATTTGTAAAAACACCCCCGCTCTATGAGGATACGGAATTGCTGTCTCTGAGAAATCAGCCATCCTTCCGCCAAATGGATTGATCATCAGAAGCGCCGATTCATCGTTTTGCATAAGCTTTCTCCATATCTTCTTGAGTCCTTTTATGGGGATGGGTGCGCGGGTGTAGTCTGATTTGCTTTTGTTGTTCAGCTTGGCAATGGCAGATCGGTTCGTCAGAATCTCGGTCGGGGTTGAGCTTGGCAACCCCCAAAACACAAGGGTCGACTGCACCATTCTAATTTCTTCACAAATCTCTCGGGTAACACCGAGCTCTGGAAATTTTCTGTAAAGCAACGGAAGCAATGTGTCGGTTGTGCCCTGATATATTCCTTCAAACATAATTCTTATGGTTTTCTTGGTGGTGTTGCCGATATATTCGGCAAAAACTTGAGTTCTTATGTGCAAATTTCTATCGATATTCGGTGCAACGTATTGATATTTATGGAAGATTTCGGTAGCCCCTTGTTCCAAAGTTTTATTCAGTATAAAGACGGTTACTTTTTTTGGAACTGGAACCAAGCTCAGCTTCCATGCAAGAACAATTCCGAAACTTGAAGAACCACCTCCTCGGATCGCCCAAAACAAATCTTCTCCCATTGATTTCCTGTCGAGAATATTCCCATCAACATCCATGAAGCGAGCATCCAGAACATTATCTGCAGCAGTACCGTATTTCCTCAACAGGTTTCCGTAGCCACCACCGCCCATGTAACCACCAACACCCACCGTTGGGCAAACACCTGCCGGGAAATACAAGGTATCGGTCTCTCGCGAAATTTTGTAGTAGAGTTCACCAAGCGTAGCGCCTGCTTGGACCCAAGCAGTCCTTTTTGCTACGTCCACGTCTATAGACCTCATGTTGGTGAAATCAAGCATAACAAAGGGAACATCAGCAGTGTATGAGAGGCCCTCGTAGTCATGGCCCCCACTCCTGATCCTGATCTCGTACCCGTGTTTCTTGGCGCAGTATACACATGTTTGTATAAGGGTTTCCTCCATAGGTGTCACGATCACTGATGGTCTACGTGTGGAGGGCTTAAGGAACCTGGTGTTTTGAACTGCCACTTGCCAAATGGGTAGGAAGGAAGCATTGACAGGGGTGAAAATGAGTTGAGAGACGGTAGTCACATTGTTGGATTTGGACAGTAGGCAGCTTATTAGATCGCCAGAACTTGAGGATGATAAGGACGTTGCCCATGAAACAGAAAGCAAGAAAGTTAGAACCATGAGCAAAACTGAAGAACTAAGTTGAGACTTCTTCATGTTTAGTTAATTTGGTGAGCTTGATCAATAGCAATGGCGTATTTATATACAGCAGAGAGCATACAGTTGACTTCAAATGGGGTTATAAAAATTGTGATCGGTTCAAATTAAGGTGTTTGAAAAACCTCGGAAGGAGGATGGTGATCAATTCAAAGATGTTTGAAAAATGCGGGAAGGAGGATGGTGTTCAACTGATTCTATTTTAGTGTATACAGGTGCAGCGTTGAAGATATATGGCGTGTTGACTTATTCCCTATAGAGTACTTAATTCGCATTCTAAAAACCAATGGAGCAATGAACAAATTGATATTACATATGTTCAGATTTTTAGCGTTTTTATTTAAACTTTCTGATTAAAATCTTTGCTAAAATTTTAACTACACACGTTTTTATAATAATTATCAAACTTATAAGTAAACGTTATCTCATCAAAAGTATATTTTTCTCAAACATAAATTGAAAATATTTCTTACAATGTATGTGCTTAATTTGCTGGCGCCGTATACCAAGTCCTGGGACTAGTTTGTAGATAAAGGGTTGACTTTGACTGTGGAATATAAGCATACAAATTACAAAGCGATTTTACTTTTAACATCAATTCAAATGATGGGCTCCTCACCGTTCTTAATTAATATTCAAAACCTACAAAATATGATTATGTTTTTTAATTATACACTTTTAATACATTCTTATTTAATATAAGTTATAGATTTCTTTAGAACAACTAAAATTAACATTTATAATCCCCTAAATAAAGGCAGAATATTCATAAAGTAATGAAAACACATAATCTATCACTAAAATAGAATAAAATAAAAATAGAAATTGTGTGATAATTATGCAAAATTAAATTTGGAGACTTACATGGTGAAATTTGGGATCAAAGATCGGCAAATTGCCTACACACTCAAGGCCTGTTTGGTTGCTACCGCCTACGGTCCCGGCCAAGGGTCGTTTGGAGGATTAAACAATGAGACACTCATACAGTTGCTTCTCTATTGAGATATAAGACCTGTTTGGCTATTTTTAACATCAATGAGTAGATTGTGATGAGACATCCAGACCGGTTGTCAAACCAAAAAAAAATACATTATCAGCAGTATAACAGTCTGCTAGATGTGAAGAAACCATTTGTACACGACCACATGAAGGTGGCAATGTACATGCATCGACCACCATGTTTTTAGGGATATCAAATAACTATCTGAATCATATTTGATACCTTTAGAAACTATTATGTTGTCTTAAATAGACCCCGAAAGCATGGTACGTTTGATTTGATCAACGTGCTACTAACTTCGGTTTTCACCATAACCAAACCGATTCATCTATATGTATCTAACAATCATTTAATTCCATCACTTACCAACTTCTATATGCATATGACATTATTTTCACAATGTCTTCCATCGAGCTTCTTTAATAATTACACTACTAGAAAACCGAGCATTAGCGACAGATTTTAGCGACGGAAAAAATCCGTCGCAAACAGCTACAGATTACCGACGGATTTCCGACGAATAAGAAAACGAAAGTATTGGGATACTTAGTAACGTTTTTTGCGACGGATTTGCAACAAAGTACACTAGCGTCGGTATATACCGACTGTTTACCGGCAGAATTGAAGAAAGTTTTAGTTTTGTTAGTAATCCGTCGGTAAATTAAGTCTTCTTATTTATAAACATGAGGGCAATTTGGTCGATTACAATTTAGGGCTACTGTTTCACTTGAGCGGGGCTACGCATCACTTATCCTAAACCAACAAAGCCCCTCCCCATTCTCTGTGAACACCGGCAACCTGTAAATCTTTGTTCCAGGTGTAGAGACGTGGACCTTCAACCGTGTTCAATCCTTCCATCTTCACCGAAATCAGTCGACAACATCGTGTTCAATCCTTCCATCTACAGCTCAGACTTCCGACTTCCGACATCTATACATTCATAGTTCAATCTTCGACCTCAATCGACCAAAAATTGAAGAAAGAGAAAAATGAAATCAAGATTGTTTAGTATTTGCTGTTATTGTGGTTAAAGAGGAAACAGTTTCGAATTCTTACAAAGGTAATAAGTCTCTGTAAAGATTCTTAATCTCCTTTTTATGTTGATATTGGTATTTTGAATGATCTAACCGTTGATTTTAGTTTTTTTGAAATATTAACTTTTTGCTAGCGATTTACTCAACGTTTCGAGATTTATTTTTGTTTTTTGCTTGTCCTTTACGAAGATTCTTGCAATTCAAGTATTTTCGTGGTGTTTCTTTCCGTTATCCTTTTTAATGCACGCCGACTGTTTGTATAAATGCAGGACTGAATTTCTACCACTAATCCAAAGTTTCTAGAACCAGAGACTATTAAGAATGGAGAAATTAGACGATTTAGAAGAGACTTCTGATTTGGGATTTGAGTCATCAACGATTTCTGCATTGGATCAAGGAGCGGATAATTCTTTTGCTCACTATACAACTTACCTCAGGTATGTATGATTTCTTATATGAATTGGTGTTGATGTTATCAATAAACTTCATCTACAAAAATTCCAAACACTGTCATAAGTCTATCTGCTTAGTTGAGGTATTATTGTGTGTGCATAAGTTTTAGTTTACTTGTCTTTCTTCTAAGCAACTGGTACATTGTGCTTTAGAGTTTAGACAAGTTTTTATCTATAAAACAATTCTAATTTCTGTATGGTAGAATCAGTAGTACTTGGTGGTTCTATGTTTGGGAATATTTCATTGGCAATCAGTAATGAATATCGGATGCGACGTGGCATTATACAGATAGATAGCTACTAAATTAAATTGAGTCCCGATATCCTTCCTTCTCAACTCCAAGAATATTCTTCTCTTAACATTTTTTTGATTTCTTCTTTTATTTTTCATTTTCAATTGAAAGGTACAAATGCACAAGTCATCTATGCCAACCAACCAATCATATGCTTATCTTGATCCGCTTTAAGGACATAATTTGTAACCCAAGATCTTGTAAAAGAGGTTTGCTTGCTAAGAATGTTTTAGACTGAACAAGAAAAGGGACATCTTTCATTACCCAAACAACTCATAGTTAATTCATCACCTGGGGTTGAAACAGGTTAGAGCTGCAAACAAAATACACACAAGAAGAGGTGGAATATGACTTACAATTGGTAATTGATAAGGTTAAAGAAAAATTGAGAGACATAAAGAGCCTTGAAGTATCTCTATGGAGTACTCCCTTCTATGATATCAAGGTATATCTTTCACTTTATCACTGCTAGTATCAAAACATTGCATTACAGTTTTAGGATTTGTTGTCTCTTAGCATTATGTTATGTTTTTGTTGGTGAGGTTATGTTGCTGATGAAGTGTCATGGTAAAAGGAAATGGCACCATTTTTTTAGTAGGCCTGCCACTTGTGAAAGTAAGTTCAAATGATATATATATATATATATATATATATATATATATATATATATATATATATATATATATATATATATATATATGTTATTTTTGTGTGATATCAAATGTTTCAAACTGTCTTGCTCAAGTTAATCTATTTATTTTTTAAATAAAGTTAGAGCAAATGTCCATAAATAGCAACTTACTTTACTCTCACTACCAATATTGTCAACATACTTTACTTGTTTAACGATAATCCATTTGATTTTAACAAGTAGTGGCCACCTTTTGTTATTGTGGATCGAGTATAATTAGTATATGGCCATTTCATCAGCCATGTTGTTATAATAATTAGCAATTTAGCATCCTCATCAATCTCTCAATGCTACTGTAATACACCAAATTATGTACATGTCCTATATCTTAGCGAACTTAAATCCATGCTTTCCTCTTCAATTGTTTCTAGTTTCATGTTCAGCTTCTTATATGCTTCACCTTTTGTTGCAGGTTAGCTATTGGTTCATCTTTGTTTAAGTAGTGGATAAAGAAAATTCAAAGTGAAAAAGGACTCCCTGTGGATGGATTTTTGTCTCTAAAACAAGTACACATTCAGGTATTTTCTTCAAGCTTCTTGTTAATCAGTAATAAGTACCTTATCGGTCAATTTCTTCTAACAATTTGATACTATAGTTGTTGATATAGGAGTTGACATATTTGGCAACCGTCTTGGCTTTGTCGAGTTTAAAGCAAATGTAATTGAAATGGAAACATGACAAAAGGTATGGTACATGTATCAAAGTGGGTGGTCTCATTTATCAAATTAGCCATCTTTTTAGCCTTTTGAACAGTTATTTCACAATGGGTCATTTGTGAAACTACTTTACTCACAAAAGTCTCCAAAAAATGTTATTGAACATTTGCTAAAAGTTGTAAAGGTGACTCAATTCTAGGGAAGCTTTATACCTTTTAGATTTCTTGAGATGATAAGCGGCTGCCTTTTATTTGAAATAATTTGACATTTTTAAGGGTTAATAGTGAGAAATAGCAACGTCCTTTACCAGAGTTCTCGATTATGGTATCATACATTAAAGTTCATTCATAATAGCAATCTACTTTCATTTTGTTTGTGATTATAGCAAAGTACATTGCTATTACTATTAAAAATAGGCTGCCATTACGAGTAAAAACTTAGTATAATCATGAAAAAATCTAAAATGGTTTCCTATTATAATTATTTGAAAGTATGTAACTATAATGAGGAATTTCAGAAAGGTACGTTGCTATTTCTCATCATTAACTCTTTTTTATTCAAACTTCAGATGGAGGAATATTGTACTTAAAATCACATATTCTTACGTATTATCATAATTGCTACTTCTTAATAACATTCATTTTTACTATTTTATCCCCCTTTATTGTAAACATTGGAGGGCAATATATAAATATCTCTCTAGCTAACAACTCTCAATGACAGGTGTGGAATCCACGAGCTAATCAAGAAGGAATTCTCTATTGGTTGTTGACAATATTTTACAATATGGATTGAAATTTATGGTATTTGATAACATGGATTGAAATTTATAGATTTAATGTATGTCAAATGATTGAAATTTATGGATTTACTTTTATAGTTGTTGGTTTTAAAATATAGATTTGATGTATGTTTAAAAAGTTTATGTGTTGAATATGTAATTATTTTTAGTTTTTAATTTCTTCATTAATTTGTAAATTTTTTTATAATGCCAAAATCCGTCGCTAATCTGTCACAAAAAAAATTGGTAGTCATTTCGAGATTCTATCGGTAATCTGTCAGTAAGTTATTCTGAATTCCGTCGGTAATCCGTTAGTAAATTATTTCACATTCCGTTGGTAATCCGTTAGTAAATTTTTCTGTCGGTAATCCGTTGCAAATAATATTCTGTTGGTGATCCGTTACTATTACCGACGGAAAAATCTGTCACTAAAAATTTGCCATATCCGTCGAAAATCCGTTACAAACAATTAGCGACAAGAATATACCGACGGATTTTGGTTCGTTACAATTCCGTCGGTAAAGAGCATTAGCGACGGATTACCGACGGTTTTGGCCGTCGGTAATGCTCTTTTTTGTAGTAGTGTTAGTTCAGTAGTGAATTTGCTATAATAGACCTTGGTAGACTTAAATTATATTTTAGGCGTCTCCTGTTTATTCACCTAAACGGCTATTTTTATATCAACAAAAGTATGGAAGAGAGATTCTGTCTGTTATTATACTTCACTAAAATCCCATAACTCCATCCGAACCAGTTCAAAAAATTGATTCAATAGGCACCCCAATAGATTATCCTAGTTTATATCGAAGCTTAGTCAGTATATCATTGCAAGGTCTATCATAACAAATTCACTATTTAACTTACTATTAAAGAAGGTCAACGGAAGACATTGTGAAAATAATGTCACATGCATATAAAAGTCAGGATATGGTAGCATGAAATGATTCTTAGATATTCATAGAGGGATCCGTTTGGTTAGGGTGAAAACAGATGTTAGTAGCAATAGGAATTTCATCTTGCCCATGATATCTAACCACATCATGAAATTTTGACTTTCGGAGTTCTAATAAATTTATTATAATTTTTGAAAGACAACGTAAGAAATATGTGACAATACATACCAGTTTAAGAAGATTGTGAATTATACCCTACAAGGAGTTGGAATTTGGTAATTTGATTCAAAGTTTAGCGAAACTAGACTCATAAACCTTTCCACAAGACTAAAATTTATGATTTTTGGAGCTTTCAATATTCTTGTAAGATTTTTATAAGTTTGAGGTTTAGAAGTTTGAAGATAGATTCAGTGAAATTGATCATATTAACCTTAAGGTCATGGCCTTAGGTGTCCCATGAAAGACTTAATGATTAAGATTTAACTTTAAAACTTTTATCATAATTAATGGTTACTTATTAGCTATCATTATATGTAATTCAACTTAACCCGAACGTCTTGATTCTTGGCTTAATGAGCATTTAGAGTTAGGAACTTGACATAAAAAATCATCTTATTAGGGTTAAGTTACAACCCATTACACTCCTTATGACACTAAATGTCTTAAAAATCGAGTCTCTTAGAAAACTATCACCTATTGGTGGTCGGATGGTGGTGTTGTGGTGGTCAATAATTGTCAAACTACTCTAAAACAAAGTATGATGCTGATTAAGTATAAGTGGAATAATTGGAAAATAATGCCTTTACATTCATTTGTGAATCATCACAAGTAATAAAACTATAAGCGCATTTGCAAGGTGGCCTACGGTGGCTGAAACAAACACACACACACACATATACACACACAACGACAACAGGAGGAGCTGGTGGTTAAGGGAGACAATTGACCTCCAAATTCACAAAACCATAGAAATCGAAGGGCCAATGACAGGAAATAAACGCACCACCTAAACACACCCATTCTTTGGGGACCATTGGTGGCGGAAGGAACATGCCGGCGATCGTGGTTGCGGAAGTAGTGGTGGCTATTCCCGGTAGCCAAAAGAAAAAGAAAAGAAAGTGGAAATGAGATTATTTGATACTTAATACGGGTAGATTACGATCTGTAAGGGCGTACTTAAATTGGAGTCGGCCACAAGAAAAGTGCCCAACTCTCTCCCGACGATCTCCAAGAGAGAAATATAGGCTTTAAAATTTCATCACTAACTCTCCCATAACGACACTATCTACCCAGAAAACAAATTTCTTGACTAAAGACATATTTACAACTTGTCACATTCAGCCCCTTACTTTAAATTTATTATTATTATTATTATTATTATTATTATTATTATTATTATTATTATTATTATGTTATTATAATTATTATTATTTTCACTACAAGAAAAGAAAGCATTAGCGGCGACAGCCAGCAATAGCGGCGACACGTAAAAGATGCGTTACTTGTCGCCGCTATTGCTGGCTGTCGCCGCTAAAGGCATCGCCGCTAATGCTTTCTTTTAGCGATCCGCATCATTTTCACCCCAGCCGTCCGATTTGTTTTCAATCTAACGGTTGTTAAGGAAAGCGGAAAGGCGCGCTGAGTTTTCCCTCCGTGTGTCGCCGCTAATGCCCTAATGTCGCCGCTATTGCCCTACGTCGCCGCTAATAGCCGTCGCCGCTAATGCTAAACGCATATACCCTTCACAGTTTACCTTTCTGCCATTCACAGCTGATACCTTCTCTCTCGTTTTTTCTTCAATATCTCGCAATTTTTCAACTTGGTGGACGCATTGCTTCTTGGACCGGTGCTAGCTAGCTTCTCCTTCCCTCAAGGCAGCCACAATACCGCCACAACCCCAACCAAGGTCGACATTTAGCCAAAATTCCGAAATTGCCCCCAACCAAGGTCAAATTTCTCATCTTCTTTATGATTTTTCTGTTTTAGATGATAAATAGTGAGTATTTTTCAAGTTTGTTGAGTGATTATGTTTGTATTTTGATATATGAATTGGTTATGCATTTTGTTGGATTGTATGTATTTTGTTGGTTATGCATTTTGTTGGATTGTTGAATTATTATGTGTGTTTTGTTCACATTTGTGGGAATTTTGTTGGATTGTATGTATTTTGTTGAAATTTATGTTTAGATTACATTGAAGTTATACCACATTGCCTTAACATGAAACTTAGATGTATATATTTGTATGAAATTGGAATATGCAAATTGGATTAAATTGGAATATGCAAATTGTATGAAATTGAATATATACATTTGGCTTAATTGTATGAAATTGGATGAAATTGAAATATGCATTTAGCTTAATTAGGTTATTGAAATATGAAATTGGATGTATACATTTAGCTTAATTAGGCTATTAATAGCAACTTACTTCTAGTAATGTATTGTATATGGTTTGAAAGTGCTTAATTTTGTTAGTGACTTAATGTTTGGCCAACTTAATAGCAACATACTTTTAGTGACTTAATGTTGGTCATTACAACTTTAGCTTTAATTAGGTTATTAATAGCAATGTATTTCTAGTAATTTTAATTTAATTATAGAATAAATTTAAATTAATTTAAAAAAAACATTAAAAAAATAATAAATTAGTTGTAAATCAAGTTAATGTTAAAATTAAAATAAAATAAAGTTAGTTTAATAAATTAAAATTAAAATAAAGTTAGTTTAATAAATTAAACTAATAAAAAAAATATTAAATTAATTATAAAATCTAATTAATTTACGTTTAGAATCAAATTAAGTTACATTTATAAAATCAAATTATATTAATTATAAAACTAACTTAATAGAAAATATTAAATTAATTATGAAATCTAATTAATTTACGTTTAGAATCAAATTAAGTTACCTTTATAAAATCAAATTAAATCACTTATAAAACCAACTTAATAGCAACATACTTTTAGTGACTTCTTGTAATTTTAATTTAAATAGAATAAAATTAAATTAAGTTAAAAAAAAACATTAAAAAATAATAAAATAATTGTAAAATCAACTTAAAGTAGTTTTAAAATCAAGTTAATGTTAATATTAAAATAAAATAAAACTAGTTTAATAAATAAATTAAACTAATAACAAAAAAGAAAATATTAAATTAATTATAAAATCCTAATTAATTTACTTTTAGAATCAAATTAAGTTACCTTTGTAAAATCAAATTATATTAATTATAAAACTAAATCAAATTATATTAATTATAAAACTAACTTAATAGCAACGTACTTCTTGTAATTTTAATTTAAATAGAATAAAATTAAATTAATTTAAAAAACATTAAAAATAATAAATTAATTGTAAAATCAACTTAAAGTAGTTTTAAAATCAAGTTAATGTTAATATTAAAATAAAATAAAATTAGTTTAAAAAATAAATTAAACTAATAACAAAAAAGAAAATATTAAATTAATTATAAAATCTAATTAATTTACTTTTAGAATCAAATTAAGTTACCTTTGTAAAATCAAATTACATTAATTATAAAACTAACTTAATAGCAACGTACTTCTTGTAATTTTAATTTAAATAGAATAAAATTAAATTAATTTAAAAAAAAACATTAAAAAAATAATAAATTAATTGTAAAATCAACTTAAAGTAGTTTTAAAATCAAGTTAATGTTAATATTAAAATAAAATAAAATTACTTTAATAAATAAATTAAACTAATAACAAAAAAGAAAATATTAAATTAATTATAAAATCTAATTAATTTACTTTTAGAATCAAATTAAGTTACCTTTGTAAAATCAAATTAAATCACTTATAAAACCAACTTAATAGCAACATACTTTTAGTGACTTAATGTTGGTCATTAAAACTTTAAAATTAGCTTTAATTAGGTTATCCCGTGTTAGAATACTTTTTGAATCGTCAACTTTATGAATACTCTACTTGATTTTTGTTTCCCATAAAGTAAACCTTAAACACTAAATTATGTTTCAGTTGCATCATGTCTATTGATAAAAGCTGGACTACTAATCCACATCGTCAATCTCCCGAGTTCCAGCTAGGGCTCGACACTTTTGTCGAGAGATCCATGTTACACCTAGATTGTAAAGGTGAAACCAGATGTCCGTGTGAGAAATGTGATAATCGTTACTTCATGAATCCGAAAGCAATGAGACGTCATGTTCGTATATATGGTTTCAGTCAATCATACAAAACATGGATATATCACGGTGAACCTTTAATCCCTCCAGTTGTAGATGTCGTATCGCCAAGCAACGAGATGGCCGATGTTATTGACGATGTTATGTGGGAGTCGAGAGAAAATGATATAAACCTCGATGAAGGAACCTCGAATACAGGGGGTAGTGGTGTCGATGATGATTTTGAAGAGTTGTTAGAGGCAGTCGAAACCAAGTTATATCCTGGTTGTTCGTTTTCATTCCTTGATTTTTTAGCAAAGCTGATGCATATGAAGGTCAACAACAAATGGACTGATAGTTCATTTGATCAACTCCTTGAGTTGTTGCATTCGGCATTTCCACCGGGCAACAAGGTTCCCCGTTCATATTATTTAGCAAAAAAGAAACCGAAGAAGTTGGGTTTAGGGTACGAGTCAATTCATGTGTGCAAAAACGATTGTTTTCTCTTCTGGAAGGAACACAAGTCATTGCAAGTTTGTCCCGTTTGTAAAGAGAGTCGGTGGATTGATAAAAACACCAAGGGCAAGAAAGTGGCTCATAAGGTGTTACGGTACTTTCCAGTGGCCCCTAGACTACGCCGTTTGTATTGTTCACGATACACTTCCAAAAATATGATATGGCATAGTACTGGGAGATCAGAAGATTATGTGATGCGTCATCCCGTTGATGGAGAGTCTTGGCAAAAATTTGATGTAGATTTCCCTGACTTCTCGAGTGAACCTCGCAACGTACGATTAGGGCTGGCAGCTGATGGCTTTAATCCATTTGGTAACATGTGTAATCCGCATAGTACGTGGCCGGTTGTACTCACCACTTACAATCTGCCACCATGGCTTTGTATGAAAGAGTCATCATTCATGTTGGCCTTGTTGATTCCCGGCCCTAAAGCGCCTGGAAAGGACATAGATGTTTTCCTTAGGCCATTAGTGGAAGAGCTTAAGTTTTTATGGCAATCAGGCATACGCATTAAAGACGCAGCGACAAACACATTCTTCACGATGAAAGCTATGTTGTTATGGACAATAAACGACTTTCCAGCTCGTAGTAGTTTATCGGGCTGGAGTGGACAAGGGTATAGAGCATGCCCGACTTGCAATGAAGACACTCCTTCGTACCGTGCAATAAATAAAGTCGTTTATATCGGTCATCGTCGGTTCTTAGATGCTGATGATCCATTAAGGATGAATTTGAAATTTAATGGGCAACCAGAGACAAGACCCCCTCCGAGACACTTTACTAATGAAGACATACAAGATCAACTAGGTCGTCTAACACTTCGTAAACCGGGTAAACATCCTAACACTCTCAAAGAAAACATGGATCGGCAAGGATTCGAGTTGAACTGGTCGAAACGTAGCATATTTTTCGAGCTCGAATATTGGTCTTCTCTACAGCTGAAACACAACATAGATTTGATGCATGTCGAGAAAAATGTGGGTGAGAGTCTTTTGGGTACTTCTATGATGAATGATAAGAGTAAAGACACATCAAATGCACGTGAGGACTTGAAAAATCTGAATATCCGGCGTAATCAATGGTTGCAAAAAAAGGGTAACAAGTTCACTAGACCACATGCAAGCTACTCATTCAAGAAAGCTGACCGCAAAATCTTTTGTCAATTTATAAGAGATGTTAAATTTCCTGATGGGTTTGGATCTAACATTAGTAAGAAAGTGGTAGATAATGATACTAACATTATTGGGTTGAAATCTCATGACTATCACATTCTTATGCAACGTTTGATACCGATTGGAGTTAGAGCGTTATTGGACAAAGAAACTTCTACACCAATTGTAGATCTTTGTATGTTTTTCAAGCAAATTTGCTCCAGAACACTAAAGGTGGAGGATATGAGGAAAGCAAAAGAAGACATTATTAGAGTCTTGTGCAAGTTAGAGTTGATTTATCCACCAACGTTTTTCGACATTATGATTCATTTAGCTTTGCATTTACCTAATGAAGCGATTGCCGGAGGCCCGGTATGTATGAGATGGATGTATCCATTTGAAAGGTATATGAAACAACTAAAAAGCTATGTTAGAAATAAGGCGAGGCCGGAAGGTTGTATAGCTGAAGGTTATATTGCTGATGAAGTTTTGACATTTTGTTAGATGTACCTTCAAGATGTCAATCGCCTTAAAATAAACGAAGACGTTGTCATTGAAAAAAAAAATTTGGATGTTTAAGTCTAAGTGTCGACCGACGAGCGCAACGCAAATCAAACATCTTGATATAACGGAGAAACATAATGTAGAATGGTTTGTATTGAATAGTTGTCAAAAAGTCAGACAATACATCGAGTAAGTGTTCTTACTTTTAATTATCTTTAATTATTTATTGTTACTTTTTTCCATTCATTAATTTAATATATATATATATATATATATATATATATATATATATATATATATATATATATATTTCATCAATATAGAAAATTCAAATCTGAACATCCTGAAAGTGACGAAAAGACCGAATTTCCCAGCTGGTTTCTTGAAAAGGTAATCATAATTAACAAACAAATATCTTTCATAAATTTAATGAATCAAGAATACATAACACATCAACATATGTTTAATAGGTTTATCAGCTGGAAAAAGAAAACTCTCCTGAATTCCACAAAGAGTTGTCAGCCCTTTCATTGGGTTCACAAATGGATGTTTATACTTACACTGCGTGCATAGTCAACGGTGTTAGGTTTATGGTACTTAGTCGTGATGCACAACGCAAAACGCAAAACTCTGGGGTTCTAGCGGTTGGTGAGAATGGAGAGAAATATTATGGCCAGTTAGAAGAGATTATGGAGGTGCAATATCCATATGATTATTCGACTGTAATATTTCGGTGCAAGTGGTTTGATACGGGAGATATTCCTGATGATAATTTCATAAGTATCGACACAGAAAAAGAAGCGTACCAAGATGATCAACTCATATATGCTTCGCAAGCCAAACAAGTGTTCTACATCCGCCAGCCTGTTAATCATCGAAGAAACCAAAACAACAACCCTCGTTGTATCGTCGAGCATGTTAATCATCGAAATATTTGGGATCTACCATCCGACAATCCTCGTGTCCAAAATGCTTACAGTGACTCTATCCAAGATGTCGACAATGTGGAGGCCGAAAATGTTGACATAGTTCAAAACAACTCTTCATCTGGAGCTAGACTTTTTATTGACTTCTCACAATACTTTCAAAACAATGTTGATGTAGCTCAAAACAATGCTGATTATGATGATGAAGACGAGACTGAAGTACCTCCGCCAACGGGTAGAATCGATAATGTTTCCGATGAAGAGACTGATTATGATGATGGCGATTCTGATTATGATACGGATGAAGAAGACATTGAATTATATGATCAAGATTCTGATTAAAAAATCAATTTTTTTTGGTAATAGAAACTTTATTTGAAATGTAACTTTAATTCATATTGTTTGTTTATGTTTTATTTATGTTGTTTGTCTATATTGTATATCTTACAATTTCGCAGGGTAACTAACTTTTATTCATATTGCATATGAGGTTTACTTGGGCAATACTCTTGGCCATGATGGCCGATGTTATGGGGCTTGGACACGGAGGTGATGGAGCCGGGGATCCACCACCTCCAGGAGGCTTTGGTCGTGGTCAGCACGAACAAGATGGTGAGTTTTATTCTGATATATTTATTAACTATTTTTATTATTTTATAATAAGTTATCATGACTAATAGGTTTAATTGTATTTTTGCAGCCGAGCTTCCTAAAAAAAGGAGAGGCATGTCAAAAAATATTGAGTTGGGAAAGTTGATAAGGGCAAATAAGGGAAAGCCCATAGATTTGGATTTCGACAGGGAGATCACATATTCCCCTGTCGGGAAGCGTGGTAATTGGTTCACCCATGAAATTGGGAGGTATTTGTGGAACAATGTCCCTTTCAACGTATCTGATTGGGACAATTTTTCCCCCGCTTTAAGGAACGCAGCAGTTGTTCATCTAAAGGTAACTTGGATACAATTTTAATTTTAGTTGTGATTGTTATTTAATTAACTAAACTTTTTGTGTTTTGCAGAATAAATTTGATTTGGATAAGGTTAACATGGATCCGGAGCGTGCTCAATTGTTGCGGAGCATTGATTCAAGTCTTGCAAAAGTTTACAGAGGTCGAAAAAGTAAAGCTCATGCTTATTTTAAGGAAATCGGGGGCCTGTAGATATCCAAGCTGCATTAAACAACCCCCCTAACGGAATGTCACATGAAAATTGGGCGAAGACAGTCGAACATTTTCAAACGCCAGAATTTTTAAGGCGTTCGGCGTCAAACAAGGAATGTCGTGCAAAACAAGTAGTTGTAAACAGAGGGGGGTCGAGCTCATACAACAATGCATGTTTTAAAGAGGTAAGTTATGATATATTTAAATATTTATTTAAAGTATAACTAATCTAAATTTTAATGTTAAATAGGATATCAGTCGAATCGAAGCTTTTCGTAAAGCTAATTCCAATTGCCAAGGGGTATTTTATAGTCCTGCAGTCGAGCAACAATACGTAAGTGGTTAATTTGTATTTTTCATATAAGTGTTTATATCGTCAAAGGTATTTAGTAATCTAATTTTTATGATTTTTATTGTTTTTAAAAAATACATAATGCTTTACTCGAAGAGATAAACCAACGAACCCAAGCTACTTCTGAGGCAAGCGGTCTAGCACCAACTGATATAAAAGATTGTTTTGAAAGAATATTGGGTGTTCGACGCGGACATATCAGAGGCATTGGGCGTAAACCCCCTACCGTTGTGTCTATGTACGATCAACAACAACCAATGACACAAGAACAACCACAATCACAGGTAATTGTTAGTAAATGCTATAATGGAATGGTATAATTAATTATAATGTTATTCTGATATATTGTTAATATATTTTGTTTTTTTTATAGTTGCAAATGCTCCAAACAATACTACAGGACCCGGCTTGTTCTGCAGCATTGGAAGAGTGGTTTCGCTCATTGCCGCCACCAAATAATGGAGATGATGATGAGGACGAGTAGTTATTTTAGGATTTTATGAAACGTTTTGTAATTCGAAACAATACTAAATGTGGTATATATATATATATATATATATATATATATATATATATATATATATATATATATATATATATATATATATATATATATATATATGGATTAATATTTTGGATTGATTTTATGTATTAATATTTTGGATTGATTTTATGTATTAATATTTCTATATAAAATTATCAGATTTTTCAAATGCTATATGGATTAATATTTGGATTGATTATAAATTTAATGTGAAATAAATAAACAAAAAAAAATCAAAAGAGCATTAGCAGCGACGGGAATAGTGGCGACGGCGTCCTATTAGCGGCGACAACATATTAGCAGCGACGGGCAGCATTAGCGACGACGGGAGTATTAGCGGCGACACCAAATATTTGCGGCGACATTGAGCGTATTAGCGACGAATCGATACCGGCGACGTATTTGCAGCGACATGTCGCCGCTAAAGGTATTAGCGGCGACAAGCCTAACCTTTAGTGGCGACGTGTGTCGCCGCTGTTGCCCAATCTTCTTGTAGTGTTTATTTCCACATTTATTATTTTCTTTCTTAAAATTTATCGAATGCCTTTCATTCGTTCTATTCACTAAAAGTTCTTTAGAATTTTTATCCCTAATTATAATATTATTAATATTAATTGATGCTAGTAATTTCTAACCAGAATTAGAACATTACATCCCACCTCCTAAAGCTTACAATTGTTTATTGAGGCAATATTATTGACATGTACATTACATCTAATTCGGTTCAACAATCGCACACTAAATACTCTAAATACATAGAGACTGCATTTATTTTTTCGAGAAAAGGCGTTCTCGACCACATTAACGTACATTCCGTCAAGCTCAAAATAGGAGGAAATCTTCATGAGTGGTGTATTGAATTCTCTATTAACTGATTTCTAGTTAAGTTTGACCATTTGAAAAAGTCTCCTCTCCTGATCAAACTGTGGCAGGTGTTAGTGTATAGCATGCCTATGGCCGGTTCTTTTAAAAGTGTTATAATATTTGTAATTTTGTGATATCGAGGAGAAGATCCACAATTACCAAATATTTAGGCACGCATGAAATAGAAAAACATTTAGTCTTCTGATTCTTGATTCCGATAGATCTCATCCCACATGACTAGTAATTGCAACATGATGGTTCTCGTTAACAAAGTAATATAGTTTTAATGTTTATTCAAAAATATTTAACGAGGCCAACTTAACCAAGATATAATTAGTCTTCTCATACCTTCAAGACACAAGTTTTCCTATTGAAATGGAATCTATTAAAAGGAAGGAGCACATCATATGTATAGCCTAATTGACTATTTCTAGCTAGTGGAATCAGAATGCTAGGTCGCATGCATTTTACTATTTAAATTTAATTTGTTCAAATTAACAACTACAATGTTGACTGAAGAATGTTGTATTCGGATAGTCACGTCAATTCTTATTTAAATAAAGTAAAAGAATGTATAATAAGTAAATATGGATCGCGTAAAGTTACGGATAATTTAACTAACTTTTTGTTCAAAGCTGCCACTTTTGATCAAATCAGTTTGTATTTAAAAGTAGATGTCGAACAAACAAACATACTCATATTATTTATGCTGTGAAAAATTATTATACTTACTTAATTAAGTAATTTATTCATATTATTATGTATAATTTGGTTTCATTAGTACCACATATACTGATTATTCTAGAATTAAGCATTCAAACGAACTTGTTTTGGGTTTGAATCTCACATACTAAAAATTTGGTGGCCCGCGCCATTCTAAATAAAAGTTTATATAATATCTTATAGATTTTATACGTTTACATAGATTGACCTGTGAAAAAAAAATATTAATAAGCTTAATGTTTTAACGTTATTTTCTGCCAAAATATTGATCATAATGTTTTAGGTTTGCCCCCACAGGATGACTCTATGACAGGTTCGGTGTAGTCATACAGCTAACCTCTTTTTTTTTTTTTCATAGCACGTATCTCAAGTCTAAGGTTGAATTGACCCAAACTATTTTAATCAAAAACATAATATATAGACAAGAGGAAGCATAAGGAAGAAATATGATATAAAATGTCTTAATAAGACAATGTATTTATTAGATAAATTCATAATTAGAATTTGACCACATGCTTTTAGACATCTTTGTTAGCATGGAGATCATATACACTAGGAAAAGAAACTGACAGAAAGTAGCATTATTGCTAGTTTTTCATGAAAACAATTAAAAGAATTAATAAAATGCATCTGTTGGGTGTTTCTGCAACCGCTTAGCTGATCGGGGGTTTTAGAAAACAGGAATACTCTGTGGGCGCCTAAAGAAATTGTGAGGATCGACTTTGGCCTTGATTCGAATCAACTTCTTGAAGTTGTCCCTCTTCCAGTATCTCTCACCCCAAACACTTGCTTCTTTGTAGTTAGCACTTCCAACACCCAAATCCAGATCATTGTAGTTGGAGTATGCCTCTCTGGGGTTGTTTGACACATAAGGCGTCATTAAAGCATCCAAGCTTCGCAGCCAAGCTATCCTCCTGAGGGATGTAGGTGTTGTGTCTGAAGGTTGACCGTTAAAATTGACAGTCTTTAGAATTTGTAAAAACACCCCCGCTCTATGAGGATACGGAATTGCTGTCTCTGAGAAATCAGCCATCCTTCCGCCAAATGGATTGATCATCAGAAGCGCCGATTCATCGTTTTGCATAAGCTTTCTCCATATCTTCTTGAGTCCTTTTATGGGGATGGGTGCGCGGGTGTAGTCTGATTTGCTTTTGTTGTTCAGCTTGGCAATGGCAGATCGGTTCGTCAGAATCTCGGTCGGGGTTGAGCTTGGCAACCCCCAAAACACAAGGGTCGACTGCACCATTCTAATTTCTTCACAAATCTCTCGGGTAACACCGAGCTCTGGAAATTTTCTGTAAAGCAACGGAAGCAATGTGTCGGTTGTGCCCTGATATATTCCTTCAAACATAATTCTTATGGTTTTCTTGGTGGTGTTGCCGATATATTCGGCAAAAACTTGAGTTCTTATGTGCAAATTTCTATCGATATTCGGTGCAACGTATTGATATTTATGGAAGATTTCGGTAGCCCCTTGTTCCAAAGTTTTATTCAGTATAAAGACGGTTACTTTTTTTGGAACTGGAACCAAGCTCAGCTTCCATGCAAGAACAATTCCGAAACTTGAAGAACCACCTCCTCGGATCGCCCAAAACAAATCTTCTCCCATTGATTTCCTGTCGAGAATATTCCCATCAACATCCATGAAGCGAGCATCCAGAACATTATCTGCAGCAGTACCGTATTTCCTCAACAGGTTTCCGTAGCCACCACCGCCCATGTAACCACCAACACCCACCGTTGGGCAAACACCTGCCGGGAAATACAAGGTATCGGTCTCTCGCGAAATTTTGTAGTAGAGTTCACCAAGCGTAGCGCCTGCTTGGACCCAAGCAGTCCTTTTTGCTACGTCCACGTCTATAGACCTCATGTTGGTGAAATCAAGCATAACAAAGGGAACATCAGCAGTGTATGAGAGGCCCTCGTAGTCATGGCCCCCACTCCTGATCCTGATCTCGTACCCGTGTTTCTTGGCGCAGTATACACATGTTTGTATAAGGGTTTCCTCCATAGGTGTCACGATCACTGATGGTCTACGTGTGGAGGGCTTAAGGAACCTGGTGTTTTGAACTGCCACTTGCCAAATGGGTAGGAAGGAAGCATTGACAGGGGTGAAAATGAGTTGAGAGACGGTAGTCACATTGTTGGATTTGGACAGTAGGCAGCTTATTAGATCGCCAGAACTTGAGGATGATAAGGACGTTGCCCATGAAACAGAAAGCAAGAAAGTTAGAACCATGAGCAAAACTGAAGAACTAAGTTGAGACTTCTTCATGTTTAGTTAATTTGGTGAGCTTGATCAATAGCAATGGCGTATTTATATACAGCAGAGAGCATACAGTTGACTTCAAATGGGGTTATAAAAATTGTGATCGGTTCAAATTAAGGTGTTTGAAAAACCTCGGAAGGAGGATGGTGATCAATTCAAAGATGTTTGAAAAATGCGGGAAGGAGGATGGTGTTCAACTGATTCTATTTTAGTGTATACAGGTGCAGCGTTGAAGATATATGGCGTGTTGACTTATTCCCTATAGAGTACTTAATTCGCATTCTAAAAACCAATGGAGCAATGAACAAATTGATATTACATATGTTCAGATTTTTAGCGTTTTTATTTAAACTTTCTGATTAAAATCTTTGCTAAAATTTTAACTACACACGTTTTTATAATAATTATCAAACTTATAAGTAAACGTTATCTCATCAAAAGTATATTTTTCTCAAACATAAATTGAAAATATTTCTTACAATGTATGTGCTTAATTTGCTGGCGCCGTATACCAAGTCCTGGGACTAGTTTGTAGATAAAGGGTTGACTTTGACTGTGGAATATAAGCATACAAATTACAAAGCGATTTTACTTTTAACATCAATTCAAATGATGGGCTCCTCACCGTTCTTAATTAATATTCAAAACCTACAAAATATGATTATGTTTTTTAATTATACACTTTTAATACATTCTTATTTAATATAAGTTATAGATTTCTTTAGAACAACTAAAATTAACATTTAAAATCCCCTAAATAAAGGCAGAATATTCATAAAGTAATGAAAACACATAATCTATCACTAAAATAGAATAAAATAAAAATAGAAATTGTGTGATAATTATGCAAAATTAAATTTGGAGACTTATATGGTGAAATTTGGGATCAAAGATCGGCAAATTGCCTACGCACTCAAGGCCTGTTTGGTTGCTACCGCCTACGGTCCCGGCCAAGGGTCGTTTGGAGGATTAAACAATGAGACACTCATACAGTCGCTTCTCTATCGAGATATAAGACCTGTTTGACTGTTTTTAACATCAATGAGTAGATTGTGATGAGACATCCATGCCGGTTGTCAAACCAAAACAAAAAAAAAAAAAATACATTATCAACAGTATAACAGCCTGTCTATCTGCTAGATGTGAAGAAACCATTTGTACACGACCGCATGAAGGTGGCAATGTACATGCATCGACCACCATGTATTTAGGGATATCAAATATCTATCTGAATCATATTTGATACCTTTAGAAACTATTATGTTGTCTTAAATAGGCCCCGAAAGCATGGTACGTTTGATTTGATCAACGAGCTACTAATTTCGGTTTTCACCATAACCAAACCGATTCATCTATATGTATCTAACAATCATTTAATTCCATCACTTACCAACTTCTATATGCATATGACATTATTTTCACAATGTCTTCCATCGAGCTTCTTTAATAATTAGTTCAGTAGTGAATTTGCTATAATAGACCTTGGTAAACTTAAATTATATTTTAGGCGTCTCCTGTTTATTCACCTAAACGGCTATTTTTATATCAACAAAAGTATGGAAGAGAGATTCTATGTCTGTTATTATACTTCACTAAAATCTTATAACTCCATCCGAACTAGTTCAAAAAATTGATTCAATAGGCACCCCGATAGATTATCCTAGTTTATATCGTAGCTTAGTCAGTATATCATTGCAAGGTCTATCATAGCAAATTCACTATTGAACTTACTATTAAAGAAGGTCAACGGATGACATTGTGAAAATAATGTCACATGCATATAAAAGTTAGGATATGGTAGCATGGAATGATTCTTAGATATTCATAGAGGGATCAGTTTGGTTTGGGTGAAAAACGATGTTAGTAGCAATAGGAATTTCATCTTGCCCATGATATGGAGCAAACTAGACATCTATATCTAACCACATCATGAAATTTTGACTTTCGGAGTTCTAATAAATTTATTATAATTTTTGAAAGACAATGTAAGAAATACGTGACAATACATACCTGTTTAAGAAGATTGTGAATTATACCCTACAAGGAGTTGGAATTTGGTAATTTGATTCAAAGTTTAGCGAAACTAGACTCATAAACCTTTCCACAAGACTAAAATTTATGATTTTGGAGCTTTCAATATTCTTGTAAGATTTTAGAAGTTTGAGGATAGGCTCAGTGAAATTGATCATATTAACCTTAAGGTCATGACCTTAGGTGTCCCATGAAAGACTTAATGATTAAGATTTAACTTTAAAACTTTTATCATAATTAATGGTTACTTATTAGGCTATCAATATATGTAATTCAACTTAACCCGAACGTCTTGATTCTCTGCTTAATGAGCATTTAGTGTTAGGAACTTGACATAAAAAATCATCTTATTAGGGTTAAGTTACAACCCATTACGCTCCTTATGACACTAAATGTCTTAAAAATCGAGTCCCTTAGAAAACTATCACCTATTGGTGGTCGGATGGTGGTGTTGTGGTGGTCAATAATTGTCAAAATACTCTAAAACAAAGTATGATGTTGATTAAGTATAAGTGGAATAATTGGAAAATAATGCTTTTACATTCATTTGTGAATCATCACAAGTAATACAACTATAAGCGCATTTGCAAGGTGGCCTACCGTGGCTGAAACAAACACAAACACACACACACATATATACACACACAGCAACAACAGGAGGAGCTGGTGGTTAAGGGAGACAATCGACCTCCAAATTCACAAAACCATAGAAATCGAAGGGCCAATGACAGGAAATAAACGCACCACCCAAACACATCCATTCTTTGGGGACTGTTGGTGGCGGAAGGAACATGCCGACGATCGTGGTTGTGGAAGTAGTGGTGGCTATTCCCGGTAGCCAAAAGAAAAAGAAAAGAAAGTGTAAATGAGATAATTTGATACTTAATAAGGGTAGATTACGATCTGTAAGGGCGTACTTAAATTGGAGTCGGCCACAAGAAAAGTGCCCAACTCTCTCCCGACGATCTCCAAGAGAGAAATATAGGCTTTAAAGTTTCATCACTAACTCTCCCATAACGACACTATCTGCCCAGAAAACAAATTTCTTGACTAAAGACATATTTACAACTTGTCACATTCAGCCCCTTACTTTAAATTATTATTATTATTATTATTATTATTATTATTATTATTATTATTATTATTCATGTTATTATAATTATTATTATTTTATTTCCATATTTATTATTTTGTTTCTTAAAATTTATCGAATGTCTTTCATTCCTTCTATTCACTAATTAAAGTTCTTTAGAATTTTTATCCCTAATTATAATATTATTAATATTAATTGATGTTAGTAATTTCTAACCAGAATTAGAACATTACATCCCACCTCCTAAAGCTACAATTGTTTATTGAGGCAATATTATTGACATGAACATTACATCTAATTCGGTTCAACAATCGCACACTAAATACTCTAAATTCATAGAGACTGCATTTATTTTTTCAAGAAAAGGCGTTCTCGACCACATTAACGTACATTCCGTCAAGCTCAAAATAGGCGGAAATCTTCATGATTGGTGTATTGAATTCTCTATTAACTGATTTCTAATTAAGTTTGAACATTTGAAAAAGTCTCCTCTCCTGATCAAACTGTGGCAGGTGTTAGTGTATAACCTGCCTATGGCCGGTTCTTTTAAAAGTGTTATAATATTTGTAATTATGTGATTTAGATATCGAGGAGAAGCTCCACAATTACCAAATATTTAGGCACGCATGAAACAGAAAAACGTTTAGTCTTCTGATTCTTGATTCCGATAGATCTCATCCCACATGACTAGTAATTGCAACATGATGGTTCTCGTTAACAAAGTAATATAGTTTTAATGTTTATTGAAAAATATTTAACAAGGCCAACTTAACCAAGATATAATTAGTAATCTCATACCTTCAAGACACAAGTTTTCCTATTGAAATGGAATCTATTAAAAGGAATGAGCACATCATATGTATAACCTAATTGACTATTTCTAGCTAGTGGGATCAGAATGCTAGTTCGCATGCATTTTACTATTTAAATTTAATTTGTTCAAATTAACAACTACAATGTTGACTGAAGAATGTTGTATTCGGATAGTCACGTCAATTCTTATTTAAATAAAGTAAAAGAATGTATAATAAGTAAATATGGATCGCGTAAAGTTACGGATAATTTAACTAACTTTTTGTTCAAAGCTGCCACTTTTGATCAAATCAGTTTTTATTTAAAAGTAGATGTCGAACAAACAAACATACTCATATTATTTATGCTGTGAAAAATTATTATACTTACTTAATTAAGTAATTTATTCATATTATTATGTATAATTTGGTTTCATTAGTACCACATATACTGATTATTCTAGAATTAAGCATTCAAACGAACTTGTTTTGGGTTTGAATCTCACATACTAAAAATTTGGTGGCCCGCGCCATTCTAAATAAAAGTTTATATAATATCTTATAGATTTTATACGTTTACATAGATTGACCTGTGAAAAAAAAATATTAATAAGCTTAATGTTTTAACGTTATTTTCTGCCAAAATATTGATCATAATGTTTTAGGTTTGCCCCCACAGGATGACTCTATGACAGGTTCGGTGTAGTCATACAGCTAACCTCTTTTTTTTTTTTCATAGCACGTATCTCAAGTCTAAGGTTGAATTGACCCAAACTATTTTAATCAAAAACATAATATATAGACAAGAGGAAGCATAAGGAAGAAATATGATATAAAATGTCTTAATAAGACAATGTATTTATTAGATAAATTCATAATTAGAATTTGACCACATGCTTTTAGACATCTTTGTTAGCATGGAGATCATATACACTAGGAAAAGAAACTGACAGAAAGTAGCATTATTGCTAGTTTTTCATGAAAACAATTAAAAGAATTAATAAAATGCATCTGTTGGGTGTTTCTGCAACCGCTTAGCTGATCGGGGGTTTTAGAAAACAGGAATACTCTGTGGGCGCCTAAAGAAATTGTGAGGATCGACTTTGGCCTTGATTCGAATCAACTTCTTGAAGTTGTCCCTCTTCCAGTATCTCTCACCCCAAACACTTGCTTCTTTGTAGTTAGCACTTCCAACACCCAAATCCAGATCATTGTAGTTGGAGTATGCCTCTCTGGGGTTGTTTGACACATAAGGCGTCATTAAAGCATCCAAGCTTCGCAGCCAAGCTATCCTCCTGAGGGATGTAGGTGTTGTGTCTGAAGGTTGACCGTTAAAATTGACAGTCTTTAGAATTTGTAAAAACACCCCCGCTCTATGAGGATACGGAATTGCTGTCTCTGAGAAATCAGCCATCCTTCCGCCAAATGGATTGATCATCAGAAGCGCCGATTCATCGTTTTGCATAAGCTTTCTCCATATCTTCTTGAGTCCTTTTATGGGGATGGGTGCGCGGGTGTAGTCTGATTTGCTTTTGTTGTTCAGCTTGGCAATGGCAGATCGGTTCGTCAGAATCTCGGTCGGGGTTGAGCTTGGCAACCCCCAAAACACAAGGGTCGACTGCACCATTCTAATTTCTTCACAAATCTCTCGGGTAACACCGAGCTCTGGAAATTTTCTGTAAAGCAACGGAAGCAATGTGTCGGTTGTGCCCTGATATATTCCTTCAAACATAATTCTTATGGTTTTCTTGGTGGTGTTGCCGATATATTCGGCAAAAACTTGAGTTCTTATGTGCAAATTTCTATCGATATTCGGTGCAACGTATTGATATTTATGGAAGATTTCGGTAGCCCCTTGTTCCAAAGTTTTATTCAGTATAAAGACGGTTACTTTTTTTGGAACTGGAACCAAGCTCAGCTTCCATGCAAGAACAATTCCGAAACTTGAAGAACCACCTCCTCGGATCGCCCAAAACAAATCTTCTCCCATTGATTTCCTGTCGAGAATATTCCCATCAACATCCATGAAGCGAGCATCCAGAACATTATCTGCAGCAGTACCGTATTTCCTCAACAGGTTTCCGTAGCCACCACCGCCCATGTAACCACCAACACCCACCGTTGGGCAAACACCTGCCGGGAAATACAAGGTATCGGTCTCTCGCGAAATTTTGTAGTAGAGTTCACCAAGCGTAGCGCCTGCTTGGACCCAAGCAGTCCTTTTTGCTACGTCCACGTCTATAGACCTCATGTTGGTGAAATCAAGCATAACAAAGGGAACATCAGCAGTGTATGAGAGGCCCTCGTAGTCATGGCCCCCACTCCTGATCCTGATCTCGTACCCGTGTTTCTTGGCGCAGTATACACATGTTTGTATAAGGGTTTCCTCCATAGGTGTCACGATCACTGATGGTCTACGTGTGGAGGGCTTAAGGAACCTGGTGTTTTGAACTGCCACTTGCCAAATGGGTAGGAAGGAAGCATTGACAGGGGTGAAAATGAGTTGAGAGACGGTAGTCACATTGTTGGATTTGGACAGTAGGCAGCTTATTAGATCGCCAGAACTTGAGGATGATAAGGACGTTGCCCATGAAACAGAAAGCAAGAAAGTTAGAACCATGAGCAAAACTGAAGAACTAAGTTGAGACTTCTTCATGTTTAGTTAATTTGGTGAGCTTGATCAATAGCAATGGCGTATTTATATACAGCAGAGAGCATACAGTTGACTTCAAATGGGGTTATAAAAATTGTGATCGGTTCAAATTAAGGTGTTTGAAAAACCTCGGAAGGAGGATGGTGATCAATTCAAAGATGTTTGAAAAATGCGGGAAGGAGGATGGTGTTCAACTGATTCTATTTTAGTGTATACAGGTGCAGCGTTGAAGATATATGGCGTGTTGACTTATTCCCTATAGAGTACTTAATTCGCATTCTAAAAACCAATGGAGCAATGAACAAATTGATATTACATATGTTCAGATTTTTAGCGTTTTTATTTAAACTTTCTGATTAAAATCTTTGCTAAAATTTTAACTACACACGTTTTTATAATAATTATCAAACTTATAAGTAAACGTTATCTCATCAAAAGTATATTTTTCTCAAACATAAATTGAAAATATTTCTTACAATGTATGTGCTTAATTTGCTGGCGCCGTATACCAAGTCCTGGGACTAGTTTGTAGATAAAGGGTTGACTTTGACTGTGGAATATAAGCATACAAATTACAAAGCGATTTTACTTTTAACATCAATTCAAATGATGGGCTCCTCACCGTTCTTAATTAATATTCAAAACCTACAAAATATGATTATGTTTTTTAATTATACACTTTTAATACATTCTTATTTAATATAAGTTATAGATTTCTTTAGAACAACTAAAATTAACATTTAAAATCCCCTAAATAAAGGCAGAATATTCATAAAGTAATGAAAACACATAATCTATCACTAAAATAGAATAAAATAAAAATAGAAATTGTGTGATAATTATGCAAAATTAAATTTGGAGACTTATATGGTGAAATTTGGGATCAAAGATCGGCAAATTGCCTACGCACTCAAGGCCTGTTTGGTTGCTACCGCCTACGGTCCCGGCCAAGGGTCGTTTGGAGGATTAAACAATGAGACACTCATACAGTCGCTTCTCTATCGAGATATAAGACCTGTTTGACTGTTTTTAACATCAATGAGTAGATTGTGATGAGACATCCATGCCGGTTGTCAAACCAAAACAAAAAAAAAAAAAATACATTATCAACAGTATAACAGCCTGTCTATCTGCTAGATGTGAAGAAACCATTTGTACACGACCGCATGAAGGTGGCAATGTACATGCATCGACCACCATGTATTTAGGGATATCAAATATCTATCTGAATCATATTTGATACCTTTAGAAACTATTATGTTGTCTTAAATAGGCCCCGAAAGCATGGTACGTTTGATTTGATCAACGAGCTACTAATTTCGGTTTTCACCATAACCAAACCGATTCATCTATATGTATCTAACAATCATTTAATTCCATCACTTACCAACTTCTATATGCATATGACATTATTTTCACAATGTCTTCCATCGAGCTTCTTTAATAATTAGTTCAGTAGTGAATTTGCTATAATAGACCTTGGTAAACTTAAATTATATTTTAGGCGTCTCCTGTTTATTCACCTAAACGGCTATTTTTATATCAACAAAAGTATGGAAGAGAGATTCTATGTCTGTTATTATACTTCACTAAAATCTTATAACTCCATCCGAACTAGTTCAAAAAATTGATTCAATAGGCACCCCGATAGATTATCCTAGTTTATATCGTAGCTTAGTCAGTATATCATTGCAAGGTCTATCATAGCAAATTCACTATTGAACTTACTATTAAAGAAGGTCAACGGATGACATTGTGAAAATAATGTCACATGCATATAAAAGTTAGGATATGGTAGCATGGAATGATTCTTAGATATTCATAGAGGGATCAGTTTGGTTTGGGTGAAAAACGATGTTAGTAGCAATAGGAATTTCATCTTGCCCATGATATGGAGCAAACTAGACATCTATATCTAACCACATCATGAAATTTTGACTTTCGGAGTTCTAATAAATTTATTATAATTTTTGAAAGACAATGTAAGAAATACGTGACAATACATACCTGTTTAAGAAGATTGTGAATTATACCCTACAAGGAGTTGGAATTTGGTAATTTGATTCAAAGTTTAGCGAAACTAGACTCATAAACCTTTCCACAAGACTAAAATTTATGATTTTGGAGCTTTCAATATTCTTGTAAGATTTTAGAAGTTTGAGGATAGGCTCAGTGAAATTGATCATATTAACCTTAAGGTCATGACCTTAGGTGTCCCATGAAAGACTTAATGATTAAGATTTAACTTTAAAACTTTTATCATAATTAATGGTTACTTATTAGGCTATCAATATATGTAATTCAACTTAACCCGAACGTCTTGATTCTCTGCTTAATGAGCATTTAGTGTTAGGAACTTGACATAAAAAATCATCTTATTAGGGTTAAGTTACAACCCATTACCCTCCTTATGACACTAAATGTCTTAAAAATCGAGTCCCTTAGAAAACTATCACCTATTGGTGGTCGGATGGTGGTGTTGTGGTGGTCAATAATTGTCAAAATACTCTAAAACAAAGTATGATGTTGATTAAGTATAAGTGGAATAATTGGAAAATAATGCTTTTACATTCATTTGTGAATCATCACAAGTAATACAACTATAAGCGCATTTGCAAGGTGGCCTACCGTGGCTGAAACAAACACAAACACACACACACATATATACACACACAGCAACAACAGGAGGAGCTGGTGGTTAAGGGAGACAATCGACCTCCAAATTCACAAAACCATAGAAATCGAAGGGCCAATGACAGGAAATAAACGCACCACCCAAACACATCCATTCTTTGGGGACTGTTGGTGGCGGAAGGAACATGCCGACGATCGTGGTTGTGGAAGTAGTGGTGGCTATTCCCGGTAGCCAAAAGAAAAAGAAAAGAAAGTGTAAATGAGATAATTTGATACTTAATAAGGGTAGATTACGATCTGTAAGGGCGTACTTAAATTGGAGTCGGCCACAAGAAAAGTGCCCAACTCTCTCCCGACGATCTCCAAGAGAGAAATATAGGCTTTAAAGTTTCATCACTAACTCTCCCATAACGACACTATCTGCCCAGAAAACAAATTTCTTGACTAAAGACATATTTACAACTTGTCACATTCAGCCCCTTACTTTAAATTATTATTATTATTATTATTATTATTATTATTATTATTATTATTATTATTCATGTTATTATAATTATTATTATTTTATTTCCATATTTATTATTTTGTTTCTTAAAATTTATCGAATGTCTTTCATTCCTTCTATTCACTAATTAAAGTTCTTTAGAATTTTTATCCCTAATTATAATATTATTAATATTAATTGATGTTAGTAATTTCTAACCAGAATTAGAACATTACATCCCACCTCCTAAAGCTACAATTGTTTATTGAGGCAATATTATTGACATGAACATTACATCTAATTCGGTTCAACAATCGCACACTAAATACTCTAAATTCATAGAGACTGCATTTATTTTTTCAAGAAAAGGCGTTCTCGACCACATTAACGTACATTCCGTCAAGCTCAAAATAGGCGGAAATCTTCATGATTGGTGTATTGAATTCTCTATTAACTGATTTCTAATTAAGTTTGAACATTTGAAAAAGTCTCCTCTCCTGATCAAACTGTGGCAGGTGTTAGTGTATAACCTGCCTATGGCCGGTTCTTTTAAAAGTGTTATAATATTTGTAATTATGTGATTTAGATATCGAGGAGAAGCTCCACAATTACCAAATATTTAGGCACGCATGAAACAGAAAAACGTTTAGTCTTCTGATTCTTGATTCCGATAGATCTCATCCCACATGACTAGTAATTGCAACATGATGGTTCTCGTTAACAAAGTAATATAGTTTTAATGTTTATTGAAAAATATTTAACAAGGCCAACTTAACCAAGATATAATTAGTAATCTCATACCTTCAAGACACAAGTTTTCCTATTGAAATGGAATCTATTAAAAGGAATGAGCACATCATATGTATAACCTAATTGACTATTTCTAGCTAGTGGAATCAGAATGCTAGTTCGCATGCATTTTACTATTTAAATTTAATTTGTTCAAATTAACAACTACAATGTTGACTGAAGAATGTTGTATTCGGATAGTCACGTCAATTCTTATTTAAATAAAGTAAAAGAATGTATAATAAGTAAATATGGATCGCGTAAAGTTACGGATAATTTAACTAACTTTTTGTTCAAAGCTGCCACTTTTGATCAAATCAGTTTTTATTTAAAAGTAGATGTCGAACAAACAAACATACTCATATTATTTATGCTGTGAAAAATTATTATACTTACTTAATTAAGTAATTTATTCATATTATTATGTATAATTTGGTTTCATTAGTACCACATATACTGATTATTCTAGAATTAAGCATTCAAACGAACTTGTTTTGGGTTTGAATCTCACATACTAAAAATTTGGTGGCCCGCGCCATTCTAAATAAAAGTTTATATAATATCTTATAGATTTTATACGTTTACATAGATTGACCTGTGAAAAAAAAATATTAATAAGCTTAATGTTTTAACGTTATTTTCTGCCAAAATATTGATCATAATGTTTTAGGTTTGCCCCCACAGGATGACTCTATGACAGGTTCGGTGTAGTCATACAGCTAACCTCTTTTTTTTTTTTCATAGCACGTATCTCAAGTCTAAGGTTGAATTGACCCAAACTATTTTAATCAAAAACATAATATATAGACAAGAGGAAGCATAAGGAAGAAATATGATATAAAATGTCTTAATAAGACAATGTATTTATTAGATAAATTCATAATTAGAATTTGACCACATGCTTTTAGACATCTTTGTTAGCATGGAGATCATATACACTAGGAAAAGAAACTGACAGAAAGTAGCATTATTGCTAGTTTTTCATGAAAACAATTAAAAGAATTAATAAAATGCATCTGTTGGGTGTTTCTGCAACCGCTTAGCTGATCGGGGGTTTTAGAAAACAGGAATACTCTGTGGGCGCCTAAAGAAATTGTGAGGATCGACTTTGGCCTTGATTCGAATCAACTTCTTGAAGTTGTCCCTCTTCCAGTATCTCTCACCCCAAACACTTGCTTCTTTGTAGTTAGCACTTCCAACACCCAAATCCAGATCATTGTAGTTGGAGTATGCCTCTCTGGGGTTGTTTGACACATAAGGCGTCATTAAAGCATCCAAGCTTCGCAGCCAAGCTATCCTCCTGAGGGATGTAGGTGTTGTGTCTGAAGGTTGACCGTTAAAATTGACAGTCTTTAGAATTTGTAAAAACACCCCCGCTCTATGAGGATACGGAATTGCTGTCTCTGAGAAATCAGCCATCCTTCCGCCAAATGGATTGATCATCAGAAGCGCCGATTCATCGTTTTGCATAAGCTTTCTCCATATCTTCTTGAGTCCTTTTATGGGGATGGGTGCGCGGGTGTAGTCTGATTTGCTTTTGTTGTTCAGCTTGGCAATGGCAGATCGGTTCGTCAGAATCTCGGTCGGGGTTGAGCTTGGCAACCCCCAAAACACAAGGGTCGACTGCACCATTCTAATTTCTTCACAAATCTCTCGGGTAACACCGAGCTCTGGAAATTTTCTGTAAAGCAACGGAAGCAATGTGTCGGTTGTGCCCTGATATATTCCTTCAAACATAATTCTTATGGTTTTCTTGGTGGTGTTGCCGATATATTCGGCAAAAACTTGAGTTCTTATGTGCAAATTTCTATCGATATTCGGTGCAACGTATTGATATTTATGGAAGATTTCGGTAGCCCCTTGTTCCAAAGTTTTATTCAGTATAAAGACGGTTACTTTTTTTGGAACTGGAACCAAGCTCAGCTTCCATGCAAGAACAATTCCGAAACTTGAAGAACCACCTCCTCGGATCGCCCAAAACAAATCTTCTCCCATTGATTTCCTGTCGAGAATATTCCCATCAACATCCATGAAGCGAGCATCCAGAACATTATCTGCAGCAGTACCGTATTTCCTCAACAGGTTTCCGTAGCCACCACCGCCCATGTAACCACCAACACCCACCGTTGGGCAAACACCTGCCGGGAAATACAAGGTATCGGTCTCTCGCGAAATTTTGTAGTAGAGTTCACCAAGCGTAGCGCCTGCTTGGACCCAAGCAGTCCTTTTTGCTACGTCCACGTCTATAGACCTCATGTTGGTGAAATCAAGCATAACAAAGGGAACATCAGCAGTGTATGAGAGGCCCTCGTAGTCATGGCCCCCACTCCTGATCCTGATCTCGTACCCGTGTTTCTTGGCGCAGTATACACATGTTTGTATAAGGGTTTCCTCCATAGGTGTCACGATCACTGATGGTCTACGTGTGGAGGGCTTAAGGAACCTGGTGTTTTGAACTGCCACTTGCCAAATGGGTAGGAAGGAAGCATTGACAGGGGTGAAAATGAGTTGAGAGACGGTAGTCACATTGTTGGATTTGGACAGTAGGCAGCTTATTAGATCGCCAGAACTTGAGGATGATAAGGACGTTGCCCATGAAACAGAAAGCAAGAAAGTTAGAACCATGAGCAAAACTGAAGAACTAAGTTGAGACTTCTTCATGTTTAGTTAATTTGGTGAGCTTGATCAATAGCAATGGCGTATTTATATACAGCAGAGAGCATACAGTTGACTTCAAATGGGGTTATAAAAATTGTGATCGGTTCAAATTAAGGTGTTTGAAAAACCTCGGAAGGAGGATGGTGATCAATTCAAAGATGTTTGAAAAATGCGGGAAGGAGGATGGTGTTCAACTGATTCTATTTTAGTGTATACAGGTGCAGCGTTGAAGATATATGGCGTGTTGACTTATTCCCTATAGAGTACTTAATTCGCATTCTAAAAACCAATGGAGCAATGAACAAATTGATATTACATATGTTCAGATTTTTAGCGTTTTTATTTAAACTTTCTGATTAAAATCTTTGCTAAAATTTTAACTACACACGTTTTTATAATAATTATCAAACTTATAAGTAAACGTTATCTCATCAAAAGTATATTTTTCTCAAACATAAATTGAAAATATTTCTTACAATGTATGTGCTTAATTTGCTGGCGCCGTATACCAAGTCCTGGGACTAGTTTGTAGATAAAGGGTTGACTTTGACTGTGGAATATAAGCATACAAATTACAAAGCGATTTTACTTTTAACATCAATTCAAATGATGGGCTCCTCACCGTTCTTAATTAATATTCAAAACCTACAAAATATGATTATGTTTTTTAATTATACACTTTTAATACATTCTTATTTAATATAAGTTATAGATTTCTTTAGAACAACTAAAATTAACATTTATAATCCCCTAAATAAAGGCAGAATATTCATAAAGTAATGAAAACACATAATCTATCACTAAAATAGAATAAAATAAAAATAGAAATTGTGTGATAATTATGCAAAATTAAATTTGGAGACTTACATGGTGAAATTTGGGATCAAAGATCGGCAAATTGCCTACACACTCAAGGCCTGTTTGGTTGCTACCGCCTACGGTCCCGGCCAAGGGTCGTTTGGAGGATTAAACAATGAGACACTCATACAGTTGCTTCTCTATTGAGATATAAGACCTGTTTGGCTATTTTTAACATCAATGAGTAGATTGTGATGAGACATCCAGACCGGTTGTCAAACCAAAAAAAAATACATTATCAGCAGTATAACAGTCTGCTAGATGTGAAGAAACCATTTGTACACGACCACATGAAGGTGGCAATGTACATGCATCGACCACCATGTTTTTAGGGATATCAAATAACTATCTGAATCATATTTGATACCTTTAGAAACTATTATGTTGTCTTAAATAGACCCCGAAAGCATGGTACGTTTGATTTGATCAACGTGCTACTAACTTCGGTTTTCACCATAACCAAACCGATTCATCTATATGTATCTAACAATCATTTAATTCCATCACTTACCAACTTCTATATGCATATGACATTATTTTCACAATGTCTTCCATCGAGCTTCTTTAATAATTACACTACTAGAAAACCGAGCATTAGCGACAGATTTTAGCGACGGAAAAAATCCGTCGCAAACAGCTACAGATTACCGACGGATTTCCGACGAATAAGAAAACGAAAGTATTGGGATACTTAGTAACGTTTTTTGCGACGGATTTGCAACAAAGTACACTAGCGTCGGTATATACCGACTGTTTACCGGCAGAATTGAAGAAAGTTTTAGTTTTGTTAGTAATCCGTCGGTAAATTAAGTCTTCTTATTTATAAACATGAGGGCAATTTGGTCGATTACAATTTAGGGCTACTGTTTCACTTGAGCGGGGCTACGCATCACTTATCCTAAACCAACAAAGCCCCTCCCCATTCTCTGTGAACACCGGCAACCTGTAAATCTTTGTTCCAGGTGTAGAGACGTGGACCTTCAACCGTGTTCAATCCTTCCATCTTCACCGAAATCAGTCGACAACATCGTGTTCAATCCTTCCATCTACAGCTCAGACTTCCGACTTCCGACATCTATACATTCATAGTTCAATCTTCGACCTCAATCGACCAAAAATTGAAGAAAGAGAAAAATGAAATCAAGATTGTTTAGTATTTGCTGTTATTGTGGTTAAAGAGGAAACAGTTTCGAATTCTTACAAAGGTAATAAGTCTCTGTAAAGATTCTTAATCTCCTTTTTATGTTGATATTGGTATTTTGAATGATCTAACCGTTGATTTTAGTTTTTTTGAAATATTAACTTTTTGCTAGCGATTTACTCAACGTTTCGAGATTTATTTTTGTTTTTTGCTTGTCCTTTACGAAGATTCTTGCAATTCAAGTATTTTCGTGGTGTTTCTTTCCGTTATCCTTTTTAATGCACGCCGACTGTTTGTATAAATGCAGGACTGAATTTCTACCACTAATCCAAAGTTTCTAGAACCAGAGACTATTAAGAATGGAGAAATTAGACGATTTAGAAGAGACTTCTGATTTGGGATTTGAGTCATCAACGATTTCTGCATTGGATCAAGGAGCGGATAATTCTTTTGCTCACTATACAACTTACCTCAGGTATGTATGATTTCTTATATGAATTGGTGTTGATGTTATCAATAAACTTCATCTACAAAAATTCCAAACACTGTCATAAGTCTATCTGCTTAGTTGAGGTATTATTGTGTGTGCATAAGTTTTAGTTTACTTGTCTTTCTTCTAAGCAACTGGTACATTGTGCTTTAGAGTTTAGACAAGTTTTTATCTATAAAACAATTCTAATTTCTGTATGGTAGAATCAGTAGTACTTGGTGGTTCTATGTTTGGGAATATTTCATTGGCAATCAGTAATGAATATCGGATGCGACGTGGCATTATACAGATAGATAGCTACTAAATTAAATTGAGTCCCGATATCCTTCCTTCTCAACTCCAAGAATATTCTTCTCTTAACATTTTTTTGATTTCTTCTTTTATTTTTCATTTTCAATTGAAAGGTACAAATGCACAAGTCATCTATGCCAACCAACCAATCATATGCTTATCTTGATCCGCTTTAAGGACATAATTTGTAACCCAAGATCTTGTAAAAGAGGTTTGCTTGCTAAGAATGTTTTAGACTGAACAAGAAAAGGGACATCTTTCATTACCCAAACAACTCATAGTTAATTCATCACCTGGGGTTGAAACAGGTTAGAGCTGCAAACAAAATACACACAAGAAGAGGTGGAATATGACTTACAATTGGTAATTGATAAGGTTAAAGAAAAATTGAGAGACATAAAGAGCCTTGAAGTATCTCTATGGAGTACTCCCTTCTATGATATCAAGGTATATCTTTCACTTTATCACTGCTAGTATCAAAACATTGCATTACAGTTTTAGGATTTGTTGTCTCTTAGCATTATGTTATGTTTTTGTTGGTGAGGTTATGTTGCTGATGAAGTGTCATGGTAAAAGGAAATGGCACCATTTTTTTAGTAGGCCTGCCACTTGTGAAAGTAAGTTCAAATGATATATATATATATATATATATATATATATATATATATATATATATATATATATATATATATATATATATGTTATTTTTGTGTGATATCAAATGTTTCAAACTGTCTTGCTCAAGTTAATCTATTTATTTTTTAAATAAAGTTAGAGCAAATGTCCATAAATAGCAACTTACTTTACTCTCACTACCAATATTGTCAACATACTTTACTTGTTTAACGATAATCCATTTGATTTTAACAAGTAGTGGCCACCTTTTGTTATTGTGGATCGAGTATAATTAGTATATGGCCATTTCATCAGCCATGTTGTTATAATAATTAGCAATTTAGCATCCTCATCAATCTCTCAATGCTACTGTAATACACCAAATTATGTACATGTCCTATATCTTAGCGAACTTAAATCCATGCTTTCCTCTTCAATTGTTTCTAGTTTCATGTTCAGCTTCTTATATGCTTCACCTTTTGTTGCAGGTTAGCTATTGGTTCATCTTTGTTTAAGTAGTGGATAAAGAAAATTCAAAGTGAAAAAGGACTCCCTGTGGATGGATTTTTGTCTCTAAAACAAGTACACATTCAGGTATTTTCTTCAAGCTTCTTGTTAATCAGTAATAAGTACCTTATCGGTCAATTTCTTCTAACAATTTGATACTATAGTTGTTGATATAGGAGTTGACATATTTGGCAACCGTCTTGGCTTTGTCGAGTTTAAAGCAAATGTAATTGAAATGGAAACATGACAAAAGGTATGGTACATGTATCAAAGTGGGTGGTCTCATTTATCAAATTAGCCATCTTTTTAGCCTTTTGAACAGTTATTTCACAATGGGTCATTTGTGAAACTACTTTACTCACAAAAGTCTCCAAAAAATGTTATTGAACATTTGCTAAAAGTTGTAAAGGTGACTCAATTCTAGGGAAGCTTTATACCTTTTAGATTTCTTGAGATGATAAGCGGCTGCCTTTTATTTGAAATAATTTGACATTTTTAAGGGTTAATAGTGAGAAATAGCAACGTCCTTTACCAGAGTTCTCGATTATGGTATCATACATTAAAGTTCATTCATAATAGCAATCTACTTTCATTTTGTTTGTGATTATAGCAAAGTACATTGCTATTACTATTAAAAATAGGCTGCCATTACGAGTAAAAACTTAGTATAATCATGAAAAAATCTAAAATGGTTTCCTATTATAATTATTTGAAAGTATGTAACTATAATGAGGAATTTCAGAAAGGTACGTTGCTATTTCTCATCATTAACTCTTTTTTATTCAAACTTCAGATGGAGGAATATTGTACTTAAAATCACATATTCTTACGTATTATCATAATTGCTACTTCTTAATAACATTCATTTTTACTATTTTATCCCCCTTTATTGTAAACATTGGAGGGCAATATATAAATATCTCTCTAGCTAACAACTCTCAATGACAGGTGTGGAATCCACGAGCTAATCAAGAAGGAATTCTCTATTGGTTGTTGACAATATTTTACAATATGGATTGAAATTTATGGTATTTGATAACATGGATTGAAATTTATAGATTTAATGTATGTCAAATGATTGAAATTTATGGATTTACTTTTATAGTTGTTGGTTTTAAAATATAGATTTGATGTATGTTTAAAAAGTTTATGTGTTGAATATGTAATTATTTTTAGTTTTTAATTTCTTCATTAATTTGTAAATTTTTTTATAATGCCAAAATCCGTCGCTAATCTGTCACAAAAAAAATTGGTAGTCATTTCGAGATTCTATCGGTAATCTGTCAGTAAGTTATTCTGAATTCCGTCGGTAATCCGTTAGTAAATTATTTCACATTCCGTTGGTAATCCGTTAGTAAATTTTTCTGTCGGTAATCCGTTGCAAATAATATTCTGTTGGTGATCCGTTACTATTACCGACGGAAAAATCTGTCACTAAAAATTTGCCATATCCGTCGAAAATCCGTTACAAACAATTAGCGACAAGAATATACCGACGGATTTTGGTTCGTTACAATTCCGTCGGTAAAGAGCATTAGCGACGGATTACCGACGGTTTTGGCCGTCGGTAATGCTCTTTTTTGTAGTAGTGTTAGTTCAGTAGTGAATTTGCTATAATAGACCTTGGTAGACTTAAATTATATTTTAGGCGTCTCCTGTTTATTCACCTAAACGGCTATTTTTATATCAACAAAAGTATGGAAGAGAGATTCTGTCTGTTATTATACTTCACTAAAATCCCATAACTCCATCCGAACCAGTTCAAAAAATTGATTCAATAGGCACCCCAATAGATTATCCTAGTTTATATCGAAGCTTAGTCAGTATATCATTGCAAGGTCTATCATAACAAATTCACTATTTAACTTACTATTAAAGAAGGTCAACGGAAGACATTGTGAAAATAATGTCACATGCATATAAAAGTCAGGATATGGTAGCATGAAATGATTCTTAGATATTCATAGAGGGATCCGTTTGGTTAGGGTGAAAACAGATGTTAGTAGCAATAGGAATTTCATCTTGCCCATGATATCTAACCACATCATGAAATTTTGACTTTCGGAGTTCTAATAAATTTATTATAATTTTTGAAAGACAACGTAAGAAATATGTGACAATACATACCAGTTTAAGAAGATTGTGAATTATACCCTACAAGGAGTTGGAATTTGGTAATTTGATTCAAAGTTTAGCGAAACTAGACTCATAAACCTTTCCACAAGACTAAAATTTATGATTTTTGGAGCTTTCAATATTCTTGTAAGATTTTTATAAGTTTGAGGTTTAGAAGTTTGAAGATAGATTCAGTGAAATTGATCATATTAACCTTAAGGTCATGGCCTTAGGTGTCCCATGAAAGACTTAATGATTAAGATTTAACTTTAAAACTTTTATCATAATTAATGGTTACTTATTAGCTATCATTATATGTAATTCAACTTAACCCGAACGTCTTGATTCTTGGCTTAATGAGCATTTAGAGTTAGGAACTTGACATAAAAAATCATCTTATTAGGGTTAAGTTACAACCCATTACACTCCTTATGACACTAAATGTCTTAAAAATCGAGTCTCTTAGAAAACTATCACCTATTGGTGGTCGGATGGTGGTGTTGTGGTGGTCAATAATTGTCAAACTACTCTAAAACAAAGTATGATGCTGATTAAGTATAAGTGGAATAATTGGAAAATAATGCCTTTACATTCATTTGTGAATCATCACAAGTAATAAAACTATAAGCGCATTTGCAAGGTGGCCTACGGTGGCTGAAACAAACACACACACACACATATACACACACAACGACAACAGGAGGAGCTGGTGGTTAAGGGAGACAATTGACCTCCAAATTCACAAAACCATAGAAATCGAAGGGCCAATGACAGGAAATAAACGCACCACCTAAACACACCCATTCTTTGGGGACCATTGGTGGCGGAAGGAACATGCCGGCGATCGTGGTTGCGGAAGTAGTGGTGGCTATTCCCGGTAGCCAAAAGAAAAAGAAAAGAAAGTGGAAATGAGATTATTTGATACTTAATACGGGTAGATTACGATCTGTAAGGGCGTACTTAAATTGGAGTCGGCCACAAGAAAAGTGCCCAACTCTCTCCCGACGATCTCCAAGAGAGAAATATAGGCTTTAAAATTTCATCACTAACTCTTCCATAACGACACTATCTACCCAGAAAACAAATTTCTTGACTAAAGACATATTTACAACTTGTCACATTCAGCCCCTTACTTTAAATTTATTATTATTATTATTATTATTATTATTATTATTATTATTATTATTATTATTATTATGTTATTATAATTATTATTATTTTCACTACAAGAAAAGAAAGCATTAGCGGCGACAGCCAGCAATAGCGGCGACACGTAAAAGATGCGTTACTTGTCGCCGCTATTGCTGGCTGTCGCCGCTAAAGGCATCGCCGCTAATGCTTTCTTTTAGCGATCCGCATCATTTTCACCCCAGCCGTCCGATTTGTTTTCAATCTAACGGTTGTTAAGGAAAGCGGAAAGGCGCGCTGAGTTTTCCCTCCGTGTGTCGCCGCTAATGCCCTAATGTCGCCGCTATTGCCCTACGTCGCCGCTAATAGCCGTCGCCGCTAATGCTAAACGCATATACCCTTCACAGTTTACCTTTCTGCCATTCACAGCTGATACCTTCTCTCTCGTTTTTTCTTCAATATCTCGCAATTTTTCAACTTGGTGGACGCATTGCTTCTTGGACCGGTGCTAGCTAGCTTCTCCTTCCCTCAAGGCAGCCACAATACCGCCACAACCCCAACCAAGGTCGACATTTAGCCAAAATTCCGAAATTGCCCCCAACCAAGGTCAAATTTCTCATCTTCTTTATGATTTTTCTGTTTTAGATGATAAATAGTGAGTATTTTTCAAGTTTGTTGAGTGATTATGTTTGTATTTTGATATATGAATTGGTTATGCATTTTGTTGGATTGTATGTATTTTGTTGGTTATGCATTTTGTTGGATTGTTGAATTATTATGTGTGTTTTGTTCACATTTGTGGGAATTTTGTTGGATTGTATGTATTTTGTTGAAATTTATGTTTAGATTACATTGAAGTTATACCACATTGCCTTAACATGAAACTTAGATGTATATATTTGTATGAAATTGGAATATGCAAATTGGATTAAATTGGAATATGCAAATTGTATGAAATTGAATATATACATTTGGCTTAATTGTATGAAATTGGATGAAATTGAAATATGCATTTAGCTTAATTAGGTTATTGAAATATGAAATTGGATGTATACATTTAGCTTAATTAGGCTATTAATAGCAACTTACTTCTAGTAATGTATTGTATATGGTTTGAAAGTGCTTAATTTTGTTAGTGACTTAATGTTTGGCCAACTTAATAGCAACATACTTTTAGTGACTTAATGTTGGTCATTACAACTTTAGCTTTAATTAGGTTATTAATAGCAATGTATTTCTAGTAATTTTAATTTAATTATAGAATAAATTTAAATTAATTTAAAAAAAACATTAAAAAAATAATAAATTAGTTGTAAATCAAGTTAATGTTAAAATTAAAATAAAATAAAGTTAGTTTAATAAATTAAAATTAAAATAAAGTTAGTTTAATAAATTAAACTAATAAAAAAAATATTAAATTAATTATAAAATCTAATTAATTTACGTTTAGAATCAAATTAAGTTACATTTATAAAATCAAATTATATTAATTATAAAACTAACTTAATAGAAAATATTAAATTAATTATGAAATCTAATTAATTTACGTTTAGAATCAAATTAAGTTACCTTTATAAAATCAAATTAAATCACTTATAAAACCAACTTAATAGCAACATACTTTTAGTGACTTCTTGTAATTTTAATTTAAATAGAATAAAATTAAATTAAGTTAAAAAAAACATTAAAAAATAATAAAATAATTGTAAAATCAACTTAAAGTAGTTTTAAAATCAAGTTAATGTTAATATTAAAATAAAATAAAACTAGTTTAATAAATAAATTAAACTAATAACAAAAAAGAAAATATTAAATTAATTATAAAATCCTAATTAATTTACTTTTAGAATCAAATTAAGTTACCTTTGTAAAATCAAATTATATTAATTATAAAACTAAATCAAATTATATTAATTATAAAACTAACTTAATAGCAACGTACTTCTTGTAATTTTAATTTAAATAGAATAAAATTAAATTAATTTAAAAAACATTAAAAATAATAAATTAATTGTAAAATCAACTTAAAGTAGTTTTAAAATCAAGTTAATGTTAATATTAAAATAAAATAAAATTAGTTTAAAAAATAAATTAAACTAATAACAAAAAAGAAAATATTAAATTAATTATAAAATCTAATTAATTTACTTTTAGAATCAAATTAAGTTACCTTTGTAAAATCAAATTACATTAATTATAAAACTAACTTAATAGCAACGTACTTCTTGTAATTTTAATTTAAATAGAATAAAATTAAATTAATTTAAAAAAAACATTAAAAAAATAATAAATTAATTGTAAAATCAACTTAAAGTAGTTTTAAAATCAAGTTAATGTTAATATTAAAATAAAATAAAATTAGTTTAATAAATAAATTAAACTAATAACAAAAAAGAAAATATTAAATTAATTATAAAATCTAATTAATTTACTTTTAGAATCAAATTAAGTTACCTTTGTAAAATCAAATTAAATCACTTATAAAACCAACTTAATAGCAACATACTTTTAGTGACTTAATGTTGGTCATTAAAACTTTAAAATTAGCTTTAATTAGGTTATCCCGTGTTAGAATACTTTTTGAATCGTCAACTTTATGAATACTCTACTTGATTTTTGTTTCCCATAAAGTAAACCTTAAACACTAAATTATGTTTCAGTTGCATCATGTCTATTGATAAAAGCTGGACTACTAATCCACATCGTCAATCTCCCGAGTTCCAGCTAGGGCTCGACACTTTTGTCGAGAGATCCATGTTACACCTAGATTGTAAAGGTGAAACCAGATGTCCGTGTGAGAAATGTGATAATCGTTACTTCATGAATCCGAAAGCAATGAGACGTCATGTTCGTATATATGGTTTCAGTCAATCATACAAAACATGGATATATCACGGTGAACCTTTAATCCCTCCAGTTGTAGATGTCGTATCGCCAAGCAACGAGATGGCCGATGTTATTGACGATGTTATGTGGGAGTCGAGAGAAAATGATATAAACCTCGATGAAGGAACCTCGAATACAGGGGGTAGTGGTGTCGATGATGATTTTGAAGAGTTGTTAGAGGCAGTCGAAACCAAGTTATATCCTGGTTGTTCGTTTTCATTCCTTGATTTTTTAGCAAAGCTGATGCATATGAAGGTCAACAACAAATGGACTGATAGTTCATTTGATCAACTCCTTGAGTTGTTGCATTCGGCATTTCCACCGGGCAACAAGGTTCCCCGTTCATATTATTTAGCAAAAAAGAAACCGAAGAAGTTGGGTTTAGGGTACGAGTCAATTCATGTGTGCAAAAACGATTGTTTTCTCTTCTGGAAGGAACACAAGTCATTGCAAGTTTGTCCCGTTTGTAAAGAGAGTCGGTGGATTGATAAAAACACCAAGGGCAAGAAAGTGGCTCATAAGGTGTTACGGTACTTTCCAGTGGCCCCTAGACTACGCCGTTTGTATTGTTCACGATACACTTCCAAAAATATGATATGGCATAGTACTGGGAGATCAGAAGATTATGTGATGCGTCATCCCGTTGATGGAGAGTCTTGGCAAAAATTTGATGTAGATTTCCCTGACTTCTCGAGTGAACCTCGCAACGTACGATTAGGGCTGGCAGCTGATGGCTTTAATCCATTTGGTAACATGTGTAATCCGCATAGTACGTGGCCGGTTGTACTCACCACTTACAATCTGCCACCATGGCTTTGTATGAAAGAGTCATCATTCATGTTGGCCTTGTTGATTCCCGGCCCTAAAGCGCCTGGAAAGGACATAGATGTTTTCCTTAGGCCATTAGTGGAAGAGCTTAAGTTTTTATGGCAATCAGGCATACGCATTAAAGACGCAGCGACAAACACATTCTTCACGATGAAAGCTATGTTGTTATGGACAATAAACGACTTTCCAGCTCGTAGTAGTTTATCGGGCTGGAGTGGACAAGGGTATAGAGCATGCCCGACTTGCAATGAAGACACTCCTTCGTACCGTGCAATAAATAAAGTCGTTTATATCGGTCATCGTCGGTTCTTAGATGCTGATGATCCATTAAGGATGAATTTGAAATTTAATGGGCAACCAGAGACAAGACCCCCTCCGAGACACTTTACTAATGAAGACATACAAGATCAACTAGGTCGTCTAACACTTCGTAAACCGGGTAAACATCCTAACACTCTCAAAGAAAACATGGATCGGCAAGGATTCGAGTTGAACTGGTCGAAACGTAGCATATTTTTCGAGCTCGAATATTGGTCTTCTCTACAGCTGAAACACAACATAGATTTGATGCATGTCGAGAAAAATGTGGGTGAGAGTCTTTTGGGTACTTCTATGATGAATGATAAGAGTAAAGACACATCAAATGCACGTGAGGACTTGAAAAATCTGAATATCCGGCGTAATCAATGGTTGCAAAAAAAGGGTAACAAGTTCACTAGACCACATGCAAGCTACTCATTCAAGAAAGCTGACCGCAAAATCTTTTGTCAATTTATAAGAGATGTTAAATTTCCTGATGGGTTTGGATCTAACATTAGTAAGAAAGTGGTAGATAATGATACTAACATTATTGGGTTGAAATCTCATGACTATCACATTCTTATGCAACGTTTGATACCGATTGGAGTTAGAGCGTTATTGGACAAAGAAACTTCTACACCAATTGTAGATCTTTGTATGTTTTTCAAGCAAATTTGCTCCAGAACACTAAAGGTGGAGGATATGAGGAAAGCAAAAGAAGACATTATTAGAGTCTTGTGCAAGTTAGAGTTGATTTATCCACCAACGTTTTTCGACATTATGATTCATTTAGCTTTGCATTTACCTAATGAAGCGATTGCCGGAGGCCCGGTATGTATGAGATGGATGTATCCATTTGAAAGGTATATGAAACAACTAAAAAGCTATGTTAGAAATAAGGCGAGGCCGGAAGGTTGTATAGCTGAAGGTTATATTGCTGATGAAGTTTTGACATTTTGTTAGATGTACCTTCAAGATGTCAATCGCCTTAAAATAAACGAAGACGTTGTCATTGAAAAAAAAAATTTGGATGTTTAAGTCTAAGTGTCGACCGACGAGCGCAACGCAAATCAAACATCTTGATATAACGGAGAAACATAATGTAGAATGGTTTGTATTGAATAGTTGTCAAAAAGTCAGACAATACATCGAGTAAGTGTTCTTACTTTTAATTATCTTTAATTATTTATTGTTACTTTTTTCCATTCATTAATTTAATATATATATATATATATATATATATATATATATATATATATATATATATATATATTTCATCAATATAGAAAATTCAAATCTGAACATCCTGAAAGTGACGAAAAGACCGAATTTCCCAGCTGGTTTCTTGAAAAGGTAATCATAATTAACAAACAAATATCTTTCATAAATTTAATGAATCAAGAATACATAACACATCAACATATGTTTAATAGGTTTATCAGCTGGAAAAAGAAAACTCTCCTGAATTCCACAAAGAGTTGTCAGCCCTTTCATTGGGTTCACAAATGGATGTTTATACTTACACTGCGTGCATAGTCAACGGTGTTAGGTTTATGGTACTTAGTCGTGATGCACAACGCAAAACGCAAAACTCTGGGGTTCTAGCGGTTGGTGAGAATGGAGAGAAATATTATGGCCAGTTAGAAGAGATTATGGAGGTGCAATATCCATATGATTATTCGACTGTAATATTTCGGTGCAAGTGGTTTGATACGGGAGATATTCCTGATGATAATTTCATAAGTATCGACACAGAAAAAGAAGCGTACCAAGATGATCAACTCATATATGCTTCGCAAGCCAAACAAGTGTTCTACATCCGCCAGCCTGTTAATCATCGAAGAAACCAAAACAACAACCCTCGTTGTATCGTCGAGCATGTTAATCATCGAAATATTTGGGATCTACCATCCGACAATCCTCGTGTCCAAAATGCTTACAGTGACTCTATCCAAGATGTCGACAATGTGGAGGCCGAAAATGTTGACATAGTTCAAAACAACTCTTCATCTGGAGCTAGACTTTTTATTGACTTCTCACAATACTTTCAAAACAATGTTGATGTAGCTCAAAACAATGCTGATTATGATGATGAAGACGAGACTGAAGTACCTCCGCCAACGGGTAGAATCGATAATGTTTCCGATGAAGAGACTGATTATGATGATGGCGATTCTGATTATGATACGGATGAAGAAGACATTGAATTATATGATCAAGATTCTGATTAAAAAATCAATTTTTTTTGGTAATAGAAACTTTATTTGAAATGTAACTTTAATTCATATTGTTTGTTTATGTTTTATTTATGTTGTTTGTCTATATTGTATATCTTACAATTTCGCAGGGTAACTAACTTTTATTCATATTGCATATGAGGTTTACTTGGGCAATACTCTTGGCCATGATGGCCGATGTTATGGGGCTTGGACACGGAGGTGATGGAGCCGGGGATCCACCACCTCCAGGAGGCTTTGGTCGTGGTCAGCACGAACAAGATGGTGAGTTTTATTCTGATATATTTATTAACTATTTTTATTATTTTATAATAAGTTATCATGACTAATAGGTTTAATTGTATTTTTGCAGCCGAGCTTCCTAAAAAAAGGAGAGGCATGTCAAAAAATATTGAGTTGGGAAAGTTGATAAGGGCAAATAAGGGAAAGCCCATAGATTTGGATTTCGACAGGGAGATCACATATTCCCCTGTCGGGAAGCGTGGTAATTGGTTCACCCATGAAATTGGGAGGTATTTGTGGAACAATGTCCCTTTCAACGTATCTGATTGGGACAATTTTTCCCCCGCTTTAAGGAACGCAGCAGTTGTTCATCTAAAGGTAACTTGGATACAATTTTAATTTTAGTTGTGATTGTTATTTAATTAACTAAACTTTTTGTGTTTTGCAGAATAAATTTGATTTGGATAAGGTTAACATGGATCCGGAGCGTGCTCAATTGTTGCGGAGCATTGATTCAAGTCTTGCAAAAGTTTACAGAGGTCGAAAAAGTAAAGCTCATGCTTATTTTAAGGAAATCGGGGGCCTGTAGATATCCAAGCTGCATTAAACAACCCCCCTAACGGAATGTCACATGAAAATTGGGCGAAGACAGTCGAACATTTTCAAACGCCAGAATTTTTAAGGCGTTCGGCGTCAAACAAGGAATGTCGTGCAAAACAAGTAGTTGTAAACAGAGGGGGGTCGAGCTCATACAACAATGCATGTTTTAAAGAGGTAAGTTATGATATATTTAAATATTTATTTAAAGTATAACTAATCTAAATTTTAATGTTAAATAGGATATCAGTCGAATCGAAGCTTTTCGTAAAGCTAATTCCAATTGCCAAGGGGTATTTTATAGTCCTGCAGTCGAGCAACAATACGTAAGTGGTTAATTTGTATTTTTCATATAAGTGTTTATATCGTCAAAGGTATTTAGTAATCTAATTTTTATGATTTTTATTGTTTTTAAAAAATACATAATGCTTTACTCGAAGAGATAAACCAACGAACCCAAGCTACTTCTGAGGCAAGCGGTCTAGCACCAACTGATATAAAAGATTGTTTTGAAAGAATATTGGGTGTTCGACGCGGACATATCAGAGGCATTGGGCGTAAACCCCCTACCGTTGTGTCTATGTACGATCAACAACAACCAATGACACAAGAACAACCACAATCACAGGTAATTGTTAGTAAATGCTATAATGGAATGGTATAATTAATTATAATGTTATTCTGATATATTGTTAATATATTTTGTTTTTTTTATAGTTGCAAATGCTCCAAACAATACTACAGGACCCGGCTTGTTCTGCAGCATTGGAAGAGTGGTTTCGCTCATTGCCGCCACCAAATAATGGAGATGATGATGAGGACGAGTAGTTATTTTAGGATTTTATGAAACGTTTTGTAATTCGAAACAATACTAAATGTGGTATATATATATATATATATATATATATATATATATATATATATATATATATATATATATATATATATATATATATATATATATATGGATTAATATTTTGGATTGATTTTATGTATTAATATTTTGGATTGATTTTATGTATTAATATTTCTATATAAAATTATCAGATTTTTCAAATGCTATATGGATTAATATTTGGATTGATTATAAATTTAATGTGAAATAAATAAACAAAAAAAAATCAAAAGAGCATTAGCAGCGACGGGAATAGTGGCGACGGCGTCCTATTAGCGGCGACAACATATTAGCAGCGACGGGCAGCATTAGCGACGACGGGAGTATTAGCGGCGACACCAAATATTTGCGGCGACATTGAGCGTATTAGCGACGAATCGATACCGGCGACGTATTTGCAGCGACATGTCGCCGCTAAAGGTATTAGCGGCGACAAGCCTAACCTTTAGTGGCGACGTGTGTCGCCGCTGTTGCCCAATCTTCTTGTAGTGTTTATTTCCACATTTATTATTTTCTTTCTTAAAATTTATCGAATGCCTTTCATTCGTTCTATTCACTAAAAGTTCTTTAGAATTTTTATCCCTAATTATAATATTATTAATATTAATTGATGCTAGTAATTTCTAACCAGAATTAGAACATTACATCCCACCTCCTAAAGCTTACAATTGTTTATTGAGGCAATATTATTGACATGTACATTACATCTAATTCGGTTCAACAATCGCACACTAAATACTCTAAATACATAGAGACTGCATTTATTTTTTCGAGAAAAGGCGTTCTCGACCACATTAACGTACATTCCGTCAAGCTCAAAATAGGAGGAAATCTTCATGAGTGGTGTATTGAATTCTCTATTAACTGATTTCTAGTTAAGTTTGACCATTTGAAAAAGTCTCCTCTCCTGATCAAACTGTGGCAGGTGTTAGTGTATAGCATGCCTATGGCCGGTTCTTTTAAAAGTGTTATAATATTTGTAATTTTGTGATATCGAGGAGAAGATCCACAATTACCAAATATTTAGGCACGCATGAAATAGAAAAACATTTAGTCTTCTGATTCTTGATTCCGATAGATCTCATCCCACATGACTAGTAATTGCAACATGATGGTTCTCGTTAACAAAGTAATATAGTTTTAATGTTTATTCAAAAATATTTAACGAGGCCAACTTAACCAAGATATAATTAGTCTTCTCATACCTTCAAGACACAAGTTTTCCTATTGAAATGGAATCTATTAAAAGGAAGGAGCACATCATATGTATAGCCTAATTGACTATTTCTAGCTAGTGGAATCAGAATGCTAGGTCGCATGCATTTTACTATTTAAATTTAATTTGTTCAAATTAACAACTACAATGTTGACTGAAGAATGTTGTATTCGGATAGTCACGTCAATTCTTATTTAAATAAAGTAAAAGAATGTATAATAAGTAAATATGGATCGCGTAAAGTTACGGATAATTTAACTAACTTTTTGTTCAAAGCTGCCACTTTTGATCAAATCAGTTTGTATTTAAAAGTAGATGTCGAACAAACAAACATACTCATATTATTTATGCTGTGAAAAATTATTATACTTACTTAATTAAGTAATTTATTCATATTATTATGTATAATTTGGTTTCATTAGTACCACATATACTGATTATTCTAGAATTAAGCATTCAAACGAACTTGTTTTGGGTTTGAATCTCACATACTAAAAATTTGGTGGCCCGCGCCATTCTAAATAAAAGTTTATATAATATCTTATAGATTTTATACGTTTACATAGATTGACCTGTGAAAAAAAAATATTAATAAGCTTAATGTTTTAACGTTATTTTCTGCCAAAATATTGATCATAATGTTTTAGGTTTGCCCCCACAGGATGACTCTATGACAGGTTCGGTGTAGTCATACAGCTAACCTCTTTTTTTTTTTTCATAGCACGTATCTCAAGTCTAAGGTTGAATTGACCCAAACTATTTTAATCAAAAACATAATATATAGACAAGAGGAAGCATAAGAATGAAATATGATATAAAATGTCTTAATAAGACAGTGTATTTATTAGATAAATTCATAATTAGAATTAGACTTTATGCTTTTAGACATCTTTGTTAGCATGGAGATCATATACACTAGGAAAAGAAACTGACAGAAAGTAGCATTATTGCTAGTTTTTCATGAAAACAATTAAAAGAATTAATAAAATGCATCTGTTGGGTGTTTCTGCAACCGCTTAGCTGATCGGGGGTTTTAGAAAACAGGAATACTCTGTGGGCGCCTAAAGAAATTGTGAGGATCGACTTTGGCCTTGATTCGAATCAACTTCTTGAAGTTGTCCCTCTTCCAGTATCTCTCACCCCAAACACTTGCTTCTTTGTAGTTAGCACTTCCAACACCCAAATCCAGATCATTGTAGTTGGAGTATGCCTCTCTGGGGTTGTTTGACACATAAGGCGTCATTAAAGCATCCAAGCTTCGCAGCCAAGCTATCCTCCTGAGGGATGTAGGTGTTGTGTCTGAAGGTTGACCGTTAAAATTGACAGTCTTTAGAATTTGTAAAAACACCCCCGCTCTATGAGGATACGGAATTGCTGTCTCTGAGAAATCAGCCATCCTTCCGCCAAATGGATTGATCATCAGAAGCGCCGATTCATCGTTTTGCATAAGCTTTCTCCATATCTTCTTGAGTCCTTTTATGGGGATGGGTGCGCGGGTGTAGTCTGATTTGCTTTTGTTGTTCAGCTTGGCAATGGCAGATCGGTTCGTCAGAATCTCGGTCGGGGTTGAGCTTGGCAACCCCCAAAACACAAGGGTCGACTGCACCATTCTAATTTCTTCACAAATCTCTCGGGTAACACCGAGCTCTGGAAATTTTCTGTAAAGCAACGGAAGCAATGTGTCGGTTGTGCCCTGATATATTCCTTCAAACATAATTCTTATGGTTTTCTTGGTGGTGTTGCCGATATATTCGGCAAAAACTTGAGTTCTTATGTGCAAATTTCTATCGATATTCGGTGCAACGTATTGATATTTATGGAAGATTTCGGTAGCCCCTTGTTCCAAAGTTTTATTCAGTATAAAGACGGTTACTTTTTTTGGAACTGGAACCAAGCTCAGCTTCCATGCAAGAACAATTCCGAAACTTGAAGAACCACCTCCTCGGATCGCCCAAAACAAATCTTCTCCCATTGATTTCCTGTCGAGAATATTCCCATCAACATCCATGAAGCGAGCATCCAGAACATTATCTGCAGCAGTACCGTATTTCCTCAACAGGTTTCCGTAGCCACCACCGCCCATGTAACCACCAACACCCACCGTTGGGCAAACACCTGCCGGGAAATACAAGGTATCGGTCTCTCGCGAAATTTTGTAGTAGAGTTCACCAAGCGTAGCGCCTGCTTGGACCCAAGCAGTCCTTTTTGCTACGTCCACGTCTATAGACCTCATGTTGGTGAAATCAAGCATAACAAAGGGAACATCAGCAGTGTATGAGAGGCCCTCGTAGTCATGGCCCCCACTCCTGATCCTGATCTCGTACCCGTGTTTCTTGGCGCAGTATACACATGTTTGTATAAGGGTTTCCTCCATAGGTGTCACGATCACTGATGGTCTACGTGTGGAGGGCTTAAGGAACCTGGTGTTTTGAACTGCCACTTGCCAAATGGGTAGGAAGGAAGCATTGACAGGGGTGAAAATGAGTTGAGAGACGGTAGTCACATTGTTGGATTTGGACAGTAGGCAGCTTATTAGATCGCCAGAACTTGAGGATGATAAGGACGTTGCCCATGAAACAGAAAGCAAGAAAGTTAGAACCATGAGCAAAACTGAAGAACTAAGTTGAGACTTCTTCATGTTTAGTTAATTTGGTGAGCTTGATCAATAGCAATGGCGTATTTATATACAGCAGAGAGCATACAGTTGACTTCAAATGGGGTTATAAAAATTGTGATCGGTTCAAATTAAGGTGTTTGAAAAACCTCGGAAGGAGGATGGTGATCAATTCAAAGATGTTTGAAAAATGCGGGAAGGAGGATGGTGTTCAACTGATTCTATTTTAGTGTATACAGGTGCAGCGTTGAAGATATATGGCGTGTTGACTTATTCCCTATAGAGTACTTAATTCGCATTCTAAAAACCAATGGAGCAATGAACAAATTGATATTACATATGTTCAGATTTTTAGCGTTTTTATTTAAACTTTCTGATTAAAATCTTTGCTAAAATTTTAACTACACACGTTTTTATAATAATTATCAAACTTATAAGTAAACGTTATCTCATCAAAAGTATATTTTTCTCAAACATAAATTGAAAATATTTCTTACAATGTATGTGCTTAATTTGCTGGCGCCGTATACCAAGTCCTGGGACTAGTTTGTAGATAAAGGGTTGACTTTGACTGTGGAATATAAGCATACAAATTACAAAGCGATTTTACTTTTAACATCAATTCAAATGATGGGCTCCTCACCGTTCTTAATTAATATTCAAAACCTACAAAATATGATTATGTTTTTTAATTATACACTTTTAATACATTCTTATTTAATATAAGTTATAGATTTCTTTAGAACAACTAAAATTAACATTTATAATCCCCTAAATAAAGGCAGAATATTCATAAAGTAATGAAAACACATAATCTATCACTAAAATAGAATAAAATAAAAATAGAAATTGTGTGATAATTATGCAAAATTAAATTTGGAGACTTACATGGTGAAATTTGGGATCAAAGATCGGCAAATTGCCTACACACTCAAGGCCTCTTTGGTTGCTACCGCCTACGGTCCCGGCCAAGGGTCGTTTGGAGGATTAAACAATGAGACACTCATACAGTTGCTTCACTATTGAGATATAAGACCTGTTTGGCTATTTTTAACATCAATGAGAAGATTGTGATGAGACATCCAGACCGGTTGTCAAACCAAAACAAAAAAAAAAAATACATTATCAACAGTATAACAGCCTGTCTATCTGCTAGATGTGAAGAAACCATTTGTACACGACCGCATGAAGGTGGCAATGTACATGCATCGACCACCATGTTTTTAGGGATATCAAATATCTATCTGAATCATATTTGATACCTTTAGAAACTATTATGTTGTCTTAAATAGGCCCCGAAAGCATGGTACGTTTGATTTGATCAACGAGCTACTAATTTCGGTTTTCACCATAACCAAACCGATTCATCTATATGTATCTAACAATCATTTAATTCCATCACTTACCAACTTCTATATGCATATGACATTATTTTCACAATGTCTTCCATCGAGCTTCTTTAATAATTAGTTCAGTAGTGAATTTGCTATAATAGACCTTGGTAAACTTAAATTATATTTTAGGCGTCTCCTGTTTATTCACCTAAACGGCTATTTTTATATCAACAAAAGTATGGAAGAGAGATTCTATGTCTGTTATTATACTTCACTAAAATCTTATAACTCCATCCGAACTAGTTCAAAAAATTGATTCAATAGGCACCCCGATAGATTATCCTAGTTTATATCGTAGCTTAGTCAGTATATCATTGCAAGGTCTATCATAGCAAATTCACTATTGAACTTACTATTAAAGAAGGTCAACGGAAGACATTGTGAAAATAATGTCACATGCATATAAAAGTTAGGATATGGTAGCATGGAATGATTCTTAGATATTCATAGAGGGATCAGTTTGGTTTGGGTGAAAAACGATGTTAGTAGCAATAGGAATTTCATCTTGCCCATGATATGGAGCAAACTAGACATCTATATCTAACCACATCATGAAATTTTGACTTTCGGAGTTCTAATAAATTTATTATAATTTTTGAAAGACAATGTAAGAAATACGTGACAATACATACCTGTTTAAGAAGATTGTGAATTATACCCTACAAGGAGTTGGAATTTGGTAATTTGATTCAAAGTTTAGCGAAACTAGACTCATAAACCTTTCCACAAGACTAAAATTTATGATTTTGGAGCTTTCAATATTCTTGTAAGATTTTAGAAGTTTGAGGATAGGCTCAGTGAAATTGATCATATTAACCTTAAGGTCATGACCTTAGGTGTCCCATGAAAGACTTAATGATTAAGATTTAACTTTAAAACTTTTATCATAATTAATGGTTACTTATTAGGCTATCAATATATGTAATTCAACTTAACCCGAACGTCTTGATTCTCTGCTTAATGAGCATTTAGTGTTAGGAACTTGACATAAAAAATCATCTTATTAGGGTTAAGTTACAACCCATTACGCTCCTTATGACACTAAATGTCTTAAAAATCGAGTCCCTTAGAAAACTATCACCTATTGGTGGTCGGATGGTGGTGTTGTGGTGGTCAATAATTGTCAAAATACTCTAAAACAAAGTATGATGTTGATTAAGTATAAGTGGAATAATTGGAAAATAATGCTTTTACATTCATTTGTGAATCATCACAAGTAATACAACTATAAGCGCATTTGCAAGGTGGCCTACCGTGGCTGAAACAAACACAAACACACACACACATATATACACACACAGCAACAACAGGAGGAGCTGGTGGTTAAGGGAGACAATCGACCTCCAAATTCACAAAACCATAGAAATCGAAGGGCCAATGACAGGAAATAAACGCACCACCCAAACACATCCATTCTTTGGGGACTGTTGGTGGCGGAAGGAACATGCCGACGATCGTGGTTGTGGAAGTAGTGGTGGCTATTCCCGGTAGCCAAAAGAAAAAGAAAAGAAAGTGTAAATGAGATAATTTGATACTTAATAAGGGTAGATTACGATCTGTAAGGGCGTACTTAAATTGGAGTCGGCCACAAGAAAAGTGCCCAACTCTCTCCCGACGATCTCCAAGAGAGAAATATAGGCTTTAAAGTTTCATCACTAACTCTCCCATAACGACACTATCTGCCCAGAAAACAAATTTCTTGACTAAAGACATATTTACAACTTGTCACATTCAGCCCCTTACTTTAAATTATTATTATTATTATTATTATTATTATTATTATTATTATTATTATTATTATTCATGTTATTATAATTATTATTATTTTATTTCCATATTTATTATTTTGTTTCTTAAAATTTATCGAATGTCTTTCATTCCTTCTATTCACTAATTAAAGTTCTTTAGAATTTTTATCCCTAATTATAATATTATTAATATTAATTGATGTTAGTAATTTCTAACCAGAATTAGAACATTACATCCCACCTCCTAAAGCTACAATTGTTTATTGAGGCAATATTATTGACATGAACATTACATCTAATTCGGTTCAACAATCGCACACTAAATACTCTAAATTCATAGAGACTGCATTTATTTTTTCAAGAAAAGGCGTTCTCGACCACATTAACGTACATTCCGTCAAGCTCAAAATAGGCGGAAATCTTCATGATTGGTGTATTGAATTCTCTATTAACTGATTTCTAATTAAGTTTGAACATTTGAAAAAGTCTCCTCTCCTGATCAAACTGTGGCAGGTGTTAGTGTATAACCTGCCTATGGCCGGTTCTTTTAAAAGTGTTATAATATTTGTAATTATGTGATTTAGATATCGAGGAGAAGCTCCACAATTACCAAATATTTAGGCACGCATGAAACAGAAAAACGTTTAGTCTTCTGATTCTTGATTCCGATAGATCTCATCCCACATGACTAGTAATTGCAACATGATGGTTCTCGTTAACAAAGTAATATAGTTTTAATGTTTATTGAAAAATATTTAACAAGGCCAACTTAACCAAGATATAATTAGTAATCTCATACCTTCAAGACACAAGTTTTCCTATTGAAATGGAATCTATTAAAAGGAATGAGCACATCATATGTATAACCTAATTGACTATTTCTAGCTAGTGGAATCAGAATGCTAGTTCGCATGCATTTTACTATTTAAATTTAATTTGTTCAAATTAACAACTACAATGTTGACTGAAGAATGTTGTATTCGGATAGTCACGTCAATTCTTATTTAAATAAAGTAAAAGAATGTATAATAAGTAAATATGGATCGCGTAAAGTTACGGATAATTTAACTAACTTTTTGTTCAAAGCTGCCACTTTTGATCAAATCAGTTTTTATTTAAAAGTAGATGTCGAACAAACAAACATACTCATATTATTTATGCTGTGAAAAATTATTATACTTACTTAATTAAGTAATTTATTCATATTATTATGTATAATTTGGTTTCATTAGTACCACATATACTGATTATTCTAGAATTAAGCATTCAAACGAACTTGTTTTGGGTTTGAATCTCACATACTAAAAATTTGGTGGCCCGCGCCATTCTAAATAAAAGTTTATATAATATCTTATAGATTTTATACGTTTACATAGATTGACCTGTGAAAAAAAAATATTAATAAGCTTAATGTTTTAACGTTATTTTCTGCCAAAATATTGATCATAATGTTTTAGGTTTGCCCCCACAGGATGACTCTATGACAGGTTCGGTGTAGTCATACAGCTAACCTCTTTTTTTTTTTTCATAGCACGTATCTCAAGTCTAAGGTTGAATTGACCCAAACTATTTTAATCAAAAACATAATATATAGACAAGAGGAAGCATAAGAATGAAATATGATATAAAATGTCTTAATAAGACAGTGTATTTATTAGATAAATTCATAATTAGAATTAGACTTTATGCTTTTAGACATCTTTGTTAGCATGGAGATCATATACACTAGGAAAAGAAACTGACAGAAAGTAGCATTATTGCTAGTTTTTCATGAAAACAATTAAAAGAATTAATAAAATGCATCTGTTGGGTGTTTCTGCAACCGCTTAGCTGATCGGGGGTTTTAGAAAACAGGAATACTCTGTGGGCGCCTAAAGAAATTGTGAGGATCGACTTTGGCCTTGATTCGAATCAACTTCTTGAAGTTGTCCCTCTTCCAGTATCTCTCACCCCAAACACTTGCTTCTTTGTAGTTAGCACTTCCAACACCCAAATCCAGATCATTGTAGTTGGAGTATGCCTCTCTGGGGTTGTTTGACACATAAGGCGTCATTAAAGCATCCAAGCTTCGCAGCCAAGCTATCCTCCTGAGGGATGTAGGTGTTGTGTCTGAAGGTTGACCGTTAAAATTGACAGTCTTTAGAATTTGTAAAAACACCCCCGCTCTATGAGGATACGGAATTGCTGTCTCTGAGAAATCAGCCATCCTTCCGCCAAATGGATTGATCATCAGAAGCGCCGATTCATCGTTTTGCATAAGCTTTCTCCATATCTTCTTGAGTCCTTTTATGGGGATGGGTGCACGGGTGTAGTCTGATTTGCTTTTGTTGTTCAGCTTGGCAATGGCAGATCGGTTCGTCAGAATCTCGGTCGGGGTTGAGCTTGGCAACCCCCAAAACACAAGGGTCGACTGCACCATTCTAATTTCTTCACAAATCTCTCGGGTAACACCGAGCTCTGGAAATTTTCTGTAAAGCAACGGAAGCAATGTGTCGGTTGTGCCCTGATATATTCCTTCAAACATAATTCTTATGGTTTTCTTGGTGGTGTTGCCGATATATTCGGCAAAAACTTGAGTTCTTATGTGCAAATTTCTATCGATATTCGGTGCAACGTATTGATATTTATGGAAGATTTCGGTAGCCCCTTGTTCCAAAGTTTTATTCAGTATAAAGACGGTTACTTTTTTTGGAACTGGAACCAAGCTCAGCTTCCATGCAAGAACAATTCCGAAACTTGAAGAACCACCTCCTCGGATCGCCCAAAACAAATCTTCTCCCATTGATTTCCTGTCGAGAATATTCCCATCAACATCCATGAAGCGAGCATCCAGAACATTATCTGCAGCAGTACCGTATTTCCTCAACAGGTTTCCGTAGCCACCACCGCCCATGTAACCACCAACACCCACCGTTGGGCAAACACCTGCCGGGAAATACAAGGTATCGGTCTCTCGCGAAATTTTGTAGTAGAGTTCACCAAGCGTAGCGCCTGCTTGGACCCAAGCAGTCCTTTTTGCTACGTCCACGTCTATAGACCTCATGTTGGTGAAATCAAGCATAACAAAGGGAACATCAGCAGTGTATGAGAGGCCCTCGTAGTCATGGCCCCCACTCCTGATCCTGATCTCGTACCCGTGTTTCTTGGCGCAGTATACACATGTTTGTATAAGGGTTTCCTCCATAGGTGTCACGATCACTGATGGTCTACGTGTGGAGGGCTTAAGGAACCTGGTGTTTTGAACTGCCACTTGCCAAATGGGTAGGAAGGAAGCATTGACAGGGGTGAAAATGAGTTGAGAGACGGTAGTCACATTGTTGGATTTGGACAGTAGGCAGCTTATTAGATCGCCAGAACTTGAGGATGATAAGGACGTTGCCCATGAAACAGAAAGCAAGAAAGTTAGAACCATGAGCAAAACTGAAGAACTAAGTTGAGACTTCTTCATGTTTAGTTAATTTGGTGAGCTTGATCAATAGCAATGGCGTATTTATATACAGCAGAGAGCATACAGTTGACTTCAAATGGGGTTATAAAAATTGTGATCGGTTCAAATTAAGGTGTTTGAAAAACCTCGGAAGGAGGATGGTGATCAATTCAAAGATGTTTGAAAAATGCGGGAAGGAGGATGGTGTTCAACTGATTCTATTTTAGTGTATACAGGTGCAGCGTTGAAGATATATGGCGTGTTGACTTATTCCCTATAGAGTACTTAATTCGCATTCTAAAAACCAATGGAGCAATGAACAAATTGATATTACATATGTTCAGATTTTTAGCGTTTTTATTTAAACTTTCTGATTAAAATCTTTGCTAAAATTTTAACTACACACGTTTTTATAATAATTATCAAACTTATAAGTAAACGTTATCTCATCAAAAGTATATTTTTCTCAAACATAAATTGAAAATATTTCTTACAATGTATGTGCTTAATTTGCTGGCGCCGTATACCAAGTCCTGGGACTAGTTTGTAGATAAAGGGTTGACTTTGACTGTGGAATATAAGCATACAAATTACAAAGCGATTTTACTTTTAACATCAATTCAAATGATGGGCTCCTCACCGTTCTTAATTAATATTCAAAACCTACAAAATATGATTATGTTTTTTAATTATACACTTTTAATACATTCTTATTTAATATAAGTTATAGATTTCTTTAGAACAACTAAAATTAACATTTAAAATCCCCTAAATAAAGGCAGAATATTCATAAAGTAATGAAAACACATAATCTATCACTAAAATAGAATAAAATAAAAATAGAAATTGTGTGATAATTATGCAAAATTAAATTTGGAGACTTATATGGTGAAATTTGGGATCAAAGATCGGCAAATTGCCTACGCACTCAAGGCCTGTTTGGTTGCTACCGCCTACGGTCCCGGCCAAGGGTCGTTTGGAGGATTAAACAATGAGACACTCATACAGTCGCTTCTCTATCGAGATATAAGACCTGTTTGACTGTTTTTAACATCAATGAGTAGATTGTGATGAGACATCCATGCCGGTTGTCAAACCAAAACAAAAAAAAAAAAAATACATTATCAACAGTATAACAGCCTGTCTATCTGCTAGATGTGAAGAAACCATTTGTACACGACCGCATGAAGGTGGCAATGTACATGCATCGACCACCATGTATTTAGGGATATCAAATATCTATCTGAATCATATTTGATACCTTTAGAAACTATTATGTTGTCTTAAATAGGCCCCGAAAGCATGGTACGTTTGATTTGATCAACGAGCTACTAATTTCGGTTTTCACCATAACCAAACCGATTCATCTATATGTATCTAACAATCATTTAATTCCATCACTTACCAACTTCTATATGCATATGACATTATTTTCACAATGTCTTCCATCGAGCTTCTTTAATAATTAGTTCAGTAGTGAATTTGCTATAATAGACCTTGGTAAACTTAAATTATATTTTAGGCGTCTCCTGTTTATTCACCTAAACGGCTATTTTTATATCAACAAAAGTATGGAAGAGAGATTCTATGTCTGTTATTATACTTCACTAAAATCTTATAACTCCATCCGAACTAGTTCAAAAAATTGATTCAATAGGCACCCCGATAGATTATCCTAGTTTATATCGTAGCTTAGTCAGTATATCATTGCAAGGTCTATCATAGCAAATTCACTATTGAACTTACTATTAAAGAAGGTCAACGGAAGACATTGTGAAAATAATGTCACATGCATATAAAAGTTAGGATATGGTAGCATGGAATGATTCTTAGATATTCATAGAGGGATCAGTTTGGTTTGGGTGAAAAACGATGTTAGTAGCAATAGGAATTTCATCTTGCCCATGATATGGAGCAAACTAGACATCTATATCTAACCACATCATGAAATTTTGACTTTCGGAGTTCTAATAAATTTATTATAATTTTTGAAAGACAATGTAAGAAATACGTGACAATACATACCTGTTTAAGAAGATTGTGAATTATACCCTACAAGGAGTTGGAATTTGGTAATTTGATTCAAAGTTTAGCGAAACTAGACTCATAAACCTTTCCACAAGACTAAAATTTATGATTTTGGAGCTTTCAATATTCTTGTAAGATTTTAGAAGTTTGAGGATAGGCTCAGTGAAATTGATCATATTAACCTTAAGGTCATGACCTTAGGTGTCCCATGAAAGACTTAATGATTAAGATTTAACTTTAAAACTTTTATCATAATTAATGGTTACTTATTAGGCTATCAATATATGTAATTCAACTTAACCCGAACGTCTTGATTCTCTGCTTAATGAGCATTTAGTGTTAGGAACTTGACATAAAAAATCATCTTATTAGGGTTAAGTTACAACCCATTACGCTCCTTATGACACTAAATGTCTTAAAAATCGAGTCCCTTAGAAAACTATCACCTATTGGTGGTCGGATGGTGGTGTTGTGGTGGTCAATAATTGTCAAAATACTCTAAAACAAAGTATGATGTTGATTAAGTATAAGTGGAATAATTGGAAAATAATGCTTTTACATTCATTTGTGAATCATCACAAGTAATACAACTATAAGCGCATTTGCAAGGTGGCCTACCGTGGCTGAAACAAACACAAACACACACACACATATATACACACACAGCAACAACAGGAGGAGCTGGTGGTTAAGGGAGACAATCGACCTCCAAATTCACAAAACCATAGAAATCGAAGGGCCAATGACAGGAAATAAACGCACCACCCAAACACATCCATTCTTTGGGGACTGTTGGTGGCGGAAGGAACATGCCGACGATCGTGGTTGTGGAAGTAGTGGTGGCTATTCCCGGTAGCCAAAAGAAAAAGAAAAGAAAGTGTAAATGAGATAATTTGATACTTAATAAGGGTAGATTACGATCTGTAAGGGCGTACTTAAATTGGAGTCGGCCACAAGAAAAGTGCCCAACTCTCTCCCGACGATCTCCAAGAGAGAAATATAGGCTTTAAAGTTTCATCACTAACTCTCCCATAACGACACTATCTGCCCAGAAAACAAATTTCTTGACTAAAGACATATTTACAACTTGTCACATTCAGCCCCTTACTTTAAATTATTATTATTATTATTATTATTATTATTATTATTATTATTATTATTATTATTATTATTATTATTCATGTTATTATAATTATTATTATTTTATTTCCATATTTATTATTTTGTTTCTTAAAATTTATCGAATGTCTTTCATTCCTTCTATTCACTAATTAAAGTTCTTTAGAATTTTTATCCCTAATTATAATATTATTAATATTAATTGATGTTAGTAATTTCTAACCAGAATTAGAACATTACATCCCACCTCCTAAAGCTACAATTGTTTATTGAGGCAATATTATTGACATGAACATTACATCTAATTCGGTTCAACAATCGCACACTAAATACTCTAAATTCATAGAGACTGCATTTATTTTTTCAAGAAAAGGCGTTCTCGACCACATTAACGTACATTCCGTCAAGCTCAAAATAGGCGGAAATCTTCATGATTGGTGTATTGAATTCTCTATTAACTGATTTCTAATTAAGTTTGAACATTTGAAAAAGTCTCCTCTCCTGATCAAACTGTGGCAGGTGTTAGTGTATAACCTGCCTATGGCCGGTTCTTTTAAAAGTGTTATAATATTTGTAATTATGTGATTTAGATATCGAGGAGAAGCTCCACAATTACCAAATATTTAGGCACGCATGAAACAGAAAAACGTTTAGTCTTCTGATTCTTGATTCCGATAGATCTCATCCCACATGACTAGTAATTGCAACATGATGGTTCTCGTTAACAAAGTAATATAGTTTTAATGTTTATTGAAAAATATTTAACAAGGCCAACTTAACCAAGATATAATTAGTAATCTCATACCTTCAAGACACAAGTTTTCCTATTGAAATGGAATCTATTAAAAGGAATGAGCACATCATATGTATAACCTAATTGACTATTTCTAGCTAGTGGAATCAGAATGCTAGTTCGCATGCATTTTACTATTTAAATTTAATTTGTTCAAATTAACAACTACAATGTTGACTGAAGAATGTTGTATTCGGATAGTCACGTCAATTCTTATTTAAATAAAGTAAAAGAATGTATAATAAGTAAATATGGATCGCGTAAAGTTACGGATAATTTAACTAACTTTTTGTTCAAAGCTGCCACTTTTGATCAAATCAGTTTTTATTTAAAAGTAGATGTCGAACAAACAAACATACTCATATTATTTATGCTGTGAAAAATTATTATACTTACTTAATTAAGTAATTTATTCATATTATTATGTATAATTTGGTTTCATTAGTACCACATATACTGATTATTCTAGAATTAAGCATTCAAACGAACTTGTTTTGGGTTTGAATCTCACATACTAAAAATTTGGTGGCCCGCGCCATTCTAAATAAAAGTTTATATAATATCTTATAGATTTTATACGTTTACATAGATTGACCTGTGAAAAAAAAATATTAATAAGCTTAATGTTTTAACGTTATTTTCTGCCAAAATATTGATCATAATGTTTTAGGTTTGCCCCCACAGGATGACTCTATGACAGGTTCGGTGTAGTCATACAGCTAACCTCTTTTTTTTTTTTCATAGCACGTATCTCAAGTCTAAGGTTGAATTGACCCAAACTATTTTAATCAAAAACATAATATATAGACAAGAGGAAGCATAAGGAAGAAATATGATATAAAATGTCTTAATAAGACAATGTATTTATTAGATAAATTCATAATTAGAATTTGACCACATGCTTTTAGACATCTTTGTTAGCATGGAGATCATATACACTAGGAAAAGAAACTGACAGAAAGTAGCATTATTGCTAGTTTTTCATGAAAACAATTAAAAGAATTAATAAAATGCATCTGTTGGGTGTTTCTGCAACCGCTTAGCTGATCGGGGGTTTTAGAAAACAGGAATACTCTGTGGGCGCCTAAAGAAATTGTGAGGATCGACTTTGGCCTTGATTCGAATCAACTTCTTGAAGTTGTCCCTCTTCCAGTATCTCTCACCCCAAACACTTGCTTCTTTGTAGTTAGCACTTCCAACACCCAAATCCAGATCATTGTAGTTGGAGTATGCCTCTCTGGGGTTGTTTGACACATAAGGCGTCATTAAAGCATCCAAGCTTCGCAGCCAAGCTATCCTCCTGAGGGATGTAGGTGTTGTGTCTGAAGGTTGACCGTTAAAATTGACAGTCTTTAGAATTTGTAAAAACACCCCCGCTCTATGAGGATACGGAATTGCTGTCTCTGAGAAATCAGCCATCCTTCCGCCAAATGGATTGATCATCAGAAGCGCCGATTCATCGTTTTGCATAAGCTTTCTCCATATCTTCTTGAGTCCTTTTATGGGGATGGGTGCGCGGGTGTAGTCTGATTTGCTTTTGTTGTTCAGCTTGGCAATGGCAGATCGGTTCGTCAGAATCTCGGTCGGGGTTGAGCTTGGCAACCCCCAAAACACAAGGGTCGACTGCACCATTCTAATTTCTTCACAAATCTCTCGGGTAACACCGAGCTCTGGAAATTTTCTGTAAAGCAACGGAAGCAATGTGTCGGTTGTGCCCTGATATATTCCTTCAAACATAATTCTTATGGTTTTCTTGGTGGTGTTGCCGATATATTCGGCAAAAACTTGAGTTCTTATGTGCAAATTTCTATCGATATTCGGTGCAACGTATTGATATTTATGGAAGATTTCGGTAGCCCCTTGTTCCAAAGTTTTATTCAGTATAAAGACGGTTACTTTTTTTGGAACTGGAACCAAGCTCAGCTTCCATGCAAGAACAATTCCGAAACTTGAAGAACCACCTCCTCGGATCGCCCAAAACAAATCTTCTCCCATTGATTTCCTGTCGAGAATATTCCCATCAACATCCATGAAGCGAGCATCCAGAACATTATCTGCAGCAGTACCGTATTTCCTCAACAGGTTTCCGTAGCCACCACCGCCCATGTAACCACCAACACCCACCGTTGGGCAAACACCTGCCGGGAAATACAAGGTATCGGTCTCTCGCGAAATTTTGTAGTAGAGTTCACCAAGCGTAGCGCCTGCTTGGACCCAAGCAGTCCTTTTTGCTACGTCCACGTCTATAGACCTCATGTTGGTGAAATCAAGCATAACAAAGGGAACATCAGCAGTGTATGAGAGGCCCTCGTAGTCATGGCCCCCACTCCTGATCCTGATCTCGTACCCGTGTTTCTTGGCGCAGTATACACATGTTTGTATAAGGGTTTCCTCCATAGGTGTCACGATCACTGATGGTCTACGTGTGGAGGGCTTAAGGAACCTGGTGTTTTGAACTGCCACTTGCCAAATGGGTAGGAAGGAAGCATTGACAGGGGTGAAAATGAGTTGAGAGACGGTAGTCACATTGTTGGATTTGGACAGTAGGCAGCTTATTAGATCGCCAGAACTTGAGGATGATAAGGACGTTGCCCATGAAACAGAAAGCAAGAAAGTTAGAACCATGAGCAAAACTGAAGAACTAAGTTGAGACTTCTTCATGTTTAGTTAATTTGGTGAGCTTGATCAATAGCAATGGCGTATTTATATACAGCAGAGAGCATACAGTTGACTTCAAATGGGGTTATAAAAATTGTGATCGGTTCAAATTAAGGTGTTTGAAAAACCTCGGAAGGAGGATGGTGATCAATTCAAAGATGTTTGAAAAATGCGGGAAGGAGGATGGTGTTCAACTGATTCTATTTTAGTGTATACAGGTGCAGCGTTGAAGATATATGGCGTGTTGACTTATTCCCTATAGAGTACTTAATTCGCATTCTAAAAACCAATGGAGCAATGAACAAATTGATATTACATATGTTCAGATTTTTAGCGTTTTTATTTAAACTTTCTGATTAAAATCTTTGCTAAAATTTTAACTACACACGTTTTTATAATAATTATCAAACTTATAAGTAAACGTTATCTCATCAAAAGTATATTTTTCTCAAACATAAATTGAAAATATTTCTTACAATGTATGTGCTTAATTTGCTGGCGCCGTATACCAAGTCCTGGGACTAGTTTGTAGATAAAGGGTTGACTTTGACTGTGGAATATAAGCATACAAATTACAAAGCGATTTTACTTTTAACATCAATTCAAATGATGGGCTCCTCACCGTTCTTAATTAATATTCAAAACCTACAAAATATGATTATGTTTTTTAATTATACACTTTTAATACATTCTTATTTAATATAAGTTATAGATTTCTTTAGAACAACTAAAATTAACATTTATAATCCCCTAAATAAAGGCAGAATATTCATAAAGTAATGAAAACACATAATCTATCACTAAAATAGAATAAAATAAAAATAGAAATTGTGTGATAATTATGCAAAATTAAATTTGGAGACTTACATGGTGAAATTTGGGATCAAAGATCGGCAAATTGCCTACACACTCAAGGCCTGTTTGGTTGCTACCGCCTACGGTCCCGGCCAAGGGTCGTTTGGAGGATTAAACAATGAGACACTCATACAGTTGCTTCTCTATTGAGATATAAGACCTGTTTGGCTATTTTTAACATCAATGAGTAGATTGTGATGAGACATCCAGACCGGTTGTCAAACCAAAAAAAAATACATTATCAGCAGTATAACAGTCTGCTAGATGTGAAGAAACCATTTGTACACGACCACATGAAGGTGGCAATGTACATGCATCGACCACCATGTTTTTAGGGATATCAAATAACTATCTGAATCATATTTGATACCTTTAGAAACTATTATGTTGTCTTAAATAGACCCCGAAAGCATGGTACGTTTGATTTGATCAACGTGCTACTAACTTCGGTTTTCACCATAACCAAACCGATTCATCTATATGTATCTAACAATCATTTAATTCCATCACTTACCAACTTCTATATGCATATGACATTATTTTCACAATGTCTTCCATCGAGCTTCTTTAATAATTACACTACTAGAAAACCGAGCATTAGCGACAGATTTTAGCGACGGAAAAAATCCGTCGCAAACAGCTACAGATTACCGACGGATTTCCGACGAATAAGAAAACGAAAGTATTGGGATACTTAGTAACGTTTTTTGCGACGGATTTGCAACAAAGTACACTAGCGTCGGTATATACCGACTGTTTACCGGCAGAATTGAAGAAAGTTTTAGTTTTGTTAGTAATCCGTCGGTAAATTAAGTCTTCTTATTTATAAACATGAGGGCAATTTGGTCGATTACAATTTAGGGCTACTGTTTCACTTGAGCGGGGCTACGCATCACTTATCCTAAACCAACAAAGCCCCTCCCCATTCTCTGTGAACACCGGCAACCTGTAAATCTTTGTTCCAGGTGTAGAGACGTGGACCTTCAACCGTGTTCAATCCTTCCATCTTCACCGAAATCAGTCGACAACATCGTGTTCAATCCTTCCATCTACAGCTCAGACTTCCGACTTCCGACATCTATACATTCATAGTTCAATCTTCGACCTCAATCGACCAAAAATTGAAGAAAGAGAAAAATGAAATCAAGATTGTTTAGTATTTGCTGTTATTGTGGTTAAAGAGGAAACAGTTTCGAATTCTTACAAAGGTAATAAGTCTCTGTAAAGATTCTTAATCTCCTTTTTATGTTGATATTGGTATTTTGAATGATCTAACCGTTGATTTTAGTTTTTTTGAAATATTAACTTTTTGCTAGCGATTTACTCAACGTTTCGAGATTTATTTTTGTTTTTTGCTTGTCCTTTACGAAGATTCTTGCAATTCAAGTATTTTCGTGGTGTTTCTTTCCGTTATCCTTTTTAATGCACGCCGACTGTTTGTATAAATGCAGGACTGAATTTCTACCACTAATCCAAAGTTTCTAGAACCAGAGACTATTAAGAATGGAGAAATTAGACGATTTAGAAGAGACTTCTGATTTGGGATTTGAGTCATCAACGATTTCTGCATTGGATCAAGGAGCGGATAATTCTTTTGCTCACTATACAACTTACCTCAGGTATGTATGATTTCTTATATGAATTGGTGTTGATGTTATCAATAAACTTCATCTACAAAAATTCCAAACACTGTCATAAGTCTATCTGCTTAGTTGAGGTATTATTGTGTGTGCATAAGTTTTAGTTTACTTGTCTTTCTTCTAAGCAACTGGTACATTGTGCTTTAGAGTTTAGACAAGTTTTTATCTATAAAACAATTCTAATTTCTGTATGGTAGAATCAGTAGTACTTGGTGGTTCTATGTTTGGGAATATTTCATTGGCAATCAGTAATGAATATCGGATGCGACGTGGCATTATACAGATAGATAGCTACTAAATTAAATTGAGTCCCGATATCCTTCCTTCTCAACTCCAAGAATATTCTTCTCTTAACATTTTTTTGATTTCTTCTTTTATTTTTCATTTTCAATTGAAAGGTACAAATGCACAAGTCATCTATGCCAACCAACCAATCATATGCTTATCTTGATCCGCTTTAAGGACATAATTTGTAACCCAAGATCTTGTAAAAGAGGTTTGCTTGCTAAGAATGTTTTAGACTGAACAAGAAAAGGGACATCTTTCATTACCCAAACAACTCATAGTTAATTCATCACCTGGGGTTGAAACAGGTTAGAGCTGCAAACAAAATACACACAAGAAGAGGTGGAATATGACTTACAATTGGTAATTGATAAGGTTAAAGAAAAATTGAGAGACATAAAGAGCCTTGAAGTATCTCTATGGAGTACTCCCTTCTATGATATCAAGGTATATCTTTCACTTTATCACTGCTAGTATCAAAACATTGCATTACAGTTTTAGGATTTGTTGTCTCTTAGCATTATGTTATGTTTTTGTTGGTGAGGTTATGTTGCTGATGAAGTGTCATGGTAAAAGGAAATGGCACCATTTTTTTAGTAGGCCTGCCACTTGTGAAAGTAAGTTCAAATGATATATATATATATATATATATATATATATATATATATATATATATATATATATATATATATATATATATATGTTATTTTTGTGTGATATCAAATGTTTCAAACTGTCTTGCTCAAGTTAATCTATTTATTTTTTAAATAAAGTTAGAGCAAATGTCCATAAATAGCAACTTACTTTACTCTCACTACCAATATTGTCAACATACTTTACTTGTTTAACGATAATCCATTTGATTTTAACAAGTAGTGGCCACCTTTTGTTATTGTGGATCGAGTATAATTAGTATATGGCCATTTCATCAGCCATGTTGTTATAATAATTAGCAATTTAGCATCCTCATCAATCTCTCAATGCTACTGTAATACACCAAATTATGTACATGTCCTATATCTTAGCGAACTTAAATCCATGCTTTCCTCTTCAATTGTTTCTAGTTTCATGTTCAGCTTCTTATATGCTTCACCTTTTGTTGCAGGTTAGCTATTGGTTCATCTTTGTTTAAGTAGTGGATAAAGAAAATTCAAAGTGAAAAAGGACTCCCTGTGGATGGATTTTTGTCTCTAAAACAAGTACACATTCAGGTATTTTCTTCAAGCTTCTTGTTAATCAGTAATAAGTACCTTATCGGTCAATTTCTTCTAACAATTTGATACTATAGTTGTTGATATAGGAGTTGACATATTTGGCAACCGTCTTGGCTTTGTCGAGTTTAAAGCAAATGTAATTGAAATGGAAACATGACAAAAGGTATGGTACATGTATCAAAGTGGGTGGTCTCATTTATCAAATTAGCCATCTTTTTAGCCTTTTGAACAGTTATTTCACAATGGGTCATTTGTGAAACTACTTTACTCACAAAAGTCTCCAAAAAATGTTATTGAACATTTGCTAAAAGTTGTAAAGGTGACTCAATTCTAGGGAAGCTTTATACCTTTTAGATTTCTTGAGATGATAAGCGGCTGCCTTTTATTTGAAATAATTTGACATTTTTAAGGGTTAATAGTGAGAAATAGCAACGTCCTTTACCAGAGTTCTCGATTATGGTATCATACATTAAAGTTCATTCATAATAGCAATCTACTTTCATTTTGTTTGTGATTATAGCAAAGTACATTGCTATTACTATTAAAAATAGGCTGCCATTACGAGTAAAAACTTAGTATAATCATGAAAAAATCTAAAATGGTTTCCTATTATAATTATTTGAAAGTATGTAACTATAATGAGGAATTTCAGAAAGGTACGTTGCTATTTCTCATCATTAACTCTTTTTTATTCAAACTTCAGATGGAGGAATATTGTACTTAAAATCACATATTCTTACGTATTATCATAATTGCTACTTCTTAATAACATTCATTTTTACTATTTTATCCCCCTTTATTGTAAACATTGGAGGGCAATATATAAATATCTCTCTAGCTAACAACTCTCAATGACAGGTGTGGAATCCACGAGCTAATCAAGAAGGAATTCTCTATTGGTTGTTGACAATATTTTACAATATGGATTGAAATTTATGGTATTTGATAACATGGATTGAAATTTATAGATTTAATGTATGTCAAATGATTGAAATTTATGGATTTACTTTTATAGTTGTTGGTTTTAAAATATAGATTTGATGTATGTTTAAAAAGTTTATGTGTTGAATATGTAATTATTTTTAGTTTTTAATTTCTTCATTAATTTGTAAATTTTTTTATAATGCCAAAATCCGTCGCTAATCTGTCACAAAAAAAATTGGTAGTCATTTCGAGATTCTATCGGTAATCTGTCAGTAAGTTATTCTGAATTCCGTCGGTAATCCGTTAGTAAATTATTTCACATTCCGTTGGTAATCCGTTAGTAAATTTTTCTGTCGGTAATCCGTTGCAAATAATATTCTGTTGGTGATCCGTTACTATTACCGACGGAAAAATCTGTCACTAAAAATTTGCCATATCCGTCGAAAATCCGTTACAAACAATTAGCGACAAGAATATACCGACGGATTTTGGTTCGTTACAATTCCGTCGGTAAAGAGCATTAGCGACGGATTACCGACGGTTTTGGCCGTCGGTAATGCTCTTTTTTGTAGTAGTGTTAGTTCAGTAGTGAATTTGCTATAATAGACCTTGGTAGACTTAAATTATATTTTAGGCGTCTCCTGTTTATTCACCTAAACGGCTATTTTTATATCAACAAAAGTATGGAAGAGAGATTCTGTCTGTTATTATACTTCACTAAAATCCCATAACTCCATCCGAACCAGTTCAAAAAATTGATTCAATAGGCACCCCAATAGATTATCCTAGTTTATATCGAAGCTTAGTCAGTATATCATTGCAAGGTCTATCATAACAAATTCACTATTTAACTTACTATTAAAGAAGGTCAACGGAAGACATTGTGAAAATAATGTCACATGCATATAAAAGTCAGGATATGGTAGCATGAAATGATTCTTAGATATTCATAGAGGGATCCGTTTGGTTAGGGTGAAAACAGATGTTAGTAGCAATAGGAATTTCATCTTGCCCATGATATCTAACCACATCATGAAATTTTGACTTTCGGAGTTCTAATAAATTTATTATAATTTTTGAAAGACAACGTAAGAAATATGTGACAATACATACCAGTTTAAGAAGATTGTGAATTATACCCTACAAGGAGTTGGAATTTGGTAATTTGATTCAAAGTTTAGTGAAACTAGACTCATAAACCTTTCCACAAGACTAAAATTTATGATTTTTGGAGCTTTCAATATTCTTGTAAGATTTTTATAAGTTTGAGGTTTAGAAGTTTGAAGATAGATTCAGTGAAATTGATCATATTAACCTTAAGGTCATGGCCTTAGGTGTCCCATGAAAGACTTAATGATTAAGATTTAACTTTAAAACTTTTATCATAATTAATGGTTACTTATTAGCTATCATTATATGTAATTCAACTTAACCCGAACGTCTTGATTCTTGGCTTAATGAGCATTTAGAGTTAGGAACTTGACATAAAAAATCATCTTATTAGGGTTAAGTTACAACCCATTACACTCCTTATGACACTAAATGTCTTAAAAATCGAGTCTCTTAGAAAACTATCACCTATTGGTGGTCGGATGGTGGTGTTGTGGTGGTCAATAATTGTCAAACTACTCTAAAACAAAGTATGATGCTGATTAAGTATAAGTGGAATAATTGGAAAATAATGCCTTTACATTCATTTGTGAATCATCACAAGTAATAAAACTATAAGCGCATTTGCAAGGTGGCCTACGGTGGCTGAAACAAACACACACACACACATATACACACACAACGACAACAGGAGGAGCTGGTGGTTAAGGGAGACAATTGACCTTCAAATTCACAAAACCATAGAAATCGAAGGGCCAATGACAGGAAATAAACGCACCACCTAAACACACCCATTCTTTGGGGACCATTGGTGGCGGAAGGAACATGCTGGCGATCGTGGTTGCGGAAGTAGTGGTGGCTATTCCCGGTAGCCAAAAGAAAAAGAAAAGAAAGTGGAAATGAGATTATTTGATACTTAATACGGGTAGATTACGATCTGTAAGGGCGTACTTAAATTGGAGTCGGCCACAAGAAAAGTGCCCAACTCTCACCCGACGATCTCCAAGAGTGAAATATAGGCTTTAAAATTTCATCACTAACTCTCCCATAACGACACTATCTACCCAGAAAACAAATTTCTTGACTAAAGACATATTTACAACTTGTCACATTCAGCCCCTTACTTTAAATTTATTATTATTATTATTATTATTATTATTATTATTATTATTATTATTATTATTATTATTATTATTATTATTATTCATGTTATTATAATTATTATTATTTTCACTACAAGAAAAGAAAGCATTAGCGGCGACAGCCAGCAATAGCGGCGACACGTAAAAGATGCGTTACTTGTCGCCGCTATTGCTGGCTGTCGCCGCTAAAGGCATCGCCGCTAATGCTTTCTTTTAGCGATCCGCATCATTTTCACCCCAGCCGTCCGATTTGTTTTCAATCTAACGGTTGTTAAGGAAAGCGGAAAGGCGCGCTGAGTTTTCCCTCCGTGTGTCGCCGCTAATGCCCTAATGTCGCCGCTATTGCCCTACGTCGCCGCTAATAGCCGTCGCCGCTAATGCTAAACGCATATACCCTTCACAGTTTACCTTTCTGCCATTCACAGCTGATACCTTCTCTCTCGTTTTTTCTTCAATATCTCGCAATTTTTCAACTTGGTGGACGCATTGCTTCTTGGACCGGTGCTAGCTAGCTTCTCCTTCCCTCAAGGCAGCCACAATACCGCCACAACCCCAACCAAGGTCGACATTTAGCCAAAATTCCGAAATTGCCCCCAACCAAGGTCAAATTTCTCATCTTCTTTATGATTTTTCTGTTTTAGATGATAAATAGTGAGTATTTTTCAAGTTTGTTGAGTGATTATGTTTGTATTTTGATATATGAATTGGTTATGCATTTTGTTGGATTGTATGTATTTTGTTGGTTATGCATTTTGTTGGATTGTTGAATTATTATGTGTGTTTTGTTCACATTTGTGGGAATTTTGTTGGATTGTATGTATTTTGTTGAAATTTATGTTTAGATTACATTGAAGTTATACCACATTGCCTTAACATGAAACTTAGATGTATATATTTGTATGAAATTGGAATATGCAAATTGGATTAAATTGGAATATGCAAATTGTATGAAATTGAATATATACATTTGGCTTAATTGTATGAAATTGGATGAAATTGAAATATGCATTTAGCTTAATTAGGCTATTAATAAATTTAAATTAATTTAAAAAAAACATTAAAAAAATAATAAATTAGTTGTAAATCAAGTTAATGTTAAAATTAAAATAAAATAAAGTTAGTTTAATAAATTAAAATTAAAATAAAGTTAGTTTAATAAATTAAACTAATAAAAAAAATATTAAATTAATTATAAAATCTAATTAATTTACGTTTAGAATCAAATTAAGTTACATTTATAAAATCAAATTATATTAATTATAAAACTAACTTAATAGAAAATATTAAATTAATTATGAAATCTAATTAATTTACGTTTAGAATCAAATTAAGTTACCTTTATAAAATCAAATTAAATCACTTATAAAACCAACTTAATAGCAACATACTTTTAGTGACTTCTTGTAATTTTAATTTAAATAGAATAAAATTAAATTAAGTTAAAAAAAACATTAAAAAATAATAAAATAATTGTAAAATCAACTTAAAGTAGTTTTAAAATCAAGTTAATGTTAATATTAAAATAAAATAAAACTAGTTTAATAAATAAATTAAACTAATAACAAAAAAGAAAATATTAAATTAATTATAAAATCCTAATTAATTTACTTTTAGAATCAAATTAAGTTACCTTTGTAAAATCAAATTATATTAATTATAAAACTAAATCAAATTATATTAATTATAAAACTAACTTAATAGCAACGTACTTCTTGTAATTTTAATTTAAATAGAATAAAATTAAATTAATTTAAAAAACATTAAAAATAATAAATTAATTGTAAAATCAACTTAAAGTAGTTTTAAAATCAAGTTAATGTTAATATTAAAATAAAATAAAATTAGTTTAAAAAATAAATTAAACAAATAACAAAAAAGAAAATATTAAATTAATTATAAAATCTAATTAATTTACTTTTAGAATCAAATTAAGTTACCTTTGTAAAATCAAATTACATTAATTATAAAACTAACTTAATAGCAACGTACTTCTTGTAATTTTAATTTAAATAGAATAAAATTAAATTAATTTAAAAAAAACATTAAAAAAATAATAAATTAATTGTAAAATCAACTTAAAGTAGTTTTAAAATCAAGTTAATGTTAATATTAAAATAAAATAAAATTAGTTTAATAAATAAATTAAACTAATAACAAAAAAGAAAATATTAAATTAATTATAAAATCTAATTAATTTACTTTTAGAATCAAATTAAGTTACCTTTGTAAAATCAAATTAAATCACTTATAAAACCAACTTAATAGCAACATACTTTTAGTGACTTAATGTTGGTCATTAAAACTTTAAAATTAGCTTTAATTAGGTTATCCCGTGTTAGAATACTTTTTGAATCGTCAACTTTATGAATACTCTACTTGATTTTTGTTTCCCATAAAGTAAACCTTAAACACTAAATTATGTTTCAGTTGCATCATGTCTATTGATAAAAGCTGGACTACTAATCCACATCGTCAATCTCCCGAGTTCCAGCTAGGGCTCGACACTTTTGTCGAGAGATCCATGTTACACCTAGATTGTAAAGGTGAAACCAGATGTCCGTGTGAGAAATGTGATAATCGTTACTTCATGAATCCGAAAGCAATGAGACGTCATGTTCGTATATATGGTTTCAGTCAATCATACAAAACATGGATATATCACGGTGAACCTTTAATCCCTCCAGTTGTAGATGTCGTATCGCCAAGCAACGAGATGGCCGATGTTATTGACGATGTTATGTGGGAGTCGAGAGAAAATGATATAAACCTCGATGAAGGAACCTCGAATACAGGGGGTAGTGGTGTCGATGATGATTTTGAAGAGTTGTTAGAGGCAGTCGAAACCAAGTTATATCCTGGTTGTTCGTTTTCATTCCTTGATTTTTTAGCAAAGCTGATGCATATGAAGGTCAACAACAAATGGACTGATAGTTCATTTGATCAACTCCTTGAGTTGTTGCATTCGGCATTTCCACCGGGCAACAAGGTTCCCCGTTCATATTATTTAGCAAAAAAGAAACCGAAGAACTTGGGTTTAGGGTACGAGTCAATTCATGTGTGCAAAAACGATTGTTTTCTCTTCTAGAAGGAACACAAGTCATTGCAAGTTTGTCCCGTTTGTAAAGAGAGTCGGTGGATTGATAAAAACACCAAGGGCAAGAAAGTGGCTCATAAGGTGTTACGGTACTTTCCAGTGGCCCCTAGACTACGCCGTTTGTATTGTTCACGATACACTTCCAAAAATATGATATGGCATAGTACTGGGAGATCAGAAGATTATGTGATGCGTCATCCCGTTGATGGAGAGTCTTGGCAAAAATTTGATGTAGATTTCCCTGACTTCTCGAGTGAACCTCGCAACGTACGATTAGGGCTGGCAGCTGATGGCTTTAATCCATTTGGTAACATGTGTAATCCGCATAGTACGTGGCCGGTTGTACTCACCACTTACAATCTGCCACCATGGCTTTGTATGAAAGAGTCATCATTAATGTTGGCCTTGTTGATTCCCGGCCCTAAAGCGCCTGGAAAGGACATAGATGTTTTCCTTAGGCCATTAGTGGAAGAGCTTAAGTTTTTATGGCAATCAGGCATACGCATTAAAGACGCAGCGACAAACACATTCTTCACGATGAAAGCTATGTTGTTATGGACAATAAACGACTTTCCAGCTCGTAGTAGTTTATCGGGCTGGAGCGGACAAGGGTATAGAGCATGCCCGACTTGCAATGAAGACACTCCTTCGTACCGTGCAATAAATAAAGTCGTTTATATCGGTCATCGTCGGTTCTTAGATGCTGATGATCCATTAAGGATGAATTTGAAATTTAATGGGCAACCAGAGACAAGACCCCCTCCGAGACACTTTACTAATGAAGACATACAAGATCAACTAGGTTGTCTAACACTTCGTAAACCGGGTAAACATCCTAACACTCTCAAAGAAAACATGGATCGGCAAGGATTCGAGTTGAACTGGTCGAAACGTAGCATATTTTTCGAGCTCGAATATTGGTCTTCTCTACAGCTGAAACACAACATAGATTTGATGCATGTCGAGAAAAATGTGGGTGAGAGTCTTTTGGGTACTTCTATGATGAATGATAAGAGTAAAGACACATCAAATGCACGTGAGGACTTGAAAAATCTGAATATCCGGCGTAATCAATGGTTGCAAAAAAAGGGTAACAAGTTCACTAGACCACATGCAAGCTACTCATTCAAGAAAGCTGACCGCAAAATCTTTTGTCAATTTATAAGAGATGTTAAATTTCCTGATGGGTTTGGATCTAACATTAGTAAGAAAGTGGTAGATAATGATACTAACATTATTGGGTTGAAATCTCATGACTATCACATTCTTATGCAACGTTTGATACCGATTGGAGTTAGAGCGTTATTGGACAAAGAAACTTCTACACCAATTGTAGATCTTTGTATGTTTTTCAAGCAAATTTGCTCCAGAACACTAAAGGTGGAGGATATGAGGAAAGCAAAAGAAGACATTATTAGAGTCTTGTGCAAGTTAGAGTTGATTTATCCACCAACGTTTTTCGACATTATGATTCATTTAGCTTTGCATTTACCTAATGAAGCGATTGCCGGAGGCCCGGTATGTATGAGATGGATGTATCCATTTGAAAGGTATATGAAACAACTAAAAAGCTATGTCAGAAATAAGGCGAGGCCGGAAGGTTGTATAGCTGAAGGTTATATTGCTGATGAAGCTTTGACATTTTGTTAGATGTACCTTCAAGATGTCAATCGCCTTAAAATAAACGAAGACGTTGTCATTGAAAAAAAAAATTTTGGATGTTTAAGTCTAAGTGTCGACCGACGAGCGCAACGCAAATCAAACATCTTGATATAACGGAGAAACATAATGTAGAATGGTTTGTATTGAATAGTTGTCAAAAAGTCAGACAATACATCGAGTAAGTGTTCTTACTTTTAATTATCTTTAATTATTTATTGTTACTTTTTTCCATTCATTAATTTAATATATATATATATATATATATATTTCATCAATATAGAAAACTCAAATCTGAACATCCTGAAAGTGACGAAAAGACCGAATTTCCCAGCTGGTTTCTTGAAAAGGTAATCATAATTAACAAACAAATATCTTTCATAAATTTAATGAATCAAGAATACATAACACATCAACATATGTTTAATAGGTTTATCAGCTGGAAAAAGAAAACTCTCCTGAATTCCACAAAGAGTTGTCAGCCCTTTCATTGGGTTCACAAATGGATGTTTATACTTACACTGCGTGCATAGTCAACGGTGTTAGGTTTATGGTACTTAGTCGTGATGCACAACGCAAAACGCAAAACTCTGGGGTTCTAGCGGTTGGTGAGAATGGAGAGAAATATTATGGCCAGTTAGAAGAGATTATGGAGGTGCAATATCCATATGATTATTCGACTGTAATATTTCGGTGCAAGTGGTTTGATACGGGAGATATTCCTGATGATAATTTCATAAGTATCGACACAGAAAAAGAAGCGTACCAAGATGATCAACTCATATATGCTTCGCAAGCCAAACAAGTGTTCTACATCCGCCAGCCTGTTAATCATCGAAGAAACCAAAACAACAACCCTCGTTGTATCGTCGAGCATGTTAATCATCGAAATATTTGGGATCTACCATCCGACAATCCTCGTGTCCAAAATGCTTACAGTGACTCTATCCAAGATGTCGACAATGTGGAGGCCGAAAATGTTGACATAGTTCAAAACAACTCTTCATCTGGAGCTAGACTTTTTATTGACTTCTCACAATACTTTCAAAACAATGTTGATGTAGCTCAAAACAATGCTGATTATGATGATGAAGACGAGACTGAAGTACCTCCGCCAACGGGTAGAATCGATAATGTTTCCGATGAAGAGACTGATTATGATGATGGCGATTCTGATTATGATACGGATGAAGAAGACATTGAATTATATGATCAAGATTCTGATTAAAAAATCAATTTTTTTTGGTAATAGAAACTTTATTTGAAATGTAACTTTAATTCATATTGTTTGTTTATGTTTTATTTATGTTGTTTGTCTATATTGTATATCTTACAATTTCGCAGGGTAACTAACTTTTATTCATATTGCATATGAGGTTTACTTGGGCAATACTCTTGGCCATGATGGCCGATGTTATGGGGCTTGGACACGGAGGTGATGGAGCCGGGGATCCACCACCTCCAGGAGGCTTTGGTCGTGGTCAGCACGAACAAGATGGTGAGTTTTATTCTGATATATTTATTAACTATTTTTATTATTTTATAATAAGTTATCATGACTAATAGGTTTAATTGTATTTTTGCAGCCGAGCTTCCTAAAAAAAGGAGAGGCATGTCAAAAAATATTGAGTTGGGAAAGTTGATAAGGGCAAATAAGGGAAAGCCCATAGATTTGGATTTCGACAGGGAGATCACATATTCCCCTGTCGGGAAGCGTGGTAATTGGTTCACCCATGAAATTGGGAGGTATTTGTGGAACAATGTCCCTTTCAACGTATCTGATTGGGACAATGTTTCCCCCGCTTTAAGGAACGCAGCAGTTGTTCATCTAAAGGTAACTTGGATACAATTTTAATTTTAGTTGTGATTGTTATTTAATTAACTAAACTTTTTGTGTTTTGCAGAATAAATTTGATTTGGATAAGGTTAACATGGATCCGGAGCGTGCTCAATTGTTGCGGAGCATTGATTCAAGTCTTGCAAAAGTTTACAGAGGTCGAAAAAGTAAAGCTCATGCTTATTTTAAGGAAATCGGGGGCCTGTAGATATCCAAGCTGCATTAAACAACCCCCCTAACGGAATGTCACATGAAAATTGGGCGAAGACAGTCGAACATTTTCAAACGCCAGAATTTTTAAGGCGTTCGGCGTCAAACAAGGAATGTCGTGCAAAACAAGTAGTTGTAAACAGAGGGGGGTCGAGCTCATACAACAATGCATGTTTTAAAGAGGTAAGTTATGATATATTTAAATATTTATTTAAAGTATAACTAATCTAAATTTTAATGTTAAATAGGATATCAGTCGAATCGAAGCTTTTCGTAAAGCTAATTCCAATTGCCAAGGGGTATTTTATAGTCCTGCAGTCGAGCAACAATACGTAAGTGGTTAATTTGTATTTTTCATATAAGTGTTTATATCGTCAAAGGTATTTAGTAATCTAATTTTTATGATTTTTATTGTTTTTAAAAAATACAGAATGCTTTACTCGAAGAGATAAACCAACGAACCCAAGCTACTTCTGAGGCAAGCGGTCTAGCACCAACTGATATAAAAGATTGTTTTGAAAGAATATTGGGTGTTCGACGCGGACATATCAGAGGCATTGGGCGTAAACCCCCTACCGTTGTGTCTATGTACGATCAACAACAACCAATGACACAAGAACAACCACAATCACAGGTAATTGTTAGTAAATGCTATAATGGAATGGTATAATTAATTATAATGTTATTCTGATATATTGTTAATATATTTTGTTTTTTTTATAGTTGCAAATGCTCCAAACAATACTACAGGACCCGGCTTGTTCTGCAGCATTGGAAGAGTGGTTTCGCTCATTGCCGCCACCAAATAATGGAGATGATGATGAGGACGAGTAGTTATTTTAGGATTTTATGAAACGTTTTGTAATTCGAAACAATACTAAATGTGGTATATATATATATATATATATATATATATATATATATATATATATATATATATATATATATATATATATATATATGGATTAATATTTTGGATTGATTTTATGTATTAATATTTTGGATTGATTTTATGTATTAATATTTCTATATAAAATTATCAGATTTTTCAAATGCTATATGGATTAATATTTGGATTGATTATAAATTTAATGTGAAATAAATAAACAAAAAAAAATCAAAAGAGCATTAGCAGCGACGGGAATAGTGGCGACGGCGTCCTATTAGCGGCGACAACAGATTAGCAGCGACGGACAGCATTAGCGACGACGGGAGTATTAGCGGCGACACCAAATATTTGCGGCGACATTGAGCGTATTAGCGACGAATCAATACCGGCGACGTATTTGCAGCGACATGTCGCCGCTAAAGGTATTAGCGGCGACAAGCCTAACCTTTAGCGGCGACGTGTGTCGCCGCTGTTGCCCAATCTTCTTGTAGTGTTTATTTCCACATTTATTATTTTCTTTCTTAAAATTTATCGAATGCCTTTCATTCGTTCTATTCACTAAAAGTTCTTTAGAATTTTTATCCCTAATTATAATATTATTAATATTAATTGATGCTAGTAATTTCTAACCAGAATTAGAACATTACATCCCACCTCCTAAAGCTTACAATTGTTTATTGAGGCAATATTATTGACATGTACATTACATCTAATTCGGTTCAACAATCGCACACTAAATACTCTAAATACATAGAGACTGCATTTATTTTTTCGAGAAAAGGCGTTCTCGACCACATTAACGTACATTCCGTCAAGCTCAAAATAGGAGGAAATCTTCATGAGTGGTGTATTGAATTCTCTATTAACTGATTTCTAGTTAAGTTTGACCATTTGAAAAAGTCTCCTCTCCTGATCAAACTGTGGCAGGTGTTAGTGTATAGCATGCCTATGGCCGGTTCTTTTAAAAGTGTTATAATATTTGTAATTTTGTGATATCGAGGAGAAGATCCACAATTACCAAATATTTAGGCACGCATGAAATAGAAAAACATTTAGTCTTCTGATTCTTGATTCCGATAGATCTCATCCCACATGACTAGTAATTGCAACATGATGGTTCTCGTTAACAAAGTAATATAGTTTTAATGTTTATTCAAAAATATTTAACGAGGCCAACTTAACCAAGATATAATTAGTCTTCTCATACCTTCAAGACACAAGTTTTCCTATTGAAATGGAATCTATTAAAAGGAAGGAGCACATCATATGTATAGCCTAATTGACTATTTCTAGCTAGTGGAATCAGAATGCTAGGTCGCATGCATTTTACTATTTAAATTTAATTTGTTCAAATTAACAACTACAATGTTGACTGAAGAATGTTGTATTCGGATAGTCACGTCAATTCTTATTTAAATAAAGTAAAAGAATGTATAATAAGTAAATATGGATCGCGTAAAGTTACGGATAATTTAACTAACTTTTTGTTCAAAGCTGCCACTTTTGATCAAATCAGTTTGTATTTAAAAGTAGATGTCGAACAAACAAACATACTCATATTATTTATGCTGTGAAAAATTATTATACTTATTTAATTAAGTAATTTATTCATATTATTATGTATAATTTGGTTTCATTAGTACCACATATATTGATTATTCTAGAATTAAGCATTCAAACGAACTTGTTTTGGGTTTGAATCTCACATACTAAAAATTTGGTGGCCCGCGCCATTCTAAATAAAAGTTTATATAATATCTTATAGATTTTATACGTTTAGATAGATTGACCTGTGAAAAAAAAATAATAATAAGCTTAATGTTTTAACGTTATTTTCTGCCAAAATATTGATCATAATGTTTTAGGTTTGCCCCCACAGGATAACTCTATGACAGGTTCGGTGTAGTCATACAGCTAACCTCTTTTTTTTTTTCATAGCACGTATCTCAAGTCTAAGGTTGAATTGACCCAAACTATTTTAATCAAAAACATAATATATAGACAAGAGGAAGCATAAGGAAGAAATATGATATAAAATGTCTTAATAAGACAATGTATTTATTAGATAAATTCATAATTAGAATTAGACTTTATGCTTTTAGACATCTTTGTTAGCATGGAGATCATATACACTAGGAAAAGAAACTGACAGAAAGTAGCATTATTGCTAGTTTTTCATGAAAACAATTAAAAGAATTAATAAAATGCATCTGTTGGGTGTTTCTGCAACCGCTTAGCTGATCGGGGGTTTTAGAAAACAGGAATACTCTGTGGGCGCCTAAAGAAATTGTGAGGATCGACTTTGGCCTTGATTCGAATCAACTTCTTGAAGTTGTCCCTCTTCCAGTATCTCTCACCCCAAACACTTGCTTCTTTGTAGTTAGCACTTCCAACACCCAAATCCAGATCATTGTAGTTGGAGTATGCCTCTCTGGGGTTGTTTGACACATAAGGCGTCATTAAAGCATCCAAGCTTCGCAGCCAAGCTATCCTCCTGAGGGATGTAGGTGTTGTGTCTGAAGGTTGACCGTTAAAATTGACAGTCTTTAGAATTTGTAAAAACACCCCCGCTCTATGAGGATACGGAATTGCTGTCTCTGAGAAATCAGCCATCCTTCCGCCAAATGGATTGATCATCAGAAGCGCCGATTCATCGTTTTGCATAAGCTTTCTCCATATCTTCTTGAGTCCTTTTATGGGGATGGGTGCGCGGGTGTAGTCTGATTTGCTTTTGTTGTTCAGCTTGGCAATGGCAGATCGGTTCGTCAGAATCTCGGTCGGGGTTGAGCTTGGCAACCCCCAAAACACAAGGGTCGACTGCACCATTCTAATTTCTTCACAAATCTCTCGGGTAACACCGAGCTCTGGAAATTTTCTGTAAAGCAACGGAAGCAATGTGTCGGTTGTGCCCTGATATATTCCTTCAAACATAATTCTTATGGTTTTCTTGGTGGTGTTGCCGATATATTCGGCAAAAACTTGAGTTCTTATGTGCAAATTTCTATCGATATTCGGTGCAACGTATTGATATTTATGGAAGATTTCGGTAGCCCCTTGTTCCAAAGTTTTATTCAGTATAAAGACGGTTACTTTTTTTGGAACTGGAACCAAGCTCAGCTTCCATGCAAGAACAATTCCGAAACTTGAAGAACCACCTCCTCGGATCGCCCAAAACAAATCTTCTCCCATTGATTTCCTGTCGAGAATATTCCCATCAACATCCATGAAGCGAGCATCCAGAACATTATCTGCAGCAGTACCGTATTTCCTCAACAGGTTTCCGTAGCCACCACCGCCCATGTAACCACCAACACCCACCGTTGGGCAAACACCTGCCGGGAAATACAAGGTATCGGTCTCTCGCGAAATTTTGTAGTAGAGTTCACCAAGCGTAGCGCCTGCTTGGACCCAAGCAGTCCTTTTTGCTACGTCCACGTCTATAGACCTCATGTTGGTGAAATCAAGCATAACAAAGGGAACATCAGCAGTGTATGAGAGGCCCTCGTAGTCATGGCCCCCACTCCTGATCCTGATCTCGTACCCGTGTTTCTTGGCGCAGTATACACATGTTTGTATAAGGGTTTCCTCCATAGGTGTCACGATCACTGATGGTCTACGTGTGGAGGGCTTAAGGAACCTGGTGTTTTGAACTGCCACTTGCCAAATGGGTAGGAAGGAAGCATTGACAGGGGTGAAAATGAGTTGAGAGACGGTAGTCACATTGTTGGATTTGGACAGTAGGCAGCTTATTAGATCGCCAGAACTTGAGGATGATAAGGACGTTGCCCATGAAACAGAAAGCAAGAAAGTTAGAACCATGAGCAAAACTGAAGAACTAAGTTGAGACTTCTTCATGTTTAGTTAATTTGGTGAGCTTGATCAATAGCAATGGCGTATTTATATACAGCAGAGAGCATACAGTTGACTTCAAATGGGGTTATAAAAATTGTGATCGGTTCAAATTAAGGTGTTTGAAAAACCTCGGAAGGAGGATGGTGATCAATTCAAAGATGTTTGAAAAATGCGGGAAGGAGGATGGTGTTCAACTGATTCTATTTTAGTGTATACAGGTGCAGCGTTGAAGATATATGGCGTGTTGACTTATTCCCTATAGAGTACTTAATTCGCAATTTCGCATTCTAAAAACCAATGAAACAATGAACAAATTGATATTACATATGTTCAGATTTTTAGCCTTTTTCTTTTAGCTTTCTGATTGAAATCTTAACTAAAATTTGAACTGCACATGTTTTTATAATAATTATCAAACTTATAAATAAAACGTATCTCATGAAAAATATATTTTTCTCAAACATAAATTGAAAATATTTCTTACAAATATATGTGCTTAATTTCCTGCCGCCGTATACCAAGTCCTGGGACTAGCTAGTTTGTAGATAAAGGGTTGACTTTGACTTTGGAATATAAGCATACAAATTACAAAACGATTTTACTTTTAACATCAATTCAAATGCTGCGCTGTTATATAGGCATTTTGGGAACCGGCTTCACGCTCCTCACCGTTCTTAATTAGTACTCAAAACCTAAAAAATATGATTAAGTTTTTTAATTATACACTTTTAATACATTATTATTTAATATAAGTAAGTTATAGATTTCTTTAGAAAAACTAAAATTAACATTTAAAATCCCCTAAATAAAGTTAGAATATTCAGAAAATAATGAAAATACATAATCTAAAATAGAAATTGTGTGATAATTAGGCAAAATAAAATTCAGAGACTTATATGGTGAAATTTGGGGATCAAACATCGGCAAGTTGCCTACTCACCCGGGCCTGTTTGGTTGCCAACGCCTACGGTCCCGGCCAAGGGTCGTTTGGAGGATTAAACAATGAGACATTTATGCAGTTGGTTCTCTATCCGAATACAAGACCTGTTTTGCTGCTAACAGTCGTTTCAATGTCAATGAGAAGATTGTGATGAGGCATTCATGTCGGTTGTCAAACTGAAAAAAAAAAAAAAAAAAAAAAAAAACGCATTATTATCAGCATAACTGCCTATCTATCCACTAGATATGAAGAAACCATTTGTACACGGCCACATGAAGGAGGCAATGTGCACGCATCGACCAACATGTTTTTTGGATATCAAGTATATATCTTAATCATATTTGATACCTTTAGAAACTATTATGTTGTCTTAATAAATGCCGAAAGCATCGTACATTTGATTTGATCAACGTGCTACTATATCGGCTTTCAACATAACTAAACCGTAACATCCCAAAAATCATAAAATTTAAAATCTTCAAAAAATAACCCATTTCAACCATAAGGTATTTACGAAACCATAATTTCAAAAGTATAAATACAATCAGAGCTTTTCCCAAGATCCAATATCATAAAAATAGGAAAATATGTACGATCACGCCTTCATTTTTCCTTGATCATCAAAAGTACATGAAACAATAAACTGAAACTATAAGCCAAGGCTTACTGAGTTCCCCCAAAGTACCACAACACAAACAATATTATATGCAATTTTGCATGCTGGGTCCATAACCTCCTGGTTGGCTTACCCTGACCGACAAAATCCGTGTTGGATTGCCCTATATATAACGTATTGGTTCCACAACCTCCCGGTTGGATTACCCTGGCCCATCACCTCTCGGTTGGATTGCTCTGGCCCACAACCTCCTAGTTGGATTGCCGCGGTCTATGGACTGACAGCACAAAGCAGTAGTCTCAACCCAAATATAACATGTCCACCTATAATAGATAACAAACATATTCAACATAAATATAATCATATAGCCAGGAATCACAGGTAATCCTGCAGATCTACCAGTCTAACGCATATCAGCAGCCATCATATAATCATACATGTCTACCACATAATCAACATATCATTAATCAATATATATCAGTAAATCAACTTTAATGGGCAGACCTTGGTGCCTTCGACTCACAAGTACAGTGAGGAAAACTCACCTCTTAGTCTGAACAAAAAGTTGAATAGATCTCTACTACGAATATCAGCTCTACATGTCACCTATACAATAGATACGGACCAATCTCAAATACAACTCAAAATACCCAAAATACACTTAGGTCAACTTGGCTAAAACTGGTCAAAGTCCAAAAGTCAACGTGCAATTGACCGCCACATCGTGGCCTTCCTTGGCCATGTCGTGGCCATAAAATGCCAAAACAGACGGGCCTTAACCCAATCGCCACGCCGTTGTTGTCCAAACAACACCATGGTCACTGTTCCTCGAACCTCTTAATGGAATAAGCCGATTTCTTCCGTCTCTGGGGCTCCAAAGCCTAAATCTGGTCTATTATAGGGTCTAAATGGATAAAGTTCCAACTTTATTCCTTAAGTCTCTCCAACGAATAAGGATCTTAAATTCTATGTTCAAAAGAGCAAACTCTCAACATGGCTTAAACATTAAGCTCCTAATCCTTGAAGTCCTTTCCTCTAAAACACATTTTTGATCCCAAATAACATTCTAATTCATAAAGTTTCAAACTTGATGATCTTTCATGGCTGTAAAGTGTCCAAATCATAAACCATAACATTTCAAAATGCAACAAGTCATCAAATGCATGCATGGAGGAAAAGAAAGGGTCAAGATTCTATTTTTATAAATCTAAACACCCAAAAACATCCAAAAAGGCAACTCATTTGATCTTGAGTAGTCCATACTCATATAGACTAAAAAAATATGGGACTAAAAGCACATACTTTCTAACATCAGCAAGATCTAAAGAGATAATCATCATGTTCAAAACTTTATATCTCTTGGGGGTTGCTCAAGAAGTGTACAACTCAGATCTACAAGGCTTGGAGCTCCCTTTTTGCTTTCCAATGGCTTCCTTCCCTCTAAAATAGACACCAAAAACCAAAATGAGCGCAAAACACCACCAATGGAGATTAGGGTTTGAAAGGAATGGAGTGGGCAATGGAGGCTGATGAGGGTAAAAGGTCTTCAGGGTTAATGATTCTTAAAGAGGGTGCAAACCCTAAAAATTAGGGTTTCTCCAACAGCGACCACCACACCGTGGCACCTATTGCCATGTCGTGGTGGTCCTTCAAAAACCTGCGACCTAAAAAGAATTACCACACCGTGATGGAACTCTACTATGTCGTGGCCACCCAGAAACATAAATCATTGAAATTTAGAGGCATACATGGAATCGGTGTTACACTAACTGATTCATTTATTTTTATCTAACAATCATTCAATTTCATCACATACAACCTTCTATATGCATTACATTATTTTCACAATGCTTTCCATCAAGCTTCTATAATAGTCAATTTAGTAGTGAATTTGCTATAGTAGCCCTTGGTACACTTAAATATATTTTAGGCATCTCCTGTTTATTATCTTAAACGACTATTTTTATATCAACAAAAGCACGAAACTAAGATTCTATGTGTGTTATTATACTACACTAAAATCCCATAACACCATTCGAATAAGTTCTGAAATTGGATTCGATAGGCATCCCGATAGATTATCCTAGTTTATATCGTAGCTTATTCGGTATGTGATAGCCTGGTCTATCATAGCAAATTCACTACTGAACTTACAGAAGGTCGATGGAAGATATTGTGAAAATAAGTTTATATGCATAGAGAAGTCGATATACGGTAGCATAAAATGATTCTTAGATAAACATAGATGGATCGGTTTGGTTATGGTTAAAACTAATGTTAGTAGCACTATGAATTTCATCAAGCCCATGAGATGGAGGAAACTAGACATCCATATCTAACTACAGACCCTTGAATTTTGACATTTGGAGTTCTATTGAATTTATAATAATTTTTGAAACACAACATATGAAATATGTGACAATACATACTAGTTTAAGAAGATTGTGAATTATACCTTTCAAGGAGTTGGAATTTGGTAATTTGATTCAAAGTTTAGAGAAACTAGACTCATCAAATTTTCTAGAAAACTAACCTTAATGATTTTTGGAGCTTCTGATAGTCTTGTATGATTTCTAGAAGTTCGAGGACATATTTAGTGAAATTGATCAAATTAACCTTTAGGTCACTTTAGGTGTCCCATGAAGTACTTAGTGATTAAGCTTTCACTTTAAAACTTTTATCATAATTAGTGGTTACTCAATAGGCTGTCAATATATGTAATTCAACATAGCCTAAAGGTCATGATACTTAGCTTAATGAGGATTTAGAGTTAGGAACTTTACGTTAAAATCATCGTATTAGGGTTAAGTTACAACCAGTTATGGTCTTTATGATACCAAATGGCTGAGAAATAAAGTCATTCTTAAAACCAACACCTATTGGTGGTTGGATGGTTGTGTTGTGGTGGTTAATAATGATCAAAGCACCCTAAAAAAAGTACGGTGTAGATTAAGTGTTCGTGGAATAATTGGAAAATAATGCTTTTTACATTCATTAGTGCACCATCACAAGTAACACAACCATAAGCACATTTGCAGGGTAGCCTGTGATGGAGGAAAAACATGCATTGTAATGACCAAAATTTCCAAATATATCTTTTTAATTAATCAAACATTTCCATAAAATATAAATTATCAATGACAACTTTTTTCAAAATCCATAACATCAACATTTTATTTTAAATATCAGAGTGTCCCCATATAAAATGCCGGAGAGTGCACGCCGTGCCATCAAACATTGCCTTCGCCTCTAGGATCTGAAGTACCTGAAACAATCAAAAAACTATAAGCTAATGCTTAGTGATTTCCCCCGAGCATACCCCACATAATCCACATAACCATATAATCCATAACAATCACATAAGTCATGCATATAAACATTTAAGGATGTCTTGAACACCCTCCAGGGTCTTACTCCAGGATGTCATGGGCACCACCACATGGTCTTACACCTATGTGCCATAGGCACCCCCATGGTCTTACATGGAATGCCATGGGCACCCCCACATGGTCTTATAGCCAAGTGTCATGGGCACCCCCATGGTCTTTACCTGGAATGCCATGGGCACCCCACATGGTCTTACAACCAAGTGCCATGGGCAACCCCATGGTCTTTCATGCAATATACATAAATAACTAACATACCACATAGCATATAACTAAATAATTTACCACATATCACTATATCAACTAGCATTCCACATAATACGTAATTGGCCGGCCTTGGTGCCTTGGACCCATTGGTATGGCATTGGTATGGTGAGGAGCCTCACCTCTGTCTGCTGAATCCGAAAGCCGCTCTCCTAATAGTGTGTGACCACCCGTGCTGCACAATAATACCATTAACCCAAGGTTAGGGTTGAACATAATCCAATTAAAGGACCTAAGCCCCAAGTCCTTTCCTTATGGCCCAAAAGTCTCCCATTGCTAATGGGCCTAAAGTCTATGTCCAAAAATCATTAATAGGCCTCATGGACCAATAAAGCCAAACCATAGCATTCATGGCCCAAAACAGATAAATTAGCCCACTAACTCAAAACGTGACCAGGCCTAATGACTGATTAGGGCCCAAAGGGCTTACAAGCTGAAAACAAGTCCAATCCCATCTGAGTGCGTACACCCTGCGTACCACTCCTATACGCTTAGTGTACTGGGTCTTTATGTTGTACGCGTTACGTATGCTATACTACGCCCAACGTACAAACAACTTAAGCACATTTTTTATTAAGTGCTTAATACTTGATGTTCCAACATCCAATCTTTAGATCTGAGTCCATTAAGATGTCCAAAGGCATAAAGCTGGCAACCTTATGCCTTTTCATGTCCCATATACTCCCAACAACCCATTAAGACCTTTCCAAGAGTTTTAATCCATGCATGAGGTCAAAGCACCCATCAAAACTCCATTTTTATGCAATGAATGGACCAAAGGACTTCGGATCTATCCTCCCTAAGCTCTGGAGTTGCTCAAACTCTCAAGAGGTGGTTCAAGAACACAAAAAGGGACTAATGAAAAAACCCTAGCTCTAGGAATGAAAATGATGACCAAGGTGAAAGCTTTTTACCTCCTCAAGCTCCCTAAGCAGCTCAAAATGTAAGATCCAGAAGCTCTTCCTCGTTCAAGCTTGATTCCTCCTCTTCCTTGTAGCTAACACACCAAACAGATGATGTTTAAACACTCACAAGCTCAAGAACACACTCTCTAATGATTTTAGGGTTTTCAGGGATGTTTGAGGGTGAAGGAGGCTGGTTAGGGTGAAGCTCAAATGAGATAAGGATGCTTATATAGTTCTTAAGTCTGGAAATTAGGGTTTGAGCATTTGTCATGTACGCCCAGCGTACGTGCTGGCCCTCCGCGATCATCCATGCATGGTACGCTAAGCGTACTCATGTAATACGCCCATCGTACTTTAGGGACCATTATGAAATGTTTATAATTTCAAGGGCTTCAAAGGTAATACCTGATTTGGAGTGTTACATGCACACACACACACACACTGTCACTTACTGGCAGCTGGAGGTTGCTCGTGGTTAAGGGCGAGAATCGACCACCAACTTTACAAAACCTCAGAAATCGAAGGTGCTGTGGCAGGAAGTAAACACACCACCCAAACATGCCTACCCTTTGGTGGCTGGTAGTGGCAGAAGGAACAAGCCGACGATCGTGGTTGCAGAAGTAGTGGTGGCTATTCCTGGTTGCCCGAAGAAAAAGAAAAGAAAGTGCAAATGAGATGATTCGGTACTTAATAGGGTTAGATTACAATCTTTACTTGCCACTACCTTCCTCCTCCAGTAACAATCACCAACGAAGATTTTGACTAACTATTCTTCAATATCTCGTCGTTGCCTTCTATTATTATTTTTATTTCTCTTTTTTCTCGATAGTGATCCTTGGCACAAACATTCAAAAGCTAAGGCAATTTAGGGTTAAGTGGAGCTCCTAAGGGCATACATAAGTTGTATTCGGCCTTAAGAAAAGAGCCCAACTCTCCCCCATCGATCTCCAAGAGAGAAATACAGGTTTTACAATTTCAACCCCAACTCTCCCATAACGACACTATCTACCCTGAAAACCAATTTCTTGACAAAAGACATATTTAAAACTTGTCACTTTCAGCCCCTTACCTTAAATCTTTTATTATTATTATTATTATTATTATTATTATTATTATTATTATTATTATTATTATTATTATTATGATCATCATCATCATCATCATCATCGTTATTATTATTATTATTATTATTATTATTATTATTATTATTATTATTATTATTTTATTTCCATATTTATTATTTTATTTCTTAAAATTTATCCAATGCCTTTTATTCATTTTATACACCAAAAGTTCTTTAGAATTTTCATCCATAATTATAATGTTATTAATATTAGTTAATGCTCGTTTCCTGAATTTCTAACTAGATTTAGGACGTTACATCCCAACTCATGAAGCTACAATTGTTTATGATGGATCATTATTGACTAGTACATTACATCTAATTCGGTTCAACAACACACTAAATACGTAGAGTTTGCATTCATTTTTTTTTTTAGACAAAGGCATTCGGCCACATTAACGTTTATATTGTCAAGTACCAAACAGGCAGAAATCTTCAGATTGGTGTATTGAATTCTCTATTCATTGATATCTAATTCAGTTTGAACATTTGAAAGTCTCCTCTTCTCATCAAACTACGGCAGGTGCTAGTGTATAGCCTGCCATGGCCGGTTCTTGTAAAAGTGTTATTATATTTGTAATTATGTGATTTAGAAATCAAGGAGAAGATCCGCAATTACCAAATCTTTAGGGAGGCAAGAAACAGAAACACATCTGTTGTTCTGATTCTTGATTCCGATCGACAGTAGCCCACATGACTAGTAATTGTAACATGAAAGTAATATACTTTCAATGATTATTCAAAAACATTTAACGAGACCAACTTAACCAAAATATAATTAGTCATATCATACCTTCAAGACACAAGTTTTCCTATTAAAATGAAATATATTAAAAGGAATGAGCGCATAATATGTACAGCCTAATTGACTATTTCAAGCTAGTGGAATCAGAATGCTAGATCATTCTACTATTAAAATTTAATTTGTTCAAATTAACAACTACAATTTTGACTATAGAATGTTGTTATTTGGATAGTCGCGTGAATTCTTATTTAAATAAAGTAAAATAATATATAATGAGTAAATAGGCTAAACTAACTTTTTGTTCAAAGATGCCACTTTTGATCAAATCAATTTTTATTTAAGAGTAGATGTCAAACGAACAAACATACTCATATTATTTATGCTTTAAAAAATTATTATACTTACTTAATTAAGTAATTTATTCATATTGTTATGTATAATTTGGCTTCATTAGCACCACCATCCCATGCATGTATGTTCCCCAACTTACAGTCTTATATCATATGGGAAGTCTATATCAACGTCCATGCAGGATCCCACATCATGATTATTCTAGAATTAAGCATTCAAACGAAGTTGTTTTGGGTTTGAATCTCACATACTAAAAATTTGGTGGCCCGCCATTCTAAATAAAAGTTTATATAATATCTTATAGATTTTATACGTTTAGATAGATTGAGCTGTGAAAATCCAAAAGTAAAGCTTAATGTTTTAACGTTATTTTTCTGCCAAAATATTGATCATAATGTTTCAGGTTTATCCCCACAGGCTAACTCTATGACGGGTTCGGTGTAGGCCATTCAAATGATACAGCTAACCTGTTTTTTTTTCATAGCACGTATCCCAAGTCTAAGGTTGTATTGACCCAAACTATTTTAATCAAAAACATAATATATAGACAAGAGGAAGTATAAGAAAGAAATATGATATACAATGTCTTAATAAGACAATGTATTTATTAGATAAATTCATAATTAGAATTTGACTACATGCTTTTAGACATCTTTGTTAGCATGGAGATCATATACACTAGGAAAAGAAACTGACAGAAAGTAGCATTGTTGCTAGTTTTTCATGAAAACAATTAAAAGAATAAAATGCATCTGTTGGGTCTTTCTTCAACCGCTTAGCTGATCAGGGTTTTAGAAAACAGGGATACTCTGTGGGCGCCTAAAGAAATTGCAAGGATCGAATTTGGCCTTGATTCGAATCAACTTCTTGAAGTTGTCCCTCTTCCAGTATCTCTCACCCCAAACACTTGCTTCTTGGTAGTTAGCACTTCCAACACCCAAATCCAGATCATTGTAGTTGGAATATGCCTCTCTGTGGTTGTTAATTTGACACATAAGGCGTCATTAACGCATCCAAGCTTCGCAGCCAAGCTATCCTCCTGAGGGACGTAGGGGTTGTGTATGAAGGTTGACCGTTAAAATTGACAGTCTTTAGAATTTGTAACAACACCCCCGCTCTATGAGGATACGGAATTGCTGTCTCGAAGAAATTAGCCATCCTTCCGCCAAATGGATTGATCATCAGAAGTGCCGATTCATCGTTTTGGATAAGCTTTCTCCATATCTTCTTGAGTCCTCTTATGGGGATGGGTGCCCGGGTGTAGTCTGATTTGCTTTTGTTGTTCAGCTTGGCAATGGCAGATCGGTTCGTAAGAATCTCGGTCGGGGTTGAGCTTGGTAAGCCCCAAAACACAATGGTCTACTGGACCATTCTAATTTCTTCACAAATCTCTCAGGTAACACCGAGCTCTGGATATTTTCTATAAAGCAACGGAAGTAATGCGTCTGTTGTGCCCTGATATATTCCTTCAAACATAATTCTTATGTTTTTCTTGGTGGTGTTGCCGATATATTCGACAAAAACTTGAGTTCTTATGTGCAAATTTCTATCGATATTTCGTGCAACGTAATGATATTTATGGAAGATTTCGGTTGCCCCTTGTTCCAAAGTTTTATTCAATATAAAGACGGTTACTTTTTTCGGAACTGGAACCAAGCTAAGCTTCCATGCAAGAACAATTCCAAAACTTGAAGAACCACCTCCTAGGATCGCCCAAAACAAATCTTGTCCCATTGATTTCCTGTCAAGAATATTCCCATCAACATCCATGAAGCGAGCATCCAGAACATTATCGGCTGCAGTACCGTATTTCCTCAACAACTTTCCGTAGCCACCACCGCCCATGTAACCACCAACACCCATCGTTGGGCAAACACCTGCCGGGAAATACAAGGTATCGGTCTCTCGTGAAATTTTGTAGTAGAGTTCACCAAGTGTAGCGCCTGCTTGGACCCAAGCAGTCCTTTTTGCTACGTCCATGTCTATAGACCTCATGTTGGTGAAATCAAGCATAACAAAGGGAATATCAGCAGTGTATGAGAGGCCCTCGTAGTCATGGCCCCCACTCCTGATCCTAATCTCGTAGCCGTGTTTCTTGGCGCAGTATCACTACAAGAAGATTGGGCAACAGCGGCGACACGTGTCCCCGCTAAAGGTTAGGCGGGTCGCCGCTAATACCTTTAGCGGCGACGTGTCGCTGCAAATGCGTCGTCGGTATTGTTTCGTCGCTAATATGCTTGTTGTCGCCGCTAATATTCACAGTCGCCGCTAATACTACGTATCGTCGCTAATGCCATGCGTCGCCGCTAATACGTGTGTGTGGCCACAAAAGCTGTCGCCGCTAATACTCTTTTGATTTTTTTTATTTTTTTTTAGTTTATTTATTTAACATTAAATTTATAATCAATCCAAATATTAATCCATATAGCATTTGAAAAATCTGATAAGTTTTTATAAATCCATACCATATTAATCCATATTATACAATCAATCCAAAATATTAATCCATACCACATTAAGTATTCTTCCAAATTACAAAACGTTTCATAAAATCCTAAAGTAACTACTCGTCCTCATCACCATCTCCTTCATTATCTGGTGGCGGCAATGAACGAAACCACTCTTGCAATGCTGCAGAACAGGCCGGGTCCTGTAGTATTATCTGCAGCATTTGCAACTATAAAGAAAACTAAATATATTAACAACATATCAGAATAACATTATAATTAATTATACCATTCTACAAAATATCAACATATCAAATACACTTAAACATACATCTACTTTCCATTATAGCATTTACTAACAATTAGCTGTGATTGTGGTTGTTCTTGTGTCATTGGTTGTTCCTGGTCGTACATGGACACAACGGTAGGGGGTTTACGCCCAATGTCTCTAATATGTCCGCGTCGAACACCCAATATTCTTTCAAAACAATCTTTTATATCAGTTGGTGCTAGACCGCTTGCCTCAGAAGTAGCTTGGGTTCGTTGGTTTATCTCCTCGAGTAAAGCATTCTGTATTTTTTAAAAATAATAAAAATCATAAAAATTAGATTACTAAATACCTTTGACGATATAAACACTTATATGAAAAATACAAATTAACCACTTACGTATTGTTGCTCAACTGCAGGACTATAAAATACCCCTTCGCGATTGGAATTAGCCTTATGAAAAGCTTCGATTCGACTGATATCCTATTTAACATTAAAATTTAGATTACTTATACTTTAAATAAATATTTAAATATATCATAACTTACTTCTTTGAAACATGCATTGTTGTATGAGCTCGACCCCCCTCTGATTACAACTACTTTTTTTGCATGACATTCTTTGTTTAACACCGAACGCCTTATAAATTCTGGCGTTTGAAAATGTTCGACTACCTTCGCCCAATTTTCATGTGACATACTGTTAGGGGGGTTGTTTAATGCGGCTTGGACATCTGTAGGCCCCCCGATTTCCTTAAAATAAGAATGAGCTTTACGTTTTCGGCCTCTGTAAACTTTTGCAAGACTCGAATCAATGCTCCGCAACAATTGAGCACGCTCCGGATCCATGTTAACCTTATCCAAATCAAATTTATTCTGCAAAACACAAAAAATTTGGTTAATTAAATAACAATTACAACTAAACTTAAAATTGTATCCAAGTTACCTTTAGATGTACAACTGTTGCGTTCCTTAAGGCGGGGGAAACATTTTCCCAACCAGATACGTTGAAAGGGACATTGTTCCACAAATACCTCCCAATTTCATGTGTGAACCAATTACCACGCTTCCTGACAGGGGATTATGTGATCTCCTTGTCGAAATCCAAATCCACGGGCTTTCCCTTATTTGACCTTATCAACTTTCCCAACTCGATATATTTTGACATGCCCCTTCTTTTTTTTGGAAGCTCGGCTGAAAAAATACAATTAAAAATATTAGTGACGATAACTTATTATAAAATAATAAAAATAGTTAATAAATATATCATAATAAAACTCACCATCCTGTTCGTGCCGACCACGATTAAAGCCTCCTGGAGGTGGTGGATCCCCTGCTCCATCACCTCCATGTCCAAGCCCCATAACATCGGTCATCATGGCCAAGAGTATCTCCCAAGTAACCCTCATCTGCAGCATGTAAATTACAAGATGTATAATATAGAAATGCAATATGAATAAAAGTTAGTTACCCTGCGAAATTTTAAGATATACAATATAGACAAACAACATAAATAAAAGTTAGACAAACAATATGAATTAAAGGTACATTTCAAATAAAGTTTCTATTAAAAAAGAAATTTGATTTTTTTAATCAGAATCTTCATCATATACTTCAGTGTCTTCTTTATCCGTATCATAATCAGAATCGCCATCATCATAATCAGTCTCTTCATCGGAAACATTATCGATTCTACCCATTGGCGGAGGTACTTCAGTCTCGTCTTCATCGTCATAATCATCATTGTTTTGAGCTACGTCAACATTGCTTTGAAATTATTGTGAGAAGTCGATAAAAATTCTAGCTCCAGATGAGGAGTTGTTTTGAACTATGTCAACATTTTCGGCCTCCACATTGTCGACATCTTGGACAAAGTCACTGTAAGCATTTTGGACACGAGCATTGTCGGATGGTAGATCCCAAATATTTCGATGATTAACATACTCGACGACACAACGAGGGTTGTTGTTTTGGTTTCTTCGATGATTAATAGGCTCGCGGATGTACAACACTTATTTGGCTTGCGAAGCATATATGAGTTGATCATCTTGGTATGCTTCTTTTTCTGTGTCGATACTTATGAAATTATCATCAGGAATATCTCCCGTATTGAACCACTTGCACCGAAATATTACAGTCGAATAATCATATGGATATTGCACCTCCATAATCTCTTCTAACTGGCCATAATATTTCTCTCCATTCTCACCAACCGCTAGAACCCCGGAGTTTTGCGTTTTGCGTTGTGCATTACGACTAAGTACCATAAACCTAACACCGTTGACTATGCACGCAGTGTAAGTATAAACATCCATTTGTGAACCCATTGAAAGGGCTGACAACTCTTTGTGGAATTCAGGAGTGTTTTCTTTTTCCATCTGATAAACCTATTAAACATATGTTGATGTTATATATTCTTGATTCGTTAAATTTATGAAAGATATTTGTTTGTTAATTATTATTACCTTTTTAAGAAACCAGTTGGGAAATTCGGTCTTTTCGTCACTTTCAAGATGTTCAGATTTGAATTTTCTATATTGATGAATATATATATATATATATATATATATATATATATATATATATATATATATATATATATATATAATTGATGAATGGAAAAAAGTAACAATAAATAATGAAAGATAATTAAAAGTAAGAACACTTACTCGATGTATTGTCTGACTTTTTGACAACTATTCAATACAAACCATTCTACATTATGTTTCTCCGTTATATCAAGATGTTTGATTTGCGTTGCGCTCGTCGGTCGACACTTAGACTTAAACATCCAAAATTTTTTTTTTTCAATGACAACGTCTTCGTTTATTTTAAGGCGATTGACATCTTGAAGGTACATCTAACAAAATGTCAAAGCTTCATCAGCAATATAACCTTCAGCTATACAACCTTCCGGCCTCGCCTTATTTCTGACATAGCTTTTTAGTTGTTTCATATACCTTTCAAATGGATACATCCATCTCATACATACCGGGCCTCCGGCAATCGCTTCATTAGGTAAATGCAAAGCTAAATGAATCATAATGTCGAAAAACGTTGGTGGATAAATCAACTCTAACTTGCACAAGACTCTAATAATGTCTTCTTTTGCTTTCCTCATATCCTCCACCTTTAGTGTTCTGGAGCAAATTTGCTTGAAAAACATACAAAGATCTACAATTGGTGTAGAAGTTTCTTTGTCCAATAACGCTCTAACTCCAATCGGTATCAAACGTTGCATAAGAATGTGATAGTCATGAGATTTCAACCCAATAATTTTAGTATCATTATCCACCACTTTCTTACTGATGTTCGATCCAAACCCATCAGGAAATTTAACATCTCTTATAAATTGACACAAGATTTTGCGGTCAGGTTTCTTGAATGAGTAGCTTGCATGTGGTCTAGTGAACTTGTTACCCTTTTTTTGCAACCATTGATTATGCCGGATATTCAGATTTTTCAAGTCCTCACGTGCATTTGATGTGTCTTTACTCTTATCATTCATCGTAGAAGTACCCAAAAGACTCTCACCCACATTTTTCTCGACATGCATCAAATCTATGTTGTGCTTCAGCTGCAGAGAAGACCAATACTCGAGCTCGAAAAATATGCTACGTTTCGACCAGTTCAACTCGAATCCTTGCCAATCCATGTTTTCTTTGAGAGTGTTAGGAAGTTTACCCTGTTTACGAAGTATTAGACGACCTAGTTGCTCTTGTATGTCTTCATTAGTAAAGTGTCTCGGAGCGGGTCTTGTCTCTGGTTGCCCATTAAATTTCAAACTCATTCTTAATGGATCCTCAACATCTAAGAACCAACGATGACTGATATAAACGAATTTATTTACTGCACGGTACGATGGAGTGTCTTTATTGCAAGTCGGGCATGCTTTATACCCTTGTCCGCTCCAGCCCGATAAACTACTACGAGCCGGAAAGTCTTTTATTGCCCAAAACAACATAGCTTTCATTGTGAAGAATGTGTTTGTCGATGCATCTTTAATGCGTACGCCTGATTGCCATAAAAACTTAAGCTCTTCCAATAACGGCCTAAGGAAAACATCTATGTCCTTTCCAGACGCTTAGGGCTGGGAAGCAACAAAGCCAACATGAATGATGACTCTTTCATACAAAGCCATGGTGGCAGACTGTAAGTGGTGAGTACATCCGACCACGTACTATGCAGATTACACATGTTACCAAATGGATTAAAGCCATCAGTTGCCAGCCCTAGTCGTACGTTGCGAGGTTCACTCGAGAAGTCAGGGTAATCTACATCAAATTTTTGCCAAGACTCTCCATCAACGGGATGACGCATCACACCATCTTCTGATCTCCCAGTACTATGCCATATCATATTTTTGGAAGTGTATCGTGAACAATACAAACGGCGTAGTCTAGGGGCCACTGGAAAGTACTGTAACACCTTATGAGCCACTTTCTTACCCTTAGTGTTTTTATCAATCCACCAACTCTCTTTACAAATGGGACAAACTTGCAATGACTTGTGTTCCTTCCAGAAGAGAAAACAATCATTTTTGCACACATGAATTGACTCGTACTCCAAAACCTAACTTCTTCAGTTTCTTTTTTGCTAAATAATATGAACGGGGAACCTTGTTGTCTGGTGGAAATGTCGAATGCAACAACTCAAGGCGTTGATCAAATGAACTGTCAGTCCATTTGTTGTTGACCTCATATGCATCAGCTTTGCTAAAAAATCAAGGAATGAAAACGTACAACCAGGATATAACTTGGTTTCGACTGCCTCTAACAACTCTTCAAAATGATCATCGACACCACTACCCCCTGTATTCGATGTTCCTTCATCGAGGTTTATATCATTTTCTCTTGACTCCCACATAACATCGTCAATAACATCAGCCATCTCGTTGGCGATACGGCATCTACAACCGGAGGGATTAAAGATTCACCGTGATATATCCATGTTTTGTATGATTGACTGAAACCATATATACGAACATGACGTCTCATTGCTTTGGGACTCATGAAGTAACGATTATCACATTTCTCACATGGAAATCTGGTTTCACCTTTACAATCTCGGTGTAACATGGATCTCTCGACAAAAGCGTCGAATCCTAGTTGGAACTCAGGAGATTGACGATGTGGATTAGTACTCCAACTTTTATCAATAGACATGATGCAACTGAAACATAATTTAGTGTTTAAGGTTTACTTTACGGGAAACAAAAATCAAGTAGAGTATTCATAAAGTTGATGATTCAAAAAGTATTCCAACACGGGATAACCTAATTAAAGCTAAAATACGTTGCTATTAATAACCTAATTAAAGCTAAAGTTGTAATGACCAACATTAAGTCACTAAAAGTATGTTATTTTCTAATTAATTTAATATTTTATTTTTTGTTATTAGTTTATTTTTTTAAAGTAATTTTATTTTATTTTAATATTAACATTAACTTGATTTTAAAACTACTTTAAGTTGATTTTATAATTAATTAAAAAAGTAATTTTATTTTATTTTAATATTAACATTAATTTGATTATAAAGGTAAATTTATTTTATTTTCTAATTAATTTAATATTTTATTTTTTGTTATTAGTTTAATTTTTTAAAGTAATTTTATTTTATTTTAATATTAAGATTAACTTGATTTTAAAACTACTTTAAGTTCATATTACAATTAATTTATTATTATTTTAATGTTTTTTTAAATTAATTTAATTGTATTCTATAATTAAATTAAAATTACTAGAAGTACGTTGGTATTAATAACCTAATTAAAGCTAAAGTTGTAATGACCAACATTAAGTCACTAAAAGTATGTTGCTATTAAGTTGGTTTTATAATTGATTTAATTTGATTTTGTAAAGGTAACTTAATTTGATTCTAGAGGTAAATTAATTTTATTTTCTAATTAACTTGATTTTAAAACTACTTTAAGTTGATTTTACAATTAATTTATTATTTTTTAATGTTTTTTTTAAATTAAGCCAAATGTATACATCCAATTTGCATATTCCAATTTCATACAATTAAGCCAAATGTATACATAAATTACAATAAAGCCAATTTCATCCAATTAAAGCCAAACATTAAGTCACTAACAAAATTAAGCACTTTGAAACCATATACAATACATTACTAGAAGTAAGTTGCTATTAATAACCTAATTAAGCCAATGTATACATCCAATTTGCATATTCCAATTTCATACAATTAAGCCAAATGTATACATCCAATTTCATACAATTTGCATATTCCAATTTCATCCACTTTACATATTCCAATTTCATCCAATTTCATACAATTAAGCCAAATGTATACATCCAATTTCATCCAACTTCGTACAAATTTATACATCTAATTTTCATTTTAAGGCAATGTGGTATAAACAAAAATTACAATCCAACAAATGTATATATTCATGCCAAATTTCATTTTTAAACCAATGTAATCTAAACATAAATTACAAAACATACACAAAATGCATAATAAAATTCCCGCAAATCTGAAAAAACACACAATCCAACATAATGCATACAATCCAACAAAATGCACAACCACTTCATATCTCAAAATAATAACATCATCACTCAACAAAATTGAAAATTACTCACAATTTATCATCTAAATGAACACCAAAACAAAAAACTCATAAAAAAGAGGAGGAATTTGACCTTGATTGGGGGCAATTTCGGAATGTAGCTAAAGGTCGCCGGTTTTTGGGGCTGTGGCGGTCTTGGGGGAAGGAGGGGCTAGCACCGGTCCAACAAGCAATTCCTAGTCCACCAAGTTGGAAAAAATTCGCGAGATTGAAGAAAGACAGAGAGAAAAATAAGAGAAAGAAAGGGTAGTGCAGAAAAAAAAATGGTAGAAAGGTTAACTGGGAAGGGATAACTGCGTAAAGCATTAGTGGCGACCGGCAATAGCGGCAACGCTAGGGCAATAGCGGCGACGCTAGGGCAATAGCGGCGACACTAGGGCAATAGCGGCGACAAGTGGAGGGAAAAGTCAGCGCGTCTTTTCGCTTTCCTCTACAGTCGTTGGATTGAAAAGAAATCAGACAGTTGGGGTTAAAATGACGCAGATCGTTGTACAAAGCATTAGCGGCAATACCTAGCAATAGCGGCGACATGTAACGCGTCAATTACATGTCGCTGCTAAAGGCGTCGCCGGTAATTCCAAGGTTTCTTGTAGTGTATACACATGTTTTTATAAGGATTTCATCCATAGGTGTCACGATCACTGATGGTCTAGGCGTGGAGGGCTTAAGGAACCAGGTGTTTTGAACTGCCACTTGCCAAATGGGTAGGAAGGAAGCATTGACAGGTGTAACGCCCCGTTCTGAAAGTATTTATGAATGAGTCCCTGAGATTTAAGAGAAGGGGTATTGTTGGTCCTTTTATGGAAAAAGTGGAAAGGAAAGACCATGCATGGAAAAGAGGTTATGCTGGGTACGCCCAGCGTAAGCTGGACGTACGCCCAGCGTAGTGGAGGAAGGAAATGCGGGTGTTTGTGTGAGTATGCCTAGCGTACTAGTGGTACGCCCAGCGTACTCTCAGAATCCCCAAAACCCTAATTTTAAGGCAACCACTATATAAAGAACATAAAGGCTTCCTCCTTAGCCTCCATAATCACTCTCTTAACCTCAGAAACCCTAACATAGTCGTCCCACCTCCTTGGTTGGGTGTTTTTGGTCTTGGAAAGCTTGGATTAGCAAAGGAGAGCATAAAGGAGGAAAGGAGAAGTTGTCAAAGAAGGAGAGGAACGGCTGGAGGTTATAGATCTGGGAAGACATCATCCTTTGGAGCCGATTTGAGGTATAAAGCTTCTTACTTGACATTCATATTGTGTAGATCTATGTGTTGTGAAGCTTTGACACCATTCTTGTCCCAAAAGTCCTCATCTTGTTGCATGTTTCGAGTCGGTCAAGATTATTTGTCCTTTCATACCTTAAGAGAGGTCTTGAGTGAGAAAAATGAGGTCCCAAGGGCTGAGGTTGTTCTATGTGTGAGATAAGTGGGTCTTAATGGATTAAGACCTTGGATTAAGAGCTTTATGGACGTCCCAAGTGACAAAGTTTGAGACTTTATGAATCTTAGGCATATTTGGCCTAGGGATCTGAAGTTTGGGCTTAAGAGCTTAAGCCATTAAGAAGTTATGAGGACTCAATGAGTAGCGAAGTTACGCCCCGCATAGCGGGTCAGTGCCCCGATCCCCAGTTGCGAGTCAGCGTGTACGCCCAGCGTACTCCCTTTGTTAGGTTTTTCATTTTGGGCCTTAGGGATTGGGCTGTTATTTGGGCTGCTGGAATTTGGGCCGTGACTGGACATTATGTATAGAGTGTTGTGGGGCCATTGGTCGTTATGGATCATGGGTCTAGGCCCGTTTGGTGAGGTGGGCCCAATTTAGTAAATTGGGCTAAAAGTGGGCTTTGCTTCGGACTTTTGAACTTTGGGCCATTGGTGGGCTTTGGAGCTTGCCTAGTGTTGGGCCGGATTGAGTTAAGGGTAAAATGGTCAATTTACCCTTGAAAGAGTTTTGTATTTGGCCTAATGATTATTTGTGCTATGTTGGCTAGTTCGGGATTTTCGGTAAGGCGGTGATTCGAGAATCTGCTTCTTCAGTTCAGAGTTTCGGCAGTGCGAGGTGAGTTATCCTCACTATATCAACAGGGTCTAAGGCACTAAGGCCGGCCCTTTATCGGATTGAGATTCGGGTATTTGTTGTTATGTTATTGCTTTGTTATGTTTGCATCCTGGTAGTTAGGATGGTATATGTTAGAGACCCGGTTGAGGTCGGTATCCTGTTATGTGGGTGGTGTTATGCTAGAGACCTGGTTGAGGTCGGTATCTTGTTATGTAGGGTGATGCTATGCTAGTGACCGGTTAGGTCGGTATCCTGGTAGGATGATGATATGTTATGTGATCTGCTTGATCGGCTTGTTGACTGTGAATTGTTATATGATTGTATGTTTATGTGCACATGGTTGTTTGGACTGGAGTTGGGTTGAGGCGGGTCCTGCTTTGTGCTGTAGGCCAAGATACCCTGGGCAGACCGGTTGTCCCGAAGGCCCAGCGAGCGGTCCGTATAGGCTGTAGGCCCCAAGAGGGCGGACCAGACGTGCCGAGGCTCGGAGAGTGGACCAGGCCGACTGAAGGCCCGGTGCGGGCGGACCAGTCATACTATAGACTCAAAGAGTGGACCAGGTGGATTGAAGGCCTTGTGCGGGCGGACCAATCACACTGCAGACTCGATGTATATGGCTAGACTCGGAGGGTGGACCAGGTGGACTGTTGGCCGGAGCGGCGGACCAGTCACACAGTAGACCCGAAGTGCATGGCTGTTCTGTGATCGGATATGTTATGGCATGTTATGCATATATGGTATATGTGGTTGGTATTTTGGGGATATCTCACTAAGCTTTCGGGCTTACAGTTGTGGTTTAATGTTCTTTTCAGGTTCTTCAGGAGACCGTGGCAAGGCGAAGGCGTGATCATACCGCTCCTCATGATTATGTTGTGATATGATTCTGGGAATACTCTAAATTAATTGTATTGAAAACCTTTTTGTAATAATTTAATGAAATCGGGTTGTTTTTGAAAAGTTTAAATTGGTTGGAATTTTTCGGTCATTACAAGTTGGTATCAGAGCCTTGGTTTGAGTGAATTGGAGGAACACTTGTGTGACTCCAGTCTCAAATCAGGGAGAGTTTTTTTTTAAAATAGAATTTTAAATGGTTTTCAAAATGAGAAAAAAGAGGACGCGGAGGTACGATCAGCCGGAGCCAGTAAGTAACCCCAAAATACCATACATGTTATTTGTTTTGAGCTTTGATAGAACAGCATGCTAGTGCTAGGCTAGGGATCTTCAGGATTTCATGATAATGTTGTCTGTTTTATGATGCCTGCTAGCCTAGGGATTCTTCTGTGAGAGATTTCCAGTGTTCCTCTAGGAGTGAGGGTTGAGTTCTTGTTATGTTGTTCTTCACTAGGGTGTTGTGGTGATAATTGATATAAATATGGGTAGGTGTGGAAGGTAGTATGGGCCCGTACTACTGAAAGCATAGGACCCATACGTGTATCAAGTAAGCCACAACCTCTAGGGTTGGGCTGAGAGTTGGTTCCCGGGTTAGTGGAAAGTGTCTGAGATTTTGCTGTGTTTTTCAGTATGGAGATTCTGAGGCATGTTGGGAGTGGATCTGGGTCAGGATCGGGAGCAGGAGAGGGAGTTTCGGGCAGGTCAGTACCGCTCGAGGTTATTGGTCAGATGAGCACGTGCGAGTTGGATGCGAGGATTCGTGAGATCCTGCATGATGAGGTTGCTGCGTTGTTCCAGGCTGAGTTGCCGGAACTGTTTGGGTCGATCAAGATCGCCATGGTTAAGTATTTTGATGAGCACTATGCAGCTCTCACAGAGACGGCTGCCGCGGCAGCTACAGGTACTGTAGCAGCGGTAGGGGAGGAGCTGGTCGGGGTTTTCAGTATCGGGACTTCAATAATACGAAGCCTCCTACCTTTGATGGAGTTCATGACCCGATTGTTGCTATGAGATGGTTATCGGACGTGGAGGGGTGTTTCTTCACGTGTTCATGCCCTGCTGATCAGAGGGTGAGGTGTGCTCTGAACCTGTTGAGACTCGAGGCGAAGGATTGGTGGAGATTGACCACGGGGTCATATTCGGATGCGCAGAGGGTTGCAGTTTCATGGGATCAATTCAGAGAGATGTTCAACACTCGTTATGTTCCGCAGGTTGAGAGAGAGAGAGAGAGAGAGAGAGATTGGCTCAGGAGTTCCTTGAGCTGAAGCAGGGTTCAGAGTCGGTGACTGAGATCACCAGGATGTTCACTGAGAGGGCAATGTTTTGCCCCGAGTTCGCTTCGGAGCAGGCTCAGATGTCCCAATATTTGAGTATGCTCAAGAGAGATATCAGACAGTTTGTGTCTATGCAGAGGTGCGAGACTTTGTTGGAGTTGCAGAAGGCCGCCAGGCGGCGTCAGTTAGAGATTGAGTTGTAGTTGCGTGAGCTGAGGCAGGCTCCGGTGCAGTCGCATCCGGCGTCGAAACGGTCCAAGACCGTTGATTCTAGGGTGGGAGATCAGAGTAGCCACGCTTGTGGGAAGTGTGGGAGCGGTCACACAAGAGTTTGTAGGTCCGGTGGTGCATGCCGCAAGTGTGGGAAGGAGGGGCACTATGCGAGGGATTGTCGGTAGTCAGCGCCGGTTCGGGATTTGAGGATTTGTTATCATTGTCATCAAGTTGGGCACTTGAGGGTCAACTATCCACAGCTTGCTGCAGGACCGGTGCAGGCTCCAGCACCGGCCACTTTGAGGATCACGGGTGGAGGTCAGGGTGGAGCGGAGCCCCCAAGGGCTCAGGGTCGTGCTTTTCAGCTTACAGCAAAGGAGGTCAGAGCAGTGTCGGATGCAGCTGCGGGTATGTTTCTTTCTTGATGTCTTGTTATCTTGTGTTTATTGCGGAGTATTGTTATCTGCTAGTCTCATTGTGTGGTTTTCGGTATGGTATTCTTTGTTCTTTGAGGGTTATGGTATGGCTATGGGTTAGTGATGGGAATTTCGTTGGTTATCATTCATGGGGATTATTAGTGGAAATCTTGCGTCTGGTTTGAAGGTTGGGTAGCATCTGCATTCTGAGGGGTGGTTAGCTGCAGATTGAGTTTCTTTCGAGCTCGGGATGATCGGTGTTGATATGTGATTTTGTGAAGGTTGATTGTGCTTGCGGGACACAGTTCGCGTGTAAGTGTTTGTGTTGTGTAAGGTTGTTGAGGGAGGTCGGTGATGGCGACCGGTGATTGATAATCAGTGCTATAAGTGGGGGAGAATTGGAAAATTCTCCGGAAGATCGATGAGCATGCGAGGTTGTTTAGCTGTTTGGGATTCAGCAGTGTTCTGACAGCCAAGAGCGTAGGCTGGTATGAGTAAGTGGCAGGCATGCGGGGTAGGATACAAACCAAGGGTACTTGATTTGTGGAGGGCCTGGGATCAGGCCGGGATTGAGTTTGTGTGATGGAAATAGAGTTCGGAACCCCTAGAAGGCTAGAACAGTATGCATGGGAGGATTTCCCAGAGAGATAACTCGGAAAGTTGAATGCTAGTTGAGCGGTCCGGATAGACTGGAGGCCGGTAGGCGTACCAGTCAGGCCGAAGGCTCGGAGGCGGTCCAGCCAGACTGAAGGCCCTAGAGGGCGGTCCAGATTGGCTGAAGGTTCTGAGAGTGGTCCAGATCGGTTGAAGGCCTGGTGAGGCAGTCCAGTCATGCTGAAGACTCTGCAGCTATTGTCCGATCGGTTCGAGGGAATGGATTGAGTATGTTGCGATGAGTTAGCATTAGAGGGTCTGGCCCCGGATATTGATCTTGATTTGTGGAGATGGTGCATGGACTCGAGAGTCCTTGCGGTGCTGATTCAGAGCATGTGTGTTGCATGGATAGCGGTTATGCCATAAAGGAGTGGTGTAGCGTTGGGCGAGCACTGTGGCACTTGTCGTAGTGACAAGGCGGTCAAGTGGATTTCCTTGGTAAGGAAAGAGAGAGGAATGTAGCTCCGAGAGGGAGTGTAAGTTCACGGAAGTGAAAGTGGTAGTGCGGAGTTATAATTGGAGTGATCCAATTAAGGTCTTTGAGCAGCATGATTGCGGCAGTGGTATGGAATCACATCCGGATGGGATGTCTGCTGAGGTCGCGGAAGGGATTCCGCGGGTGTAGAGCCAAGAGGATCGGAAGGGGTATAGGGATGGAGTTTTGGTTTCCCAGTTTGATTCTGATCAAAGAATCGTGTATGTAGTGGTGATTCATCCTGGGGGATGTTTGGAGGTGTCGTCAGTGTGACGGGTTTTATTAACCCGAGGGTGCTAGAGCTAGTGCAACATGTGCATGCGATTGCGAGAGGAGAACTCATGGGAGTTGCTCTGAGACTGAAGAATGTGTCATTCTGCCAGCATGGGATAGATAGAGTTGGACTCGGATCGGGAACCCGGTGGTTCAGGGTTATATCTAGCTGGTAAAAGTCAAGTGTTTGTTGTGATCAGGATCGAGAAAAGGGCCATCGAGTGGTACTCGGTTGATAAGTGTGGAGCCTGATAGGTGTGGTTATTAGAGGGTAAAGCCGGTGGCCGGCTTGAGACAGTGGTCAGGACACCGCAAGAAAGGAGAAAGTGAGTTTCGGGTTTTGATGGTTGTGTCTTGAGGAACCTGGTCTGGTTAATGCCAGGTGGTGCGTTGCGGGAGAAGTTCTGGAGTCGAGTTGTCACAGGCTTCGAGGGTGAAGCCTAATTTAAGTGGGGGAGAATTGTAACGCCCCGTTCTTAAAGTATTTATGAATGAGTCCCTGAGATTTAAGAGAAGGGGTAATGTTGGTCCTTTTATGGGAAAAGTGGAAAGGAAAGACCATGCATGGAAAATAGGTTATGCTGGGTACGCCCAGCGTAAGCTAGACGTACACCCAACGTCGTGGACGAAAGAAACGCGGGTGTTTGTGTGAGTACACCCAGCGTACTCTCAGAATCCCCAAAACCCTAATTTTAAGGCAACCACTATATAAAGAACATAAAGGCTTCCTCCTTAGCCTCCATAATCACTCTCTTAACCTCAGAAACCCTAAGATAGTCGTCCTACCTCCTTGGTTGGGTGTGTTTGGTCATGGAAAGCTTGGATTAGCAAAGGAGAGCATAAAGGAGGAAACGAGAAGTTGTCAAAGAAGGAGAGGAATAGCTGGAGCTTATAGATCTGGGAAGACATCATCCTTTGGAGCCTATTTGAGGTATAAAGCTTCTTGCTTGACATTCATATTGTGTAGATCTATGTGATGTGAAGCTTTGACACCATTCTTGTCCCAAAAGTCCTCATCTTGTTGCATGTGTCGAGTTGGTCAAGATTATCTGTCCTTTCAGACCTTAAGAGAGGTCTTGAGTGAGAAAAATGAGGTCCCAAGGGTTGAGGTTGTTCTATGTGTGAGATAAGTGGGTCTTAATGGATTAAGACCTTGGATTAAGAGCTTTATGGACGTCCCAAGTGACAAAGTTTGAGACTTTATGAATCTTAGGCATATTTGGCCTAGGGATCTGAAGTTTGGGCTTAAGAGCTTAAGCCATTAAGAAGTTATGAGGACTCAATGAGTAGCGAAGTTACGCCCTGCGTAACTTGGTAGTACGCCCCGCGTAGCGGGTCAGTGCCCCGATCCCCAGTTACGAGTCAGCGTGTACGCCTAGCGTACTCCCTCTGTTGGGTTTTTCATTTTGGGCCTTAGGGATTGGGCTGTTATTTGGGCTGCTGGATTTTGGTCCGTGACTGGACATTATGGATAGAGTGTTGTGGGCCCATTGGTTGTTATGGATCATGGGTCTAGGCCCGTTTGGTGAGGTGGGCCCAATTTAGTAAATTGGGCCAATAGTGGGTTTTGCTTCGGACTTTTGGACTTTTGGCCATTGGTGGGCTTGGGAGCTTACCTAGTGTTGGGCCGGATTGAGTTAAGGGTAAAATGGTCAATTTACCCTTGAAAGAGTTTTGTATTTGGCCTAATGATTATTTGTGCTATGTTGGCTAGTTCGGGATTTTCGGTAAGGCGGTGATTCGAGAATCTGCTTCTTCAGTTCAGAGTTTCGGCAGTGCGAGGTGAGTTATCCTCACTATATCAACAGGGTCTAAGGCACCAAGGCCGGCCCTTTATCGGATTGAGATCCGGGTATTTGTTGTTATGTTATTGCTTTGTTATGTTTGCATCCTGGTAGTTAGGATGGTATATGTTAGAGACCTGGTTGAGGTCGGTATCCTGTTATGTAGGGTGATGTTATGCTAGAGACCTGGTTGAGGTCGGTATCTTGTTATGTAGGGTGATGCTATGCTAGTGACCGGTTAGGTCGGTATCTTGGTAGGATGATGATATGTTATGTGATCTGCTTGATCGGCTTGTTGACTGTGAATTGTTATATGATTGTATGTTTATGTGCACATGGTTGTTTGGACTGGAGTTGGGTTGAGGCGGGTCCTGCTTTGTGTTGTAGGCCAAAATACCTTGGGCGGACCGGTTATCCCGAAGGCCCAGCGAGCGGTCCGGATAGGCTGTAGGCCCCAAGAGGGCGGACCAGATGTACCGAGGCTTGGAGAGTGGACCAGGCCGACTGAAGGCCCGGTGCGGGCGGACCAGTCATACTGTAGACTCAGAGAGTGGACCTGGTGGATTGAAGGCCCGTTGCGGGCGGACCAATCACACTGCAGACTCGATGTATATGGCTTGACTCGGAGGGTGGACCAGGTGGACTGTTGGCCGGAGTGGCGGACCAGTCACACAGTAGACCTGAAGTGCATGGCTGTTATGTGATCGGATATGTTATGGCATGTTATGCGTATATGGTATATGTGGTTGGTATTTTGGGGATATCTCACTAAGCTTTCGGGCTTACAGTTGTGGTTTAATGTTTTTTTTTTTCAGGTTCTTCAGGAGACCGTGGCAAGGCGAAGACGTGATCGTACCGCTCCTCATGATTATGTTGTGATGTGATTCTGGGAATACTCTAAATTAATTGTATTGAAAACCTTTTTGTAATAATTTAATGAAATCGGGTTGTTTTTGAAAAGTTTAAATTGGTTGGAATTTTTCGGTCGTTACAACAGGGCTGAAAATTAGTTGAGAGATGGTACTGACATTGTTGGAGTTGGACAATAGGCAGCTTATTAGATAGCCAGAACTTGAGGATGATAAGGACGTTGCCCATGAAACAGAAAACAAGAAAGTTACAACCATGAGCAAAACTGAAGAACTAAGTTGACACTTCTTCATGTTTAGTTATTAGTTAATTTGGTGAGTTAATTTGATCAATGGTAGTGGCGTATTTATATAGAGCAGAGAGCATATAGTTGACTTCAAATGGGGTTATAAAAAATGTGATCGGTTCAAATTAAGGTGTTTGAAAAACCTCGGAAGGAGGATGGTGATCAATTCAAAGGTGTTTGAAAAATGCGGGAAGGAGGATGGTGTTCAACTGATTCTATTTTAGGGTATACAGGTGCAACGTTGAAGATATATGGCGTGTTGACTATTTCCCTATAGGGTACTAAATTCGCATTCTAAAAACCAATGAAGCAGTGAACAAATTCATTACATATTTTCAGATTTTTAGCCGTTTTCTTTTAACTTTCTGATTGAAATCTTTGCTAAAGTTTGAACTACACACGTTTTTATAATAATTATCAAACTTATAAAAAAAACGTATCTCATTAAAAGTATATTTTTCTCTAACATAAATTGAAAATATTTTTTACAAATATATGTGCTTAATTTCCTGGCGCCGTATACCAAGTCCTAGGACTAGTTTGTAGATAAAGGGTTGACTTTGACTTTCGATTATAAGCATTCAAATTACAAAGCGATTTTACTTTTAAAATCAATTCAAATGTTTGGCTGTTATATATGCATTTTGGGAACCGACTTCACGCTCCTCACAACCTAAAAAATATGATTACGTTTTTTAATTATACACTTTTAATACATTCTTGTTTAATATAATTAAGTTATAGATTTCTTTAGAACAACTAAAATTGACATTTAAAATCCCCTAATTAAGATACTGAATAAAAGTAGAATAAAAGTAGAATATTCAGAAAGTAATGAAAACACATAATCTATCACTACAATAGAATAAAATAAAAATAGAAATTGTGTGAAAATTAGGCAAAATAAATTTTGGTGACTTTTATGGTGAAATTTGGGTATCAAACATCAGCAAATCGCCTATGCACTCGAGGCCTGTTTGGTTGCTACGAGCTACGGTCCCGGCCAAGGGCCGTTTGGAGCATTAAACAATGAGAAATTCATGCAATTGGTTCTCTATCCGGATACAAGACCTGTTTGGCTGCTGATGGTCATTTCAACGTCAATGAGTAGATTGTGATGAGACATTCAACCCGGTTGTCAAACCGACAAACAGTCGCGGAGCCAGGGTCAAACTTAAGGGGCATCCCAATTTTTTTTTTTTGTGTAATATAGAATAAGGAAAAAAACCGCAATTTCATTAGATATAAAGTTCAAGTTCCATAACAAAATTAAATTTTAAAGTTCACCTTTTCGATCTTTCATTTTACGAAAGCGAGTAATTACATTTTTAGTCTTAACATTCTCTAGTGCTTCTTTTTCTACCCAACAAATCAAAGCAACATTCATAAAATCGTCACCTATTCTATTACATAAATCGGTCTTGAGGAACTTCATTGCAAAAAAACACTGTTCAACAGTTGCGGTTGCGACGGGCAAAACCAAATCTAGTTTTAATAATCTATATACCAAAGGAAAAGAGATGTCCTTTGGGTTCCCACCAACAAATGAGAGAGGTCTACAATTCTCTTAAAGTTAAAAAAATCTTTCATCATGGAGCAAAGAGTGATAATAGATATCAAGTTGTCCATTAAGTTGTGCCCTTTATGAATCGTCAAAATCGTTTTTGTATATCCCGCTTAGCCTTAACAACTTTGCTTTATGAAAACTAGAAAATGAGTCACAAGGACTCAATGCCACCATGTACTCCATCAATTCCGTGTCAACTTCACTAAATCTATCCTCAAATTCTTGAATTTGCATAACTAAAATTGTGTTAAAAATCACAACTTCAAAATGATGTTGATTAGTCTTATTAGTCCTACGCTTGCGTGGGGTAACATAATATTCCGACATGTCCACAATTCCAATACTATGCTTTTCACAAAAAGCACATACATTCTTCCAAATTCGTGGAAACCCATCTTTTCTAAAAACTAGCAATGTTTTCTTTGTCCTTTTTACTAACGATACCGCTTCTAAAATATTTTGATTTTTTTTTTAAGATGCTTTGACAAGGTATCCGTGAGGCATAGAATTTCCAACATCAAGTCTAGAAGAAACACAAAATCAAGTGTCTTGAAATATGACAAAATACTCTTTGCTTGATTACGGTTAGATAAAGTAGACCCCTCCTCTTTGACATATTTAAGTACTGCAACAACTTCTGCAAACAAATTCACCAAACTTACAATTGTTGTAAAATGTGAACCCCATCTAGTATCTCCAGCTCGAACAAGAGAAATCTTTTGATTCAACCTTTTTCCTGTTTCTGTTTCACCAATACCAATTTCAGCTGCCACTCTTTCTTTTTGCATCTCTAGTATCATATCTTTTCTCTTACAATACCCACAAACAATAGTAACCAACAAAGCTACTTGTTCAAAGAATTCATCAACATCATCATGTTTCTTTGCAACCGCCACAACCACTAATTGAAGTTGGTGTGCAAAACAATGTATATAATATGCAGAACTATTTTTATTTAAAATCAAAGATTTCAAACCATTGAATGCACCGCTCATATTACTTGCTCCATCATAACCTTGTCTCCTCACCTATCACTACTACAAAAAACCACATAGGACCCGCCATATAAGACCCAGTTATTAAAAAAACCGGGGTGTATTATATAGAAACCGGGTTTTATAAAAAGGAGAACTATATGACCCAGTTTGCTGTAAGGAACCGGGCTACATGATCAAGTTAAAGAACCCGGGCTCATTGATAAAACCGGGATGTTTTATCTAAAGAGTCATATGGCCCAGTTTGTAAATAAACCGTGTTATATTTCCAGGGGATGCATTTTATAAAGCACAAGGTTTTTAACAAATCATGAAACAAAATTTAACTATTAGGCTCAGCCTATTAAGATATTTGAGGATAATTTCTAATAGTTTCTTGCGATTTAGTATTTTATTTATTCATCCATTAGCTAAAGATAATAAACGTTAGCAACATATTTATCCATCCCTGGTGCCCTGGTATTTTTCTAATTTGCTTCATATTCTGACCATTTTTCCCTTTGTGCTAATTTGAGTCTTTTTTGCCTGCTGATTCCTCCTCTCTGGTTCCTTGCTGGAGTATATAATTTATACACCAGAAAACTCATCTGGTGAAGTTCGTGTTGTCGGTCTTTTCATCATAGTTTTGTATTTTGATGTTTTTGCCCTTAGTGGTAGCCAATCTGCTAAAGAAACAGAACATCAAAATAATTGCAAGGTGCATCCTATACTTGAATCCAATTCAAAAGGACATTAAACATTGAGATGTACAAAAGGAGAATAAAAAACAAACATAAAAAGCTTCTACATATCTGAAGTAGGGGAAACAGATTTAACACAAATAATGATAGGACAGACTTATTGAAACATTAAGAAAGGAGTAACGGCGTGAATCTGGTGGGTAATTCGGTGAGGGTGTGAGGGCATGATAGAGGAAAAAACAGAGAATTAAAGAAATAAAAATCGTGAGTGTTGAATGAGAAACCAGGATACAAACTATGGAGGCTGAATCTCTTAGATTGTAGAGGGTGTAATGTTTTCTTCTCTCCTCTCTTTTTACGTCCTCTATCTGTCTATCACATCCATCTTCCCATTTGTGTTGTCTCTCCATATAATAACCCTTTGTGTTGTCTCTCCATACAATAGCCCTTCTTGATTTCTTCCATTTTTTTCTCTACATCTCTCTTTTTCTCTTTGTTGTGTATATTAACAATTGAATCGGTGTTTGTGTATATTAGAAAAGAAATCGGACGATGTTGAATCTAGATGGAGACATGGAGTGGGCTGAAAAAGGTGTAGTGTTGTATATACCTAGTCAATCGATGATAGAATAAAATGAAGTTTTGTGGCGGGAAAAATAATGTATTCCCTCCTTCAAGAAGAAAACTTGAGTTAAAAGGGAAAGAATGACAAATTAAAGAATTCATAAAGGTCTAAAAAAAATTATAAACATTTATATTGAGAGGGTATTTTTGTGCCTTAGTAATTTCATTTAGAGATAATTCACCTTATTTATGAAATTATTTTTATTTTTATGTTGTTAATTTTGCCTATTTATTAGTAACTAGGGTTGTTCATGCTTTGCGGCTCTCAATTAACGTATTGTACTTTCAAATGACAGTACACCTAATAAGAAAAAACTATTTTCATGAGTGATTGCTAATGTTACGGATCCTCTTCTTATCGATCAACCATTCAACCTTCCTACGTGTGTTCATGAAAATCATACTTTGAGTGATTGCAAATTTCTCGTAGAGATCACATACAAATTCAACGATCCATTACTTAATAAAAGAAAAAGATTAACAATTGCTTAACAAACACCAAGATCACGAAGAAAAGTATCAAATAAGCATAAAAATGAAGAACTAGGAATCATAAACATAAGCTAAATAACAAACATACATGAATCCTTCAAAGCTCAAAAATATTCATGGGTTTTAGCTGAAGTCAACCAAATGAAGTACTTAACCACTCATGACAACAAAACAATAATAAAAAAAATTATGTCTAAATATCAAAGATAAAGAGAATTCAAGAAGAAGATGATAATGAATGCGTAATATAATAACCAATTAAATTGTTGCTTCAAAAAGCACTAAGTAACATTTGATTGATTGAAACCATGTGTAATCGGAGTTAAATATACAAAAGCGCGGAAACAAACATCTTCGATGCATGTGTATAATCCTGCCGAACTCTTCTCACGAACGACCCATAAAATGTTTGTAACACCCGATACTTGCAATTAATTCCTTTCTTTATTTGTTAAGTGTAAGTATTTAGTTTTGATCTACACAGGGCGTAGATAGCCTCTACGCGTTAGTAAAAGGAAAAATGTTGACGGACCTCTAACCTTTTAGTTTTTATTGTTGACCGTTGAGGTGATTTTTCAGACTGTGGTGTGATTTTTTCTCGTTGTATTCGTGGGTCGAAGGCACCTATCTATCCTGGTGTAACACCCGATTCCTGGTACGCAGTTAATTCAAGCATTTCTTGTGTTTTTCTATGGGACTCAACGAGTTGGAGGCCCAACTCGTCGAGTAGAGTCGAGATTTGCGGACAATTTAAGTGCCCTAGAGAGGTTGTATTCAGGATTAAGTGTTGGAAGTCAGTGTATGCTTTAGATTCAGGTCTATTGAGGGGTTTTATGGCACAAAGGTGCCCATTTTGCTGCCATGAACACCCCATGCACTTTGGAGGCCATCTTTTATGGCTTTTTGGGCCAAAGACCCCTTGCATGCGTACTAAGTTTGGAACTTTACATGTAAAATGGACATTAGGAGGCCAGATATATGGTTTTCTTGTGTTAAGTCCCACTGAAATTTGACTGTATAGTATTGGCCAAGGAGGGACTCGGCGAGTCACTTGGGTGACTCGGCGATTCGAGATGCTTTTTCCCCAAAAACGTCTTATGGAATGGTTTTGGTTGAGTGAAAGTAACGCTCACCCTGCTAGGGGTTTGCCTTGGACCTGGAAATCATGGGACTCAACGAGTGCTAGAACAGACTCGACGAAGGGGAAGGAGATGGCGCGGTATCGGCACATCATACACACACACATTGTTTTTCCACATTCATGGGATTGTTCTAGGAATCGTACTCTGACATTTTGATTAATCACATGTTTTGGTTTTCAAACATAGTATATGTTATGAAATGGTTTGATCAGACAATGTTTATTTGCAAATGATTTTACCAGTTATTAATTGAAAAATGAAATTTTTTTGGACGTGAAAAATGGGTCGTTACAGTTGTGTTCGCAGGATTGTTGGGGATTAGAGTGCACTTGAGGATTATTATCTACAAGGACTAGTTTTATTCTGAGTGACCGGGCGGAAGGTCGATGGAAGTGGTCGGCCGGAGTTATATTCATTAGGCAAGGGTGGTACGAGAGGATTGCGGGATAGTTGGTCGTAGCGGACTTCGAGAACGAAGTCTAGTTTAAATGGGGGAGTTGTAACACCCATAATCATAAAGGCCAATAAACGAAAGGAAAACCAAAAGTTAAGGGGGGGGGGTGTCAACTCGTCGAGTCCAAGGAATGACTCGGCGAGTCGAAGCGGGATCCGTGTGCAAGGTTAAGTGACCGACTCGACGAGTCGGAGAGTGGACTTGGCGAGTTGACCCCCCTTGACTTAGGGTTTTCCTTTCCTTTCTTGGCCTTTCTGATTATGGGTGTTACAGAAGCTTTAAAGTTGGAGGTTTAAAGCTTGGAGGGAAGACATAAATCCATAATCTCCCCACTATTGCAGTCTCTTTGAGGTATCAAGTTTATACATTGCTTTGCTATCATTTAGATCTCTTTGTTTTGGGGTTTATCTTGATTTCGGGCTCATAGTTGGGTTGTCCAAGAAGTTGAGTGTTACGGGGGTTGTTATGTTAGACCTGACCATTTTTGGGACTATGTCTTGGGAGTTTTGTTGGATTAGGTGTATAATCCCATAACTATAATTGGTATGTACTTGACCCGATAGTAGCATGATCCTTTTGGGTTGCCTTCACCGTAGCAATTTGATAGGATGAATATTTGAGAAAGAGGTTATTTGTGATTTATTAATATATTATATGAATAATATATTAATTGAGAAATCATATTATTTAATTGGTATTGATCAATAATTAATTTGGAATTAATTTAGTGATCAAAAGTGACTGGTTAAATTTATGGGGATTGATTAGGTAAATCAGTAATACTTATAGTTTTGGGATAATGATCTATGGTTATTAGGGATGGACTAAACTTATATGAGAGTCTATGAAGGTTTAGTTCAAAGGACATATCAAATGTGAAGAGTCATGGTGAATTAGGGTTTACATGTAAGAAACCGTAGGATTTCCACACTATAAAAGTAATCCCTAGCATCCCTAAAATCGGCCATTCTATTTTAAGGTGAAACCCTAGCCGATTTTTTATGCTTCCTAACCTCTCTCATAAGCCTCCAATTGCTTTTGGTGTTTGTGACTTATTTGAGGTATCACACTTGAGGTACTAAGCTTTGAAAGTCTAAGAACTACAAGCTACAAGCTACAAGCTACAACAAATAGGTACTAAGCTCCAAAGCATTAGGGTTGTATGTGCACCATAAGATTATTATAGTGTTCAAAACCCTTCAGTGGTATCATAACCTAGGGTGTTTTCTGTTATATTGATGCATTGTATTATTTTCAAAGGTGAAAGATTTCAATTTTTGCTCTCTGACTGTTGGACTCGATGAGTCTCACGGCCTACACTCTAGTGTGTGTTCTTGGTGTTCTTTGTGAAATGATGATGATGCAAGTGTTTACGCCCCAAAGATCTTGATGATCTTGGGTTCACGACTTGATGTTCTTGACAAATGGTGAGGATGCAAGGGTTCACGGCCCAAGAACACTCAATGTTCTTGAGTTTACGGCCTAATGATCTTGAAGATTTAAGAACACTAGATGATCCTTAGCAATATCTTTAAGAAGATTCAAAGGAAAAGGATGATAGTTTGGAAACAATTGTGGTTGTTTTCGATAAGTATAAAAGTTAAAATTTTCTGTGAAATTTTGGGTTGTTATAGAAATGGAGGATAAGGTATCATTCTTTAGAGGAAAGAGGTTGATCCATAGAAGCCCTAAAAGTTAGAGGTGCTTAAATAGAGCCCACACCCCAAATATAGGTTTTGTGCAAACAATGGGGCTACGCTTAGTGTAGACATACCTACGCTCGATGTAGCCCTACACTCGGCGTAGCTCATCTATGCTCAACGTAGGAACACAATTTTAGAATTCATCATTTTATACTAACACATGGCATCTCGAAAAACGGATGTTACACTACATATCCCTCTTGTACCTGTATCCACACCCATCCACACCTACATGCACACTTGCAAGCCAATGCGAACAACCCTACACTAATGACGACGCCCACCCCCACATGCATACATCCATGCTGACATTAACAAATCCACATAGGTTTCAAGTAGGCACGATAATGAAGGTTTATCATTTTTAAAATAATAATAAGTTATTACAAATCAATAAAAGGGTATTTTGGTTATATTATAAAAATTTACTTTCCAATAATTTGTAAAATATTGAAATCAAACAAAAATACGATTCCATTATATATTAACTAAACACAATAATATTTCAATTACTTCAAAATCCAATTCACTATATTCTAAATATTTTAGTAGATTAATCAATTATTTAATTTCAACCCATGGAAACCTCAAGAAAAACAATTACTTTTTTTTAACGACAAACATAATCTAATGCTAAAGTACTCTTTAATTTCATATATTTTCATGATGAAACTTGAACCGTTAACCTTAAGGAGTGTTAATAACATCTGATACCGTTAAACCAGAAAAAAAAACAATTGCATAATTTAAAATAGTTATATAAATATTAATAAATTATTTTTATTTATGATTAAAGCTATAACTTTTTAATTAATTGCAATACATTTCGATTGAGGAATAGCTGACAATAATTCAAGCAATAAATGGGATGGAGTAGGTTACATGAATCAATTTACAGCCCGCCTAAATTCGTGAAAAAAATTGAAAAGTAGCGCCATTTCACACCATAATTATCTCCTAGGGTACGAAAAACGACTATGAGAAAGCCTGGTCACCATTTACTCTCCTTCGGACGATCACCACCGGAGAAAAATTATCGCCGCTTGTCCTCTCGCATTTGTTTCGTTTCAGTAGACGACCTATGTGGTGTAAGTTTGTCTCTCTTACCTTAATCTTCATGATTTAACTTTACGTCTTTACTGCAGATCATCTTCGTTTTTTTTTTTTTTTTTTTTTTTTTTTTGCTATTTTGTTATTAGCTTCCCTAAGTTTGCAATTGTAAGGGCTATTGGCTGCTTCAAATTTGCAATTGTTTTTAGTTAGTTTAATCTTTATCAACACTATTAAAAGTCTTAAGGTGTTTACTTTAGGGTTCCCCCACCAATCAATTCTACACCCAATGCTAGGCATGTTAAATCTGCCTATAGAAGCCAGTCAAGTAATCTACTACACTTTTGCATTAAATACGATTCCATTTTAAAAATCACAAACCCTATACCCATACAGAAACAGAGAATCAAAGAGCCATACTCACAGGGAATAACAACTTTTAAATACTCGTTATAATTTGTTTTGGTTTGTTGCTGTACAGAGATCACACAATTTCACCTAATTAGTTAAAAGTTATAATGTAAAAATTTGCTTCCAAATATTTAAATAAAAAGCCCTCACTCTGTTATTGTTCTATGTACACAACTTTTATGATGTGCTCATGTCTCTTTTTTTTTTAAGTTTGTCTAGAAATTAGAGTAAATATGATGAACGATTAGCCACACCAAAATCTTGAAAGCTATTATATATAGCCAATGTGTAAGTATTTGTTGATTGTTAATTAATTTTATTATTTAATAGTTGTTATTAAGTATATGACAGCCATGTTAATTGATTTTGCCAAAATGTATTTATAACTTCTTATTGTGTTTGAGTATTTGTTAATTATTAAAAAGTTATGTTACATAGAGGACATCAAAATGAAGAAACAATAAACTAATACCGTTCCAAAAAAGAAAACATTATTATTTTTTATGTATTAGAGTAGCCACAGATGAATGTTTATTATATACTTTGGTTTTATATTTTATTCAGCCCCTCCGGTCAAAACTTTTGTGTTCCGCCTCTGGACGTCGGGACAAATTTGAAGTTATTTGTTTTTTTTATTTATACTAAAATTTCAAAAGTTACTAGTATGCATTGGGTCCTCTTGGTGATTTGCCTTTAAAATCATATTGTATACATTTTGGATTTTCTGATGGAGCCTATGAAAAATCTTGTTGACAACTACTACTTGGTTAAACTTCTTGGAAAAGTAAGAAATTTTTTAGTATGGCATGAAAATAACATTCTTTCTATAAGTTTGAATACAACTCTGCTACTTGTATATTTTTAGGGCTTTTGAGAGTTATAAAGAGAACACATCAATTCTAATTGTATGGAAGCTCACTGAGGTAATTTATCTCATTACTTATCTACTAGTTAGATGTAGTTTCATACTTTCATTTATGATTTATGTTTATCTTCTATCACAATTTTAGTACAATCATGCCGGTGTATTGGAACGTGAGCTAGTGAGCATTATGTAATGAATTGGATCTTTGACTTTGTGTTGAACAGACAACATGGATTTCCGAGTAGAGTAAGTACTTAAAAAAATCTTTTATTCTAAAGCTAGTAACAAATTGTTTCGTTTTTTAGTAGTTTTAATTTTATTTTCATATAGTTTGGTACCCTTTGGAATGACAAAATTGCATTTGAGGAAAAGGTGTTGGTTACAACTGTTGCTACATGGGCCAGAGAGTTTCTGAAAATTTTTATGAATGATGTGGTTGTCTAAAAGTGCATATAAGGTTAGTTGTTAATCTTTATAACATCCTACTTCTAGTTTAATGATTGTTTGCTAAATTCAATTCTTTTAAAATGCTAGACAAAAAACTAATTGTTTATTTTGTTTTGTTTTTTTTAGTGAGAATGAAGGATACTTCTTGTGTTTTGCTTTTAAGTGAGGTTGGAGGATAGCTGCAACACTTGATTATTGGATAATACTTCTGCATGGGAAAACAATTTTATTTTTGAATTTATTTATGTAAGTTTTATGTACTATGAAATGACCAAATCAATGAGTTTTTAGCAACACTTAAGCTTGTTTTTATCGATGACTATAATGATTGGTTATTTAGCATATTTATATTAATATAATTTGTTCATCAATGCATAATTTTTGTTTTGTTTTGAATGTGTGCTTTGGATGCAAGTATTAGTTTGTGCTTTTTATATGGTTATTTGAATAAAGTTGTCACCAATTTAATTGTTATAACTATGCTTTTTGGTATTGTAACTATAGTTGGTTTTTGCAAGGCTGAAAAAGACCCGGTTATTTGAATGGAACCAGTCCATATTTAATCTTTATATGACCCGGTTTGGGGATTGGAACCGGGCTCTTTTAGCCATATATGACCCGGTTTCATATGTTGGACCGCGCCCTAATCTTCATATATAATCAAATATTAGGTTTTATGCTCCTCTTATATGTCCTTGTTTTATAAACCACCGGGTTCTTTTGTGTTAGATAGGAGCCGGTCTTAAAACCAGGTTCTATTTAGGTTTTCGCATAGGTCTCACTGGCTTTAGGACCCGGTTCAAAACCGGGTTATTTAATTAAAATAACTGGGTCCTATAAGCTTTTTTTGTAGTGGTGTATATATTTAAAAACATTAATAAAAAAACTTTCAGATTTAAAATAAAACTAATACCGTATTAAAATTTAATGGAATAAATATTTTATGATTTCTCACCTAAGCCATACTCAAGTTATTGTTAGAAAATATGGTATCAATGACGGCTTTAAGAGTCAAAGAAGATGTATCCAACATGCGAACAATTCCAATAAATCTTTCCTTTACAATCCCAAGTCTATCAACATATCTCAAAACTATAACCATTTGTTCTTTTTTGGAAACATTTCTAGACTCATCAACTAAAATAGCAAACATATCTTTACCAATTTCATCACAAATAGACTTGATTATCTCTTTTGAAAAACAATCGACGATATCTTTTTTAATCGTGGGAGAAGTCAACTTTTCATTTTTTGGTGCATTTTCTAAAGTAACTTTAAAAATCTTCTCATTATCTTCTCTAATCAAAGATAATACTTCAATGAAAAGTCCTTTATTATTAGACTTTTCCATCTCATCATGTCCACGAAATGGTAATGCATTTTTCAATAAAAATCTACAACTACATATTGTAGCAAGCAATCGAATTTCATAATTACTTTTCTCAAGTTCTGTTTGCTTATGCAAGACTTCACCAATAGATTGGTTTTTTCTCAATAGCAAATCACACTTTTCTTGGCCTTATGGTGATAACTTTGAATATTACCCATATGTTTCCGGAATGAGTCTTTTTTACTCCAATAGTGAAAGCCTTCGCTTATAAATTCATCTCTTCCACCTTGTTCCCCTACCATATCTCCAAACAAATAGCAATAAAAACAATATGCCTTCTTATTTTTTATGCTATACTCTAACCATGGAAAATCAGTAAACCATTGCACAACAAAACGTCTTGTCTTATTACTAAATAATGTATATTAAAAACTATGCCCCTTTGGTTGACAAGACCCTTTAATCAAATATGCCCTCTTTATTTCATCCCTTTGATTAGGATTATAAGATGTAATCTTTGGCCTATCCCCCGGGTCCGAAGGAAAATCATTCAAATCAAAAGATTGTGTCGCTTTTGGTTTTGGCATTGATTGATTAGTTTGTGGAACTTGAGTAGGTTCATTAGATTGTGTTTCTTGTGGTTTTGGTATTGGTTGAGTAGTTTGTGAAACTTGATTATTTTCATTAGCCCTATTTTTTTGGAAGTTCCTTCACCATTGTTGCCTCCAACATCTAAATGTCTTTTGAAAAAACTTTTAATAGCAACCTACAATAAAAATATATGAACTATAAACTTGATTTCGAGTTTCAACAACAGTCAACAAATAACAATCTAGTAACCTACAGTCAAATTATCAATTATCAAGATATATAAACTATAATCTCGATTCCAAGTTTCAACAACAAATGAACAAATAGTGATCTACAATAAAAATATATCAACTATAACTTGATTTCAAGTTTCAACAACAAATAATCATTAAGTATTAACCCTAAGTCCGTAATTTAACAAAGTTAATTGTTAATTTCTAATTTTTCAAAGATAATAACAAAAAATTTGAATTTGAATTAACTTAAAAACATAATAGAGATGAGTATTTTGGTTATACTAACTTGTTTCATTGTGATGGAATATTCGAGGAGCGGAGGAGGTGCCCGAAATTTTGCAATTAAGAATGCTTGATTACGAGTCCGATGTCCAAGTCTCCACGAACGCAGCAAGGCAAAAAACGATTTATGAAGTCGGCAATTGAGAAGACCTGAAGACGCACGAAGTGACGATCAGATAATTGTGATTACATCTTTTTTTAATTGGACTATTGGGCTTTATACCTCTTTGTTTCAATAAACTAATTGGTGTGGGTTTAAAAATTTTGGACCACTTGGGTTAAGTTTTATTTTGGTCCATTTATAAATAAACTGAAACTTTTTAAGGTAACCAAATTTTTTTCCCGATATAAAACCGCAACATAAAACTAACACTACTAAAATTTTTTTGTGGAGTACCCCAGGATACATTATGGATCCACCAATGCCGACAAAAAAACACATTATCATCAACATAACTACCTATCTATCTGCCGGATGTGAAGAAACCATTTGTACACGGCCACATGAGGGCGGAAATGTACTTGCATCGACCACCATGTTTTTGGGGATATCAAGTATATATATATATATATATATATATATATATATATATATATATATATATATATATATATATATATATATATATATATATATATATCTGAATCATATTTGATACCTTTAGAAACTATTATGTTGTCTTAAATAGGCACCGAAAGCATGGTACTTTCCAATTGATCAACTGCGACTAACATCGGTTTTCACCGAAAGTTCTTTAGAATTTTTATCCATAATTATAATAGTATTAATATTAGTTAATGTTGGGTTGCTGAATTTCTAACTAGAATTAGGACGTTACATCCCACCTCCTGAGGCTACAATTGTTTATTGATGCAGCATTATTGACTAATACATTACATCTAATTCAGTTCAACACTAGCACACTAAGGGGCTGTTTGGTAGAATCTGAAATTTTAAGATCTGAATTTTTAAGAGGTCTGAATTTCTAAGAGGGTCTGAATTTTTAAGATCTGAATTTTAACATGTTGTTTGGTTGAAAGCTCTGAATTTTTGTGTTGAATGATAAAAATGACCATTTTACCCTTCTGTATCATTTCTTTCAACTACAACACCATACCCTTGATCAGGACCGTTCCAAACATATTTTGGGCCCAGGACGAGAGAAAAAAATGAGCCCTTAAAAAACACAAATGTCATCAAGTTTTTTATAATAAATCAATAATTAAAAGAAAATTATTTGTATTATCTTCTAAATATAACAATTTTCATAAAAAATTTGGGTCCCTTTAAAAAATGGGCCCTGGACGGTCGCCCCTATCGTCCACCCTCTGGGACAGGCCTGCCCTTGATAAAAACACATCAAAGTAGGATGCTAGAAATAAACATCATACATGTGATTTTTTTTTTTTCATCAAAGTAGGTTGATAAATATAAGCATTACACCGAATATTACAAAAAAATACAATGTAAACTAAACAACACAATATTTTATTACAATTATCGGACAATAATTTGGTCAGCATCACACCGCATACAAGGTTTACATGAAATACTGCATATGGTCTTTTTGGTTCTTGATCATGTGAATGAAAAATGTTGCTAATCTACAGAAACACACACAGAGGACATTTTCACCATTAACATGCAACAACCCGTCACCCTCTTCATCGTACGCTACCACCATACACCATCACCGGGCACAAACCTGTCATCGAACTTTATCATCATCATCGCAGCCTTCATGACACCATCAACTTCTATTCACCAACCCTGGTCACTCAACAATAGATTTCAACAAAAATTTAGCACATAACAACAAGATTAGCAATAGATTTCAACAAATGAACAAAATCAACAACTTGTATTAGCAACTACAAACACATTCTCAATAAAATAGATCAAATCAACAAAGTTCAACAACAAGTTTTAGCTATACATATCAATTTTCAGTTATACAAAATCTGAAAAAAAAATAGCATTTATATTCAGCATTTGCATAAAACTATACTCCGCATCTAATTTCAGAAAAAAGAAGAAAAAAAAGTTTTCTATGAAATCACTGAATTCAAGGAGACATAAACTTGCAAAAATCATCAGCACTTGAAGAAAATGATAGTACTTGCAAAAACCATCAGCACAAGATCAAGAACATTCTATTTCAATATTAGATTTCAGCATAACATCAAGACCAGTTGATTTCAACGAACATTTCAACATAACAAGAAATGAACATAATTCAACTGTGATTTTCAAGTACATCAGAACAAATTACATACAATTTCAACATAAAAAACTCTATTTCCGTAGGAAGAACAAATCACATCAGAAAAAAAAGACCAAAACACCCTTAATATCTTGAACTCGATTTTCAGAGGAAGATGAAAAAAATAGCATATGATACTCGATTTTCAGAGGGAGGCAGAAAATAACAGTCGAAAATAGAAGCAAAACATTCTAGAAAAAAAAGTCTCCAACTCTTATTATCGAGTTTTGGGGGAAAAAAGAGGAAGAAACTCTCACCTGGAACTGGAAAATTGATTACTTTGACGAAAGGAGACGGCGATAAAGGAGGCGGCGACGTTGGATGGGTTGCCACCGGCGACGTAGCTGGTGGAGGGAGGCAGTTCGGAGATAGTAAGGAAGAGGGAGAAGTGGCGCTCGTCTTGTGAAGCATAGAGCGAAGGAAATGAGCGTTGATATTTTAGGGCACAAAGGGAAGACGTGTTATTTTCAAAGTTCAGACATGATTTGACATCTGAAAGTTTAAGAGGCCTTTATAAAATTAAGAGGTAAAAAATAAGATGCTAACAAACATGTTGAATCTGAATTTGTAAGAGGTTGCCTCTTAATTTTTCAATTAAGAGGTAAACAAACAACCCCTAAATACACTAAATACGTAGAGTTTGCATTCATTTTTTTTAGATAAAGGCATTCTCGGCCACATTAACGTACATTCCGTCAAGCACGAAATAGGCGAAAAATCTTCAAAATTGGTGTCTTGAATTCTCTATTCATTGGTTTCTAATTAAGTTTGAACATTTGAAAGTCTCCTCTCCTGATCAGACTACGGTAGGTGTTAGTGTATAGCCTGTTCTTGTAAAAGTGTTATTATATTTGTAATTATGTGATTTAGAAATCGAGGAGAAGATCCACAATTACCAAATCTTTAGGCAGGCAAGAAACAGAAACACATCTGCTGTTCTGATTCTTGATTTCGATCGATCTTAGCCCGCATGACTAGTAATTGTAACACGATGCTTCTCGTTAACAAAGTAATATACTTTTAACGACTATTCAAAAATATTTAACGAGACCATCTTAGCGAAAATATAATTACTCATATCATACCTTCAAGACACAAGTTTTCCTATTGAAATGGAATCTATCAAAAGGAATGAGCGCATAATATGTAGAGCCTAATTGACTATTTCTAGCCAGTGGAATCAAAATGCTAGGTCGCATGCATTCTACTATTTAAATTTAATTTGTTCAAATTGAAAACTACAATGTTGACTAAAGAATGTTGTTATAATTTGGACTGTCACGTCAATTCTTATTTAAATAAAGTAAAATACAATAAGTAAATATGGATCGCGTAAAGTTATGGATACTTTAACTAACTTTTTGTTCAAAGATGCCACTTTTGATCAAATCAATTTTTATTTAAAAGTAGATGTCAAACGAACAAAAATAGTCATATTATTTATGCTTTGAAAAATTATTATACTCATATAATTATAGTTAAGTAATTGGGATAATGTCATAATAACCCTCAAGTTTGGTTGAAAATATCGGTTTTACCCTTTGACAAGATTTTAGTTCGTTTATACCGTAAACTTGCAATATTTTTTTCGGTTTTGCCCTTTTACAGGATAAACCGGATACCTGTACAAATGGCATCCCACATGTGCGCTGAGTAGGCTAGAGTTGCTGATGTGTCTTGCTGACTGTGTTCTTTAATTCCTTTATAAGGAAAACTAGAAAATAGTCAAAATGAGGCTTGCAGAAAGCGAACCTGCCTCCTCAAAGCCACACGCTTACCACTAAGCTGAAAGGCTTCTTTTGTTTCCTTTCTAAGCAAATCGTATATATTGTATACCACCTAAACAATCTGAATACACTTTCAATTATTATTATTATTATTATTATTATTATTATTTCTTTGAATTTCAATATAATTATGTAACTTTTTTTATTATCAATATAAAAACGTTTTTTTTTCCGTATTTTCACTATAAATTCATTTTTTTCGTATTATCAATATAAATATTTTTTTTCTTCGTATTTTCAATATAATTAGTTAAATACATTCATTTTGTATTTTCAATATAAATACCTATATGTCATATATCAATATAACTATCTTTATTCGTATTTTCAATATAAATATGTAGATTTCGTATATATTATGTAAATTTAATAATTGTATAAATAATTTTTAGATGCATTATTATTAAACGTATTCTCGACCGAATAATTCAAATGCGTATTTAGTAAATGAATAATACAAAAAATACATATTTATATATTATATACAAAATCTACGTATTTATATTGAAAATATGAAAAAAGACACTTATATTGATATAAGGCATATAATTATTTATATTGAAAATACAAAATGTATGTATTTAACTATTTATATTGAAAGTATGAAAATTAAAATACTTATACTACAAAAAAAGGCATTTATAGTGAAAATACAAAAAAAAAAGCAAAAACAAAAAAAAGTTTTTATATTGATAATAAAAAAAATAAATAATTATACTGAAAATTCGAAGAAATAATAATAATAATAATAATAATAATAATAATAATAATAATAATAATAATAATAATAATAATAAGGGTCAGTCCAAAGGTTTTCAATGCCCCGGGCAAAACAGCTTAATGATGCCCTATGTTTAACAACTAATATATATAATGATATGAATTACTCATAAATATATTCAGAATGCATATATTTATGAAAATAATCCATAACAAGAAACACCAAGTAACAATAAGAAGAGGTTTAAATTTAGAAACAATAATTCAATTTCAAAGTTATAGCTCAATCATTTATAGTGAAAATACAAAAAAAAAAGCAAAACAAAATAAAGTTTTTATATTGATAATAAAAAAATAAATAATTATACTGAAAATTCGAAGAAATAATAATAATAATAATAATCAGGGCCGGTCCAAATGTTTTCAATGCTCCGGGCAAAACAGCTTAATGATGCCCTATGTTTAACAACTAATATATATAATGATATGAATTACTCATAAATATATTCAGAATGCATATATTTATGAAAAAAATCCATAACAAGAAACACCAAGTAACAATAAGAAGAGGCTTCAATTTAGAAACAATAATTCAATTTCAAAGTTATAGCTCAATCATTTATAATCAAATCGACTCGAGTCAAAAATATAATTCTAACATTCATTTATGAAATTAAACAAATACAAATGCAATGTTTTTTGAAAACAAAACATAACTCCAACTTTAAGTTTATTTACTAATCTTTTTGGTAAAAATAATTACTAGAACTATGAATTAGATAATCAAAAAGCCATTAATAGTACAACCACACCCTTAAACATGGGAAGGGTGATATATATAAAGAGAAAAAAAGAAAAAAAAAAGGATTAACTAGCTTGCAAAAGGGCAGATTCGTGTTTTAAGCTAAAGAGTAACTTAGGTCATTTTCCTCTTGGGTAAATTCATCTTTCAAGCCAAGGGGCAAAAAACCCAACTGCAGGTTTAAGAACTTCGGAGGCTCAAAGTTCAATTTTCAAGACTAGAAGGAAACCTTGACCATTCTCTGGTGCTCTTCACAAAAGTGCTACCGAAGAAAACTTATAACTTTAAAAAGAAACACATATATCGATCAGAAAACTTAAGCAAAGAAAGAAAGAGACGATTTTTAGTGTTGTTTGAAAGAAAATAACAAAAAAACGGAACTCGATTTTTGCCCCTCATTGTAAATGATAGAAACAGAAAACCTCAGACAATGCCCTTCGTAATGCCCTTCGATATGAAAGAAAGAATCGGAAATAGTGTTCATGTTTTTTGCTTGAAACGAAATACTCAGTACCCGATTCCTTGATATATACAAGATCGAATCAGAAAAACTAACTCTCAGGGATTCCTCGGTAATTCTCCCAGTCGGCTAGTCTCCTCGTCTTCTTAGGCGTGCACTTTTTTAGCCGCTATTGCCCGTCTTCTTTCTAATTTCATGTTTCAGATCACGCCATTCTTATTGGACTACTTTTGTGCGAAAAACTTTGGTCCAATTTACATATACCAGTAAGAGTTGAAAAAAATGTGATGCTCTATCCTATAGTGATGCCCTGGGCAGTGGCTCAGTTTTCCCTGCCCTTGGTCGGCCCTGATAATAATAATAATAATAATAATAATAATAATAATAATAATAATAATAATAATAATAATAATAATAATAATAATAATAATATTGAAAAATATATTCAAAAAAGTTTTTATATTTATAATAAAAAAATACATAATTAGATTGAAAATTCGAAAATAATAATAATAATAATAATAATAATAATAATAATAATAATAATAAATAAAATCAAAATAAAAAGTGTATTCAAATTGTTTTAGTCGTATACAATATATATCATTATTTCGGATAAGAAACGCAACATGGCTCTCATCCTAGTGGTAAGATTGTGTCTTTGTGACTCAATGAATTAAAGAACACAGTCAGCAAGACACATCAGCAACTCCAACCAACTCCACAAACATGTGGCATGCCACCAAGACACATCAGCAACTCCAGCCTACTCCACAAACATGTGGCATGCCACTTGTACAGGTGACCGGTTTATCCTGTAAAAAGGGCAAAACCGAAAAAAATGTTACAAGTTTGCGGTATAAACGAACCAAAATTTTGTCAAAGAGTAAAACCGATATTTTTGGCCAAACTTAAAGGTTATTATGACATTATCCCTAAGTAATTTACTCATATTGTTATGTATAGTTTGGCTTCATTAGCACCACCATACCATGCATGTATGTTCCCCAAATTATAGTCTTATACAATATGGGAACTCTATATCAACGTCCATACAGGATCACACATATACTGCTTATTCGAGAATTAAGCATTCAAGATGAAGTTGTTTTGGGTTTGAATCTCACATACTAAAAGTTTGGTGGCCAGCCATTCTAAATAAGAGTTTATATAATATCTTATAGATTTTATACATTTAGAAAGATTGAGCTGTGAAAATCAAAAAATAAGGTTATTGTTTTAACGTTATTGTTCTGCTAAAATATTGATCGTAATATTTCGGGATTTACCCCCATATGATAACTCTATGACGGGTTTGGTGTAGGCCGTCCAAATTATACATTTAACCTTTTTTACTTTTTTCATAGCACGTATCCACGGATCCTTTATATGGCTAGGGGGGCCATGGCCCCCCCTGTTTTTTACCTCCTTAATACTATATTATATATAAAAGTTTGGTTTTATTTGTTGACTAACGATTTGGCCCCCAAGTTAATGATATACATTTATTTTTATATGTAATGTTAAAATAACTACTTTTAAAGATAAACACATGGATGCACCACTTTTAAGAGAATTAGCTATATTATTATAAAGTTTTGCTACTTTTAGTGTGATCTAGGCTCATATTTATTTAGAGAAAAGAATGTAGTTTGTAGGAAAATTAAGTTAGTGAAACGATCTGCTAATGCCAAAAATATAAGATATCTAATTTTGTAAAGGTAATTTTAGTATAGTTAGAATAATAGTTATATTTAAGTATAATTATTAAATTGTTATTCTCTTTTACTAGTTTTGTTAACTATTAGCAAATCATATTACATAGTCAACATCAAAATGATAAAACGATCAACAATGGTTTCAGCCCCTCCGGTTAAAGGGTCCGTGTTCTGCTCCTTTACGTATCCCAAGTCTAAAGCTGTATTGACCCAAATTATTTTAATCAAAAACATAATTGTTAGACAAGAGGAAGCATAAGAATGAAATATGATATAAAATGTCTTAATAAGACAGTGTATTTATTAGATAAATTCATAATTAGAATTAGACTTTATGCTTTTAGACATCTTTGTTAGCATGGAGATCATATACACTAGGAAAAGAAACTGACAGAAAGTAGCATTATTGCTAGTTTTTCATGAAAACAATTAAAAGAATTAATAAAATGCATCTGTTGGGTGTTTCTGCAACCGCTTAGCTGATCGGGGGTTTTAGAAAACAGGAATACTCTGTGGGCGCCTAAAGAAATTGTGAGGATCGACTTTGGCCTTGATTCGAATCAACTTCTTGAAGTTGTCCCTCTTCCAGTATCTCTCACCCCAAACACTTGCTTCTTTGTAGTTAGCACTTCCAACACCCAAATCCAGATCATTGTAGTTGGAGTATGCCTCTCTGGGGTTGTTTGACACATAAGGCGTCATTAAAGCATCCAAGCTTCGCAGCCAAGCTATCCTCCTGAGGGATGTAGGTGTTGTGTCTGAAGGTTGACCGTTAAAATTGACAGTCTTTAGAATTTGTAAAAACACCCCCGCTCTATGAGGATACGGAATTGCTGTCTCTGAGAAATCAGCCATCCTTCCGCCAAATGGATTGATCATCAGAAGCGCCGATTCATCGTTTTGCATAAGCTTTCTCCATATCTTCTTGAGTCCTTTTATGGGGATGGGTGCGCGGGTGTAGTCTGATTTGCTTTTGTTGTTCAGCTTGGCAATGGCAGATCGGTTCGTCAGAATCTCGGTCGGGGTTGAGCTTGGCAACCCCCAAAACACAAGGGTCGACTGCACCATTCTAATTTCTTCACAAATCTCTCGGGTAACACCGAGCTCTGGAAATTTTCTGTAAAGCAACGGAAGCAATGTGTCGGTTGTGCCCTGATATATTCCTTCAAACATAATTCTTATGGTTTTCTTGGTGGTGTTGCCGATATATTCGGCAAAAACTTGAGTTCTTATGTGCAAATTTCTATCGATATTCGGTGCAACGTATTGATATTTATGGAAGATTTCGGTAGCCCCTTGTTCCAAAGTTTTATTCAGTATAAAGACGGTTACTTTTTTTGGAACTGGAACCAAGCTCAGCTTCCATGCAAGAACAATTCCGAAACTTGAAGAACCACCTCCTCGGATCGCCCAAAACAAATCTTCTCCCATTGATTTCCTGTCGAGAATATTCCCATCAACATCCATGAAGCGAGCATCCAGAACATTATCTGCAGCAGTACCGTATTTCCTCAACAGGTTTCCGTAGCCACCACCGCCCATGTAACCACCAACACCCACCGTTGGGCAAACACCTGCCGGGAAATACAAGGTATCGGTCTCTCGCGAAATTTTGTAGTAGAGTTCACCAAGCGTAGCGCCTGCTTGGACCCAAGCAGTCCTTTTTGCTACGTCCACGTCTATAGACCTCATGTTGGTGAAATCAAGCATAACAAAGGGAACATCAGCAGTGTATGAGAGGCCCTCGTAGTCATGGCCCCCACTCCTGATCCTGATCTCGTACCCGTGTTTCTTGGCGCAGTATACACATGTTTGTATAAGGGTTTCCTCCATAGGTGTCACGATCACTGATGGTCTACGTGTGGAGGGCTTAAGGAACCTGGTGTTTTGAACTGCCACTTGCCAAATGGGTAGGAAGGAAGCATTGACAGGGGTGAAAATGAGTTGAGAGACGGTAGTCACATTGTTGGATTTGGACAGTAGGCAGCTTATTAGATCGCCAGAACTTGAGGATGATAAGGACGTTGCCCATGAAACAGAAAACAAGAAAGTTACAACCATGAGCAAAACTGAAGAACTAAGTTTACACTTCTTCATGTTTAGTTTTGTCGAGTTAATTTGATCAATGGTAGTGGCGTATTTATATAGAGCGACATAGTATCTGGTTAATTTGTAGATAAAGGGTTGACTTTGACTTTAGAATAAAGGTATACCAAGTGATTTTACTTTAACGCCAATTCAAATGCGGGGCTGTTATGGGCATTTTCGGAAGTAGCTTGGTTGCTCATCACGTTCTTAATTAGTACTCAAAACTTTAAAAAAAAATCATTAAGTTTTTTAGTTATAGTTTTAATTAGAAAATATATTCTTATGTAATATAAGTAAGTTATAAATATTTCTCCTATAAAATTCACGTGAAATATAGAAGAAGATAAATTTTGGATCTCATGAAAAATAAAGGAAGTTGTAGTTCATATTTCCTTTGTTTTCATGAAATTTGATCATATATATACCCACATGTTTAGCTCCTATAAGCACATATTATTATTTAGAAACAACAACTTTAATATCGCAACAAAGCTAACCAGGGGTTAGCAGGCAAGAACGTTAATATCACCCTTCTTTTTCGTGGAATCTTCCTCATCTGTCACAACTCCTTCTAACACCTCATCAAACTTTGCTTCATCACTTTCAAGAAACAACATTAAAAGATGTAAAATAAATAATATACTTACAAGTTACCCATTTGTTATTTATCAATTCATCGGATCAATTTTTTATTTAACAAAAATTTACAACCCCCCCCCCCCCCCCCCCCCCCCCCCCAAAAAAAAAAAAAAAAGAAAACCTTCAGAAGGGTATATTTGGAAATTCATAATTTATAAAAAAAATAAAAAACTGTTTGTTAGAAGTTTAGAAAGGAGGTCTTAGACTTTATTCTTTTATTCTAGGCATTGGAGAATTTAACTAACTTGGTGATACTAACTTTTAACCATAACTTGTCATTCAAAAAAATAAAAGAAAGATGAAAAAACCAAACTACACTTAACAGCTAGTTTTTTGTAACATTCAAAATTTTCATTTCTAATTAACTAAAAAATTCTTCATAAAACTCATCTCAAGAAAATCACAAGTACAAAATACAAATCATTATAGTAATATTAGAGTGTCCCAAAATACACGGAATCATAAACTGTAGTTGGATGTGTACAATCAAATTTCCGTCTTCTCGTGATCATCACAAGTACCTGAAACACATGTAATCAATAATTGTAAGCACGAAGTTTAATGAGTTCCCCAAAGTATCACATACAACACAACACAAATAAACAATTATGGGTCATCATCAACGCTGGAGACTACCCGAAGTCTCAGTGGGCAAACAACATGCCCTGTGGATTATCAACAATCTTGGAGACTACCTACAGTGTAAGCACACACAGTAACACATATCACAGAACAACAAATAGAAACAGTTGGTCAACACATATATTCTACCACACAGGTAAGAATAGTGAGGAGACTCACCTCACATTGAAGACTGATAAAACTCATACCTGAACTGGCCGAACTAAACTCCGCTTATTAATCGCACCAAATAACCCTAACTAACAATTAAGGTAATTTTCCATACTCAACTAACCACAACTTTGGCCAAAAGACCATTTTGCCCCTTCCAAGACCAAAACCCTCACAAATTGACCCAAAAATCACACTTAGCCAAAAAGTCAAAAAGTTAAAGGTCAACACAGTTGATCTTTACGTGCGACGTACTCGGATCTATGTTGGGCATAGAGCACAAAACCAGACAATGGGCTCCTAGCTGACTATGTTGGGCGTAGCCAGATTTACGCTCAGCGAGCACAAAACCAGAAAATGGGATCCTAGCTGACTATGTTGGGCGTAGCCAGATTTACGCTCAGCGTACTTGGCCTAAATTCAAAACTCAACTTTTAAGCTCTGAATCATTAAGCCACTTTACCGCAACCTCCGATCTGACCCTAAAAGGCATTCTAATCAATAAACTCTCTAACTTTATGCCTTTGCATGGCTAAAGAGAGCTCAAACCCCAAAGCCTAACTTCTAACATCACCAAAACCCCCATAACTCATGCATGGATGAAAGGAAAGGACCAAGCTTGCATTTTTATGACACCATGCTCTCAAAAACGTCTGAAAGGATAGATCAAATGGTCTGGAGTACTCCATACTCACAAAGACCAAGGTTTTATGGTGAATAAACATAAACTTAAGCTTAAACAAGATCTAGCAAAGTAAGCCTTAGGGTATGAACTTTATACCTTCTGTAGATGAACAATGAGGTGTAGATTTTAGATCCAAGAGCTTGAATGCACCACCACTTCTTCACTGATCTACCTTCACTACCAAGAACACTAAAAAATCACTCAAAGGCTTCAAAACTCACACTCAAGGGTTAGGGTTTCGATATTAAGGCTAAGAGGGATGGAGGATGGTCATAAGAAGGTCCAATTGGGAATAGGATGCTTAAATAGGGGACACAACCCTAAAAATTTAGGGTTTGGGAACAGCACGAATACGCCCAACATACTCACGAAGGTTCAAGATCCAATTAATGACTTACAACCGATGTACAATCAATGTACGCCCAACATAAGGAATTTCTTTGCAAAAATTTGAAATTTTAAGGTTGAAAATGGAAATATCTGGAAACGGGTGTTGCAATTCTTCTCCAATTGAATCATACTTCATCCTTGAAGTCAGCCACTATAAAAAGATCAGGGTAATGCTCCTTCATCTTAGCCTCGTGTACCCAAGTCCACTCAAACCCTTTCCGATGATGCCACCAAACTTTGACTAAGTTCACTACCTTGTTCCTCAAGGTCTTCACCTTCCTATCTAGAATCGTCATCGGCCTCTCGATGTAATTCATGAGAACATCGACCTAAATGTCCTCTAAAGGAACCACAACTTTCTCATCACCTACACACTTCCTCAAGTGGGAAACATGGAAAGTGTCATGAATCTGACTCAACTCCTATGGCAGCTCTAACCGGTATTCCACTTTCCCAGTCGGGCTACCACTCTGAAAGGGCCAATAAACATGGGGTACAGTTTGCTCCACTTCTTGAATCGGATAACACTTTTCCATGGTGATACCTTCATACCAAATCTCCACCCGGAAAATCTAACTCAGAGCGTTGTCGATCCGCATAACTCTTTTGGCGGCTCTAGACCGTCAGCAACCTCTGTTTGACCTGTTAGATAAGCTCTATCGTCTTGAGCACTATCTCAGTGCTCCCCAAAACTCTCTATCCCTCTCCCTGGAAAATAAGAGTCCGACACTTCCTCCCATACAAGAGCTTAAAGGGAGGCATGCAATTACTAGCATGATGTTTGTTGTTGTAAGAAAACTCGGCCAACCGAAGGTAGAAGACGAGAAGAAGTCTTAGTACATCATCTTACCTTGAAAGCCTCACTATCTTCTTTATTTTTGTTTTCTGTACTTTTGTAAGTCCTCGTGTTCCATACTTTATGACTCCATGAGCTTAGATCTAGGTTGTCTTGTGTTATCCTTCATATTTAGGTTAGTTGGAAGGTTGGTTTTTGTATAATGTTGCAAACCTTATGGTTCCCCAAAGTCCCTTTATAGTTTAGAGTTATGGATCTAAAGTTTGATAGAGTTTTGAACTCCTGTATGAGATCTTGGCCTCATTTTTACACTTTTTGACCTAGCTTGAGCTCAAGAAATACATTGGACATGCATTTCTATAAAGATATGATCTTTTGAGGATTTAGAAGAATTCTATAAAGCTTTATAATGGGGGGGGGGGGGGAGGATTAAGAGCTTAATGGATTTGGTTGGTCTGGAAGGTTCTCATAACGTGGGGGATTAGTCGCCACGTCGTGGTATTTGGCAAATTCGCGACCAATTTGTATTATTATCCCACGTCATGGCATATGCTTGTCCAGGTCATGGCGACCGACTGTTGACTTTTTGAACGTTGATCATTGACTTTGACCAAGTTTGACTTTTTAGCTAATTAAGTATGTTGAGCTATAGATTGAGACATGGTCCCTATTTCTTGTGTAAGTGGCCTATAGAGCTGGTTATCGGATCAGGATCATCACTACTATCTTATAAACTGAGAGGTGATTTTTTCCTCACTGTACTCGTCAATCAAAGACACCAATGCCAACCCACTAGATTGTGTTATCTACCCTTATGTATAGGTGTTGCTATGCCGTAGTGATCTGTAGATTGGTATATTTATAATGATTACCTTTATTTACTATTTATCGTTTATCTCTTGCATATGTCGACATATGACAATTGGGTTGAGGTGGTACTACTTTGTTCAGTATGGAATAAAACCCATGAGCAATCCAATCATAAGCAGAGGGCCAGGAGGGCAATCCATTCTTATGTTGTGGGCTCGACAGCAAGCCAGTCATAAGTTGTGGGCCAAGGGTGGGTCTATCTAGTCTCATTCTTAGGCTTACAGGGAATCCATTCTGATTTTGTGTGTCCTGTGTGCATGCATTATATGTATTCTTATGTGTGGTATTTTAGGGGAAAGTTACTAAGCTTTGTCTTACAGTTATTGGTTTCATGGTTTCAAGTACATCAGACGACCGGGGCAAGGCGAAGGTGTAATCGTACACATCTGCCTTATTGATTATGTTTTAAGTGATTTTAATACTCTAATTCTATGGTTTTGTGTTGAAAACAATTGATTCTTGTCTTATGGTTTTGTGGAATGATTCTATAAAAATGAAAAAAATTATCATGGTTTTGGGAATGTTACAAGAAGGAAAACAAGCATTAAGATTTGCCGCTAAGTCTTAATCTGTGTATAGCCCAGAAAGTCACTAAAAAAGCAAGGGTACAACTTGATTAATCCTGTGTACACCTCTTTGACTGGTCAAGGCCAATACAAGCTTGCATGGTCAGGCCAAAGGGCCCATACCCTTTGTGCGCCTCTACACGTGCACTAGTCTTAACACAGATAAGCTCTTCATCGCTCATAGGTGTGATTCTTAATGCCCACTTTCCACCATTTGAATGAACATTGCCTCCCCAACACGATTACAATGACTATATGACAAATATACATTATGCATCCCAATAACAACCACTAGTACTAAAATGACCTACGGTGACACTTTCCCAAAAACGGTTTGTCACACTTTTTATTAAAAAGGTCACTAAAAAAATTTAGAGACTGTTTTTGGATACATTTAAATTAGTTTGTGTGTCCATTGTATAGAAATCAAAACTTTAATCACACTTAATTATACCAAATGTGACAGTTATTAGCCACACTCGACGACTGTGTCCATATTTCACTATCAACCACATTTATAGATTAACATTATGATTTTTTTTATATAAGAGACAATACATAGACATCTGGTGACATGAGATGATTATATATGTTTCTGTATCATGGTGCTATTTTGACACATGAAATCCAATGTAGCTAAGAGAGGACACATATGGCCACATTAAATATTATTGTGTCCATACGGTGGCGTTTAGCAGTAACGAAGTAGCATGAAAACAAGTTAATTTTAGTGGCTTATGGTTATGTTCTTTTTATTGTGCGTGCATGTCAAAATATGATGAATTGACTTTGAAAAAAAAAACAAATAATATGAGTGTAAGTTGCATTTCGTTATGTTTACAATTAGTATGTGTTTCTATAAGTAAATTTAGTTAGAAGAAATATAAAATCTGATCAGTATAATTATAGTATGGTCATTGAATGTGTGACTATAATTATGTAATGGTCATTCTTTTTGTACTAGTTTGTGTATAACTTTAAAGAATAGCCTTCATAAAAATACCCTTTGTTGAATAGTCAACCATGTGACTTATATAGAGCCATTGACTCAAACCCAAACTGTATAACTTATTATTGGAATTTGGGACATATTTTGCAAAAAAAAATGTAATAATTTTCATTTAAAAACTGTTGGAATTACCTACATCAAATGATTTTTGGTTATAAATCAGTTTGACTTTTGGAACCTATTTTGGTCATATAACAGTTGGAGTGATGTCAACATGTAAACAATAAATGGTTAAAGTTGCATCTGCAAGGCTTGTTTAATTCAACCAAAATACCCTCTAGAAGGGGACATAAATTATTACTACGGTCTATATATTTTTGCATCTAGAACCACAAAAAATGTAAAAGACCATATTGCCCTTTTGTAGTAAAATAGTCCCAGTTTTCTTATTATATTCCATTTTAGAGTTGAAAATCCAAACCAAAACAACTCCCTATAGAGAATACCAAAAATAACATTCAATTTTAAAATGCCCCTTTTCGACTTCTGATCACACAATTCAAAAAAACAATTAAAAATTGAATGACTAAGTAGATAAATTGCATTAAATATGAATTGGTAGCATTGTGCTGGAAATAGTACAATTAAAAGGATAGAAACATATACTAAAATCTTATAGATATATCTAAGCACCAATTTTTAAACTAAGAAAAATGATAAGGGTAATATTGTCAATTTAGGGCTGAAACACCATACAGAGTAGTTACTAGTATGCATACTAACGCAAACTTCCAAACAAACTTCCACGCAACATTTTTTATCTTTTATGGAAGTAACTATCCTTTTTTGAACACTCGAGAGTGAAACACAATTTATTTTATGCATCGATCAATACGTGCATCGAAATGGTTTATCTTTACCATAAGCATACTAAAAGAGTAAAAAAAATACTTTAAATTAACCATAATGGTGAAGGAGGTTATATGTTTGTGGGTTGAAAATAACTTTAAATAAGATACTACTTAGAATCCTTTCACGACAAAACTCTAGGATTAAGGTTTGGCCTTTACCTTATACAAACAGAAGTAAAGATTATAGTAGCACACCGGAAAATCCAAGGGCAAAATAGTCAAGATATAGGAACACACTCCCAATAACAATCTCAACATCAAACAAAAACCAAAAGCATACTAACTAGAAATATGAAGTTTATATGAAATGTGCAATTCAAGGCACCAACAAAGCAACACACAATGAACACCATGTAGGGGTAAAATGGTCTAGGTATAGGAAAACACTCACATCAATAACATTGACATTGTAAAAAAACGTGAGACAGTGTAATCTGCTCGAAGATGCTGTAAATGTGTAGGAAATTTAGTATTATCAGAAATCTAAAACTAAGAATGAGATAGTGTAAATGTTTAAGAATAAGAAATTTGAATGCATCAGAAATCAGAATAATGGAATGACAACATCGGATTTGAAAAAAAAAATCAAAGTTAACAGTCTACGAAATCAAAATTGTATTACATTGTAAAAAAAAAATAGAATTTGCATCAAAGTAAGAATAGAGTTTAACAACCAAGAAGCTTTAAATTTAGAAAAATTAAAAAACCACGTGGGCGATATGGGAGGTTCACTGCTTTTTGTCTTTCAATTAAGAAATCATGAATTTTCATGTAATGAACACAAAGGATGAAACAACACCAGAAACAGTCTTTTTCATTCCCTGTAATATCGTAAAAGAGAGAGAGTGTGACATCCCTATTTTCACGGCCAGAAAAGACCAATTTGTTTATGCTTTGTTTTATAAAATCAGAATAATCTTTTAAAGAAAACGATTGCGGAATTTGTTCCCAAAACAAGATATGATAATAACTTATCAAAACATTTCTCAAGGAGAATGTATTTTCATTTATTAATAAAACATCGAGATGTCATGTTCCGATACAGACATATAAGCATAAACAGAACTTACATTCAATTACACTAATGATTTATATCTCCTTTAAATCTCTCTGTGAAATATGTCTTCATATTGATACCTGTGATACAAAGAAAACTGAGTGGGTCAGGCTTGGGAGCCTGGTGAGCATATAGGGTTTTCCTCCCACAATATTATATCATATATTTATAAATATAGAGCATTTAAACTTGTATAATTTCACCATATAAAGGCAACTCTTATCCCACCCCATCGATCCTCACAACGACACGATCTAAACTCTCGTATCTAAAATTTACCTCTTTACCTGATCCCTATTCACGAATCTAAAACTATCCTCTTCACCCGATCCATACTCATGGATCTAAAACTAACCTTTTAACCTGATCCATACTCACGGATCTAAAACTAACCTTTTCCCCTGATCCATACTCATGGATCTAAAACTACCTGATCCATACTCACGGATCTAAAACTAACCTCCAGACTAGGGACAATTAACTTAGTCTTAATCCATACTCCTGGACTAATAACAAGTTTTTATCCCTTTACCTGATCCATACTCCCGGATCTAAAACTAACCTCTTGGTCTAATCCATACTCCGCTACTAACTAGATCAACAACAACAACATCGGGGCCTCTCATCTGTTTATCACACATCAACTATCTACCCATGTTCTACCCAACATATCACTAGATAAAAATATATATTTTTATACATAGTTTAAAACCTGTATAGCGTTTTCATTCATTACCTATTCCACATAACAGATGAGGCACACCCACATAACACGTATTTCATAGAGAATAAATCAGGTCTATGAGATAGAAGAAAGTGAATATACATTCACACACATAACAACAAAATTATACACATAACACGTATTTCGTATAAAATACTTCATAATTATGTGTTAGAAGAAAGTAACCACACACTCACTTGATTAAAAGATGATCTGACAACACTACGACTTGCATAAGTAGTATTCTTCGGTAGATCTGTAAGATCTCCACAAAAATCGAACTTCTCGCGGGTAGAGCTTCGGCTCGGGAATCGCACTTCTCGGGATCTCGGGAGCGTAAAACTTCCTTCTTAACTTGGATACGAGATCCGGGGTGTCGGGATGGCTTCAGGGGTTTACACGCAGAGCTTTGGCACAAAAACGAGGAGAAATGAGCAAATAAGCTCGGAACCCTCGCATCCTATTTATAGGAGGCTGAAGCCTCGCAGTACGCTGGGCGTACTGCCTTACGCGGGGCTTAAGCCTCCGAAATCGTCACTGCATGCGTCATCCGAAGAACTCGAGTGCGAGGCGTGTCATGCTTCGCAGTACGTTGGGCGTATGCCGGTATGCTGGGCGTACTTCAGATAAGTCCGATGACTCCCCTTCGGATAATGTCGGATTTAGTAATTAAATTTAAATATTAATTATTTAATAAACTTTGAAAATTCATATCTTCTTCATACGAACTCCGTTTTCGACGTTCTTTATATCCACGCGTAGGTGAGACTATGCTCTACAACTTTCGTTTAGACTCCGTTGGCTAAATTTGACTTTATATCATTTATTTTTAGTAGGCCGAGATAGGAAAACTTCGTTATAAAATCATAACTTCTTTATCCAACGTCCGTTTTTGCCTATCTTTTCATCGTTTCACTACAATTTATGATATCTTCGATTCTCATTTAGATTGTTTCGGATAAAAACCGCTCGGTCTCAAATCGAGTATTCGGGCTGCATACCGTTAAGTCGAAACTTCGAAAAATCATAACTTCTTAATATGTAGTCAGATTTGGGCGTTCTTTTTATGCACGCTCATGGTTTAACGAACTCTACGACTTTCATTTAGATTGCTAAGGCTAAATATCCCTCTAACGTAAATTCACTTTTTACGTCGCGCTGTGTCGTGCCGGTTCTGTCGCGAAACTTCGACAGGTCATAACTTCTTCGTTATAGCTCGGATTTCGGCGTTCTTTATATGTACGGAATCCTTATAACATATACTACAACTTAGTTAAGATTATTCATTCTAAATAATCTTTCATCAAAAATTCATTTTTTGAAGCCTATCGTTTCTAAATTGACTAGCCCTGATCTACGGGCGTTACAATTATCTCCCCCTTAGGATGATTACGTCCCAGAATCATCAACGAAAATAGAACTTGTATAATGATTCCATATGCTATCTCTTCATCCTAGGTAATAACCATAAATTCTATGTTTCCTCGAAAGAGTATTTAACTCTATGGATTTCTTGATCGCAGACGATGCTCAATCTTGCCTCTGCTTATCGTACTATGCTGTACTTTCAATCGTAACCTTCGAGTTACCAAATAAGTCCTTATTATGGACTCCTTCTTCTTCTTAGGATAAATACTTTCCTTTATCTATTGTAACAAACCAATGGGTCGTGCTCTACTGACCTCTCATCGAATGATGCAATGCTTAGACTCAGGTCTCTTAGAGTTAAATTCCAAAATGGAATATACCTTCCTTCATATTCTAATGTGATATAATCACATTTTAGCATGTAGCATTTCTACCTACAAACTTCTTTTAACAACGAGCGCGACACTATCAATCGTATTAACTTCAACCTTCTGACTTAAGTCAGATGATACATCTAACTTGGTCCTCTAGACCACGTAACATACTCCTCGTAGTCGAACTCAAATTTAAACATGACCACTAGGGTCAGAACAAGAACCATCTTACTAGTCATTACCGAAAACATGGTAATGACATACCAGAATAAAATGGAATCAATCACTAGCTTCTTGGTAACCTTGTGACTTTCCCTGATCCAAGTGCGAGTCCTGTGCTTCCGGTAGTATATGCATCTACTACCTTTCACACCTACTCATTCTCGTCCCAAGTATTGTCCCGTAGTCGACCAAGTCACCATACAAGAAAATCACATAATCATTCAACACATCAGATAGCAAAACTAGGGTTTATATTATTTCTTGAAACGATTACACAAAGGTTCAAGTTCACCCTATACTACGCCTCTAGTAGGCTACACTTCCTGATATAGACTTTATATATTGACATGAAGTCTTCATCCTTGAATCCTCGCATTGTTTTCTGCTTTGTCGAGGATCATGTGGAATGCTCTTGGCTTTGGTGGTGCATTTGGCCTTATAGCCTCTTCTCTTCTTAGGCAGTTTTGCTTGAAGTGCCCTTCTTCGCCACACTTAAAGCAGACTTCTCTTTTGGTTGGGCATTTGCTGGCGTAATGACCAGTCTTCCCGCATTTAAAGCAGGTCATTTCTTTAGAGCATTCCCCAATGTGCTTCCTTTTGCACTTGTCACACCATTGTGCTCCTTCTTCGAGCTTCTTCGAATCAGACTTCGAAAATTTTCTCTTCTCATCGGACCTTGAAGATCCTTTCATTTTTCTTTTCTCGCCCACCTCGTTTCTCTCCAGACCCCTTTCCTTTAACTGGGTCTCCACATTTTTAGCTGCTCGGACTGTTGTCTTCAAAGTAGTTTCCATCTTGACCGTTGGGCCAAAGTCGGCAGGTAGTCCATTTGCGAACCTCTCAATTTTTGAGAGTTCAGTTGGCACTAAGTATGGAAATAACTTCATCTTTTCGGTAAATGCAGTAGCATAATCATCAATGCTCAATTTACCTTTCTTCAGGTTCTGGAATTCATTGTTCAGAGCAATCAGGTTTATCTCTGAGCAGTACTGCATCTTTAACTGCTCCGGGAATAATTCCCAAGGCATCTTCAGGGCTTCCCCTCGAGGCTTCATATCTGCCAGTAACTTCCACCAGCTCAAGACTCCATTCTTCAGTTGTCTAACTGCAAAGACAGTCTTCTGTTTGTTGCTACAATCGCAACTCTCAAACACCATCTCCATTTCGGAGATCTAGTCCATAATCTCAACAGGATTTGGGCTTCCAGAAAGACTTGGCGGCTTGGCGCCCAAGAAATTTTTATACATACACCCATCCCTGTTTCTTTCCCTTTCCAGGTCATTCCTTTCTACCACTGGGGGTTCTGCTCGTCCAACCATCCCACTGTAGTTACCTCCCTCCAAATGCCCTCCATTCACTTCAGGCTCTTCCACTTGAAGTGACACTCCCTCACGATTATGTTGGAGTAATTGCCTTGTCTCCTCCATTTGGCGATCCAACATCATCTGTATCATCGCTTGCACCCCAGCCATCGTCATTGGCTCTGGTGCTGCTGCTACAACAGGTGGTTGATTCTTGTCTTCGTTCACATTTCCAACTCCACTTCTGGTTCTTACCATTTTTGATCTACACACCAAATAAGGTGAATTCAGATCCTTAATCACGATAGATAATTAAATCATCCTTATTACCCTGAAACTTTTACATGCTAGTTCTAATATCGTAGTCGTACACTTAGAATCCTAAACACATAAGGTCTCTAGATCCGGTCGGCAACAGACCATGGATCCGAACAAATAATAGCATCAATATAGCTATCACACAAAACATTTAGCACATAAAAGCATTTTAGGCATCATTCCTAAAATAAACTAATGCTTGTGTCAATTTAGGTGTACTACCTAACATATTTTAGACACACTCCTCACAATCATTACTTAGCATTCTAAGTTTAAGTCTAGAAATTTCCTACAAATTCCTAGTTCGCTTAAACTAATGCGCTGATACCAACTGTGACATCCCTATTTTCACGGACAGAAAAGACCGATTTGTTTATGCTTTGTTTTATAAAATCAGAGTAATCTTTTAAAGAAAACAGTTGCGGAATTTGTTCTCAAAACAAGATATGATAATAACTTATCAAAACATTTCTCAAAGAGAATGTATTTTCATTTATTAATAAAACCTCGGGATGTCATGTTCCGATACAGACATATAAGCATAAACAGAACTTATATTCAATTACACTAATGATTTATATCTCCTTTAAATCTCTCTGTGAAATATGTCTTCGTATTGATACCTGTGATACAAAGAAAACTGAGTGGGTCAGGCTTGGGAGCCTGGGGAGCAGATAGGGTTTTCCTCCCACAATATTATATCATAGATTTATAAATATAGAGCATTCAAACTTGTATAATTTCACCATATAAAGGCAACTCTTATCCCACCCCATCGATCCTCACAACGACACGATCTAAACTCTCGTATCTAAAATTTACCTCTTTACCTGATCCCTATTCACGGATCTAAAACTATCCTCTTCACCCGATCCATACTCACGGATCTAAAACTAACCTTTTAACCTGATCCATACTCACGGATCTAAAACTAACCTTTTCCCCTGATCCATACTTATGGATCTAAAACTACCTGATCCATACTCACGGATCTAAAACTAACCTCCTGATCTGATCCATACTCCTGGATCAATAATTATACCCAATCCATACTCCCGGAATAAGGACAATTAACTATACCCTAATCCTGATCTGATCCATACTCCCGGATCAATAACTATGCCCAATCCATACTCCCGGACTAGGGACAATTAACTATACCTTAATCCTGATCTGATCCATACTCCCGGATCAATAACTGTGCCAAATCCATACTCCCGGACTAGGGACAATTAACTTAGTCTTAATCCATACTCCTGGACTAATAACAAGTTTTTATCTCTTTACCTGATCCATACTCCCGGATCTAAAACTAACCTCTTGGTCTAATCTATACTCCGCTACTAACTAGATCAACAACAACAACATCGGGGCCTCTCATCTGTTTATCACACATCACCTATCTACCCATGTTCTACCCAACATATCAGTAGATAAAAATATATATTTTTATACATAGTTTAAAACCTATATAGCGTTTTCATTCATTACCTATTCCACATAACAGATGAGGCACACCCACATAACATGTATTTCATAGAGAATAAATAAGATCTATGAGATAGAAGAAAGTGAATATACATTCACACACATAACAACAAAATTATACACATAACATGTATTTCGTATAAAATACTTCATAATTATGTGTTAGAAGAAAGTAACCACACACTCACTTGATTAGAAGATGATCTGACAACACTACGACTTGCATAAGTAGTATTCTTCGGTAGATCTGGAAGATCTCCACAAAAATCGAACTTCTCGTGGGCAGAGCTTCGGCTCGGGAATCGCACTTCTCGGGATCTCGGGAGCGTAAAACTTCCTTCTTAACTTGGATATGAGATCCGGGGTGTCGGGATGGCTTTGGGGGTTTACACACAGTGCTTTGGCACAAAAACGAGGAGAAATGAGCAAATAAGCCCGGAACCCTCGCATCCTATTTATAGGAGGCTGAAGCCTCGCAGTACGCTGGGCGTACTGCCTTACGTGGGGCGTAAGCCTCTGAAATCTTCACTGCATGCGTCATCCGAAGAACTCGAGTGCGAGGCGTGTCATGCTTCGCGGTACGCTGGGCGTACTTCAGATAAGTCCGATGACTCCCCTTCGGATAATGTCGGATTTAGTAATTAAATTTAAATATTAATTATTTAATAAACTTTGAAAATTCATATCTTCTTCATACGAACTTTGTTTTCGACGTTCTTTATGTCCACGCGTAGATGAGACTACGCTCTACAACTTTCGTTTAGACTCCGTTGGCTAAATTTGACTTTATATTATTTATTTTTAGTAGGCCGGGATAGGAAAACTCCGTTATAAAATCATAACTTCTTTATCCAATGTCTGTTTTCGCCTATCTTTTCATCGTTTCACTACAATTTACGAGATCTTCGATTCTAGTTTAGATTGTTTCGGCTAAAAACCGCCCCGGTCTCAAATCGAGTATTCGGGCTGCATACCGTTAAGTCGAAACTTCGAAAAATCATAACTTCCTCATACGAAGTCAGATTTGGGCGTTCTTTTTATGCATGCTCATGGTTTAACAAAATCTATGACTTTCGTTTAGATTGTTAAGGCTAAATATCCCTCTAACGTAAATTCACTTTTTACGTCGCGCTGTGTCGTGCCGGTTCTGTCGCGAAACTTCGACAGGTCATAACTTCTTTGTTATAGCTCGGATTTCGGCGTTCTTTATATGTACGGAATCCTTATAACATATACTACAACTTAGTTAAGATTATTCATTCTAAATAATATTTCATCAAAAATTCATTTTTTGACGCCTATCGTCTCTAAATTGACTAGCCCTGATCTACGGGCGTTACAGAGAATGTCAGTATTCTTCCTCCTCAGTCTTCGTCATTCGTTGTAGGTAGGTTTTTGTTGAGCTTTGTCTTACTAAGTCTATCCTACTGAGGCGGAGTGGGTGGTGGAGCAGTGGTCAGCGAAAAGGGGTGGTGGAGCTGTAATCGACAAATAGGGGTGGTGGACCGGCGACAACGATTTGAAAGGGGTTTATTGGTTTCAAAGGGATTTCATGGTGTTGGGTTCTCATGTAATTGGAAGATATGAAATTAGGGTTGAAGCCATAAAACAAGACCACCGCTAAGCTTGTGATCGAACATGGGGGAGATGGAGTAGTGGTGGTGGACAAGGGACCTAAGGGGTGGGAAACGAGAAAGGGTTCCTGATACCCTTTTTCTTTCAATTAGAGCTTCGATACTTGAAAATAAAAAAAGAATGGGAAAAGAAGAAACAGCGGGAAAGATTATGTGTGGGGAGGGAACTGAAATTTTAATTTAAGGTAGACGAGGGAGAATGGTGTCGACAACATGGGAAAAGGGGGTATCTGTAAAAAACGGTCAAAATCAATGGAATTCGGTTAAAATTGGTTATAATTGGAAAAAGTAGAAATCGATCAAAATCGATAAAACTTGGAAATATTATCTTTTTTTAGAAAGAGAACTATCATACTATTTATACACGTAAACTATCTACTTATTTGTTATGGTCTGATCCCTGGTCTTTCATATAATTTGTGTGGAGCCACCTATGGGTCTTTCATACAAACTCTAAGAGCCACCCCCTGGTCTTCCTATATCTCATAAGCCAATGGGCCGAAATTGGTGCCTTTGACCCATAGTATAGTGAGGAGACTCACCTCAAGCTGTTGAATAACATAAACCAAAATCTCGAATTGCCGATCCTGAAAATCCACGCGCTAACAACATCAAATAACACCAAATAAATGATTGGCCCTCCACCCATAGCCAGAAACCTTGTCCGACTGTCCAATACTCAGGGTAAAAATCCATTTTACCCTTTCCTCTCTTAGCCCAAAATCCAAAGCCCAAAACAATAGTAACAAGAGCCAAATATGGTCCAATATCCAAATTGGGCCCAAAACCCATCATGGGCCTAATCCAAGAAGTCCCAATTTCCTAAAAGGCTCAAAATATCCATTGGTCAACCCTATTCAAACTTCTAGTCAATGGTCAAAGGTCAAAGAGTCAATAAGTCAAGGAAGCCAAAAACCCTGAATGGCCCAAGGCCCAAAATTTATCCATTGGGCTTCTGCTGAGAAATGAGGATGTAGGTTGGAGTGGTGAAGGGTTTTGAGACCATAATGTTCTTTAAATAGGGTGCAAACCCTAAAAATTAGGGTTTAGTCTCTGCGTGCAAACGTCGGGCATTTATCATAGAACACCTGGCGTTTGAACGCCCAACGTTCTATGCCAAACGTCTGGCGTTTGAACCAAAGTGCCAAAAATTAACACAACAAGGGTCTAAGCTAAAAAAGTACTTTGAATTGGGTGTTACAATATGTAAGGCTTATGGCTTAGGAGTTAGGGTTTAGGGCTTATGTCTCATAACTTATGATTTAGGTTAGCCTAGGGCACGCCTAATGGCTAATGACTTATGAATTATGACTTACGACTTATGACTTATGGCTTAAGGCTTATGGTTTAGGTATTATGGCTTATGCCTTAGTATCAAGGCTTATGGATTATATTTTAGGGATTAAGGCTTATGAATTATAGCTTAGGGCTTATGACTTGGATATTAGGGCTTATGACTTAAGGATTAAAGTCTTATGGCATGATGATTATGATTTGGTCATATGACTTAAGGCTGATTTTCAAACTGCTTGTATTCTCAGGTCCACATTAGACAGGTACCCAGCGATCCTTTTGGCGAAGACGGAGTGTAGAAGTCACGTCTTTACTTTTGTTCATATGATATTTATGTATGACACTTGTAACACTTTGGTTTCAAACAATGTAATTAAATCTATGTAATGTAATGCTTTGTGTTTACTATGCTTACTATGTACATTGGTTGCAATATTCATGATGTCTTCCACCCCGGAATGTTTCCGCCTTCGGTTTCGGGGTGTGACGTATTGGTATCAGAGCCCTTGTTTATAGTGAACTAGTAGACCAAACCTTACATGGTATAAGACTATAAACACTAAGGGGCCTAAGTGCTCTGAACTAAAAGTATACTTTAAAATATAAGTATTTTCAAAAGTATACAAGTATACCTAACCGTCGAAATCCATAACTACAAGTAGAACAAAACATAAGTAAAATGGGTGCTGTACGCTGCGGTTAAACCTGGGCAGTTATGTAGTCGTGTCTAGGATCAATATATCCTGGCCAACTATATTCATTCGAGACACTGCCAACATGTGCTTGGGAGTGACTGTGGTATGCGACATGCCTAAAACTTACCCAATACCCAAACAACGAGCCGTCATTGCAGCGAGACATGAAATACTATGGGAGTATTTCTCGAGCCAAATCCATTATAGAAATTCACATCCCAACTTTGCTCCTCAATCATTCCTTTAGCAATAATTTATCTGCTTTGATAACTCTTTCCTGCTTTATCGCTTAATAGAATGCTATATATGTTTTAATGAGATGTCCCCTGTTCCATATCTCTTGATACAATTCAGAGGACTTACCGTCCTCCCTTTCCTGGTCTTTTTAGATCAAGATGCCTCCAAGAAAGAGACCCAGCTCAAAGAACAACAACAACCCTCCGCCACCACCTCCTCCTCAATTTGATCCCGTAATGTTCCAGGCAGCTGTTACTGCCGCAGTGGTAGCCGCCATGTCTCAAATGAACCCCGGTGGTTCAGGAGGTGGTCCCCAGTCCCAAACTCAGGAAGGTAGCCAGGGACACCGGAAAGAGTGTACCTATAAAGATTTTATGAACGCGAAACCCACATCCTTCGATGGCACTGGAAGTTTCATTTCCTTAACCCGATGGTTCGAGAAACCGAATCTATTTTCAAAATTTGTTCTTGCTCTGAATCGGATAAGGTGAAATTCGCCGCCTGCACTTTCACCGATAAAGCCCTGACTTGGTGGAACAGCTGAGTCAAATCCCTAACCCTACCTGTAGCCAATGACATGGGTTGGGAGGCTATGAAGGAACTTCTGCTTGCTGAGTACTGCCCTCGGGGTGAAATGCAGAACCTAGAACACGAACTCTGGAACCTGAAGATGAAGGTTTCCGATATCACAGCTTACACTTCAAGATTCGATGACTTGGCGCTACTCTGTCCGGGAATGGTTACCCCGGAGAGTAAAAAGATAGAAAGGTTCATCCGGGGATTGACCCAACAAACCAAAGGAAATGTCTTGGCTGCGAAGCCAGACACCTATGACAGCGCCAAATGTCTAGCGCAAATCCTGATCGACCATAGTGATGACCTAGAGGAAGCAGCCACCACTCCAGAGCCGACAGAGAGAAGTGGTGAGAAAAGAAAGTTTTGGAAGAAGAATAGTTAGCCTTCGCAGGAGTCCTCGAAGAAGCAGCAAATAGTGGCAATCTGCACTGCTACTGCCCCTACTGATGTCTCTACCGTCGGATCCACAGCTCAAACTCCTACCAGTAGATATGCTGGTACCCTCCCTCCGTGTAACAAGTGCAACTATCATCACCTCACTTCCAGCCCATGTCGAGAGGTACTTTGTAACAGTTGTGGCACAAAGGGTCACACTGCAAAAACTTGTAAGACACTAACCCAATCAACTAACCAAGCTTCCGGAGCGGGCATTAGTCCGGCCTGCTACGGTTACGGCAAAGTCGGGCATTTCAAGCGAAACTGCCCCAAGACAGCAACAACTGGTAGCACTGGAAGAGTCCTAGCTATAGGACAAGTTGAGGTAGCTGCTGATCCTACCGTTGCCACAGGTATATTCTTCCTCGACAGCCCTTATGCTTGCAATCCTTTTCAATTCTAGTACTGAAAGATAATCTTTTAGCTATACATTCGAACATCTTTTTAAACATAGTCCCAACTAGTAACTGAAACATTTACCGTCGAGATATCTAACAACGAGAGAGAGGACGTTAGTGATATATTCATAGGCTGAACCCTTACTCTCGACGATCATCCTTTTCCTATCGATCTTATGCTGGTTTTGCAATTAAGAACTTTGAAGTATTCATTGGCATGGATTGATTGAGTCTCAATCGTGTTGATATCCTTTGTTCTAAAAAATCTATCCATCTCAACCTTCCCTCTTGTCAAACTCTTATAATCTATGATGATAAACTTAGCTTCAGCCATTGCATCATTTCGTACATCAAAGCTCAAAAGGCTTCTCCGAAGGGAGTGCCATAAATTCCTAGCCTATATGACCATCGAGAAACAAGAAGTTGCATCCCCGATGTCTGCAATTTTTCCTGGTGTCTTTCCCGAAAAGCTTCCAGGAATTCCTCCCGAACGTCAAGGTCGAGTTTCGCATCGACCAAATTCCTGGAGCTACCCTCGTAAACAAACCCTGGTCACGTGGTAAACTAGGAAGTCATACACGTGGAACCGTCTAAAACCCAGGCGATAGAGAATTAGTCGGCACCGAAGACACTCACAGAATTATGAAAATTTTGGGTCTCGTCGACTACTCTCGTTGATTCATTCAAAACTTTTCGAAGATTGCCAAACCCCTAGCCACTCTGACACAGTAAGGTGTACTCTTCCGTTGGAAACCGTGTCCTGTTGAAAGTTTTACCCCTAAAAGACATAATACGCTTTGGAAAGCGTGAGAAACTTAACCCGAGGTACATAGAACATTTCGAAATCCTCATTAGGATCGATCCGTAGCCTACAAACTCCGACTACCCTCACAACTTAGCAGCATCCATCCGATATTTCATGTCTCTGTCCTTAAGAAGTGCCTACCCGATGAAACCATAGTAATCCCTTCGATGAGACCGAAATCAACGAAAGTATGAACCTCATGGTAGAACCAATCGAAATCATAGATCGAGAGATTTAACATATGAAACAAGCTGTATCCCAATAAGTGAAAGATTGCCTGGAATGTCATGCGAGGACCCGAATTCACTTGGGAGCATGAAGATCCGATAGAACAAAAGTATTCGTATTCTCTTTCCAAATCCACGAGTCGCATCTAAAGTTTGAATTTCAGGACGAAATTTCCTCTAACGGGGGGATAATGTGACAACCCGAAGTTCGTTCCGTCGTCGTAACCTGTTCCGTCATTAAAATTTCGTCGTCTTGAATTATGTTCGTTTCGTTTCTAAATTAAGTCATTAATTTTGAGTTTGCCATTATGACTTAATTAGTATCCAAACACGTTAGAAACTCATGAAAACGCCCCAAATAATTATTTGGAAAATTTTAGTTTTATTCCGTCAAGTTATAAAACAATTAAATCGGGTACGACCAAAAAGCCTCACTTAACGTTAGTATCCGGTAGAATTCCACCGTCTCCCAAACTTTAAGCATATATAAATTTGAGAGAACCTCATTTAAATCCTTTTCCACTCTCTCTACTTTCTCTCTCTACTCTCTCTCTAAAACTCGAAATTGAGCCAAAATCATCCAAAAAAAGCTTCAAATCATCAAGGTAACTATCCTAGCTCCTAGTATAACATCCTTAGCCTTCAAATTCGTGTTTAATCTATGAAATAGGACCATTAGCATGAGTTTACAGTCCTAGAACATCCCTAGGCCATGAACTCACATAAAAGGGGGGTTTTGAGCCTTAAAACCCTCCCAAATCACTCTTGGAGCTTGGAAATGACCTAAGGAGTTATTTGCATGGATTTAGATCACCTTAAACTCTTCACTTAGGGTGTAAACATGAGTTTATGGCCCAAGCACATGCTTGGACCGTAAACAACTATTCATAGGGAGTAAACTCATTTTTAAGTGTTAAGATGCCACTTTAACATACCATAAGCCTTGGAATAAAGTTTAGAAGCAACGACAATCAAGTTAAGGGCCTTAAACATGCTAAAACTACACCCATAGGAGCTTACGGCCGTAAACCCCTCAATAATGGGTTCTTAGGCCGTAAACTCCTAAAACATGGTCAAATGATGTCTTAAATTCATTCTATGGCTTGTAGAATTAGCTAGAAACACTTTTAATTTACCTAGGACCACCAAAACATCAAAGGAAGGTGTGTGGGGGAGTTTACGGCTGTAGGCTCTTAGTTTACTTCCGTAAACTCCATTAGATGGTCCATATGTTGGTTTAATCCATTCCTTTACCCTAGAATTGATCCTAGCTAATTTTCCCAAGTGATATAAGACCATTTGGCACCATAGAACACCCCACCATGAGTTTACGGCCGTAAACTCATGTGGAGTGGGTCATTAGGTCCGTAAACCCTCTTATGAGTTTACTCTTGAAGAGTAAACCCCATATCCAAGCCATATACGTCCCTAGATGTCACCCGGGTCACTCCAAACACTTATTTTGAAGTGTTTTCGCGTCTTGGAGTGTATAATCTCATCTAATTAGTGTTTCAAAGTCTAATTAGATACAATTGTGTATCATTTCACATTACATAGGAACCTCGCGTGTTTTCAAGCCTTGAACTGACGTTTAGCATCCAAACTGACACATTCCGCGATTTGGTGAGTTCATACCACTACTTTTTCCAAGTTTTAAATGTTTTTAGGGGGGAATACAAGCAAAAGTATAAGGAAATCTTGTTCTCAAACTTATGATTTCATTTTAAATGTTTCATATTCCGTATGCTTTTAACACTAGAAAACTTTATTAACCAATCGTTCAACTTGTAGAGTAAACCGTAATATTATTTGTGAAATTCGTTTTAAAATGTTATATTTTATATTTCACAAATGAACTTCCATATCATTATTGTTAAAAGCATGACCTTAAAACTTTAAAACGTTCTTGATATCACTCCCCGTAGATACAAGAGTGCAGGACTAATAACGTTAAACTTAGAAGAGCTTTACCACTCCCCGTAGATTCGAGAGTGAAGGAATAATAACATTAAACTTAGAACCTTACCACTTCCCCTAGTTACGAGAGTGGAGGAATACTAACATTAAACTTAGAACTTTAGACAAGACCTTGATAACACTCCCCCTAGTTACGAGAGTGAAGGACTAATTAATCAGAATTTCCCGTTTTATTGTCTTTTAATTCATTAATCTTAAGATTGGAGACACGTCCTTGTAACACTCCCCCTAGTTACGAGAGTGTTGGACTACCCCCGTAACCAGAATCTCTTGGAGGGAGAACGTGACTTGAGTGTACAGATCTATACGGGATTGACAACCCCGCACCTGGCTGCTAGCTAAAGTCGAACTGAAAGGTTCAAGGGTGACAAAAGTCATAAAAAGATATTGGCCCTTGTTTCGAGCCTTATCCAGTCTATGGTATGGTTATGGAACTCGCAATTTAGTGTAACATCCCCCTCTGGCACGTATCACAATATTGTCCGCTTTGGGCCACTCGGCACGAGGACTTCCCAGGGGGTCACCCATCCTGGTACTACTCCCGCCCGAGCACGCTTAACTGCAGAGTTCTTATGGGATCTGCTGGCCTCACGGCTTTAAAACGCGTTGTGATAGGGAAGGTATCCACACCCCTTATAAGGAATGTTTAGTTCTCCTTCCCAGCCGATGTGGGATCAGATCTAACCCACTTTCACCCCCCATTGTAACAACTCAAATTTTCAAACTAATTTTTTTCATTTTTAAAACATAAATATTTCCATTAAAAACCAGGGCATAAACAGTTTAATTATTCACTCAATACAATTATTCAAACTCCCAAGATCATGAAACATTCTTCAGTGTGTATCGATCATGCCGGCGCCTTCCCACGGTCCTCGCTAGTACCTGAAACACATACATACATAACAACTGTAAGCATAAATGCTTAGTGAGTTCCCCAAAATACAACTTACGCACATACGCCTTTCCAGGCCCGATCTTCCGGTCCATGTGTCTCAGGGGACTTCCGTCCCTGCTGGGTAAACCTTCCGGCCTTACCCACGCCGACCTTCCGGTCCATCACACATCCTCCGGTCCATGTGTCTCAGGGGACTTCCGTCCCTGCTGGGTAAACCTTCCGGCCTTACCCACGCCGACCTTCCGGTCCATCACACATCATATCGCCTTCCGGCCCATAATACATAGCACATATAACATATAACATACCACATATAGCATACATATCACATATCATATCCGACCTTCCGGTCACACAGTCAACCCTTCCGGGTACAGTATAGTGAGAAGACTCACCTCGTAGGTGCTGAAAGCTAGCAACTCCTGAAATCACTCGCGCACAAACCAACGAGCTACAACCCTCCTATAACATTACATAACTCATTATCACTCATATCATCTAAGTGTGACTATCCCTAAGAAGTCAGACTTGGGTCAACTCTGGTCAACGGTCAACGGTCAACTCGACTGGACTCGGCGAGTACCATGGCGACTCGGCGAGTCTAGTCGTCCTCACAAATTCCTGAACATTCCCTTTCTACTCGTCGAGTATTCCTCTTGACTCGACGAGGTCCTCATGGAAGAATCGCGGGGCCACCCCGACTCCACTCGCCGAGTCTGATGAACAACTCGGCGAGTCCCAACAAATCTTCAAGCTACTCGCCGAGTCTGAAGAACAACTCGGCGAGTCCATGCCATGCAGACGAGTAACTGAGTTGTAACAGCCCGGAATCTCAGGTATTATTAAAATTATGTTTTGGGGTGGTTTAAGAGGGGACTCGGCGAGTTGGAGCCTAGACTCGCCGAGTAGGATCGCGGACTTGGTCGCGGGTCCGCGACTGGACTCGACGAGTCCAGATATGGACTCGGCGAGTCGACGCTGTTCAGCAGAAACCCTAACCGTTCAATTGGGATCGTATTTAACGCCTCTTAGGCCGTCATTTTCAGTCTTTTGGTCAATTAAGAGGAACCCTAATCGCTGTGGACGCCTAGAGCAAGGGAGAAAGCTTTGGAACTTGGAAGATTTGGTTAGGCAAGAAGAAGAGGGTTTTGGCTAAAGGAATATCAAGGAGGATTGAGTCCTGAGATTTGGGGGACACAGAGAGTGCGTTTCCAGGTAATACTCGGACCAAATCTGTTATTTTGATGTATTTATGAAATTAGGGTTTATAGAACCCATTTAGTGATTTGATGAAGTAATGCTTTGTTACCCCACGATTATAGTCTTGTATTAGGACCCTTAGAGGTCCAGAAGGTCCCATGCATGTGTACTTTGGGACGAGACCTATCTCAGGAAGCAGTTACTCGTCTGCATGGCATGGACTCGCCGAGTTGTTCTTCAGACTCGGCGAGTAGCTTGAAGATTTGTTGGGACTCGCCGAGTTGTTCATCAGACTCGGCGAGTGGAGTCGGGGTGGCCCCGCGATTCTTCCATGAGGACCTCGTCGAGTCAAGAGGAATACTCGACGAGTAGAAAGGGAATGTTCAGGAATTTGTGAGGACGACTAGACTCGCCGAGTCGCCATGGTACTCGCCGAGTCCAGTCGAGTTGACCGTTGACCGTTGACCAGAGTTGACCCAAGTCTGACTTCTTAGGGATAGTCACACTTAGATGATATGAGTGATAATGAGTTATGTAATGTTATAGGAGGGTTGTAGCTCGTTGGTTTGTGCGCGAGTGATTTCAGGAGTTGCTAGCTTTCAGCACCTACGAGGTGAGTCTTCTCACTATACTGTACCCGGAAGGGTTGACTGTGTGACCGGAAGGTCGGATATGATATGTGATATGTATGCTATATGTGGTATGTTATATGTTATATGTGCTATGTATTATGGGCCGGAAGGCGATATGATGTGTGATGGACCGGAAGGTCGGCGTGGGTAAGGCCGGAAGGTTTACCCAGCAGGGACGGAAGTCCCCTGAGACACATGGACCGGAGGATGTGTGATGGACCGGAAGGTCGGCGTGGGTAAGGCCGGAAGGTTTACCCAGCAGGGACGGAAGTCCCCTGAGACACATGGACCGGAAGATCGGGCCTGGAAAGGCGTATGTGCGTAAGTTGTATTTTGGGGAACTCACTAAGCATTTATGCTTACAGTTGTTATGTATGTATGTGTTTCAGGTACTAGCGAGGACCGTGGGAAGGCGCTGGCATGATCGATACACACTGAAGAATGTTTCATGATCTTGGGAGTTTGAATAATTGTATTGACTGAATAATTAAACTGTTTATGCCCTGGTTTTTAATGGAAATATTTATGTTTTAAAAATGAAAAAAATTAGTTTGAAAATTTGAGTTGTTACATTTAGATTATGAATATTTTTATACTTACTTATTAGTTTTATATACGTGTTAAAACTAATGTACTTTTCAAGGATAAACAGGTTTTCGGGAAACATCACGAACACATAAAGTATGGTAGATACTTGTACATTACTTTCAGAAACCGATAACTAAACTTTGCTTTTAAGGAAAATAAGGGTTTTTCCTGAGACAAATGAACTGTACTTAACTAGACCATGAAACTAATGGATAACTAAACTTTACTTTTAAGGAAAATAAGGGTTTTTCCTGGGTTAACAAACTGTACATAACCGGATTGTGTAACAAACGGATAACTAAACTATTCTTATAAGAAAATATGGGATTTTCTTGGATAATGAACTTTTTCGGAAAACCAAAGGAAACTTGTACATTTTCAGAAAACAACCTCTTATGAACTCACCAGCTTTATGCTGATTTTCAAACTGCTTGTATTCTCAGGTCCACATTAGACAGGTACCCAGCGATCCTTTATGCTGATTTTCAAACTGCTTGTATTCTCAGGTCCACATTAGAAGTCACGTCTTTACTTTTGTTCATATGATATTTATGTATGACACTTGTAACACTTTGGTTTCAAACAAATGTAATTAAATCTATGTAATGTAATGCTTTGTGTTTACTATGCTTACTATGTACATTGGTTGCGATATTCATGATGTCTTCCACCCCGGAACGTTTCCGCCTTCGGTTTCGGGGTGTGACACTTTATCACATTCCCATTGGAATAATCATCTTGTCTCCGAAGGAACATCTATCTTATCCCCGAAAGAATCATTATTTTGTCCCCGAAGGAACCTTCTTTCTTATGCCCAAAGGAATCATAATCTCATCCCCGAAGGAACCTCCATCACATTCCCGAAGGTATCATAATCTTGTTTCCAAAGGAACGTTCTCTATCTTTTGTCCTCGAAGGAACCTTCTATCTCTTACCCCCGAAGGAACCATACTCCGATTCCCATAGGAACCTCTATCCTTTGTCCCTGAAGGAACATCTTTCTCTATTTCTCTCTCTTTGTTATGTGACCTACCATATAATACATGTCCCTTGGACAATCTATCTCTTTATATCATTAAGAGATCTTCTATTTTTCATATAGTACTTAATACATTAATTAGTTAATCTATATCTATGTCTAGTACCATATAACATTCAACATAATATTAACTGTATCTAGACATACATTATTACTCTTATGATTATACTACTTATAATCATCTTCTAACTCTTTCTATTTTCTCTTATGTATTGTTAGCAATTACCCTTACCATCTTTGACCATACATAAGATTATATTACAGATAATCCTATTCTTTCTTCATCTATTCTTTAGGTATTACTCATAATACCCATGTCTTTCCTTATACAAATCCGCATGCTTTGATTATACATACATGCTCAGGTACATGGTCTTATTATGGAAATGATCAAAATCACCATCATCCACCATCACTAGCTCTCCTTAACACCTTCTTAGCTGCAAAGTTGCCCCTTATCAGCTCTCCATTGGATTGGAAGAGTAATGGGCCGAGAATGAGCTTTAATAGGCTTAAACCCTGTGTTTTAAGTGTGTAACCGCATCGTGGCAACCTTTTGACATGAGGCCATTAGCTCTCATTTAGTTTCCACACCGTGGCCATCTACTTGCCGTGTCATGGGTATTCTTCCTCAAGGGCACTCTACTTTGGCCACTGCTTCTTGGCACCCATATACCGCACCGCAGGTCAAAGTGGATTGCCTTAACTTCTTACGTAGATACCCACTGTACCATGGAGATTCAAACGCCACGTCGCGGTTCTTGTTGTGACAGCAGCCCTTGGCCGATTCCATTCCAACATTTAGATATTTTTCCTTCAATCCTTAAACCTTCATATCTCCTTCATTACTAACCCATTTTCGATGTTCTTTATATCGACGCGAAAGTGGGAACATACTCTACACATCTATTAAGTCACAAAATTGGCCCAAAAAGTATAAAAATACAAATTTTACCATTTTGGCTAAAATGCATCTTCTCATGCATTTCTTCTCATGCATTTCTTCTCATGAACTTATTCATATAACCTCTTATAAGTGACTTAAACTCTTATTGGCCATTTTCATGAAGTCACAACTTCATATTTTCAATTAATTCTCATAATTGACCAGATTGTCGTTTTGGTCAATATTTGACTAAAATTCAACTTACACTAAATTTCAGGTTCTTACAACTTCGATGGTGAGAGACAGGTTGCAGAAGAGGATTTAGATGTGCAATTTTTCGACATCGGGCATGGAGAGGTCCTCATCAAGGGCCAGGTTGCAAATCTGATGTCAATCAATAATTTCACCCCAACGTCGTTCAATAATTTCCTCAGGCTTTGATTCTAGATCCAACCACCTTAGTGTCATTGACCTTGATCTTCATGGGGTCGCCGGACACGGAGTGGTCGTCAGAGATTTTCTGTGACATGATGCCGACTTTGAAGAAGGTAGAGAGGAAACATGTGTGTGAGAGGCAAGGAGATATGAACATTTTTTTAGAATAGTTGATCCCTCATGTTTTTTTTCTTCTAAATTATAAATAATTTAAAAAAATAAGTTAATTGAAAATTAAAAATTTAGGGCATTATAGTCATTTCTATAGGGCAGGGACCTACACCATAACAAAATCAAAATCTAAGGACGAACTGAATACAAAAAAGAAAGGGTAGGGTATAAATGCGGACCATTTCAATTTTTTTTATTATTTTATTTTTTTGTAGAGAAAATAGGAGGTACAACTTTTTGTTTTCGTTAAGAGGTACCGCATAGCCTTAACGTGTCGTTCCCGCGATCCCCTCGCTGCAGACCTCGAAGATCGCATTCCATATAGAGAAACCGTTGAAGAAAATTAATTACTTCAATTCAAGTAGTGCGATTCCACGATTGTTGAGGTACGTATTCCATTGAAGCCCTTGCCCTCTCTTCGTATTTTAGGATTATAGAGTTCTTATGAGTTTATATCTTGATCTCTTAAAGGGTTTGTTATGAGTTTGTATATTGTGAGTCGTTAAGCAAGTTTAGCTATATGTGTATCTCAGTATTGAAAGCTTGAGTCCTAATATTTGCGAGTCATTAAGCAACTCCAGCTATATTTCCTTATGATGGATTGATGATGTATAAGCTATTTGTGTGTGTGTGCGTATGTGAGATCATCTCAGTTTTACCCACCGAGATGTGTACTCATTAGTCATTCATAGCTTGTTATAGAAATTTAAAGACACAACTGAAGTTAATGGATGTGTATGTGTATCATCTGACTATCAGTCTATCACTATCGGTGTCACTATGTGTGTATGTTTGATTTTGAGGACCAAATTTTGATGATTTATACAATTGTCATTTGTCCATTCATAACTTGTTTTTCATTATTTGTGTGTGCATGTTTTATTTTAGTTGTGTTTTGTAGCCATTAGACCGTGCGGTATGGGCAACGCCATATGGCGTTACGCTGATGTGGCAGTGCCCATAACAACGCCATAACGCGGAAACACCGCCCCAGCCTCCCGCCTCCCGTTATCAGGCGTTACGCGATGATGCGTTACCATGGTAACGGATGTTAACGCCATATATTTCGACCGTTTCAATTTCTTATCCATTAAAAAATGGTAATATTACCTTTTAAAAATGGTAAATTCAAAAAAAATTACTAATTATTTTTTTTAAAACTATATCAATACATACCTCATTCTAGACATCTATTTCTCTATATCCATCTCTATTTCTTTTATCATTCAAAACACAAAAACCACTATGGATCAAAACCCGAATACTCCTCCTCCGAACACAAACAAATCCATTCCATTAGGTTTTGCGGGATATGAGGGATACATAAACCTTCTAAACTCCTAAAATTCACCACAACTTCCATATTTTGGCAATTTTTTCAATCCCACCTCACCCCCACTACAATTCTCTGCCTCACCCCCATTACAATTCTCTACCTCGCAACAAAGTGCAAACATTCAACAAAACCTTTTTAACACATTCGGTCCCATGCGACAAAGAGTCACACAACCCCCACCTACGCAAGAAACCATTGTCGAGACGCAAGCTGGGGGTAGTAAGAAAGCATCAGGAAAAAAGGGAGATCAAAAAAGAAAGGAAAAGAGGTCGTTGTCAGGGACAAGAAAACAAAAGCACCTCCAACATGGTGGACGCCGGAGGAAAAGCATGCGTTGGCGGTGGCTTGGTGCGGGACTTCAAAACAACCAACTTTGTGGAACGATATGAAGAGAGTTGCTTTTTGGGAAGTCGTGATTGTCAAATTCCGTACAATTTTGAACAAGAATGACACATATCGCAATCACGATATGCTTAGTGGCAAATGGACTCAAATTAGCCGAAAGTGCACCAAATTCAATTCCATATACAACAAACTTTCTTCACAACGTCAAAGTGGTGCCAATGAGTTCGATGTGTTTAGAGCCGCGAGGGAGGAATATCACGTGCAAAATGGTCACATATTTGAGTACAAAAAAATTTGGGAGGTCGTAAGGAAAGATCCAAAATGGATGAAAATGACAACATCATCGGAGCAACAATCAAAGATATCTCGTGGTTCGGGTTCGATTGACGTTTCCTACGGACACACGAACATCGACCTCAACGCGGACACCGATGAGATCCCGGACAAGTTTGACGACATCGAGGAAATCTCTCCGCCACGACGATCAATGGGGCGCGACAAAGCGAAGCGCGCTCAACAACATGCAGAGGAGAATGAAAGTCGGCTTCGAGAGCACGACGAAATGAAAAAAAAATTCAAGGCCCACACGGAAATCTTAAAAAAAAGATATGAATTGCAACGGGAGTATTTGGATTTCCTTCGTCAAGAAGCCGAACAAAATCGCATATCGAAGGATTTGGAAATTCTTACGACAAACGAAGAAATTTTGCCATCGAGACGAGCTGAAGTGATACAGAGGATGAAGGCAAAGATCGAGAGCAAATACTTGGACGAAGAATAGTTTATCGGTTTTTTTTTTTTTTTTGCTTTGTAATGTTTTTTTTTTAATTTTGTATTTTTAATTTACTATTTAATGAAATTATTATGTTTTATTAATTTATATGTTTTTTATAGATATATGTCATAAATTAAAAAAATAAAACAGATCAGAAATATATGAAGTAAAAAAAAAATAAAACAAATTAGAATAATAGAAATTAAAACATCCAAAAAAATAAAAAAAGAAATAGAAAATAGTATGTGTTATCCCATGTTATTTGGTGTTGTCCATTTCTATCTTTGGTGTTATAACATCAAATTGTGACTAGGATGATGAGGTGGACAATTTGGGTGTGATAACATGTAATAACATGTTGCGCACACCTAGTTGTCTTAGATTTTAGTATTTGATCCCATTCTTGTCTATGCTGTGCTGATGATTTGGGTGTTTGCTTTTGAGTTTTGAGCGGTTAAAATTTGGTAAAGTGTGTTACTGATTAGTGTTGAACCTGTTGGAAGTTGGTTATTCAGAATTGTGAAAAAACCAAGTAGTTAAAGCTAATGAACATATGGAGTTATTAATGTTTAAAATTGTTAAACTGTGTTGGTATTAGAGCTAGTGTTGTTTATTTTTATAATGGCTTGCTTGACTTATTTTTAGCAGATTTATTTGAATTGATTTGACCCCCCTATAAATAAATAATGTCTTTCATGGAGGAGTTTGATCACCTCAAAATTGTGCTGAAGGATATAATATCAGCCACCGACAATTTCAGTTACCACAAGCGAATCGGACGTGGTGGGTTTGGAGTTGTGTACAAAGGAGAACTGGAAGGAAAAATGATGGCTGCTTTTAAGTGCTTAGATGGAAGTATTGGGCAATGGAATATTGAGTTTTGGAAAGAGGTGATGATGCTTTCCAAATACAGACATGAAAATCTGGTGCCTCTAATGCACTTTTGCATTTAAGGGGATAAGAGTATCCTTATCTATGAGTATGCATCTCTTGGGAGTCTTGATCGCTATCTAAATTAATGACAGTAGTCTGACATGGAGACATCGTTTAAATATATGTGTTGAAGCTGCATGTGCCCTAAGTTTTCTTTATGCTCAGCCCATTGAGACTGATACGCGACAAAGAGTTGTTCATCAAGACTTTAAAAGTTCAAACATCCTTCTGGATGAGAACTGGACTGCTAAGGTCTCTAATTTTGGCATGTCAAAAACACATCTTTTGTCAAATGTTGTTGGTACACCTGGGTATTGCGATCCATTGGCTATTGAAACGGGCTTCCTCTCCGAAGAATCGGACGTGTACTCTTTTGGAGTGGTGTTGTTTGAAGTAATGTGTGGCATACTGTGTTATGTGTACTCTAACCGTGAGATAACTGAAATTTTAGTACCTAAATGGAAAAGGTGTTATGAAGAGAATAAATTAGATGAGATTATCTTCCATGGTTTAAAACAAGAACATGGATCGAGTTCTTTGGATTGTTTTGCAGCTGTCGCTTATCAATGATTCTATAAAACGACCAAGGATGGCTGAAATAGTGAAAGAACTTGAGTTTGCAATTGAGCAACTAGTAAGTGTGGTATCAAGTTCCATACATCTACCATCTATTGTTCCAACATTTTTTCTTGAAATAAAAATAATAATAATAATAATAATAATAATAATAATAATAATAATAATAATAATAATAATAATAATTATACAGGAGGATTTCAATGATCTCGGAAAGAAATATTTGGACTTCGAAGAAATGAAATGGATTTCAGATCTTGCGGTAGTTCCCCTAACTTACAATTCTCAAAGTCAATTTTACAGGCTTTTCTTGAAAGGATTCCCCATTGCTGATGGAAAAACCGTAATCATATCATATGCTTCCAACCCACAATAGAATCAAGGCTGACTTATTGAGCTTAATTATGTTATTCATTTACCGTAGTTATCTAAAATTCAATTGTTTTGTTAGGCGGAGGATATCAATGAATGACAAGGGTGAAGTTATCGAAATGATATCTTCAGAAAAATGCATGTGGGACTCGAATGGCCATCTTCAACCTCATACCAGAGGTCAATAAATACATACATATGCTTTCAACTGTACAATCAATAATTAATTATCTAGAAACAGAAATTAGCATCGAGTCATCATAATATATAAGGCGACCCAAGAACCAAACCAAAACAACCCAAGAAGAGAACATGAAACGAAGCAACCTCTTTAATTTGCCAATTTTAGATACTATTCTACAAATGAAATAAAACACCAAAACTCACATGCAAAAGAGTTGTTTTACACATGAAGAAATGCATTCACATTTATAATGCATTGAATATCGATATCGCAAAATCCTTATTTAAATACCAAAGGGCATCTGAAGTACGTTCCATTGTGGACAAATGTTTTGTTTTGTTTTGTTTCCTTCTAGATCGCTCACTTTATTTAAGGGATGGATATTCTTATAGTTTCAAAAGTTAAAAGTATGTCTGATATCCTTTTAAGTTGTTATTATTATTTTTCTAATTATCTGTTTTGCATATTATGATTCTTATGTATGAATGAGTTGAATGTAAAAATCTAATCCTACAGTGGCGTGGCTGTGTGATGTTTGCAGGTTTTTCATAGTGTTGCTGAGCTCAATAAACAGTTGTTTCAAAGTGAATGTGAGCACCCAATTCTTATCACCCGATACTGCATACACCATGAACCTTGTCTTCAAACATTTTGATCCTGATTATGGGACACATGCGCCCTTCAAATACAAATTGGACAATGAGACAGACTATCGAATTTCCTCTGTTGCCCGTGTGAGAGAAGACGGATGGCTAATGATGGAACTATACGAGTTCACAAGCAGTTGTAGGGAACATAATTTTAGGATTCAATTTGTGCGTCCCTTTGTTATCCCATCCCAATTCTGTCTGTTTATTCTTGAAGGCATTGAATTCCGTCCCCTAAAGCATGTGATTAACTTGTAACAAATAACTTCAACTGAGGTGTTTTTTGGTTTGAAAGATTCTAAAGGATTTATAAATAATTTGAAATAGTCTTGTCTTTACAAGGGTTTATGTAATCTCTTCTTGCATTCTTTAAGAAGAAGCAATGGTTTATTTTCGCTGGGTAGTTTGAGACGTTCTTGTTATTACATGTATGATGCATGATGCATTGCAAAAACAAAATCGAGATCTCATAATTTCAGCTAGTGAAAAAACCCGTGTTTTCCAATTTTTTTTCTTGTTTGTTTTTTTTGCATTGTTTTGTTTAGTAGGTGATGTTGGAGATACACAGATTAAATATGTTTTCACCATGAGAAACTCCGAAATATAAACAGTAAAAATTTGAATGTTTTTATTTAATCCTAAAAGTATGAACAATAAAATTAATTTATAAAAAAAAGAAAAGAAGCTTAAAGCACATTGCTCTTTTGACTACTTAAACATGTGACAAGAATTAAAAAAAAATGAAAGCTCATTGCCCTTTCACCAAAAAAAAGTCAAAGTACATTGCCTTTTCATGCTCAAAATATACAATGTGACAGGAAACCCAAAAAAAAGTACAGTACATTGCTGTTGACTGAAGCACCAGCAACATGGATATTCCAATATAGAAAGGTGGTGTTAAAACTCACTAGTTAGTTGTTGAGTCGGATAATTCAATTATAACAACAATTCTAAAAACGAAATACAATGAATACATGATGGTTATAAATAATTTTAACAATATGTAATAAATGGAAGTTGTTATTATTTATTAAAATATTAACTATAGGTTTTGTATCACAAAAATGGTACATTTCAACATTCACGATACCTGATGCATGTCTTTTCAACATTCATTGGGGTGAAGGGAATTCTAATATCATAACATGGATAATACGAATCCAGACATGGCAACCATGAACAACCAACATATTTTTGATCCAGACTCGAAAATATCAATCTTATTTCTATGTTGTCGGTTTTGTAGTTTTGATTTATCTTGAGTAGCCAAATCACATAACGTTATAGAAATACGATAAATATAATATTTTAAGGAATTGATGATTGTTATGTACCAGTTGTTATTCAAGCAGATTGATGTCAGTGATGTGCTTCAAACCTAATCCCTTCATCACTTCAACTTCTTTCATTAACTTTATGCAATATAAACATAATCTTGATTAGACTTAATGTCACCTACTATGAAAGAAAACCAAATCCATTCTTGTAATAAATTTCTAGTAGTCGCACCTTAAATTCCATTTAGAGTGATGACAACTTTACATGCAATGGGTGTCTGACGATGCTGAGACACTCATATCAGCTGAAAAAAATGCATTCACATCAATTTATCAATAATAATCACCGATATTAGTATATGAGATATCATTGTTATCTTTTGAACCAAGATTTTTCTATTGACCTGCCAAGTTCTCATGTTTGAGCTGGAGTTATTTTCCTTCTCAAGTACTCTATGCATGGTTGTTACTCTACTCAATATTTATGGAAAAGATGTAAATCAGTCTCTGGCTAAATGCTTCATATGCCTCTCCATCAATTTCCGATTTCTTGAAAAAGGACGTACTATGGGAATAAACAAAAGAAGGAGAAGATATGTGATGTTTTAAGAAGGTATTCCCCTCGATTTCATGTTCGTAATTGATTTTTTTAGTTGGGTTTCTTCAAAATCAATCATTGAGTCCACTCAAGTTCTATATCTTAATTTCTCAATATTTCTATTTGTTATGTATCTTGATCCTTACATACTTGTAACAATTATTTTTCTTTAACTATTTATGATTGTCGGTTTTAACTGTTGTAGGTCTAACTATGGTTTTAGTTTTATTTAACTCTATCTTATTATTGGTTTTAAATTTTATTGGTTTAAAATGTTGCACTTGGGTTGGTTATGTATTATGTAGAGGTACTGAACTCGAAACTTTTAGGCCATTGCCAAATTAGGTGTAACACCCTATTTCGAATCATTTCATAATTTAGGGTTGTGACCCAAAGATCAGTTATCATAAGGCTTCGAGCCTTGGGGGAAAGAGAGATTTAGACCCCTATTGGATGTGGATAATGTAGATTAGGTGATCTGAGAGTTTCGCTGGTGCTTTGGAGCCCAAGGTGTAACGACCGAAAAATTCCAACCAATTTAAACTTTTCAAAAACAACCTAATTTCGTTAAATTATTACAAAAGGGTTTTCAATACAATTAATTTATAGTATTCCCAGAATCACATCACAACATAAACATGAGGAGCGGTACGATCACGCCTTCGCCTTGCCACGGTCTCCTAAAGAACCTGAAAAACATTAAACCACAACTATAAGCCCGAAAGCTTAGTGAGATATCCCCAAAATACCAACCACATATACCATACACGCATAACATGCCATAACATATCCGATCACAGAACAGCCATGCACTTCGGGTCTACTGTACGACTGGTCCGCCGCTACGGCCAACAGTCCACCTGGTCCACCCTCCGAGTCTAGCCATATACATCGAGTCTGCAGTGTGGTTGGTCGGCCCACACCGGGCCTTCAATCCACCTGGTCCACTCTCTGAGTCTACAGTATGACTGGTCCGCCCGCACCGGGCCTTCAGTCGGCCTGGTCCACTCTCCGAGCCTCGGCACGTCTGGTCCGCCCTCTTGGGGCCTACAGCCTATCCGGACCGCTCGCTGGGCCTTCGGTACAACCGGTCCGCCCTGGGTATCTTGGCCTACAGCACAAAGCAGGACCCGCCTCAACCCAACTCCAGTCCAAACAACCATGTGCACATAAACATACAATCATATAACAATTCACAGTCAACAAGCCGATCAAGCAGATCACATAACATATCATCATCCTAGCCAGCATACCGACCTAACCGGTCACTAGCGTAGCATCACCTTACATAACAGGATACCGACCTCAACCAGGTCTCTAGCATAAACCATCCTAACTACCAAGATGCAACATATCAAAGCAATAACATAACAACAGATACCCGGATCTCAATCCGATAAAGGGTAGTCGGCCTTGGTGCCTTAGACCCTGTTGATATAGTGAGGATAACTCACCTCACAACTGCCGACCGAACAGATAAACCCGAGCTGCTCCGACCACTGATAAGATCTCCAACACTAGCCAATCACCAAAACTCTGTACTCAAAACAAAAGCCAACAATTACCAAAATGCCCCCGGAATCAACTGGTCAACCCTTGGACAAAGTCAAAGTCAACCCCTGACTGAGTCTACTCGTCGAGTCAACCCAATGACTCGCCGAGTCCCCATGCATAGCACTTCCCCAAACCGCGACTCAACTCGCCGAGTCACCCCGAGACTCGCCGAGTCCAGCAACTCTGAGTCCTTACTCACTTGACTCACCGAGTCGTCCCCTGACTCACCGAGTCACAGCTCAACCCGAAGAAACTTGGACCTCACGACCAGACTCGCCGAGTCCAAGAACAGACTCGTCGAGTCCAAGGCTATCTTCAACCTACTCGCCGAGTTGTTCTTCCAACTCGCCGAGTTCCAGTCCATCTTCAAGCAACTCGTCGAGTACACCTTTGTGACTCACCGAGTGCCTCTAGATCTCATCCCAAACAGAAACCTTCCAGGCCATGCAATTGATCCAAAATGTAGATCTAGCCTCCTACAACCCATCCATCACGTAAAGTGGCAAACTTTACGTGAATCCAAAGAGATCTAGGCAATTTACACTCTAGGGCTAGGGTTTAGGACATGATGGCTTCACCAAATACTCAAGAACAGGGACTTTAATGCACTTTAGACTTCCTCCACTCCAGATCTGAGGTAGCAACCTCAGATCTACTCTTCAAACTCAAGATACCACAAGCCAAACCTCCCACACATTCCAAGAATAATGAATATAGAAGAATAACAGCCCAAGAATGAAATTATACCTCAAAAGAAAGCCCCAACAGCAAAGAAATCCGAATCTAAGCAAAGCCCCTTGCTCCAAGCCTCCTAACTCTCCAAGATCTTCCTCCAAATCTCTTCTCCAAGGCTCAATTGCACTCAAATCCTTCACAATCGCGTTTCTAGGGTTTTCTGGACTTCAAGGGAAGGTAAGGAGGCTGGGGAGAGGATATAATGTCCTTTATATAGGGCTCATCCTCCGAAATTAGGGTTTTCTCCACTCAGCACCAACTCGCCGAGTCCAGCCGCCGACTCGCCGAGTTGGCCACTTAACACGCGACCAAAATCAAGACCCTACTCGCCGAGTCCACCCATGGACTCGCCGAGTTGCCCTTTCCAATTTACTCTTTTAGCCCTTCAACTTTACTCTTGATATTCCTGGATGTTACAATTCTCCCCCACTTAAATTAGGTTTCGCCCTCGAAGCCTGCGTCAACTCAACTCCAGAATTACTCTCGCATCGCACCACCTGGCATTAACCAGACCAGGTTCCTCAAGACACAACCATCGAAACCCGAAACTTACTTTCTCCTTTCTTGCGGTGTCCTGACCACCGTCTCAAGCCGGCCACCGGCTTTACCTTCTGATAACCACACCTATTAGGCTCCCCACTTATCAACCGAGTACCACACCATGGCACTTGCCTCGATCCTGATCACAACAATCACTTGACTCTTACGAGCTAGATATAACCCTGAACCACCGGGTTCCCGATCCGAGTCCAACTCTATCCATCCTATGCTGACAGAATGACACATTCTTCAGCCTCAGAGCAACTCCCATGAGTTCTCCTCTTGCAACCGCATGCACATGTTGCACTAGCTCTAGCACCCTCGGGTTAGGAAAACCCGTCACACTGACGACACCTCCAACATCCCCCAGGATGAATCACCACTACATACACAATTCCTTGATCAGAATGAAACTGGGAATCCAAAACTCCAACCCTGCACCCCTTCCGAGCCTCTTGGCTCTACACCCACGGAATCCCTTCCGCGACCTCAGCAGACATCCCATCCGGATGTGATTCCATACCACTGCCACAATCATGCTACTCAAAGACCTTAATCGGATCACTCCAGTTATAACTCTGCACTGCCGCTTTCACTACCGAGAATTTACACTCCCTCTCGGAGCTACATTCCTTTCTCTTTCCTTACCAAGGAAATCCACTTGGCCGCCTTGTCACTGCGACAAGTGCCACGGTGCTCGCCCAACGCTACACCACTCCCTTATAGCATAATCGCTATCCCTGCAACACATGCTCTGAATCTGCTCGCAAGGAATCTCGAGTCCATGCACCATCTCCACAAACCAAGATCAATACCCGGGGCCAGACCCTCTAATGCTAACACATCGCAACATACTCAATCCATTTCCTCGAATCGATCTAACAATACCTGCACAGTCTTCAGCATGACTTGACCTCCTTACCAGGCCTTTAGCCGATCTGGACCACTCTCAGAACCTTCAGCCAATCTGGACTGCCCTCCAGGGCCTTCAGCCTGGCTGGACCGTCCTCCGAGCCTTCGGCCTGACTGGTACGCCTACCGCCTTCAGTATATCCGGACCGCTCAACTAGCATTCAACATTCCGAGTTATCTTTCCGGGAAATCCTCCCATGCATATTGTTCTAGCCCTCTAGGGGTTCCGAACTCTATCTCCATCACACATACTCAATCCCGGCCTGATTCCAGGCCCTCCACAATCAAGTACCCTTGGTCTGTATTCCGCCCCGCATGTCTACCACTTACTCATACCAGCCTATGCTATTGGCTGACAAAACACTGCTGAATCCCAAACAGCTAAACAACCTCACATGCTCATCGATCTTCCGGAGAATTTTCCAATTCTCCGCCACTTATAGCACTGATTATCAATCACCGGTCGCCATCGCCGACCTCCCTCAACAACCTTACACAACATAAACACTTACACGCGAACTGCGTCCCACACACACAAACAACCTTCATAAAATCACATACAACACCGATCATCTCGAGCTCGAAATAAAATCAATTTGCAGCTAACCACTCCTCAGAATGCAGATGCTACCCAACCTTCAAACCAGACGCAATATTTCCACTAATAATCCCCATGAATGATAACTAACGAAATTCGCAACATTAACCCATAACCATACCATACCCTCAAGGAACAACGGATACCAAATCGAAAACCACACAATGAGACTAGCAGATAAACAATACTCCACAAAAATCACAAGATAAACAAGACATCAAAACATACCCGCAGCTGCATTCGGTACTACTCTGACCTCCTCTGCTGTAAGCTGAAAAGCACGAACCTGAGCCCTTGGGGGCTCCGCTCCACCCTGACCTCCACCCGTGATCCTCAAAGTGGCCGGTGCTAGAGCCTACACCGATCCCGCAACAAGCTATGGACAGTTGACCCTCAAGTGCCCAACCTGATGATAATGATAACAAATCCTCAGATCCCGAACTGGCATTGATTGCCGACAATCCCTTGCATAGTGCCCCTCCTTCCCGCACTTGCGACATGCACCACCGGACCTACAAACTCCGGTGTGACCCCTCCCACACTTCCCACAAGCGTGGCTACTCTGATCTCCCACCCTAGAATCAACGGTCTTGGACCGTTTCGGCGTCGGCTGCGACTGCACCGGAGCCTGCCTCAGCTCACGCAACTGCAACTCAATCTCTAACTGGCGGCCTCCTGCAACTCCAACAAGGTCTCGCACCTCTGCGTAGACACAAATTGTCTGATATCCCTCTTGAGCATACTCAGATATTGGGACATCTGAGCTTGCTCCGAAGCGAACTCAGGGCAAAACATCGCCCTCTCAGTGAACATCATGGTGATTTCCGTCACCGATTTCGAATCCTGCTTCAGCTCAAGGAACTCCTGAGCCAATCTCTCCCTCTCAACCCGTGGAACATAACGAGTGCTGAACATCTCTCTGAACTAATCCCATGAAACCGCAACCCTCTACGCATCCGAATATGATCCCATGGTCTATCTCCACTAATCCTTCGCCCCGAGCCTCAACAGGTTCAGAGCACACCTCACCCTCTGATCAGCAGGGCATGAACACGTGAAGAAACACCCCTCCACGTCCGATAACCATCTCATAGCAGCAATCGGGTCCTGAACTCCATCAAAGGTAGGAGGCTTCGTATTATCGAAGTCCTGATACTGAAAACCCCGACCAGCTCCTCCCCCTGCCGCTGCTACAGCCGATGTAGCCGCGGCGGCAGCCGTCTCTGTGAGAGCTGCATAGCGCTCATCAAAATACTCAACCATGGCGGTCTTGATCGACACAAACAGTTCTGGCAACTCGGCCCGGAACAACGCAGCAACCTCATCATGCAGGATCTCACGAATCCTAGCATCCAACTTGCCTGAGCTCATCTGACCAATAACCTCGGGCGGTACTGACCCGCCCGGAACTCCCTCTCCTACTCCCGATCCTGACCCGGATCCACTCCCTGCATGCCTCGGAATCTCCATACTGAAAAACACAGCAATAACTCAGATACTTCCCACAAACCCGGGAGCCAACCCCCCCCCCCCCCCCCCCCCCCGAACCAACCCTAGAGGTTGTGGCTTACTTGATACGCGTATGGGTCCTATGCTTTCAGTAGTACGGGCCCATACTACCTTCCACACCTACCCATATTTATATCAATTATCACCACAACACCCTAGTGAAGAACAAACCTAACAAGCGCTCAATCCTCACTACTAGAGGAACACTGGAAATATCCCTCAAGGAATCCCTAGGCTAACATGCATCATAAATCGGGCAACATTATCATGAAATCCTGAAGATCCCTAGCCTAGCACTAGCATGATGTTCTATCAAAGCTCAAAAACAAATATCACGTATGGTATTTTGGGGTTACTTACTGGCTCCGGCTGATCGTACCTCCGCGTCCTCCTTTAACTCATTTTGAAAATCATTTTGAATTCTCTTTTAAAAACTCTCCCTGATTTGAGACAGGAGTCACACAAGTGTTCCTCCAATTCACTCAAACCAAGGCTATGATACCATCTTGTACCGACCGAAAAATTCCAACCAATTTAAACTTTTCAAAAACAACCCGATTTCATTAAATTATTACAAAAGGGTTTTCAATACAATTAATTTATAGTATTCCCAGAATCACATCACAACATAAACATGAGGAGCGGTACGATCACGACTTCGCCTTGCCATGGTCTCCTGAAGAACCTTAAAAACATTAAATCACAACTGTAAGCCCGAAAGCTTAGTGAGATATCCCCAAAATACCAACCACATATACCATACACGCATAACATGCCATAACATATCCGATCACAGAACAACCATGCACTTCGGGTCTACTGTGTGACTGGTCCGCCGCTCCGGCCAACAGTCCACTTGGTCCAACCTCCGAGTCTAGCCATATACATCAAGTCTGCAGTGTCGTTGGTCTGCCCGCACCAGGCCTTCAATCCACCTGGTCCACTCTCTGAGTCTACAGTAAGCCTGGTCCGCCCGTACCGGGCCTTCAGTCGGCCTGGTCCACTCTCCAAGCCTCGGCACGTCTGGTCCGCCCTCTTGGGGCCTACAACCTATCTGGACCACTCGCTGGGCCTTCGGGACAACCGGTCCGCCCTGGGTATCATGGCCTACAGTACAAAGCAGGACCCGCCTCAACCCAACTCCAGTCCAAACAACCATATGCACATAAACATACAATCATATTACAATTCACAGTCAACAAGCCGATCAAGCAGATCACATAACATATCATCATCCTAACCAGGATACCGACCTAACCGGTCACTAGCATAGCATCACCCTACAAAACAGGATACCGACCTCAACCAGGTCTCTAGCATAAACCATCCTAACTACCAGGATGCAACATATCAATGCAATAACATAACAACAGATACTCGGCTCTCAATCCGATAAAGGTTCGGCCTTGGTGCCTTAGACCCTGTTGATATAGTGAGGATAACTCGCCTCGCAACTGTTGACCGAACAGATAAACCCGAGCTGCTCCGACCACTAATAAGATCTCCAACACTGGCCAATCACCAAAACTCTGAACTCCAAACAAAAGCCAACAATTACCAAAATGCCCCCGGAATCAACTGTTCAACCCTTGGTCAAAGTCAAAGTCAACCCCTGACTGACTCTACTCGCCGAGTCAACCTGATGACTCGCCGAGTCCCCATGCACAGCACTTCCCCAAACCGTGAATCAATTCACCGAGTCACCCCGAGACTCGCCGAGTCCAGCAACTCTGAGTCCTTACTCACTTGACTCACCGAGTTGTCCCTTGACTCACCGAGTCACAGCTCAACCTGAAGAAACTTGGACCTCACGACCAGACTCGCCGAGTCCAAGGCTATCTTCAACCTACTCGCCGAGTTTTTCTTCCAACTCGCCGAGTTCTAGTCCATCTTCAAGCAACTCGTCGAGTACACCTTTGTGACTCGCCGAGTGCCTCTAGATCTCATCCCAAACAGAAACCTTCCAGGCCATGCAATTGATCCAAAACGTAGATCTAGCCTCCTAAAACCCATCCATCACTTAAAGTGGCAACCTTTACGTGAATCCAAAGAGATCTAGGCAATTTACACTCTAGGGCTAGGGTTTGGGACATGATGGCTTCACCAAACACTCAAGAATAGGGACTTTAATGCACTTTAGACTTCCTCCCCTCCAGATCTGAGGTAGCAACCTCAGATCTACTCTTCAAACTCAAGATACCACAAGCCAAACCTCCCACACATTCCAAGAATAATGAATCTAGAAGAATAGCAGCCAAAGAACGAGATTATACCTCAAAAGAAAGGCCCAACAGCAAAGAAATCCGAATCTAAGCAAAGCCCCTTGCTCCAAGCCTCGTAACTCTCCAAGATCTTCCTCCAAATCTCTTCTCCAAGGCTCAATTGCACTCAAATCCTTCACATTCGCGTTTCTAGGGTTTTCTGGACTTCAAGGGAAGGTAAGGAGGCTGGGGAGAGGATATATTGTCCTTTATATAGGGCTCATCCTCCGAAATTAGGGTTTTCTCCACTCAGCACCAACTCGCCGAGTCCATCCGCCGACTCGCCGAGTTGGCCACTTAACACGCGACCAAAATCGCGACCCTACTCGCTGAGTCCACCCATGGACTCTCTGTGTTGCCTTTTCTAATTTACACTTTTAGCCCTTCAACTTTACTCTTGATATTCCGGGATGTTACACAAGGGTATAACTGTAAAATTATATTTCTGGCCTTTTATGATTTTTGGATTTAAGTTTGGTAAGTTTAACGGTAAAGGCAAGTTGATATGGTTGTAGAGCCTCTCAATTACCTTTCATGTGGATATAAGGATCGTCAAAATCGGAGTTGAAATGAAGAAGTTATGACCGTTTGAAGTTAGGGCAGGTTAGGGTTAAGCCATGTAAGTTGGGCATACTGGGGCATCCCTGAGTACGTAGGATACACCAGAGTACATTGGGTGTACGAGATCAGTGACCAAACCCTATTTTTGTGGTTTGAGCCTTATTTAATCTCCTTAACTTCCTTAAACTCATTCCATTCTTAGCCTCCACCTCTCCAACACCCTCCCTAGAAACCCTAACCCTAGTTTGTGTCTTGTGAGCAAAAAGAAGGTTTTTTAAAGTGCTTTGGAGTGTTCTTAGTGCATCTTGAAGAAGAACGAGCTCATTGTAGAAGTGTTGGTTGCATTGGATCTTGTAGATCTAGACTTTGTTCTCCTTGTTCTTTCTTTTAGAGATACAAAGCTTGAATCTTAATGATGCATTTGTTAGATCTAGCTAGTTTTGGGTGTTATGAGCTTTTAGTCACTTTAGTGTATAAATTCTAGATCTTGAAAGTTTGTTACCTTGTTATGGATAAAGTTGGAAACATTATCAAGCTAAAAATCATATGGATTCTGATCTAAAGTTGAGACTTAGACTTAATGGATTAAGTTGAAAAAGATGCTATTTTAGTCCTTTTGAGACTTAAAGACTAGATCTAGGTTGTTTGGACCATTCTAATGGAAAATGTTGGAAACTTTATCCATTATGAAGCTATTAGGAACCAAAAAAAGTAATCTTGGTCCTTAGTTTTACTCCATGCATGTTCTAGGATGTCTTACTCCAGAAAAAGTAAGACTTAGAAGTCAGGGTTTTTGTAACACCCAAAAAATTGAAGCCAATTTAAAACTTTTCAAAACATTATAAACCAACAGTTATTACATATTTGTTTTCAAAATAGTAAATATCAAAGTTTTCCCATAAACATAAACAAAACATGAAGAGATGTATGAGTATGCCTTCGTCTTGCCGCGATCCCCTGATGTACCTAAAACAATAAACTGAAACTATAAGCCCGATAGCTTAGTGAGTTACCCCTAAAATACCAACTCATATAACCAGAATCATGTCATATCAACAAATACAGAACAACATGCATAATGAGCTTTTAGCCTAACCGGACTGCCTCGCAGGGCCTTCAGCCTATCTGGACCGCTCCTGAGCCTTCGTCATGACAAAACTGCCTTACAGGCCTTCCGCCGATCCAGACCGCTCACCAGGTATGTTGGCCTTCAGCACAAAGCAGGACCGCCTCAACCCAACCCCCAATCAAGAAACATGTGAACATAATATCATATACTAGCTCATAACATCTAACAGTCAAACTGATCTATCAGATCACTAATCATAGCGACATCCCCCTAACCGGGATACAGACCTAACTGGTCACTAACATAGCATCATCCAATGACCAGGACACTGATATAACCAGGCCACTAAGCATAAGCATATCACCATCTAACTACCAGGATGTAATCAATAAACATATAATGCCATGAGCGGATACACTCCATAAAGGGCCGGCCTTGGTGCCTTATACCCATTGGTATAGTAAGGGTAACTCACCTCACATTGTTGACTCGAAGATAAACTCAAACTCTCAGATCGCCGGCACAAACTCCATCACCAATATCCACCATAAAACCATGCTTGTAAATTTCCAATTTCCCAAAATGTCCCCAGAAGTCAAGTGGTTAACCCTTGGTCATAGTTAAACTCAACTATCAAGGTCAACAGTCCATGTTGACCTCAACTCGTCGAGTACCCTCAGCTACTCGCCGAGTTCCTTGCATAACTCGCCAACTCGCCGAGTCACTAGTGTGACTTGTCGAGTTCCTAAGGTTTGCGGTCGTAAACTCCTTGGCCGACTCTTCGAGTTTCCCTTGAAACTCGCGAAGTTCATACATGTCCAAAGGTTGGGAAAACCCTAGCCGACTCGCCGAGTCACTCATCTGACTCGCCGAGTCCACGAAAATCTTCATCGGACACACGAAGTTGACCATGCAACTCGCAGAGTCCCTTCAATCCTTCATCCATACATATGCTTTTTAAGCCATGCAAAGGCTCCATATTGTAGATCCAGCTTCCCAAGGCATGCTTATCACGTAAAGTTGCAAACTTTACGTGCATGCAAAGCTCTAAAGTCTTAAAATGAAAAAATTATGCTTGCAAAGAAGTCTTACACTTAAGGGGAGGTTCATACTTGCCCAAGCTGACAACTTTATGAACTTAGAGACCCAAGAGAGTTCAGATCTAAAGTTGCAACTTAAGATCTTAGCTCAAACACAATAAAAGCTTCCTAAAATCCACCCAAAAGAGATCTAGAATGAAATGAGGCTAAGCTAACAGCTTAATACCTTCCAAAGGATGTCAACTAAGGTAGATCTCTTATTCCCACATGTTCCTTGCTTCTAGCTGCTGGTTCCCCAAGCTTTTCTCACCAAAAATCCTTCTTAAAAGCTTAAGACACACAAATGGAACACACTCACACAAGTTAGGGCTATGGGGTATCACGAGGCTGTGAAGGGGAGGCTTGGGAGGCCAATGATCCTTTAAATAGGGTGCAAAACCCCGGAAATTACGGTTTCATCCTCGAACTCCTACTCGTCGACTCCCTCTTTGGACTTGGCGAGTAGGTCACTTAAAAACGTGGACCAACCCGCTGTTACTCGACAAGTCGGGCAACCAACTCGTCGAGTAGACCTTGAAATAAAGAAAATTCTTATATAAAAAATCAATACCTGGGAATCGGGGCGTTATAATTCTCCCTCACTTTAACTAGACTTCGTCCTCGAAGTCTGCTGTAGTGAAAAACTCCGGATAGTGCTCCCGCATCTCTGGCTCCGGCTCCCACGTCCACTCAGATCCCCTTAGATGCTCCTACTGTACATTTACCAAAGGTAGCTCCTTGTTCCGCAGAACTTTCATCTTCCTCTCTAGTATGACCACAAGACTCTCCACGTAATTTAGGCGCCCATCGACGTGAATACGATCCAATGAAACCACTGCCTCCTGATCCATAATGCACTTTCGTAACTACGAAATGTAGAAAGTGTTGTGGACCTGACTAAGCTCCTCCGGTAGCTCTAGTCTATATGTCACCTTGCCAACCCTAGCAATGACCCTGAACGGCCCAATGTAACAGCGACCCAATTTCCCCCTCTTCCTGAAGCGGATCACACCCTTCCTGGGTGGGACTTTCAGGAGTACCATATCACCCACCTGAAACTCTAACGCAGATCAGCGTTTTTCGGCGTAACTCTTCTGCCGACTCTGAGTGGTCTGCAATTGCTGCCTAATGTAACATCCCAAAATTCAAGGCCAAAAAATTCGTTTTAAATAAATTATAACATAAAAAACATCCTTATAAAAACATTCATAATGATATCTCATGTCAAAACCAATGTCTCCATAATCCAAAACATGTCACCGCAAAACCATTTTTTTTTGTCAAAAGTGAAATAAATTAGAGTACATTCCCAGGTAACTCCATGTGGAAAACATGTGTGCGTGTGATGCGCTGCTACACCGTCGGCTCCTTCCCCTAAGATGAAGAGGTACCTGAAACCAAAACTGAAACTGTAAGCACAAAGCTTAGTGAGTTCCCCCATCATACCCATAGCACATAATCATCGGTATCTTTCAACCGGTAACCATGAGCTACTCTCCCCTTCGGTATCTTTCAACTGGTATCTAGGAGCTACCCTCCCCTTCGGTATCTCTCAACCGGTAACCGGGAACTATCCTCCCTTTCGGTATCTTTCAACCGGTAACTGGGAGCTACTCCCACCTTCGGTATCTTTCAACCGGTATCCGTGAACCAACCTCCCCTTCGGTATCGTTCAACCGGTATCTGGGGACTATTTCACCCCTATCCCTATCACATATTACAGGTCATAAACGTATTGGTTCCATACTAACATACATAAGCATACTGAGTCACATAATGACATATCATAATCATACTACTATGCATGGGTTCTATCCACCCCTTCGGTATCTTTCAACCGGTATTCGTCCTCGGTATCTTTCAACCGGTAACCAGGGCTAGCGTGTCCTGCTACTACTGAACACATTCTCAGCACAGATATAGCAGTCAGACAATTATCACAAAGATATCCATCTCAACCATAATCACATACTGTGATACCGTTCACGTGTAACAATCCTAAAAAGACCATACACATAACATCAAAATCACATCGACATAATCATAAAGAAGTAAGAGAAGAAACCATACCCGTCACCACATCGGGTGTAGCACATGCCTCCTCGGTTGTCAACTGAAATGCTCGGCTCCGCACCTCTGGAGCCTCGACCTTGGCCTTTCGGCCATCTGTAACCGGCGCTGCTGCTGGGGTCGGCGCCGCTGCTGTCGCTGTTGTCAGTCTCGGGAAATTGGCCTTCTTGTGGCCCCTCTGATTGCAATGAAAGAAAATAAGGTTCTTCATCTTCACTATGGGGGCGGGGGTAGTACAATCCCTGCCAAAATTCCCAGCCTTGCCACACTTATAGCAGCCGGAACCCGACCTAGTGCGACAAGCTCCCTCGTGTGACCGACCACATTTTCCACAGTGGTCCCGACCCTACTGGCCCTTCGACCTAGAGTCGAATCCCTTGGGTTTCTTCCCCAAAACCCATGTAACCTGCCCAGTCTCAGCCTTCTTCTTCATGAGGTGCTCCAAATCGATCTCCCTCTCCCACGCCCTGGCAAACCTAGAGTCCAAGGTCGGGCATGCCGAGAAGCTGACATGCTCCCAGATGTCGGCTCTCAACATGTCGTGATAGCGGGTCCTCCTCATATCCTCATCTCCTGCATACTGGGGGTACCAAAAGAGCCCTCTCCCGGAACTTGGCAGTGATCTCCGCCACAGTCTCCGTAGAGTGTCTCATGTCCAAAAACTCCTTGGCCAGCTGCTGGAGCGAACTCCGCCCTGAATTTGGTCTCAAAGTGTGACCATGTCATAGCCTCGACGGCTGGGGCTCCCAATGAGTCACCAACCGACTCCCACCAATCTCTAGCTTTGTCTCTCATACATCCTGCCGCAAAACGCTCCTTCGACCCTTCCAGGCAGAAGCTCGTCAACTGTGCAGACTCAATGTCTGCAATCCATCTCCTGGTAGTAATGGGGTCCCTCACCCTGTGAAAATTCAACGCACCACATCCTTTGAAGTCCTTGAAGGATAGTGTGCACGTACTCGTCTGGCCAGACGCTAAATCACTCCTGAATGCTCGGAGGCGATCCTCCATCTGCTCGATGATCCCCTCCTTGATCGACTCGAAAATGACCGAGGTCGACTCAAGTATGCCTCTCATAATCTCAGATGCGATGAACTCGCGTAATCCATCATCAACCTGCTCGGATCCCGCGCTCGAGCCTGATCCCGATCCCGATCCTGACCCAGATCCTAAGCCTCTTTCTCCATGTTGTGTGACCACCATACTAAGAATAAACACATAAATGTCAGGATCAAAACATACCCTGAGAGGTCCCACACATTATCCAAGATTCCTAGTTCCATTTCAGTCCTCCTTGACTCGAGTATGGATCCTCTGCTTTTAGTAGTATGGGCCCATACTACCTTCCACATCTATCTGTACTTTCCTCAATGATTGCTTCGACTTCACCAAGTCCCTTAACCAATATCCCTTTCCAACTATTCTCATTCTAGGATTCCCTAGGGCACTTTCCGACCTACTCTCCGCCATCAGCTGCACTAGGAGTCCTTACCACCCTCCCCTAACTAGCTTGCGGATACTGTTACATATCCACTCACTAGTCAGTTGAAGTTAGCCAGGACCCCTATAGCACAAAGCAAGCAGCATTCGTGCATCTAGTAACCATATCAAGCATTACCTACTAGGCAATCCTACTGCAGACTAGGTAGTACTAACATACCGCTCATACAACAGGCATATAAGGCATCCATCCTAGATCCTCAGCCCTAATCTAGCATGTAGTTCTCGAAACATATATCAGGCATACAAGGCATCCTCCTAGATCCTTAGCCCTAATCTAGCATGCAGTTCTCAAAGTCATATATCATATAACATAACATAATAATTATGGGTATCTTGGGGAAAAGTTACTTGAGCTCGGTCGGTCGCACGCATCACACACCATGTTCTTTCCCAAACTCTTTTTCTTAAATTTCGAAAACCATTTCTTTTAAAAAAAAATCCTTTAGCCCCACGGTTTGAGTCCAGACACCCCCGAGGGTGTGTCCGAATCCCTCAAACCAGGGCTCTGATACCAACTTGTAACATCCCAAAATTCAAGGCAAAAAATTTCGTTTTAAATAAATTATAACATAAAAACCATCGTTATAAAAACATTCATAATGATATCTCATGTCACAACCAATGTCTCCATAATCCAAAACATGTCACCACAAAACCATTTTTTTGTCAAAAGTGAAATAAATCAGAATACATTCCCAGGTAACTCCATACAGAAAAGGTGTGTGTGTGTGTGTGTGTGTGTGATGCGCTGCTACACCGTTGGCTCCTTCCCCTTAGACGAAGAGGTACCTTAAACAAAAAATGAAACGGTACGCACAAAGCTTAGTGAGTTCCCTCATCATACCCATAACACATAATCATCGGTATCTTTCAACCGGTAACCGGGAGCTACTCTCCCCTTCGATATCTTTCAACCAGTAGCCGGGAGCTACCCTCCCCTTCGGTATCTTTCAACCGGTAACCGCGAACTATCCTCCCCTTCGGTATCTTTCAACCAGTAACTGGGAGCTACTCCCCCCTTCGGTATCTTTCAACCGGTATCCAGGAACTAACCTCCCCTTCGGTATCTTTCAACCGGTATCTAAGGACTATTTCACCCTTATCCCTATCACATATTACAGGTCATAAACATATTGGTTCCATACTAACATACATAAGCATACCGAGTCACATAATTACATATCATTATCATACTACTATGCATAGGTTCTATCCACCCCTTCGGTGTCTTTCAACTGGTATTCGTCCTCGGTATCTTTCAACCGGTAACCAGAGCTAGCGTGTCCTGCTACTACTGAACACATTCTCAGCACGGATATAGAAATCAGACAATTATCACAAAGATAACCATCTCAACCATAATCACATACTGGTGGGCCGACATTGGTGCCTTAGAGCCACCCCTACTACAAGGTAACTCACCTCGTAAGGCTAACTGCTGAAAAGCTGATCAACAGATGTCTGACTGTTGCTCTGATGATCCTCTGGCTATAATTTCCATAAAACATTTAGTCAGACACTGATAATTTTTCTTAGGGTAAAACGACTATTTACCCGTGACCAAGTCAAAGTCAAAGTCAAAGCCGACTTCTAGTTAACCTTACTTGCCGAGTTGGGCCTCCAACTCGTCGAGTCCTTACCCTTCATATGTCCTTCCTCACGCCTCTACCCGTCAAGTTTATCAATGACTCGACGAGTTCTTCTTCTAAAACAACCTCGAATGAACCTTCATCCGGCTCGCCGAGTTGCATGAATAACTCGTCGAGTTCATCCTTGTCCTACAAACAAGTCCTGACCTTGACTCGCCGAGTTGTATGAACAACTCGTCGAGTTCATCTTTAATAGTTGGACTCATCAAGTCTGCTCACGCACTCTTCGACTCCTATGAACTCTAGGTCTATGGCTATGTCCAATGTGTTGGGTCACTCCCCTGGACCCTTCTAACGTTATTCTAACACTCACTGGGTTCCTTTGAACCCTAATAGAAAAGGGAAGTCAAGCCTCGAACTCGCCGGGTCCCAAGAACAACTCGCCGAGTCGAGGTTGTCCAAGTCTTATTTCTTGATTTCTAATGTACAACACTTGCCCAAATGATAGATCTAGGCTCCTAAGATCGATCTAGCACGTAAAGTTATGAACTTTACGTGCATGCATGGGGATTATGAGCTAAAAAGACCCTAAAATAGCTCTTGAGTTGCATGAGGCTTTCCATGGGTGCAAAGGCAGTCCCTTTCTGCCTTCTAACCCTTTAATGAGCCTAGATTTGAAACCTTAACCACTATCATGCTTGCAATCATGGTTGGTCACCAATAATGGCTAATAAAAGCCCTAAATCTCCCCAAAAAGGGATCTAACACAAGAAGGAGCAAGGTGACGACTTTATACCTTCCAAGGACTGTAGATGATGCACAAGTTTGACTCCTCTTACCAATCTCTTGGTTCTCAAGCTTCTCCTTCCTACTTGCCACCACAAACCACCAAGAATCATTAAAAAGGCCTTAGATCTTCACCAAGGACGATTAGGGTTTGATGTGAGGGAGGTCTGAGAGCATAAGGGGTGAGGGAGGCTGAATAAGATGTTTAAATAGGGCGCAAACCCTTGGATTAGGGTTTTGTCCGGTCATAGTCTACTCATTGAGTCGTGTCGCTGACTCAACGATTCCGCCACTTAACTTCCGGGTCCAAGTCGCTACTACTCGACGAGTTGGGCCATCAACTCACCGAGTCTTAGTCCAAATTATGAAAAATACTTGAATGAAATACATACCCAGAACCGGGTGCTAAACCTAATCTGTTTAATCTTCTTGGTAGTCTGCAAGACTACCTCCGTCCATCCCATCACCCTGTGTCCGACCTCATCCCAACAAACCGGAGTGCGACATCTCCGCCCATACAACAACTCAAAAGGCGGGGCGCCAATGCTGGAATGATAACTATTGTTGTAGGCGAACTCTGCAAGGGGTAGGTGGGAATCCTAGCTCCCACCAAAGTCAATAACACATGCCCTCAACATATCCTCGAGGTTCTCAATGGTCCACTCGCTCTGACCATCGGTCTGCGGATGAAATGCTATGCTAAAGTGCAACCGCGTGCCCAGTTATTTGTGGAACTTTTGCCAAAAACGGGAGGTAAATCTAACATCCCGGTTGGAGACAATGGAGACCGGAACCCCATGGCGAGCGACGATCTCGCGGACATACATGTCAGCCAACTTCTCGGCTGACGTACTCTCCCGTATTGCCAAGAAATGGACACCCTTGGTCAATCGATCCACGATGACCCATATAACATCAAATCCATTCACCGTCCTAGACAACTTGGTAATGAAATCCATGACGATCTGTTCCCATTTCCACATGGGAATCTCTAGAGGCTGCATCATACCATGCGGCCTCTAATGCTCGGCCTTGACCATCATACATGTCAAGCACCTCTCGACATACCAAGTGATTTCTCGCTTCATACATGGTCACCCGTAACTTAAACTAAGCTCTCTGTACATATTGGTGGCCCCTAGGTGAATAGAGAAGTGAGACTTGTGAGCCGCCTCCATGACTGTCTGGCTGACCGCACCAGACATCGGAACCCATACCGGACCGCATCGGGTCAATAATCCCCGACTATCCTGCAAAATGGGGTGTTCTCACCCTTGATCCTCTCTAACTTCTAGTTCTCCAATCGCATGCCCTCAACCTGAGCATCCCTGATCAAGCTCACCAGCGGAGAATCCACCATTATCCTCATATGTATCGATGGGGGTGGAAGACCCAGTGGACTTGCGGTTTAAAGTGTCCGCCAAAACATTCGCTTTAACGGGGTGGTAAAGGATCTCGCAATCGTAGTCCTTGACTACATCCAGCCACCTGTGCTGCCTCATGTTCAGGTTCGGCTGATCCATGACATGTCTCAAGCTCTTGTGATCCGTGTATATGGTACAACATACCCCATATAGGTAATGTCTCCATATCTTGAGAGCGAACACCACTGCTCCCAACTCTAAATCATGAGTAGGAGATCTCATCTCATGCGGCTTCAGCTGTCGTGATGTGTAAGCTATCACTTGTGATGGACACATCACAGAACACCACATACTTGTGATGGACGCATCATATAACACCACAAAATCCTCCACTCCCTCTAGGAGTGTCAAGACTGGAGCCTTGTGTAACGCCCGTAGATCGGGGCTAGTCAATCTAGAGACGATAAGCATCAAAAGTGACTTTTTTGATACAAAATTATTTAGAATGAATGATCTTAACTAGGTTATAGTGGACATGACAAGGATTCCGGATATATAAAGATGCCGAAATCCGAGTTATAACGAAGAAGTTATGACCTGTCAAAGTTTCGTTACAGAACCGGTACGAAACTACGTGATGTAAATAGTGAATTTACGATAGAGAGATATTTAGCCTTAGTAGTCTAAACAAAAGTCGTCGAATATGTTAAACCGAGAGCGTGCACAAAAAGAACGTCTAAATCTGACTTCGTATGAGGAAGTTATGATTTTTCGAAGTTTCAACTTAGCGATATGCACCCTAAAGTTTGAATATGAGATCGAGTGATTTCTAGCCGAAACAATCTAAACAATAATCGAAGATGTCGTTAATAGTAGTGCAACGGTACAAAAAACAGACGAAATCGGATGTCGGATGGAGGAGTTATGAATTTTTAATGGACTTTTCTTGTCCCGGCCTGTTAAAAATATAATAATAAAAATAAAGTGGAGTCTAAATGAAAGTTGTAGAGCATAGTCTTACCTACGTGTGGATATAAAGAGCGTCAAAAACAGAGCTCGTATGCTAAAGATACGAATTTTTTAAGTTTGGAAATGCAGAGTACGCCCAGCGTACACATGGTTCATGGTCTGGGTTGGGCCACGTCGCAATGCTCCACCACTAGAGTGTCTCGGGTTCGAGACCATGACATATCCGATCTGATCCACTTAGTACGCCCATTGTCCATTGAGAGTACGCCTAGCGTACATGTCGACGAGCCAGTGCACCTAGCTACCCGGTGTACGCCTAGTGTAATGCTTGTAGAGGGAGTACGCCCCGCGTACTCTGAGATTACGCCCAGCGTAATCCGATGCTCAGCCCCCTATAAATAGAACTCGAGGGCTGCCGATCTTTTTGCTAAATTCACCAGTCTTCACCCCTTTTTCTTTCTTCTACTTTCCAAGAAATACCCCAGAACCCCCGATATCATCCCGACACCCGAAGGAAGTCCCGAAGCCCCAAAGATCACGAGAACTAGAGTTGTCAATCCGAAACGTCCGCGAGAAGCCCGGTTTTTGTAAGATATCCCTGTTTCATTGAAGATTATTATTTTAAGAGCCGTAGTGTTGTCCGAGCATCGTCTTATCAAGTGAGTGCATAGTCCCTTTAATGAACACGATTTTAATACAAGTATTGTTTGAATGTATTAAATATATGTTTTGTGTGAGTTATTTGATGATGTATGTATTATGTAATAAAGAACATACCTAATTTTTTTTTTATGATAAGTTAGTTTAAAGAGTAAACCTAAGGTTTGTTATAATGGTTATGGGGTAGTATCTCTTTATGAGTACAAGCAAGATATACACGGAGAACAGAACTTTAAAATATGTCATTGATCCGGAATCATGGATTAGACATAGTTATTCGTCCCTAATCCGAGAGTATGGATTGGACTTAGTTAATTTTCATTAATCCAGGAGTATGGATTAAGACTTAGTTAATTGTCATTAATCTGGGAGTATAGACAAGACATAGAATCTGTCATTAGTCCAGGAGTATGGATTTAGACATAGACCAATTGTCCCTTATCCGGGAGTATGGAATGGGCACAATCATGGACTCGAGAATATGGATAGTATCGTTGAGAGGATTGACAGGGTGGGGTAAGAGCTGGTTATATATAGAGAGAAAATTTTATATTGTGTGAATTCTAAATTATATATATATATATATATATATATATATATGTTATAACATTGTGGGATTGAAATCCCTCTGTACTCACCAGGTTTTCCAAACCGGACCCACTCAATATTTTTGTATCATAGGTATCGATACAAAGACACATTACACTGAGATGTTAAAGAGATGTATATCAGTAGTGTAGATGAATGTAAGTTCGGTTTATGCTTATGTTTCTATATTGACCAGGACATCACAAATGTTTTCAAACGAATAAAATACATCTCTTCGGAGATGCTTGGATAAAGTATTTATCATGTTTTCTGGGAACAAATTCCGCAACAGTTTTCTTTAAAAGATTATTCTGATTTTAAAACAAAGTATAAACAAATCGGTTTTTTCTGGCCGTGAAATTTGGGGATGTCACAGTTGGTATCATAGCATTAGTTTAAGCGAACTAGGAAATTTGTAGGATTTCTAGACTTAAACTTAGAATGTTAAGTGAAGATTGTGAGATGAGTGTCTGTTATATTTAAGACACGAGCACTAGTTTATTTTAGGAAAGTTGCCTAAAATGCTTTTATGTGCTAAATGTTATATGTTTGCTATATAAGAAATTGTTTGTTCGGATCTACGGTCTGTTGCCGGCTGGATCTAGAAGCCTTATTTGTTTAGGATTCTAAGTGTATGATTACAATATTAGAACTAGCATGTAAACGTTTTGGAGTGATAAGGATGATTTGAATATCTATCGTGAATGAAGATCTAAGTTCATCTTATTCGGTATATAGATCAAAAATGGCAAGAACCAGAAGTGGAGCTGGATACACAAACGAAAACAGGAATCAACCACCTGTGATTGAGCAAGTAGTTTTTGTAGCAGCAGCACCTGAACCAATCACAATGGCTGGAGTACGAGCCATGATTCAAGCCATGATGGTTGAATAAAAGGAGGAAATGAGACAATTCTTGTTGAACAACAGGAGTGAACCTTCAATGCCTGTTGAACAACCGGAATTAAATGAAGATCAGTCAGAGGAAGGAAATTATAGTAGATCTGTTGGTCAAGCTGAACTGCCTGTGGTTAGGAGGAATAACCAAGGGAAGGGAGTTGAGAGAAATGGATGCAAGTATAAAGACTTTATGACTTGCAAGCCGTCAACTTTCACCGGAAAGGAGGATCCTGTCGGAGTAATGGATTGGATCTCGTAAATGGAATTAGCCTTCTTGACATGTGGTTGCAAAGACAAGCTACAAACCTCATTTGCAGTATGTCAGTTCAGAGGTGGCGCTATTCGCTGGAGGAACACAATGCGGAAGACCCTAAGCCCTAATGAGCCACTACAAATGACTTGGGCAGAGTTCTTGTTGCATTTCAAGCGCAAGTACTGCTCGGCCCAAAATCTGCTTGAGCTGGAAAACCAATTTCTGACATTAAAGAAGGGAAGTATGACCATCGATGAATACACTAATAACTTCATAGACAAAATTGAGTTTTCTTTGCGTATCGTCCTAGACAAGCTAAGAAAAATCGACAGATACGCAAAGGGACTTCCATGGGAGTATGCGGTGCCAGTGCGTCAGGCACTTACTCTGGAGATAACTATATGGGCTACCAAGTCTGTTGAAGATATGATTAAGGGAAGAACCGCCATCAAGGTTGAAGTTGACGAGAAAAAAAAAGTTCGAATGATCCTCAAGGTCCAATGAGAAGAGAAAATTTTCGAAGTCTGGTTCGAAGGAATTCGAAGAAGAAGCACAAAGGTGTGATAAGTGCAAGAGGAAGCACATTGGGAGATGCTCTAAAGAAATGACATTCTTCAAATGCGGGAAGACTAGTCATTATGCCAGCGAATGCACAAACAAAAGAGAAGCATGCTTTAAATGTGGCAAAGAAGGACACTTCAAGCAAAACTGCCCAAGAAGGGAAGAGGTTACAAAGCCAAATGTGGTGCCAAAGCCAAAGGCAAGAACATTTCAAATGATCCTTGATGCAGCAGATGACAATGCTAGGAATCTGGAATAAGGATTTTATATCTAAAGATCAAGTTATAAAGTAGCGATGTGAATAGTGGCATGTGGTGTAGCCTATTAAAGGGATGGTATAGGGTGAACTTGAACCTCTGTGTAGTCGTTTCAAGAATTAATATAAACCCTAGTTTTGTTATTTGGTGCATTAAATGGTTGTGTGAGTTTCTTGTGTGGTGACTTGGATTAACTGCGGGACAATACTTGTGACGAGTATGAGTAGGTGTGAATGGTAGTAGCGGCCTATACTACTGGAAGCACAAGACTCACGCTTTGATCAGGGAAAGTTACAAGGTTACCAAGAAGCTAGTGACTGGTCTCATTTTATTCAAGTATGTCATTACCATTTTTTCGGCAATGACTAATGAGATTATTGTTATTCTGACCCTAGTGGTGATATCAAATTGAGTCCGACTACGATGAGTTTGTTATGTGGTTCATAGAACCAAGTTCAATGAAACATCTGACTTAAGTCAGAAGATTGAAATCAATGTGATTGATGGCATCACGCTTGTTGTTAAGGAAGCTTGTAGGTAGGAATGCTACAAGCAAAAATGTGATTATATCACATTAGAATATGAAGGAGAGTATATTCCATTCTGGAATTAGACTCTAAGAGACTTGAGTCTAAGAGTTGCAACATACGATGAGAGATCATTAGAGCATGACCCATCGATATGTTACAATAGATAAAGGAAAGTACTTATCCTAAGAAGAAGAAGGAGTCCTCAATAAGGATTTATTTTGTAACTCGTAGGATACGATTGAAAGTCCAACATAGTACGAAGAGAAAGTGAAAGATTGAGCATCGCCTGCGGTCAAGAAGTCCAAGAGTTAGATACTCATTCGAAGAAACATAGAAGTTACGATTATTACCTAGGATGAAAAGTTAATGTATGGATTCATTATACAAGTCATATTTTCATTAATGATTCCGGGACGTAATCATCCTAAGGAGAAGATATTTGTAACGCCTTTAGAAAGGTCAAAATTTTCTAACTTCGGATGTAATGCGACCATATGTTTAATATATATAGCGCATACCTCTTTGTGTGTTAATTCTGTGCATTTCATACGAGTTCATGAGTTTGGTTATTTATTTATTTCTAAACTCCATTGGTAAATCAAACTCAAAGCTTTGCGTGGTCAAACCAAATTCTTGAACTATTAAAGATAGTTAACTCATTATCATTCTACTCTCAACCACCAAAACTTATAATCTTTTATTTTTATTTCATGGTAGCACGATGCCTCCTCGTCCAAACCTAAGACCTAGGCCGGGAACGATGCCTCCACCACCACCGCCTCCATCAACGGAAAATGCCGCATTGATAACCGCTGTAACGGCTGCAGTAACAACGTCAATGGCCTAAATGAGCAAAAATGGTTCTGGTGGGGGAGTAAATAGTTCTACGAATGGCCAACGCCCGGGTCGTTCAGGGGATTGTACATACAAGGATTTCATGAATAGCAAACCCATTACTTTTAATGGGACCGGAGGGATAATGGCTCTATCACAGTGGATAGAGAAAACTGAAGCAGTTTTCGAGATTTGTTCTTGTCTGGAAGGGAACAAAGTGAAGTTCGCTTCCTGCACTTTCTCTGAGAGAGCTCTGACATGGTGGAATGGCCATGTCAAGTCACTAACACTAGTAATGGCTAACTCTATGGGCTGGGAGAACCTAAAACAAATATTACTGCAGGAGTACTATCCACGGGGCGAATTGCAAAAGCTCGAACAGGAACTTTGGGGCCTTACCATGGTAGGCTCAGATATCACGACCTATACCAATAGGTTCAGTGATTTGGAAATCCTTTGTATAGGAATAGTTGCTATAGAGGGCAAGAAGATCGAAAGGTACATTTGGGGACTATCAGTCTATCACCCTAGATTTGAGGAAGTGTTCTAGCTTCCAAACCAATCACCTTCGATAGCGCCAAACAGTTGGCACAAGCTCTCGTAGACCATGGGGTCTGCCAAAACTTCGCAACCACCATACCGGAACAACCCAGAGGAAGCAACAACAACAACGACAATACCAACAACAACAACAAGAAGAGGTTCTGGAACAAAAGGAAGACTCAACCTTCACAAGAACCTTCCAAGAAACAACAGATCGTGGCAGTCCATGCCGCTACTGCCCCCACTGCTGCACCAATTACCACTACACCAGCAAAGCCATATGCTGGAAACCTACCAAAATGCAGCAAATGCAATTTCCATCACAACGGAAATTGTTGGGAGATGCATTGCAACAACTGCAACAGGAAGGGGCACACTGCCCGTTTCTGTAGAGCACCAGCACAACCGATCACCCAAGTCCAAGGAGCCGGAGTAGGCCAGACATGTTATGGATGCGGTGAGGCTGGACACTATAAGAGGGACTACCCTAAAGCAAGGAATGCTGGTGGCACTGGAAGAGTGCTGGCAATAGGGAAGAACGAAGCAATAGCTGATCCCACGGTGGTTACGGGTACGTTTCTCCTCAATAACATTTATGCATGCATACTCTTTGATTGTTGTGCGGAGAGGAGTTTCGTGAGTCATAAATTAAAGCATATACTAAAACAGAACCCTAAAACACTCAATAAGATATTCACAGTAGAAATGGCAAACGGTAGAACTGAAAGCACGAATGATATGTACTTAGGCTGCACACTAACTCTAAACGAACACTTATTTCAAATCAATCTAATGTCGATCACTATAAAGAGCTTTGATGTCATCATCGGTATGGATTGGTTAAGCCTAATCCATGTCGATATACTTTGTCATGAAAGGGCCATTCGCCTGAATCTGCCAAACGGCAAAACTCTTGTCATTTATGGTGACAAACCCGGTACCAACTTACAAATCATCTCTTGCATCAAAGCCCAAAAATACCTACGTAAGGAGTACCATGCCTTCTTAGCTCACGTGGTAGATAAAGAAAAAGAAATTAAGAGCATCAAATACATTCCAGATGTCTACGATTTTCCCAATATCTTCCCTGAAGATCTCCCAGGAGTCCCACCCGAACGACAAGTCGAGTTCAGAATCGATTTAATTCCTGGAGCTACACCAGTAGCTAAGTCACTATACCGTCTAGCACTGGCAAAGATGCAGGAGTTATCCAACCAACTGAACGAACTACTCAACAAAGGATTCATCAGACCAAGCTTCTCACCTTGGGGAGCACCAGTCTTGTTCGTAAAGAAGAAGGATGGATCTTTTCGTATGTGCATCGACTACCGTGAACTCAACAAGCTCACTATCAAGAACCGATATCCCTTACCACGCATTGACGAGCTATTCGACCAACTCAAGGGAGCGAGTTATTTCTCAAAAGATCGACTTAAGATCCGGGTACCACCAACTACGAGTCTTGGAAGGAGATGTTCCCAAAACAGCTTTTCGAACTCGTTATGGTCACTACGAGTTTGTAGTGATGCCCTTTGGATTAACAAGCGCACCAGCGGTGTTCATGGACTTAATGAACTGGGTGTGTCGTTCGTTTCTAGACAATTTTGTGATCGTATTCATAGATGACATACTCATTTATTTGAAGACTAAAGAGGATCATGGTCAACACCTCCGACAAGTCTTGGAAACGCTAAGAAAAGAGAAGCTATACGCAAAATTCTCCAAGTGTGAATTTTGGATTCGGAAGATAGATTTCCTAGGTCACCTGGTTAGCAAAGATGGAATACACGTGGACCCTTCCAAAATCGAAGCAATCAAGAACTGGTCAGCTCCAAGAACCCCAACAGAAATTCGACAATTCTTGGGCCTTGCTGGCTACTACCGAAGGTTTATGCAGAACTTCTCGAAGATTGCAAAACCACTTACCACCCTGACCCAAAAGGGTGTTACTTTCAATTGGGAGGAAAGACAAGACGTTGCATTCCAAACACTAAAGCAAGCACTGTGCAGCGCACTTATATTGTCCCTGCCAGAAGGAACAGAAGACTTCGTGGTCTACTGTGATGCATCTAATCAAGGTCTGGGATGCGTACTAGTGCAACGAGGTAAGGTCATCGCTTATGCCTCAAGACAACTTAAGACGCACGAAGTCAACTACACTACCCACGATCTTGAACTAGGAGCAGTTGTGTTCGCGCTAAAAATCTGATGACACTATCTTTATTGCATGAAATGCACGATCTTCACTGATCATAAGAACCTTCAGCACATTCTCTGTTGGATAAGGTGTCTAAGTCCATAACTATTTCTGGGGTGTACTTGACCCGACCCGGCATGGTCCATTTGGGTTGCATGGCACCATGCAATTGGATAGACTAAATGAGAGAAATATCACTTGGAGATTATTAATATATTATAAGTTCTAATATATTAATAATATTATTTGATTAGTTTGATCAAAGAATTAATTTGGAATTAATTAAGTGATCAAAGGATAACTAATTAAATATATGGGTTGATTATGTAAATCATTCATATCTTGTATAGTGGGCTAAAAGGCTCCATGGATTATCAAGTTGGGCTTTACCCATAGGATGCTCCATGGATGCTCCATGGGAGTTACAAACCCATGGGTCATGAAAATGAAGAGTCATGACACAACACTATATAAAGGTCCCATTCTCCACAAATTGGTAACACACACAAGACATATAAGAAACTTGAGGGCTAGGCCAATTTCAAGAAGTGTGGATTCTCTCTAAAGTCTTTCCAAGAGCATTTGGTGTTGTGTGAAGCATTTGAGGCATCACACTTGGGGTGCTAGGCTCACAAGGTTTCAAGGAACACAAGCAACAACAAGGTAAGTTATTCTATCTTTCATTCAAGTTAAAATTGTTCCCCATGTATGCTAGATAGGAATATAACCTTGGAAATTCAACTTTGCATGATAATTAGACAAACATAGATCCAAGGTTATTAGGGTTGCATGTACACTTAGGAAGTGTTAGAATGCTCAAAACCCATCAGTGGTATCAGAGCCTAGGCTTGTTTATTTGTTATTTGTGCTTAAAAGTTGAAGAAAGTCGAAAAACTTGCTGTCTGACTGATGGACTCGGCGAGTCCATGGGGAGGACTCGTGGAGTTCACTTGTATCTTCAACCTACTCGGCGAGTAGGTTTATGCACTCGGCGAGTAGGGTCGATAGAGTGCAGATTTTCGACTTTAGTTGCTGGAAATGGATTAGAAACATTACCCTAAATTGTTTTGGTACTTGAAAAACTTGTTTTAGAAGGTGTAATGTCTTTTCTAACTCATTTACAACAACTAGTTATCAAAATTACAAAGATTAAATGTGTTTTTGATTCTTGAAGGTGTTCATATTCATATTCTTGTTCTTATGATGTTTAGATGATCATAGAAATTATTTGTAACCTATGTGGTAGTTTAATTCTTGATCATAATGTGTTTTAATGGAGTCCATAACTTGTCCTCAAGTTATGGAAAACCAAAAGTCTCTTGGATTAAAAACCATTAAAAGAACACAAGAGTTAGGAAAAATGAAAAGTCCTCATTTTATTACTCTATTAAACTCATAAGTTACAAGAAATGAAAAGTTTTGAAAGTTTACAAAACTTGCCCTCAAGTTTTGGAACAAGTAAAGTTAAGTTAAAACTTTAGTTCCAACCCTTAGAATTTTAAAAGTTAAAATTCAACCCTTATACTTATATTATTATGATTTAATAATTATATATATATATATATATATATATATATATATATATATATATATATATATATATATATATATGTATAAGAACAAAGTCGTCTTACCGCTAGTACGCCTCATTCACGAAGCCGGTCTATAAGGTGGGTATAAGGTTGTTGCCTATAAAATGGTGACTTAATGGGTGTCCACTCTCACCCACCGCTTGCTTGACCGGTGGAGGGTCGTTAGCCGAACGGGTAAGACAAGGACTTACAAATTCTCATTCTAAGTATGATGAATATTATAAAGTAACTAAATGTTTTATTAAATTCCCAATCTTAGTTACTTTAGGAAAAATGTGAATAAGGTGCTATTCCATGAAATTACACTTTACACTTTGATTAAGTCGTTGGTGGAGCGTGTGTGGTTAACCAGCACACTAACTTGGACTTAACAAGGTAGGTAAAGGGTGACTTAGGGTTTATTATAGTATCGATGGAGCGTGTGTGGTTTACCGGCACATCGATTGAGTGATAAACTTTAAGGGTACCAAGTGATTTGCATGGTTACTTCACACCTCGTTTTGTGATCCTCGGTATCCCAGTCACAAAACTTGGAGGGCACACTCGAGATTGAAACATGCCTTTGAAAAGTTCATTGAATCTCAAAGAATCTAGGGATTTCTAGGAACCATTTAAAAAACCTAATACTTAAATATTGCGGTTTTCGTGGTGGAAATTGGTGAATCGTCATTCACCTACCTTTCAAATGTGATATAGCTTAGATTACGGCATACCTCTTCTAAGTTATATTATATTGTGATTGGATCCTAGCCTTAATATTACATTTGGGTGTTTTATTAAGGACTCTCTTATATCTAAACTAATCGTGTTCCTTTTTCTTCAGATGTCTTTCAACAATGCTTCTGGCTCTAATCCTAATGGCTCCTTTACCCTTATGAACTTGTGTGGGAAAGTCACCTTTGATGGATCCAACTTCAATGAGTGGATCAGAAACATCAGAATGATTACCCGCTACGAGGACAAAGAATATGTCCTTGACAAGGAGCTTAAGGAGATTGATGAGACCACTGCAACTCCTTAGGAGATCGCTGACTTTCGGGCACATGAAAGGGATGCTACGAAAGTGGCTTGCATCATGATGGCCACGATGACAGCGGAACTCCAAAAGTCTTATGAGGATTTCTACCCTTATGAAATGCACCAAGATTTGATGGAAAGATACCATCAAAGTGCAAGACAAGAGAGGTATGAAATCATCTGCTCCATGATAACAACCATGATAAAGGACGGGGAATCCGTCACGAGCCACATGCAGAGAATGCAAAGGTATGTGGATCGTTTGCTGAAGCTTAATGTGAACTTCCCGGAGGATCTTGCAATAGATATCATTTTGCATTCCTTACCATCGTGCTATGATCAATTCCGCATGACATATCACATGAATAAGGAAGAAGTCACCCTTAGCAAACTTCAGGGACTTCTCAAGACCGCAGAAACAGGTCTTAAGGGGAAGTCGGTTTCTATCACTCCTACTCCAAACTCAACTCCGGTTTTGGCAATCGGGAAAAGTCGAGGGAGGAAGAGAAAGAGATCTTCGAAGGGTACCAAGGCTCGGACCCTTGATGGCTCTTCTTCAAGTGGAACCAAGAAAGGTTTCATTACTCCTTCTTCTGACCCAAAAGAGGTTGAATGCTTCTATTGCCATGAAAAGGCTCATTGGAAGCGGAACTGCCCAAAGTACCAGCAGGATGTGAAGGATGGGAAAGTTAAACCCAACCATGCAGGTATTTACACTATCATTTCTAATAACTCACCCCATTCTAAATCTTGGGTCCTTGATACCGGTTGTGGTATTCATATTTGTTGTGACTTGCAGGGACTAAGAAGAAGTGAGGATGTGGAGCAAGGAAGAATAAACTTGATCATGGGGAATAGGAAAGCTTCACCTGTCACCAAGATTGGAGTTTATACTTTATCGCTAAGTAGTGGGTTTAGTTTAGATTTGAATAAATGTTGTTACTCGCCAGGAATGACAAGAAATATTATTTCCTTTCATGCTTTGTACAAACAAGGGTTTACCTTTTCGTTTAATAATGAAGTTGGTTCTATTGATGCTTTCTTTAATAATGTTCTTTATTTTAAAGCATTACCTTGTGATGGTGTGTATGAAGCTGTGTTTGTTGTAGATAACTTAGGAAATAATGTTTTGTATATTGATTCTACTACTAATAATAACTTGGATAAAGCATCATTATGGCATTGTCGCCTTAGACATATAAGCAAGAAACGCATAGGCCAACTCCAAAAGGATGGAGTCTTGGAGTCGTTTGACCTTAAGTCAGATGATAGTTGCGAATCATGCTTACTTGGAAAAATGACAAAGTCACCCTTCACAGGCTCGTGTGAAAGGGGTGAAGGTTTGTTGGACCTTATACACACGGATGTGTGTGGACCATTCAAACATGCCACAAGGGATGCTAATCGTTATTATTTGACTTTTACTGATGATTACAGTACATTTGGATATGTCTACTTGATCAAGCATAAGTCAGAGACTTTCGAAAGGTTTAAGGAATTTAAACAGGAAGTCGAGAATCAATTGGGCAGGAACATTAAGATGCTTCGATCCGATCGAGGAGGTGAGTATCTTAGTTCAGAGTTCCTCGACTATCTTAGGGAATGTGGGATTGTCTCACAATTGACACCTCCCAGGACACCACAGTTGAATGGTGTGGCTGAGAGGCGTAATCGAACCTTGTTAGATATGGTTCGTTCCATGATGAGTCGAGCTTCGCTACCAATCTCATTCTGGGGGTATGCCTTAGAGACTGCCGCCCATATTCTTAATCTAGTCCCTACAAAGAAAGTTGCCAAAACTCCTCACGAGATGTGGACTGGTAAAGTACCTAAACTAGACCACATCAAGATTTGGGGTTGCGAGGCTTTCGTGAGACGCGAGACTCATGATAAGCTCGAACCTCGAAGCGAGAGGTGTATTTTCATCGGCTACCCATAGCAATCCTTTGGTTACCTCTTCTACAGACCTAGTGACAATGTGGTCTTTGTAGCAAGAAGAGGAGTCTTTCGAGAAAGAGAATTTATAAGCCAAAGAGACAGTGGGAGGCAAATTGATCTTGAAGAAATTCAAGAATCAAGCAGTGAAGGAACTTCAAACACTAGCCCTCAACTTGAGGAGGAAACTCCTGTTGAGCCAGTTGATGAGCCTGTACCTCTGAGGCGTTCCACGAGAGTTAGGAATGCACCTGAGCATTATTATGGCTTTCATATTACTGCGGAAGGTGAGACACTTATTAGTGATGAGACACTAGTAGGTCTGGATGAACCTAATAGCTACACGGAAGCCATGGCAGGCCCTGAGGCTGCCAAGTGGAAAGAGGCCATGGATAGCGAGATACAATCCATGTATGACAATCAAGTTTGGAACTTGGTTGAGAATGTACCAGGTCGTAAGACTGTAGGGTGCAAATGGGTCTTCAAGAAGAAGACCGACATGGATGGTAAAGTACACACTTATAAGGCTAGACTAGTTGCAAAGGGCTTCTCTCAAATTCCTGGAGTGGACTATGATGAGACCTTTTCTCCAGTAGCCAAGATTAAGTCTATTCGGGTTCTGTTAGCCATAGCTGCATTTCATGACTATGAAATATGGCAAATGGATGTCAAAACCGCTTTCCTGAATGGAAAGTTGGCTGAAGATGTTTACATGAGTCAGGCAGAGGGTTTTGTCAGCAATGAGTACCCTAATAGAGTGTGTAAACTCGAGAAATCCATTTATGGATTGAAACAGGCACCTCGCAGGTGGAATCTTTGTTTTGATGAGAAAGTCAAGGAATTTGGCTTTTCGAGGAGTGAAGATGAATCTTGTGTCTATATCAAGGCTAGTGGGAGCATAGTCAGTTTTTTGGTACTGTATGTGGATGACATACTACTCATAGGAAATGACATCCCAACCTGCAGGAAGTAAAGTCCTGGCTTGGGAAGTGTTTCGCTATGAAGGACCTTGGTGAAGCTGCCTATATCCTAGGGATAAAGATTTTGAGAGACAGGAGTAAAAGACTAATTGGACTTAGTCAGAGTACATACTTGGATAAGGTGCTGAAGAGATTCTGCATGTAGGATTCCAAGAAAGGAGAGTTACCTATCCAGAGTAACGCCAGATTGAGTAAGACACAAAGCCCTAGCACTGAGGCTGAGATAGTAGAAATGAGTCGAATACCTTATGCTTCGGCTGTAGGATCGATCATGTATGCTATGACGTGTACTCGACCTGATGTAGCCTTTGCCCTAAGCATGGTTAGCAGGTATCAGGGGAACCCTGGCAAGGCACACTGGACTGCGGTAAAGAATATTCTCAAGTACCTACGGAGGACTAGGGACCGGGTCCTTACCCTCGGTGGGAGTGATGACTTGAGAGTTGTAGGGTACAGTGATGCTAGCTTCCAGACTGATAGGGATAATTTCCGCTCTCAGTCGGGCTGGGTCTTTACCCTAAACGGAGGAGCAATTTCTTGGAAGAGTTCCAAGCAAGAGACAGTGGCAGATTCTACTTGTGAATCAGAGTATATTGCAGCTAGCGAGCCAGCAAAGGAGGCGATATGGCTGAAGAACTTCATTGGAGACCTTGGAGTTGTACCAGCTATTAAAGAGCCAATGGAAATTTTCTGTGATAGTGAAAGTGCTGTTGCCTTAGCCAATGAACCAAGGGATCACGGGAGATCCAGACACATCGACAAAAAATACCATTTCATCAGACATCGGATCGAAGAAGGACTCCTCGTGGCAAAGAGGGTATCATCAGATGAGAATCCGGCAGATCCCCTCACAAAGGGACTGACTCGGGTTAAGCATCTTCAGCATGCTCGGAGCATAGGGCTGAAGGATGATATTAGTTTTAGTAGTTAGATAACCTCGAAATTTGTAAAGTGTAATTGACATTTGATGATGAATAAAAATGTTTTATTTATGAGTAAGGTGTTGCTATCTCTTGTCGATCGTTTACTATATTTCTTTTCCATGTTTTGACTTCCAGAATAATTTTTGTTTGGTATAACATATTATTCAAACCTCCACAGTCGGTCATATGTCGGAAGTAGGTATGAATCAAGACTGTCATGTTTGGTTGTAGAGGTCTTGGACAAGGCTACAGCAATCATGAGTGCTCATAAGTCCTGAGCATTGGACTCAACCCACGCTCACTGGAATCACTTCATGGAATTCTATCTCGAGTGATCGTAAGACGGTAATATCGTATAAGTCTTCAAACCTAGAGATATGATTTGTTACTTACAAGTTGGTTATGCATTGATTGTACGAAAACGCATTGGTAACTCGATGTTATAAATCGTACTTTTGTGTGTAATTCAATGAGTGGTAGAACAAACATATGAGTCGAAGTTTATCTGTTCCTTCTTGGATTAGAAGCTGATATCTGGGCCCCTCGATGATTTTGTTTTGACCTATGTACCGGGCCCGGTCAGAACTAAGTTGATGTGTTCAATAAGTTCTTTGTCAAACAAATCGAAAATCGGGAAACAAACTGCTAGACAATAAGTAAGACATTGTTCCATGTATTTGTCCGGCTGATATCTAGAACAGAGGATTATATGATCTCTTATCTTAAATGGCGTACCATCATCTTTTCAGTTCCGAGAAACCTTGAAAGAGCTACGATTTCCAGTCGGTTCCTGAAGTACTAGAGTTATAGTTATTAGACTTATCCAAGTGGGAGACTGTTGGATAAGGTGTCTAAGTCCATAACTATTTCTGGGGTGTACTTGACTCGACCCGGCATGGTCCATTTGGGTTGCATGACACCATGCAATTGGATAGACTAAATGAGAGAAATATCACTTGGAGATTATTAATATATTATAAGTTCTAATATATTAATAATATTATTTGATTAGTTTGATCAAAGAATTAATTTGGAATTAAATAAGTGATCAAAGGATAACTAATTAAATATATAGGTTGATTATGTAAATCATTCATATCTTGTATATTGGGCTAAAAGGCTCCATGGATTATCAAGTTGGGCTTTACCCATAGGATGCTCCATGGATGCTCCATGGGAGTTACAAACCCATGGGTCATGAAAATGAAGAGTCATGACACAACACTATATAAAGGTCCCATTCTCCACAAATTGGTAACACACACAAGACATATAAGAAACTTGAGGGCTAGGCCAATTTCAAGAAGTGTGGATTCTCTCTAAAGTCTTTCCAAGAGCATTTGGTGTTGTGTGAAGCATTTGAGGCATCACACTTGGGGTGCTAGGCTCACAAGGTTTCAAGGAACACAAGCAACAACAAGGTAAGTTATTCTATCTTTCATTCAAGTTAAAATTGTTCCCCATGTATGCTAGATAGGAATATAACCTTGGAAATTCAACTTTGCATGATAATTAGACAAACATAGATCCAAGGTTATTAGGGTTGCATGTACACTTAGGAAGTGTTAGAATGCTCAAAACCCATCAGTGGTATCAGAGCCTAGGCTTGTTTGTTTGTTATTTGTGCTTAAAAGTTGAAGAAAGTCGAAAAACTTGCTGTCTGACTAATGGACTCGGCGAGTCCACGGGGAGGACTCGTGGAGTTCACTTGTATCTTCAACCTACTCGGCGAGTAGGTTTATGCACTCGGCGAGTAGGGTCGATAGAGTGCAGATTTTCGACTTTAGTTGCTGGAAATGGATTAGAAACATTACCCTAAATTGTTTTGGTACTTGAAAAACTTGTTTTAGAAGGTGTAATGTCTTTTCTAACTCATTTACAACAACTAGTTATCAAAATTACAAAGATTAAATGTGTTTTTGATTCTTGAAGGTGTTCATATTCATATTCTTGTTCTTATGATGTTTAGATGATCATAGGAATTATTTGTAACCTATGTGGTAGTTTAATTCTTGATCATAATGTGTTTTAATGGAGTCCATAACTTGTCCTCAAGTTATGGAAAACCAAAAGTCTCTTGGATTAAAAACCATTAAAAGAACACAAGAGTTAGGAAAAATGAAAAGTCCTCATTTTATTACTCTATTAAACTCATAAGTTACAAGAAATGAAAAGTTTTGAAAGTTTACAAAACTTGCCCTCAAGTTTTGGAACAAGTAAAGTTAAGTTAAAACTTTAGTTCCAACCCTTAGAATTTTAAAAGTTAAAATTCAACCCTTATACTTATATTATTATGATTTAATAATTATATATATATATATATATATATATATATATATATATATATATATATATATATATATATATATATATATATATGTATGTATAAGAACAAAGTCGTCTTACCGCTAGTACGCCTCATTCACGAAGCCGGTCTATAAGGTGGGTATAAGGTTGTTGCCTATAAAATGGTGACTTAATGGGTGTCCACTCTCACCCACCGCTTGCTTGACCGGTGGAGGGTCGTTAGCCGAACGGGTAAGACAAGGACTTACAAATTCTCATTCTAAGTATGATGAATATTATAAAGTAACTAAATATTTTATTAAATTCCCAATCTTAGTTACTTTAGGAAAAATGTGAATAAGGTGCTATTCCATGAAATTACACTTTACACTTTGATTAAGTCGTTGGTGGAGCGTGTGTGGTTAACCGGCACACTAACTTGGACTTAACAAGGTAGGTAAAGGGTGACTTAGGGTTTATTATAGTATCGATGGAGCGTGTGTGGTTTACCGGCACATCGATTGAGTGATAAACTTTAAGGGTACCAAGTGATTTGCATGGTTACTTCACACCTCGTTTTGTGATCCTCGGTATCCCAGTCACAAAACTTGGAGGGCACACTCGAGATTGAAACATGCCTTTGAAAAGTTCATTGAATCTCAAAGAATCTAGGAATTTCTAAGAACCATTTAAAAAACCTAATACTTAAATATTGCGGTTTTCGTGGTGGAAATTGGTGAATCGTCATTCACCTACCTTTCAAATATGATATAGCTTAGATTACGGCATACCTCTTCTAAGTTATATTATATTGTGATTGGATCCTAGCCTTAATATTACATTTGGGTGTTTTATTAAGGACTCTCTTATATCTAAACTAATCGTGTTCCTTTTTCTTCAGATGTCTTTCAACAATGCTTCTGGCTCTAATCCTAATGGCTCCTTTACCCTTATGAACTTGTGTGGGAAAGTCACCTTTGATGGATCCAACTTCAATGAGTGGATCAGAAACATCAGAATGATTACCCGCTACGAGGACAAAGAATATGTCCTTGACAAGGAGCTTAAGGAGATTGATGAGACCACTGCAACTCCTTAGGAGATCGCTGACTTTCGGGCACATGAAAGGGATGCTACGAAAGTGGCTTGCATCATGATGGCCACGATGACAGCGGAACTCCAAAAGTCTTATGAGGATTTCTACCCTTATGAAATGCACCAAGATTTGATGGAAAGATACCATCAAAGTGCAAGACAAGAGAGGTATGAAATCATCTGCTCCATGATAACAACCATGATAAAGGACGGGGAATCCGTCACGAGCCACATGCAGAAAATGCAAAGGTATGTGGATCGTTTGCTGAAGCTTAATGTGAACTTCCCGGAGGATCTTGCAATAGATATCATTTTGCATTCCTTACCATCGTGCTATGATCAATTCCGCATGACATATCACATGAATAAGGAAGAAGTCACCCTTAGCAAACTTCAGGGACTTCTCAAGACCGCAGAAACAGGTCTTAAGGAGAAGTCGGTTTCTATCACTCCTACTCCAAACTCAACTCCGGTTTTGGCAATCGGGAAAAGTCGAGGGAGGAAGAGAAAGAGATCTTCGAAGGGTACCAAGGCTCGGACCCTTGATGGCTCTTCTTCAAGTGGAACCAAGAAAGGTTTCATTACTCCTTCTTCTGACCCAAAAGAGGTTGAATGCTTCTATTGCCATGAAAAGGCTCATTGGAAGCGGAACTGCCCAAAGTACCAGCAGGATGTGAAGGATGGGAAAGTTAAACCCAACCATGCAGGTATTTACACTATCATTTCTAATAACTCACCCCATTCTAAATCTTGGGTCCTTGATACCGGTTGTGGTATTCATATTTGTTGTGACTTGCAGGGACTAAGAAGAAGTGAGGATGTGGAGCAAGGAAGAATAAACTTGATCATGGGGAATAGGAAAGCTTCACCTGTCACCAAGATTGGAGTTTATACTTTATCGCTAAGTAGTGGGTTTAGTTTAGATTTGAATAAATGTTGTTACTCGCCAGGAATGACAAGAAATATTATTTCCTTTCATGCTTTGTACAAACAAGGGTTTACCTTTTCGTTTAATAATGAAGTTGGTTCTATTGATGCTTTCTTTAATAATGTTCTTTATTTTAAAGCATTACCTTGTGATGGTGTGTATGAAGCTGTGTTTGTTGTAGATAACTTAGGAAATAATGTTTTGTATATTGATTCTACTACTAATAATAACTTGGATAAAGCATCATTATGGCATTGTCGCCTTGGACATATAAGCAAGAAACGCATAGGCCAACTCCAAAAGGATGGAGTCTTGGAGTCGTTTGACCTTAAGTCAGATGATAGTTGCGAATCATGCTTACTTGGAAAAATGACAAAGTCACCCTTCACAGGCTCGTGTGAAAGGGGTGAAGGTTTGTTGGACCTTATACACACGGATGTGTGTGGACCATTCAAACATGCCACAAGGGATGCTAATCGTTATTATTTGACTTTTACTGATGATTACAGTACATTTGGATATGTCTACTTGATCAAGCATAAGTCAGAGACTTTCGAAAGGTTTAAGGAATTTAAACAGGAAGTCGAGAATCAATTGGGCAGGAACATTAAGATGCTTCGATCCGATCGAGGAGGTGAGTATCTTAGTTCAGAGTTCCTCGACTATCTTAGGGAATGTGGGATTGTCTCACAATTGACACCTCCCAGGACACCACAGTTGAATGGTGTGGCTGAGAGGCGTAATCGAACCTTGTTAGATATGGTTCGTTCCATGATGAGTCGAGCTTCGCTACCAATCTCATTCTGGGGGTATGCCTTAGAGACTGCCGCCCATATTCTTAATCTAGTCCCTACAAAGAAAGTTGCCAAAACTCCTCACGAGATGTGGACTGGTAAAGTACCTAAACTAGACCACATCAAGATTTGGGGTTGCGAGGCTTTCGTGAGACGCGAGACTCATGATAAGCTCGAACCTCGAAGCGAGAGGTGTATTTTCATCGGCTACCCATAGCAATCCTTTGGTTACCTCTTCTACAGACCTAGTGACAATGTGGTCTTTGTAGCAAGAAGAGGAGTCTTTCGAGAAAGAGAATTTATAAGCCAAAGAGACAGTGGGAGGCAAATTGATCTTGAAGAAATTCAAGAATCAAGCAGTGAAGGAACTTCAAACACTAGCCCTCAACTTGAGGAGGAAACTCCTGTTGAGCCAGTTGATGAGCCTGTACCTCTGAGGCGTTCCACGAGAGTTAGGAATGCACCTGAGCATTATTATGGCTTTCATATTACTGCGGAAGGTGAGACACTTATTAGTGATGAGACACTAGTAGGTCTGGATGAACCTAATAGCTACACGGAAGCCATGGCAGGCCCTGAGGCTGCCAAGTGGAAAGAGGCCATGGATAGCGAGATACAATCCATGTATGACAATCAAGTTTGGAACTTGGTTGAGAATGTACCAGGTCGTAAGACTGTAGGGTGCAAATGGGTCTTCAAGAAGAAGACCGACATGGATGGTAAAGTACACACTTATAAGGCTAGACTAGTTGCAAAGGGCTTCTCTCAAATTCCTGGAGTGGACTATGATGAGACCTTTTCTCCAGTAGCCAAGATTAAGTCTATTCGGGTTCTGTTAGCCATAGCTGCATTTCATGACTATGAAATATGGCAAATGGATGTCAAAACCGCTTTCCTGAATGGAAAGTTGGCTGAAGATGTTTACATGAGTCAGGCAGAGGGTTTTGTCAGCAATGAGTACCCTAATAGAGTGTAAACTCGAGAAATCCATTTATGGATTGAAACAGGCACCTCGCAGGTGGAATCTTTGTTTTGATGAGAAAGTCAAGGAATTTGGCTTTTCGAGGAGTGAAGATGAATCTTGTGTCTATATCAAGGCTAGTGGGAGCATAGTCAGTTTTTTGGTACTGTATGTGGATGACATACTACTCATAGGAAATGACATCCCAACCCTGCAGGAAGTAAAGTCCTGGCTTGGGAAGTGCTTCGCTATGAAGGACCTTGGTGAAGCTGCCTATATCCTAGGGATAAAGATTTTGAGAGACAGGAGTAAAAGACTAATTGGACTTAGTCAGAGTACATACTTGGATAAGGTGCTGAAGAGATTCTGCATGCAGGATTCCAAGAAAGGAGAGTTACCTATCCAAAGTAACGCCAGATTGAGTAAGACACAAAGCCCTAGCACTGAGGCTGAGATAGTAGAAATGAGTCGAATACCTTATGCTTCGGCTGTAGTATCGATCATGTATGCTATGACGTGTACTCGACCTGATGTAGCGTTTGCCCTAAGCATGGTTAGCAGGTATCAAGGGAACCCTGGCAAGGCACACTGGACTGCGGTAAAGAATATTCTCAAGTACCTACGGAGGACTAGGGACCGGGTCCTTACCCTCGGTGGGAGTGATGACTTGAGAGTTGTAGGGTACAGTGATGCTAGCTTCCAGACTGATAGGGATAATTTCCGCTCTCAGTCGGGCTGGGTCTTTACCCTAAACGGAGGAGCAATTTCTTGGAAGAGTTCCAAGCAAGAGACAGTGGCAGATTCTACTTGTGAATCAGAGTATATTGCAGCTAGCGAGGCAGCAAAGGAGGCGATATGGTTGAAGAACTTCATTGGAGACCTTGGAGTTGTACCAACTGTTAAAGAGCCAATGGAAATTTTCTGTGATAGTGAAAGTGCTGTTGCCTTAGCCAAGGAACCAAGGGATCACGGGAGTTCCAGACACATCGACAGAAAATACCATTTCATCAGACATCGGGTCGAAGAAGGACTCCTCGTGGCAAAGAGGGTATCATCAGATGAGAATCCGGCAGATCCCCTCACAAAGGCACTGACTCGGGTTAAGCATCTTCAGCATGCTCGGAGCATAGGGCTGAAGGATGATATTAGTTTTAGTAGTTAGATAACCTCGAAATTTGTAAAGTGTAATTGACATTTGATGATGAATAAAAATGTTTTATTTATGAGTAAGGTGTTGCTATCTCTTGTCGATCGTTTACTATATTTCTTTTGCATGTTTTGACTTCCAGAATAATTTTTGTTTGGTATAACATATTATTCAAATCTCCAAAGTCGGTCATATGTCGGAAGTAGGTATGAATCAAGACTGTCATGTTTGGTTGTAGAGGTCTTGGACAAGGCTACAGCAATCATGAGTGCTCATAAGTCCTGAGCATTGGACTCAACCCACGCTCACTGGAATCACTTCATGGAATTCTATCTCGAGTGATCGTAAGACGGTAATATCGTATAAGTCTTCAAACCTAGAGATATGATTTGTTACTTACAAGTTGGTTATGCATTGATTGTACGAAAACGCATTGGTAACTCGATGTTATAAATCGTACTTTTGTGTGTAATTCAATGAGTGGTAGAACAAACATATGAGTCGAAGTTTATCTGTTCCTTCTTGGATTAGAAGCTGATATCTGGGCCCCTCGATGATTTTGTTTTGACCTATGTATCGGGCCCGGTCAGAACTAAGTTGATGTGTTCAATAAGTTCTTTGTCAAACAAATCGAAAATCGGGAAACAAACTGCTAGACAATAAGTAAGACATTATTCCATGTATTTGTCCGGCTGATATCTAGAACAGAGGATTATATGATCTCTTATCTTAAATGGCGTACCATCATCTTTTCAGTTCCGAGAAACCTTGAAAGAGCTATGATTGCCAGTCGGTTCCTGAAGTACCAGAGTTATAGTTATTAGACTTATCCAAGTGGGAGACTGTTGGATAAGGTGTCTAAGTCCATAACTATTTCTGGGGTGTACTTGACTCGACCCGGCATGGTCCATTTGGGTTGCATGGCACCATGCAATTGGATAGACTAAATGAGAGAAATATCACTTGGAGATTATTAATATATTATAAGTTCTAATATATTAATAATATTATTTGATTAGTTTGATCAAAGAATTAATTTGGAATTAATTAAGTGATCAAAGGATAACTAATTAAATATATGGGTTGATTATGTAAATCATTCATATCTTGTATAGTGGGCTAAAAGGCTCCATGGATTATCAAGTTGGGCTTTACCCATAGGATGCTCCATGGATGCTCCATGGGAGTTACAAACCCATGGGTCATGAAAATGAAGAGTCATGACACAACACTATATAAAGGTCCCATTCTCCACAAATTGGTAACACAGACAAGACATATAAGAAACTTGAGGGCTAGGCCAATTTCAAGAAGTGTGGATTCTCTCTAAAGTCTTTCCAAGAGCATTTGGTGTTGTGTGAAGCATTTGAGGCATCACACTTGGGGTGCTAGGCTCACAAGGTTTCAAGGAACACAAGCAACAACAAGGTAAGTTATTCTATCTTTCATTCAAGTTAAAATTGTTCCCCATGTATGCTAGATAGGAATATAACCTTGGAAATTCAACTTTGCATGATAATTAGACAAACATAGATCCAAGGTTATTAGGGTTGCATGTACACTTAGGAAGTGTTAGAATGCTCAAAACCCATCATTCTCAACCAAAAAGAACTCAACATGAGGCAGAGACGATGGGTTGAACTATTGAATGACTATGAATGTGAAATTTGTTATCACCCAGGAAAAGTGAATGTGGTAGCTGATCCTCTTAGTCGGAAGGAATACTCGGGCCGCCGAATAAAATCTTTAACCATGACGATCCATTCACACCTATCCACGCAAATCAAGGAAGCTCAGAGGGAAGCCTTGAAAACAGAGAACATGGCAGGTGAAGTCCTAAGAGGAATGGATAAGAATCTTGAAGTCAAGGGTGACAGAGTTCGTTACTTTATGGATCGGATTTGGACACTGAAGGTTGGTGGATTCAGAGACGTGGTCATGAATGAGGCATAAGACTCGATACTCTGTGCATGTAGGTTCGGACAAGATGTATCTTGGCCTCAAGAAACTATATTGGTGGCCGAACATGAAAGCAGAGATCGTTGCCTATGTGAGCAAGTGTCTGACTTGTGCCAAAGTCAAGGTAGAGTACCAAAAGCCATCAGGATTACTACAACAACCCGAAATACCCGAGTGGAAGTGGGAACGGATAACCATGGATTTCATAACCAAATTAACCAAGACAGCGGGTGGGCTAGACACCATTTGGGTAATCGTCGATAGGTTAACAAAATCCGCACACTTCCTACCCATAAAGGAAACCGATAAGATGGAAAAGCTAACTCGAACTTACATCCGAGAGATTGTACGACTGCATGGTGTACCAATATCCATTATCTCCGACAGAGATAGTAGGTTCACCTCGCGATTCTGGCAATCGTTACAAAATTCTCTAGGAACGAGGCTCGACATGAGTACTGCTTACCATCCACAAACCGATGGTCAAAGTGAGAGGACCATACAAACCTTGGAAGATATGCTAAGGGCTTGTGTAATCGATTTTGGTAAAGCATAGGATACCCATTTACCACTAGTTGAATTTTCATACAACAATAGCTATCACTCCAGCATTAAAGTTGCTCCATTTGAAGCCCTCTACGGACGGAAGTGCAGATCCCCACTGTGCTGGACTGAAGTAGGTGACACACAACTAGCCAAGGGACATGTAACTGACAACACTCTCTCTGGCTCGAAAATCATAAGAGAAACAACTGAGAAGATTGTCCAAATTCGGGAATGACTGAAGGATTCAAGAGACAGATAAAAGAGTTATGCGGACAAAAGACGGAAGCCCATGGAATTTCAGGTCGAGGACCGAGTGCTATTAAAGGTCTCACCCTGGAAAGGGTTAATACGTTTCGGAAAACGTGGGAAACTAAACCCAAGGTATATCGGACCATTCGAGATCCTCGCAAGGATCGGCCCGGTAGCCTACAAACTTCGTCTACCGCAGGAACTCAATAACGTACACCCTACCTTTCATGTGTCAAACTTGAAGAAATGTTTGTCCGATGAGACCCTTGTCGTCCCTTTAGACGAGATCGAAATCAACGAGAGTCTCCACTTTATAGAAGAACCAATTGAAGTCATGGATATGGAAATTAAAATAACAAAACAAAGTCACATCCTCATCGTGAAGGTCCGCTGGAATGCAAAGCGAGGACCTGAATACACCTGGGAACACGAATATCAGATGAAATACAAGTACCCGCATCTGTTTCCCTAGTCCACAAATAATTACCTTACATTAAATTTCAGGACGAAATTCCCTCTCACAGGGGGATGATGTGACAACCCGATATTTCGACTCTATGTAATGACCTAAAAAGTCAAGTATTGTAACCACTTTTGAAATAATGAAATTTACTTCGAAAATAAAATATACAAAAGTCTCTATTAGATTACCTACTATGTTAGATATTGTGTCAAGGTTTGTAGAATACTAAGAACACTAAAATCCGAGTTATATTCTAAGAGTTTCGACAAAACCGGCAACAGCGATTAAACGAAAAACGCGAAGTTTCAATACAATAGTTTTTAGCCTGAAGTATCTTAATGAAAGTTGTAGATAACATTAAACTGTGAGCGTACATAAAAAGAACGTCCAAATCTGACTTCGTATGAGGAAGTTATGATTTTTCCAAGATCCAGATATAACAGTAGACAGCTAAAAACTCGAAATAGAGATCGAGATACTTTTGACCGAAACAACCTAAATGAGAATTGAAGGTCTCAACAATAGTAGCACAACAGCAAAAAGTCTGACGAAAACGGACATCGGATGAAGAAGTTATGGATTTTTAACGGACTTTTCGTGTTCCGGCCCGTTAAAAATAAATAATTAAAATAAAGTCAAAATTAGCCGTCGAAGTCTAAACAAGAGTTGTAGAGTATATTTTTAGCTACGCGTGCATATAGAGAACGTCAAAAACGGAGCTCGTACGCGAAAGTTACGGATTTTACAAGTTCGGGGTCCAAAATCCGAGGTTGTCAGGTTTGCCACGACGTGGCACAGTTTGCCACGGCCCAACAAGTGACTGAGGGCGTCCAATCAAAGGAAGAGGATAGACTTGCTCTCCACGGCATGGCACACCCTTTTCCACGACGTGGCACCCAAAGATCCACCTTATAAATAGAACTCTTGGGGTGTCGGGTTTAGGTGCTCCATTCTTCCATCTCTCGTGCTGAAACTCTGCGGTTAAGCTCCTGAAGCCCTCCCGAAGCCCCGGTTTTCACACTCAAGTTCTAAAGGAAGATTCTACACTCCCGAGATTCCCGATATTCCCGAGAATCCCGAGAAAAATCAACTCTTCCAAGCCGAAGTTCTGCTCGATTTTCTTCTTGCTTTCTCCAACCAATCAAGTGAGTTCATACCCCTATAAACTACATTTTCAAATGTTTTATCAATGCTTTTTATACACTTTTAAGGGGGGGGGGATACAAGTAAACACACGGTTATTATCGTGTGTAACATAAAGTTTCACTATATACTCTTGTATCAAGCGAATCATATGTGATTCATAACTACTACTTAGGAACTTTCGTATGCAATATATATTCTCGATAACATCTTGTCTTTTGGAAATAAAACATTTTTATATATGTATATACGAATCAAACACCTTATTTATACTTTAAGTATATGTGATCATTTATGTCACTTTAAATGCCATACTTTACATAACAAGTGCGCATTACACTAGAATTTACTATACAAATGAAACACACAATTTGAAAAACTATAATAGGTATAGTTTACGAGAAAATCATGAATATCTACATACTAGAAACACTATATCAATGAGATACTTTCATATACAAGAACAAGTGGACATTTTCATACGTAAATCTGTTTTATACTAAGTTTTGTGAGACATTTCACGTACTTTCGATTATGTATTTTAAGTCCTGTATTATACACCATAATCCCTTGTAGGGGGAACGTGATACTTGTGTATGGATCTATACGGGATTGACAATCCCACACCTAAGCTGTTAGCTATGGCTAGGCCGACAGGCCTGGGGTGACAAACGTCATAACTTTCCAACGCCTGAAAAACGTTGTTATAGGCATCCTGGTCAAATAGTATGGTTATAAGACTCACATGGAGTATTAAGAACACATTGATTTACGGGGTTTTTTCAAATTTCTTACCAATTTATACATAAACTTACTATTTTAGACATGAAAAACACTATTGCATTACAGTTTTGGAACAATTAAACTACCATATTCTGTAGTAGAAAATATGGGATTTTCTACGAACATTGAAACCTGTACCTTTCAAGTACCTTTCAATTAATTTCATTTCGACATCATATTGTAATTTCTTTTGAAACAAGTACCTTTCAACAATGTAAACTTTCAAATTATATATATGATGGTTGTGTTACTTTCTTTACTATGTATTCACCTGTTTCGATACAACATGAAGTCATCTGCCCTCGAACGATTCCGCCGTTCTGGTTTGGGGGTGTGACAAAAAATAATTAAAAAGTTAGTTAATAAGGTTAAATAAATATCAAACCTAAAGTATAATCATATATAAACTAAATTTCAATATTAAAATAATATCTTTACTTCTACTTATAAAGTTATGTTTTCTTAACTTTTAACATATTATACTTAATTTATTAGTTTTAATATATTTTTGGATGTAAACCATTACCATTTTAAAGACACAATTTTGGAACAATTTGTATAAAATATTTAAATTATTAATTTGAAAACATTACAGGGTCAAATTAAATATAAATTTTAGTTTAACTTAAACAACCCATATAATATTTTGTAAATAGTTAAAAGTGATTAATTGTAGTGTCTTTCTAATAATGATTATAAGTTGGTTAATAATGCTAAATAAATATCAAACCTAAAGTAAAATCATAAATATACTAAATTTCAATTTTAAAATAATGTGTTTACTTCTACTTATAAAGTTATGTCATTAACTTTTAACATATCATACTTAATTTATTAGATTTAATATGTTGTTGTATGTAAACCATCAACGATTTAAAACTACAACTTTTGAACAATTTGGACAAAATACTTAAAATTTTAATCTAAATATAACATTACAATGTCAACTTAAATATAAATTCCAGTTCCGCTTAAAAAACCAAAGAATATTTTGTAAATAGTTAAAAGTGATAAATTGTAGTGATAAATGCTAAAACTAAATTGTAATCTCAGTTTAACTAAAATATTTCCTAATGATATTTTTCTATAATCATTATAAGTTTTCAAATAAGTAGCTTAAAATAAATTACAATAACAATAGTTAAAAATAACTCTATATAAATAATTATATTGTTAACTTTAAAATGAAAAAACAATGTTTGTTGTTTTAAATAATTATAATGATAGAAATTAAACATTAAGCAAATCAATTTTAAAAAATTAATTAACAATAACAACAATTATAAATAACAATAAACCATATATTATATTTAATTCTATTTATGTATAACCTGCGATTAGAAGTCATTCAAGCGATTGAGATTATGCAGTTATAATAGATGTATATATATTATCATATAATCCAGAATAAACAACTCTTCATATTTCCACATAATATACTTAATATATTAACTTAAATTTGTTGTTAAGTATAAACATTGTCATAAATGAAAGTCTTCTTGAATTATCAATATGATATACTTAATTTGTTAGCTTCAATATAATGTTAAATGCATAATGTATATTAATATATCAAATAAACTTCAAATATAGTGTATAATATAAAAAATAAAATATCAAATAAAGTTTAAAAAATCAATGTATATTTTGTAAAATAGTTAAAAGAAAAATATTAAATACGATCAATGTAAAAGAAGCTAAATCTCGAATTAACTAAAAATGTCCAAAAACTATTTTTTATAATAAATAAAGTTCAATTAATTTGTTTTCAATTAAATTTATAATAATAATAATAATAATAATAATAATAATAGTAATAATAATAATAATAAATAAAATAAAATTTTATATTAAATTACATTATATTGAAAATAATGGTTGATAATTTAAATAATCATCATGATAAAATTAAAACATTGTTAAATAATTTGAATCTGATAAGTTACATCAGTAGTTAATTAAAATAGTTGTGAAATAATTAATTTTATACACAAATAAAGTTTGAATAGAGACCATTAAATGATTTGATTTTAATAAATTTTATTTTATTTATTGTTCAAATTAATTATAATATTACATCAATTAAATGTAACAATTGTTATCTTATAACGAGTTATCATTATGATATACATAATTTGTTGACTTTAATATAGTGTTATATATATATATATATATATATATATATATATATATATATATATATATATCAAATAAACTTAAATTTTAATGTAAAATTTAGAACCCAAAGTAAAATATCAAATAAAGTTGTAAAAAACTTCAATATATGTTTTGCAAAATAGTTAAATGAAAAATATTAAATACGATAAATTCAAAAAAACCAAAAATCTAAAAGTTTTATTAAGTAAAAGATATCCAAAAACTACTTTTTGTAATAACTAAAATTCAATTAAGTTATTTTCAATTTGACTTATAATAATAATAATAATAATAATAATAATAATAACAATAACAACAACAACAACAACGACAACAATAATAATAATAATAATAATAATAATAATAATAATAATAATATAAATTTATAAATTAAATTATGTTATATAACAAACAATGTTGATAGTTTAAATATTCATCATGACAAAATTAAAACATCGTAAAAAATATTTGAAATTTGATAAATCATAACATTAGTTAATTATAATAATTGAGAAATAATTAATTTTATACACATATAAATTTTCAACAGAGACCATTAAATGATTTGATTTTAATAAGTGTTATTTTATCTATTGTTCAAATTAATTATAGTATTACATCAATCATCATATCGTATCATATCATCATATTATACTATATTATAAAGGAAGCATTTTTCCTTTAACCACATCAATTTGAAACTCCCAATTATTTTTCCTTTCACCACATTCATTTAAAACTCCCATGACTTTTCAATTTCTTTATAATAATGATTATAAGTTGGTTAATAAGATTAAAAAAATATCAAACCCAAAGTGTAATCATAAATAAACTAACTTTCAATATTAAAATAATATATTTACTTATACTTATAAAGTTATCTATATCTATATATCTTATAATAGAAGCACTTCTCGAAGCACCATATTGATTTGAAACTTATTTGTCTTTTTATATTCTCAAATGATTATATTTCTAAGCACCATATTGATTTGAAACTACTTTGTCTTTTCATATTCTTAAATGACTTTTCAAATGTTTTGTAACACCCAAAGTTTTGAAGACCAAGAAAGGAAAGAAAACCCTGAGTTTAGGGGTCGACTCGGCGAGTCCAAGGAGGGACTCGGAGAGTCCGAGCGGGATCCGGGTCGGGGAGTAAGTGACCGACTCGGCGAGTCGGCCAAGGAGACTCGGCGAGTCTGGTTTGTGCGAGGAAAACCCTAATTCTGGGAGTTGTATCCTATTTAAAGGGAGTTATGTCCCTCCCTCAGCCTCTATATCATCCTAGAGAACCTATAAACCCTAGATTTCGTGGGAGCTTCCATCATTTGAGAGAAATAGCTTTGGAGGAAGGAAATTTTGGAAGGAAAATGAAGATCAAGAAGGTTGCTTCAAAGGAGAGGTGTCGATCCGAGATCTACTTCAGTTTGTGTTCTTCTTGGAGGTATTAAGCTGCTATTTTTCCCTTCTTTGCATCTAGATCTATTTTGTTATGAGATTTGGGGATTTTATGCCATGCTTAAGAACTATTTCGAGTTAGAAGCCTAGATCTGAAGTTGCTACTTCAGATCTGAGCGTATCTTGGCCTAGAAAGTCATAAAGCATCTGTTCTTGGGTTGATAGTGAAGCCTCTTTGTCTTAAACCCTAGTTTGGATTGTTTTAAGCCTAGATCTCTTGATCTACACGTAAAGTTTGCCACTTTACGTGGGGGATAGGCCTTAGAAGTATGGATCTATGAGTTAGAAGCCCTGTTTGGCTCGAAAAGCCACTGCATGGATTAAGGACTGAATAGACTCGGCGAGTCCTTTGAGTGGACTCGGCGAGTAGTATGAAGATGGAGACAAACTCGACGAGTTGGATGAATAACTCGGCGAGTCTGTTGAAGATTGACTTGGACTCGACGAGTCTGTTCATGGACTCGGCGAGTCAAGTCGCGAAACCCCAAACCCTTCGAGTCAAGGCTCAGATTAGTGAGTTGTGTGGAGACTCAGCGAGTTGGTCAGGTCAGGACTCGGGAATAGTTGACTTAGCGAGTCATGGACTGACTCGGCGAGTCGAGTCGCGAATAGAAAGACCCTGAGCATATGAACTCGGCGAGTCATTAGGTGGACTCGGCGAGTAGGGTTGACCTGGAAGGTTGACTTTGACCAGACTTGACTTAGTTGACTTTTAGAGGACTATTAGACTAAGTATCATACTGATATTGGTAGCTCGGAGAGCTGAAGGAGCAGCGGCTCGGGGGATTGTCGATCAGCAGCTAGAGGACTATCGGCAGAGCTCAGCAGTTCAGGTGAGTTTCCTTCCAGTAGGAACGGGTCTAAGGCCACAATGCCGGCCCGTTCAGTTAGCAGTAGTTTCCGGACTTCGGTCCGATGCAGTAGTTAGTATGTTCGATGCCTTCGTGGCTCAGACATGATTTATGTGTTATGTGTTATGTGTTATGTGTTTCGGGCAACAGCCCGATGCAGTATGCAGTATATGTGTTTATGCTAGTTGATATGTTATGCTATGCTATGTTCAGTCAGTTTTCGGATTTCGGTCGGATGTAGGGGGCAAGGCCCCAGTTAGTCCGGACTTCGGTCCGATGCAGGGGACAAGGTCCCAGTCAGTTTCCGGACTTCGGTCTGATGTAGGGGGCAAGGCCCCAGTTAGTCCGGACTTCGGTCCGATGCAGGGGACAAGGTCCCAGTCAGTTTCCGAACTTCGGTCCGATGCAGGGGGCAAGGCCCTAGTTAGTCCGGACTTCGGTCCGATGCAGGGGACAAGGTCTCAGTCAGTTTCCGGACTTCGGTCCGATGCAGTGGGCAAGGCCCAGTATGTGTTTTATATGTTATTGCATGGTATGTGGTAGATTGGGGGAGCTCACTAAGCTTCGTGCTTACGGTTTTCAGTTTTGGTTTCAGGTACTCAGTTTTCAAAAGAGGAGCTCGGGAAGATTGCAGTGCACACACCATAGTCAGTTAGCCTGGGAATGTTTGACTCTGATAATGATATTATGTTTTGAACTAATACTCTAGAATTTATGTTATGACTTATGATACAGTTTTTATAATATAGTTTTATTACTATTTTAAAACGAAATTTTCAGACTGTATTTTTGGGATGTTACAAGTTGGTATTAGAGCCTTGGTTTGAGGAATTCGGACATACCCTCGGGCGTTTCTGAACTCAAACTAAGGGATTGGTTTAAAGGTTTTCAAAAGGAAAAGACAGTTTTATAAAAAAAAAAAAGAAATTTTTTTTTTGAGAAAGAAAACAGTTTTAGTAAAGCAAAAGAATTCAGAAAGAAATGAGTTTTGGTAAGAGAAAAGGGTGTGGTGCATGCAATCAGCCGAGCTCAAGTAAGTACTCCCAAATTACCCATACAAGTTACGTTATGATTATCAGTATCAGTTTCAGTTTCAGTTTCAGTTTCAGCTTCAGTTTCAGTAGAACAGCATGCTAGAATAGGACTAAGGATCTAGGATGATGCCTTATGTGCCTGCTTTATGTGTTTCAGCTTGATAAGAATTTCATGATAGTAAGGAGTAGACAGTAGTAGGATAGCCTGTGTAGGTTATGCCTGATAGTATGAGCTTAGCATTGTATGCTAGTACAGTCTCTTGTTATGAGAATAGTTTTTCCTGAGTATGTTTCCTTTATCCGAATGTTGCTTGCTTTGTGCTTTGTGGGACTCTGAGTGATGAGAGTTAGCCATTAGGTGAATATGTCACATCACATGCGATTGGGGTTGAATAATCTCAGAGTGTTAGATTTGGCCCTATTGCGCAGCTCTCGTTTGAGTCTAACCGTTGTAGGGACAAGTCTTTTACTCGAAGGATTATCTGAGCCTCATTACATGTGATGGTGTTCAGGTAATGACTAATTAGCATTACAAGGAGGCCTTCAGCGGTTGAGGACTGTTTGAGTAGAGTCAGAGGTTCCCTAGGTCAAGCCTAGGATGAGAGTAGCAGAGATCAGTAGTAGAGAAAAGGGAACTTGGTGGAGTTGAGGTAACTCTTGAGGAAAGTACGGATAGATGTGGAAGGTAGTATTGGCCCATACTACTGAAAGCAGAGGATCCGTACTCGATTCAAGAGGGGCCAAGGCAAAACCAGGGAACTAGTAGAGTGTGTGAGAGATCCCTCAGCAGTAGTGTGTAAATTGATCCGGAATTATTATATTTTCAGCATGGTGACATTGCGCGAGATATCAGTTGGCAGTTTAGGTGCCGGGGAGGGATCTGGCTCAGGCTCTAGAGCCGGGCAGCTTGATGATCAGATGAGAAACTTCATTTCTGCAGAGATCACGCGCAACATTGTTGATCAGACTCCAGTGATTTTTGGTTCAGTTAGAGAGGCCATTGGGGAGCTCATGGACAATCATCTTGAGGCCTTTAAGGCCGGGATGGTTTCAGGACAGATTGGGGCTCGTCTAGGCCCCGATTCTTGTGGAGTTTAGGGATCCATCGGGAAAGGAGATCCCATTTCTAGTTTTTACCATCAGGGGACAGGAGTGAGTGGGGCACCCTGTCTCCAAGAGAGACCTTTGCATGATTGGATAGTAGAGGAGGTTACGCGAGCCATTCGCGAGGATCTGCCTAACATAGTCATGAGGATCACTGATAGGTTGATTGCGAAGCTCTAGGATCAGACAGCTGTTGTTCAGTCGACGGGCGGTGTCGACAGGGTAACGCAGGAGCGAGAGACGGGCAGGGAGTCAGAAGGGAAGAGGAAAACGGATGAGACTCAGGTAGCCACAGGTTCGGGTAAGAGGCCCAAGGGGTCGGATTTGAGGACAAGGGACTATTAGAGTTGCAGTCGATGCGGGAAGTGCGGTAGGACGCACCTGGGTGCGTGCAGGCGTAGGAGTGGTGGCAATGCCGGATGTTTCAAGTGCGGCCATATTGGCCATTTTAGCAGGGATTGTATTATTACCATCGCCCAGGGACTTGATCCGATATGTTTCCATTGCAGTCAGAGGGGCCACAAGAAGGCCCATTGTCCGAGTTTGTATTCAGCAGGGCAGGTGCCAACTCCTGCCCTTGAGACTTCAAGTACCGCCAGCGGTTGCCGGGGCCGGGCAAGGGCGCCCACGGCTCGAAGCAGAATGTACTGGTTGATTGCAGCTAGGGTTCGAGCAGCGCCGGGTGTTGGAGGTATGTATTTTTTACCTTCCTGTCAATTATTATTCATGGTATTATTGTTATGTTGTTGCAGCGATATTTATAAGTGTATGTATTGGGGTATCATATTACCTGCTTGTGACGGAGTTTTATGCCATCTGTATACCATGGGATTAGAATGGTGAATTGGAGGTCGTTCCCTCTAGATCAGGTTGCTTCAGATGCGGTGACTGTAACATGTATGTGTAAGATTCAATAGTGCTTTACTACTTGCGGAAGGCGTTAGTCGGGTAATGATCAGTTATATTCTCAGTAGTGATAATCCAGAGTTTTTAGTGGAGTAGCTAGCGGTCAGTGAGGAAGTGGGTTAGGGATGTGCACCCCAAACGTAGGATTTCAGGATGTAGTCCCTAAAGCAAATACAGTTAAGGATCGAAGGGTGCTCAGTCAGATAGCAAGAAGGGTGCGGATCTGGTAAGAGTTAGTTGGAGCGCTGGCAAGAGTAAACGTCGGAGGACAGCATATCGCTCTTTTAATGGAAGGAAGGTTGGAAATCCTTTCGACCAGTGAGCAGTAAGGAACTAGCCGAATCCAAGTGGGGGAGAACCCTCCGAGTATACAAGGATAAGAGCCACATAGACCCAGAATGAGTGCACGACCTCTGAGAAGAAATGATAGTAGCACAGTGATTGATGGATTGAGAAGTTCAGAATTGGGAGTTCGAGGACCTTCCCAGCAGTTAGTTCATGTAATCGAGATGGTTAGAAGTTGGTTGGGAATCCAGGATTGGAGGACCACCTGTAGGGCTCAAGTGAGTCAGAATGAGGATCCTGAGAACGGTTAGCAAGAGATGTTTCGTATTAGTAGGCAGTGACAGAGTCAGCATGCAGGATTGTGTAGATTCAGGAGTTGGGAGTTTGGAAACTTCCCAACAATAGCTTCTTGTATCCGGATTAGTAGACGGTTGGTTTGGGAACCAATCCGAAGAGTTCCTAGACGAAGCGCTAAGTATATCAAGGATATAAGATGTCGAGGATGATGTAGCATTCAAAGACTGGGGGCTGGTTTTGAGAAATCAGGATGAGGAATCACTAGCAGGACTAGGGATAGTCAGGATGTCCTCAGATAATAGTAGTAGTGGTGTTGTAAGTCTGCGGGGGTAGCTGTAGCATTCACCAGCAGTTAGATAATAGTAATAGTGTTGTAAGTCTGCGGGGGTAGCCGTAGCATTCACTAGCAGTCAGATAGTAGTAGTGATGTTGTAAGTCTGCGGGGGTAGCCGTAGCATTCACCAGCAGATAGATAGTAGTATAGTGTTGTAAGTCTGCGGGGGTAGCCGTAGCATTTACTAGCAGTCAGATAGTAGTAGTGGTGTTGTAAGTCTGCGGGGGTAGCCGTAGCATTCACTAGCAGTAGATAGTAGTAGAGTGTTGTAAGTCTGCGGGGATAGCCGTAGCATTCACTAGCAGTAAGATAGTATTAGAGAGTTGTAAGTCCGCGAGCGTAGCCGTAGCCTTTATCAGATTGGTAGGCAGCATGAGCGCGTTGTTGGACGCGGGAAAGCAGTAGTACCCACCAGTTCGGGTGTAGTAGTGAGGATATGGGAATCCACGGGTTAGATTCGGGATTTCCCAAATGGCTCAGTTATGGTTAAGTCGGCGATTTGTCAGTAGATCGTCACCGCAATTATGAGATCAGAGTAGCAGTGGACCGTTGGGGTTCGGGTATGTTAAGGGCTACCGTCAGTCTGGGAGCCATCATATTGTTAGTCGTGGAATTGAGGATGTCAGGATGTGACGTAAGGACCTGATCGGTGGATTGGGAGGTTGTTAGAGCCACAATGACAGGATAACTAGTGGAAACTAGTTCTAGAGAAAGATTTCGTTCAGAAGTCGTGGGAGCGACTAAGTAAGGAGTCCTTTGACTCCACAAGTGAGTTGGAACTCAGTGTTTCAAGCAGTTCAGTATATCAGGCAGTTCAGTGTTTCAGGCAGTTCAGTGTATCAGGTAGCTCAGTGCTTCAGTCAGTTCATTGTTTCGGGCAGCTCAGTGTTTCAGGTAGTTTAGAGTTTCAGGCATGTTCAGTATTGCAGGCAGTTCAGTGTTTGGATAGTTTCAGAGTTATGGACAGTATTAGTATCTGTGTTGGAATGCAAGTGCTGACTGTATAGTTGGTTGGTTTGGAAACGACAAATCCCTCTCAGCAAGATCAGTTGAGCCCTTCTGCCAAGTATAAGTGATATGTAAGGATAGCTAGGCAGGTAGCTTTTCTTCAGGATGAAAGGCTCGAGTTAGTAGGAGTTGAGTAATCAGGTGAGAGATGAGCTGGCTGGTTCCAGCAGCATCGATTCAGCATGGATGGCAGAATGGATAGAACAGTTATAGATAGTCGAAGTATCTTCCGAAGTTGCTGGGAGCGACTAGGAGATTGCGATGGAGTGTAGCGACCGGTGGGGGTCCGGTAACTTAGATATTGGCAGAATAGTTGGACAAGGGTGGTCTCAGTGCATCAGGTAGGCGGATGAGGGGTAACAGAATTTCCAGTCAGAGGAAGTAACGTTAAGAAAATTATGGAGAAGAGACGGATTCAGTATGTACCAACAGTAGTGACCAGCATTGTAAGTGGCTGGAGTGATGGACAAGAGGGTGTTAGTTTTCCCAGATAGAGAGTTGGAGGCAGTTCGCAGGGCAGTTGGCCATAGCAAACATCGAGGATGAAGTTTAGTTTAAGTGGGTGAGAGTTGTAACACCCAAAGTTTTGAAGACCAAGAAAGGAAAGAAAACCCTAAGTTTAGGGGTCGACTCGGCAAGTCCAAGGAGGGACTGGGCGAGTCCGAGCGGGATCCGGGTCGGGGAGTAAGTGACCGACTCGGCGAGTCGGCCAAGGAGACTCGGCGAGTCTGGTCTATGCGAGGAAAACCCTAATTCTGGGAGTTGTATCCTATTTAAAGGGAGTTATGTCCCTCCCTCAGCCTCCATATCATCCTAGAGAACCTGTAAACCCTAGATTTCGTGGGAGCTTCCATCATTGAGAGAAATAGCTTTGGAGGAAGGAAATTTTGGAAGGAAATTGAATATCAAGAAGGTTGCTTCAAAGGAGAGGTGTAGATCCGAGATCTACTTCAGTTTGTGTTCTTCTTTGAGGTATTAAGCTGCCATTTTTCCCTTCTTTGCATCTAGATCTATTTTGTTATGAGATTTGGGGATTTTATGCCATGCTTAAGAACTATTTCGAGTTAGAAGCCTAGATCTGAAGTTGCTACTTCAGATCTGAGCGTATCTTGGCCTAGAAAGTCATAAAGCATCTGTTCTTGGGTTGATAGTGAAGCCTCTTTGTCTTAAACCCTAGTTTGGATTGTTTTAAGCCTAAATATTTTGATCTACACGTAAAGTTTGCCACTTTACGTGGGGGATAGGCCTTAGAAGTATGGATATATGAGTTGGAAGCCCTGTTTGGCTCGAAAAGCCACTGCATGGACTAAGGACTGAATAGACTCGGCGAGTCCTTTGAGTGGACTCGGCGAGTAGTATGAAGATGGAGACGAACTCGACGAGTTGGATGAATAACTTGGCGAGTCTGTTGAAGATTGCCTTGGACTCGACGAGTCTGTTCATGGACTCGGCGAGTCAAGTCGCGAAACCCCAAACCCTTCGAGTCAAGGCTCAGATTAGTGAGTTGTGTGGAGACTCAGCGAGTTGGTCAGGTCAGGACTCAGGAATAGTTGACTCAGCGAGTCATGGACTGACTCGGCGAGTCGAGTCGCGAATAGAAAGACCCTGAGCATATGAACTCGGCGAGTCATTAGGTGGACTCGGCGAGTAGGGTTGACCTGGAAGGTTGACTTTGACCAGAGTTGACTTAGTTGACTTTTAGAGGACTATCAGACTAAGTATCATACTGATATTGGTAGCTCGGAGAGCTGAAGGAGCAGCGGCTCGGGGGATTGTCAATCAGCAGCTAGAGGACTATCGGTAGAGCTCAGCAGTTCAGGTGAGTTTCCTTCCAGTAGGAACAGGTCTAAGGCCACAATGCCGGCCTGTTTAGTTAGCAGTAGTTTCCGGACTTCGGTCCGATGCAGTAGTTAGTATGTTTGATGCCTTCGTGGCTCAGACAGGATTTATGTGTTATGTGTTATGTGTTCCGGGCAATAGCCCGATGCAATATGCAGTATATGTGTTTATGCTAGTTGATATGTTATGCTATGCTATGCTCAGTTAGTTTCTGGATTTCGGTCCAATGCAGGGGGCAAGGCCCCAGTTAGTCCGGACATCGGTCCGATGCAGGGGACAAGGTCCCAGTCAGTCCCAGACTTCGGTCCGATGCAGGGGGCAAGGCCCCAGTTAGTCCGGACTTCGGTCCGATGCAGGGGACAAGGTCCCAGTCAGTTTCCGGACTTCGGTCCGATGTAGGGGACAAGGTCCCAGTCAGTTTCCGGACTTCGGTCCGACGCAGTGAGCAATGCCCAATATGTGTTTTATATGTTATTGCATGGTATGTGGTAGATTGGGGGAGCTCACTAAGCTTCGTGCTTACAGTTTTCAATTTTGGTTTCAGGTACTCAGTTTTCAAAAGAGGAGCTCGGGAAGATTGCAGTGCACACACCATAGTCAGTTAGCCTGGGAATGTTTGACTCTGATAATGATATTATGTTTTGAACTAATACTCGAGAATTTATGTTATGACTTATGATATAGTTTTTATAAATATGGTTTTATTACTATTTTAAAACGAAATTTTGAGACTGTATTTTTGGGATGTTACATGTTTTCTAAGTAATTAATTTAGCATTAAACACCAAACATGCTATATAAACTCTTACGTTTACAAACCTAATGATAGGAAAACGAGGCTTTTCATCTTCAAGCAACTGCCGAATCCATTTGTTGAGCTCGATAATGACAAGGAGGCAAGACAGTGTGCATCGAATAACTTTTGCTTTAATTAGATTTGTTTCCTTAAACATGATTTTTATAGATATTTTGGTGATACTTAAACAATCAAATCAAGTATCATTAAATATGATTTATATAAATATATTTTCGAGATATTTAAACTTGCAAATCAAATATAACTGCAATAGATATTTTAAAGAAAATTTGAACTCGAGTTCCTAACTATCACTTCGATTTTGTTGAGGGAAGCTCAATCCCTATCAAGTTCAAGTTCACACTTTTATAGTTAGAGTAAATTACATAATTGGTCCCTATGGTTTGGGGTATTTGCGTGCTTGGTCCCTAACTTATTTTTTTAACTCAGAATGTCCCTATGGTTTGTTTTTGTTACGTGTTTGGTCCCTACTGTTATTTTTGTTACACGTTTGGTCTCTGTCTTATCTAAAAAGACTATTATTTAAAGAGGAAAAAATGATGGGGTAGGTGAGGTAAGGTGAGGGGGTGGGATTAGGGGTGTGTTTATTTAGATAAATTAAAAAAATCAAGGCATAAAAGTCTTTTTAGGTAAGATATGGATCAACCGCATGACAAAAATTAACAGTAGGGACCTTCCGAGTTAAAACTCACATGACTTTTCAATTTCTTTATAATAATGATTATAAGTTGGTTAAAAATGTTAAAAAAAATATCAAACCCAAAGTGTAATCATAAATAAACTAACTTTCAATATTAAAATAATATCTTTACTTATACTTATAAAGTTATCTATATCTATATATCTTATAATAGAAGCACTTCTCCAAGCACCATATTGATTTGAAACTTATTTGTCTTTTTATATTCTCAAATGATTCTATTTCTAAGCACCATATTGATTTGAAACTACTTTGTCTTTTCATATTCTCAAATGACTTTTCAAATGTTTTCTAAGTAATTAATTTAGCATTAAACACCAAACATGCTATATAAACTCTTACATGTAAGAATGATGACATAATATTATAAAGGAAGAATTTTTCCTTTAACCACATCAATTTGAAACTCCCAATTATTTTTCCATTCACCACATTCTTTTGAAACTCCCATGACTTTTCAATTTCCATATAATAATGATTATAAGTTGGTTAATAAGGTTAAAAAAATATCAAACCCAAAGTGTAATCATAAATAAACTAACTTTCAATATTAAAATAATATCTTTACTTCTACTTATAAAGTTATCTATATCTATATTTATATCTATATATCTTATAATAGAAGCATTTTTCGAAGCACCATATTGATTTGAAACTCATTTGTCTTTTTATATTCTCAAATGATTATATTTCTAAGCACCATATTGATTTGAAGCTACTTTGTCTTTTCATTTTCTCAAATGAATTTTCAAATTTTTTCTAAGTAATTAATTTAGCATTAACCACCAAACATGCTATATAAACTCTTACATGTAAGAAGGATGTCATAAGAAAATGAAAAGAAAAATTTTAATAGGCACAATTCTTGTAGAACGTATTAGTAGTGATAGTGTTTATAAAATAGCTCTACAAGTCAAGTTTGTGGATGAATGTATCATTTTTTATTCATTGTTTGATCGTTATATATATATATATATATATATATATATATATATATATATATATATATATATATATATATATATATAGGGGATAGTGAATATACATTACAGCCCCACCTAAGCTTAGGTACTAAACCTTTAAAATATGTCGTTTTAACATGCTAAATATACCCGGTTTGGTTTCACTTGGTAAATATATCATTCTCCATAACATTTCTTTCTTTCATTATCGTTTTATCATCTCCGTTTTCTTTCCTCAATTATCGTTTATGACTTCATCTAAGTGAACATTACTAAACCCTAAACCTAAACCTAAACCCAAAATTTAAACCCTAAACACTATAGCTAAACCCTAAACCATAAATCTAAACACTAAACCCTAAACTCTAAACCCTAAGCCTAAACCCTAATCCATTAACCATAATCTTTATATAGTAAAACAATGTATTTTCAAGAGGGTTAGTACCTAAGCTTAGGTGGGGCTATAATGTATATTCCTTTTTCCCATATATATATATATATATATATATATATATATATATATATATATATATATATATATATATATGTATATATATACATACATATATATACATATATGTATGTATGTATATATGTACACACACACACACACACACATATATATATATATATATATATATATATATATATATCACTACTACAAAATGAGTCTAATGCAACCTTTTAGATGCAACCTTTTAACAATAGTTGCATTTGATTATAAATAAGATCATGTCCAACAAAAAGGTTGCATTAAAAGATTTATTGCAACCTTTTTTATAAAAGTTGCAAGTTATATTAAAAATTGTAACTTTTTTTAATAAAGTTGCAAATTATATTTAACACTGTAACTTTTTTCTAAAAGGTTACAAATTTTGTTAAAAATTGCAACTTTTATTACAAAGGTTGTATTGTTAAAACATGAATGCAATTTTTAGGGTAAAGGTCCATCTTTTATAATTTTGAAATATAAATTATAAAATAAAATAAACAAAATTTAATTAAAACACTTCTATATATAATTTAAATATAATATCCAAGATATTGATTATTATTATCAAATAAACTTTAAATTTTCTTTAAATATATTTATCGTACATTTATTTTCAAAAAATTTGATTTACATATCTTATTTAATTTCATTTTCCCTCTCAATAAATAACCTTTTTATTTCAATTCCCGCTAATTTTTTTTTTATTTCCCTGTAACTAAATCATACAATATAATTTCCAATATTTGACTTTTCAACTAAAAGCACGCTATACCCAATTACATCTGATATTTCAATCGACGTCATACTCCTCTCAACCCTAAGTCGAGAATTAGGCAATCACTCCCATTGAAGGTAGCAGGCTCACAGTGCCATTCATTGGTACTGTTCATCTCGTTTCCAAAGTTTCAATTCACACCATTGAAGGCTCCAAGACTTAGTTATCTTCGTACCTTTTCTATTCAAGGCAAGTGATAATAGCTAATTGAAATTTCATTTAACCTAATCGATTCCAAGCTATTTCGTCTCTCCGATTTAAGTTGCTAAATATTTTCTCTACTCTCGGTTAATCTTCCACAGGTGCCAGGAGGCGGAATACCCTCATCTAATTGTCAATTTTATCAAAGCTTCTTGCTTAAGTCTGTCTACCCAAACCAAGTATGACCCTGTACCTTTTTTTTCTTTCTGAAATTACTCTTCTACTTGATATAATTCAGTAGATTTTTGCTTCAGAGCATAGCTAATTGATTCAAAGTTGTTTGTTTGATGATTTACCATGCGTATACATGTTAAACATGATCATATTTGAAAGAAAGGTACATACAGAACATATGATATTTATTTACCTTGATTTATAATAGAAAAATACCAAACAACCCCTACACAAATTCGCAAAAATAATCCCTGCTTTCAAGTTATAAGTACTAACAGCCCCTCCATAAATCAATACCAAACACCATAATACTAAAACAGGGAGTAGAACATTATAGCATATATGGGACTTATACCCAAGTGCAACTATGAAGTTCTTGAGTTCGGTTAGAATTTGTATCTGTAGAAGGCTTATACCCAAGTGCAACTATGAAGTTCTGATTATGACGATACATTATGGGATTGCATGGAAGCAGAAGAAGACGAGGCTCATTGAGATACTGACAATAATATTAATATTTACTTTTCTTTTACATTTTTGTAATAAGATAGTTTAATGCTTTAAACTTTTTGTGTTTACCTAAATTATTTCATGTCATTTTATGCATTGAATAATAAGCAAGTGATAATAAGTCACTACTTTGTGAAAGTTTAGTTTTGAAGGTAACTGAAAAACAAAGTTTTTTTTTCTATATTTGATATATTTTATTTTATAATGTGATGTTTATCTTTGTGGAATATTTTTCATGTTTTTTATTTTTACCTTTTTTTAGATTTTAAATTAGAGGTGCATGTGTGGTTGTTTTGCAGGTTCCTTTCGATTCAGTTTAATCGTAAGTACCGGAGTTACATTGTGCCTTATTTGTCAGGTTCTTGTTTCTTTTTTTATTTAATTTTATGATTGTAGGAAAAAATTACATGTAAGTGATACTACAATGCTATTATTATGTATTTTGAACTTAAATTGATAATGTCACTTTTGAGCAGGCCGATAATGGGAAAACAAAACAAGCAAGATCAAAGTGCACAAAAAGAAATGAATGATTATGAGAAGAATAGACTTTTGAGGATAAAAGAAAACCAAGCAAGACTAAAAGATTTGGGAGTTAAAAGCATTGAAAATTCTTTGACAAGTTTGGTAGAAAGTCAAAAACCAAAGAAAAAACAAGTGAAACCAACGTATATCGGTGCTAGAGATTCAGACTATATTCCTGATTTGGGTGATGATAATGATGGAGATTACCACGAAGTTGCTAGAAGTGTTCAAGTATCCAAAAAGGTAATCATATTAGCAAATATGTAATTGTTTTATTTTGATGTTGATATTTAATAATTAAAAGTAAATTTGTTACAGCAACATCGTCCACAATATATTGCACCAATGTCCATGAATAGACTTGCTAATTTAACAAGGCAACGTCGGGTGATTGCTCCAAATGTCTCGAATAAGTATCCATTGGTTTCGAATGCAACAAAAGAAAAACAATCTAGATCAAAGACTAGTATGGGTGACTTAATCTTGAGGAATAGGACCGCAAAGGGAAAGAGAGGTATTCAAACAAAATGCGGAAAAGCATAATTGTATCATAAGTGGAGCAAAGAGACAATTGACTCTTGTTGATGAGGATGAGGATGATGAGATATCTCAAGGTAGTATCTTGTCAATCTAAATGTTTATTTAATTAATGAGAAATAACAAAGTCACCACATAAAACTACATGTTATATAATTTATGTTTCTACGATTTTTGATGTTATTGCAGCTGATATGGAGCAATTTGGTTTGAAAGATAATGTTAATGAAGGACGTCTTGCGCAATGTGAAGGTACTTTCGTTTAGTTTAATGAATATTTCATTTTTTGTTATATTTTTTTGTAATTGCTATTTATTATTGCTATTATATTTACTCATTAATTAGAAGATGATGTTGATCAAAATGATGACCATGAAGACATGGACCATTTGAAATATGCAAATATTGAAAATGAGATTGAAGTTGATGATAGCGATGACGATTTGGGAAATGAGGATGATGTACTTTTTGAAGAACAATTAGAAGAACCCCAATTAGAAAAGGAAACAGGTTCAACTTCACTACTTGATGATGCTTTTGGTTTGTCATAAATTATATATATATATATATATATATATATATATATATATATATATATATATATATATATATATATATAATTCTATGTTGGAATGTAGTAATTTCTACACCCAAGAAAAGAGGACCAACAATGTTACATGCCGTTCACACACGAAATGTTAATCAACGTGAGGTCATTATATGTAATGAATATGGACAACCCGTTGGACCGATAATAGAGGGGAAGGATGTAGTAGGAAAATTCTCTTGGTTTTTGGGTACAATAGCTCGTACCCATAGTTATGCACCATTGACATGTACTTCATGGCACAAAGTTCCACATAAAGATAAGATATGGGAGTATGTCTTGGTAAGTTTTTAGGTAGCTTTATTCTTCCATCCTCTTTTATTTTCCTTTCTTTTTACTAATTACTAATTTTTTTAAGGGAAAATATGATGTGCTCGATGATGCTAAAACTTGGGTTCTTAGGACAATTGGAAATTTGTATAAGGTATACAAATGTAGGTTCAAGAAAAAACACTTCTATCAATTTAAGGACAATAAAACAAGATGGAAGAATCGGCCTGAATGCATTCCTCAAGAAGAGTTCTCAAAACTATTAGTGTTATGGAATAAAAAAGATGTGACGGTAATTTCAAAAACATTTTCTTTATTACTAGTGTTTGTTAATATTTGATTTGTCTTTAGGTGTATTTGGTCAATGGAGTTTTATATATTAATGTGTGTGTAGAAACGTTGTTCGCGGGCAAAAGAAATACGCAAGTCTCTAAAAAATATGCACACGGCTGGTCCAAAAAGTTTTGCTAGAATACGTGACGAAATGGTAATTAATGTCTTCTTTTTGCTTGTGATTTGTGTTTATATTGTCCCACATTTTGATACTTTCTTGTTGATCCAAACAAGGAATTCCCAACTCTAAGTCAAATGTTTGAACGTACACGTAAAAGGACAGATGGGCATGTATATGTCGATACATATGATGACACGGCAAATAAAATTGTAAGTTTGTATTTCAATTTTACAATAATTTTCCCTTTTAATAGTAAACTATCTTTTTAGACGTTAAATTGCAGTTTTTAGACATTAAATTGGAATTTTTTATATGTTAAAATGCAATTTCCTAGATGTTGAAATGCGGTTTTTTTAGATGTTAAAATGCAGTTTTTTATTTACACATAAAAACATTATTTTGATAGCAGATTTTTGGACATCAAATAGTTGTCTTTTACAAAATTAAAAAATTGTTTTTAATGCAGTTTTTTAGATGTTAAAATGCAATTTTTTTAGATGCTAAAATGCAATTTTTTTTACATAAAAGCACTATTTTGATAGCAGATTTTTGGACACCAAATAGCTGTCTTTTACACGAAAAAAAATGTTTTAAGATGCAGTTTTTTTTAGATGTTAAAATGCAGTTATTTTTTTACATAAAAACAGTCTTTTGATAGCAGATTTTTGGACATCAAATAGATGTCTTTTAAACAATAAAAAAATTGTTCTTTTCTGCATTTAAATGCAATTTTTTTTACAATATAAACAACTTTTTAATGGTAGATGCTTTAGTAAAATTATCCTATTCATTTTTAATAATCTTGTAGGAACAAATGAAGAAGTATGAACATCTAGAAGATGAAAGTGATGCCATAGATCCTTATATGATTGTGATGAAAAAAGAGAATGATGGATACCGTCGACTTTATGGTAGAGGCGTTACTAATAGATTGATAAAAAAGTGGGTGGTGGTGATGCATCATACATGATTCCGACGGGACTTATGGAATCATTCAAAGCAAATGAAGTTGAAAGAAATGAGTTGATTGAAATGCGGAAAGAGATTCAAGATGACCATGAAAAAAAGCAGGCCGAATTAGAAGCTATGCAAATAGATATTAAAAAACAGCAAGAAAACCTTGAAGCCATGATGCGAAAGTTAGCAGAACAACAACCTCGAGAAGGCCGATAGTTGCTAATATGATTTATCGTCTATGTTTAAGACACATCTAGAATGTTTTTAATTATTTTTTTGTGATTATAGTTGACAACTTTGTGTTGACTTTGATTTATGGTTGTTATTTTGAATTTAGATATGTCAAAGGAGACCATAAAATTATATAATATATTTATGTTATTATTTTTAAGGTGTAATTTTAGTAGTAATTTATATTTGTAGCAATGTAGTAAACATATGTGGCGTCTATATGATTAGGAAAAAAAATGTCGCATTGAAATTAGAAAAATCACAAAAACAAAGTTGCATTTGACTATAAACAAGGTTGCATTTTTTTCAATTAAAGACATAACAATGGTTGCATATGCCATATAGAAAGGTTGCAATTCTTTACTAGAAAACATAATTAAGGTTGCATTTGATTATAAAAAAAGTTGCATTTTCGTAACTAAAATAGTTAAAAAAGTTGCATCCAAGTGTAAAAAAGTTACATATGAGTATTAAAAAGGTTGCTTTTGCATAACACACGTTGCAATAAAAAAAGTTGCATTTAAAAAAGATTTGCAACTATCTCAAAAAAGGTTGCATTTTCGAAGAAAAAAGTTGCTTTAGATCTAATGCAACTTTACCTAATGCAACCTTTGGTAAAAGGTTGCTTTAGGCATTATGCAACTTTTACAAGGCCTAATGTAACCTTTTAGCGGGGTTGCATTAGCTTCATTTTGTTGTAGTGTGTGTGTATATATATATATATATATATATATATATATATATATATATATATATATATATATATATATATATATATATATATATATTAGTGATGTGAAATTCGAATTGTGGTTTGCAATTTTAGAAGTTACATGTGAGAACATCATCATTAGCCTATTTGTTTCTATCTCTTCTTTTTTGTTATGAATATTTCAATATGCATTGTTTTTTCTTAGATTTTTGTTTCCTTTTATATTTACATTTGTATATATATAAAAAGTTGTTTGAACCACATATTGTAATTGATTAAAGCAATACATGTTAAGTATATTGATATGCTCCATAATTTGTATCATAAAAGTTTAATTTCAAGTCCATCATTATAGCAAGTTTTACAAATCTTATATGAAGTGGCCTAAAATGAGAAGTTTACAAGCTTAACAAACTTTCTTTCATAATTAGTTTAATGTTATTAATAATGTCTTATTGTATGCCTTAAAAAGCAGCAAACATGCTATAATGAGTTTTTATATCAACTTTGTATAAGTATAATTATTTCAAAACTAATGATAACGTATGATTATTTTAATAACACGTATGTATCTCAGTGTGTGTGTGTGTGTGTAATTCCAACACGGGAAATTTACTTAAAGCAAATTCATTTGAAATTTTCACAACAACAAAAGAGCTTTCTAATTTGTGTATACTTAGAATTTCAAATATAAATTTATTAATCACTACAACTCAAAAGTTTTTGTAACTTATGCTTAGTAATTAGTAGTGATTTTTTATTTTCCTCTTATTTATATACATTGTATCCGTGTTAATAATATATAAATAAATTTTCTCACAAACAATCACGTGTTTTTAGATATTTTTAATTAAAATATGAAGAGTTGAAAAAAAAAGGGTTTTGGCGCATCATGTTTATTACTATGAGAATTTTTCTTCGAACAATAGATATTCTGTCATAATTAGTTTAACGTTATTAATAATTTTTTGTTGTATGCCTTAAAGGCATCAAACATTCTATAATGAATTTTTATATCATTTTCGTATAAATATAATTACTTCAAAGATAATAATAGCGATATGATTATTTTAATAGCGTGTATGTATGTATGTATGTGTGTGCATATATATATATATATATATATATATATATATATATATATATATATATATATATATATATATATATATATATATAATATGTCTTCTATATATTTTTTGTATGAGTTATGAGTGTTTAATAAGGTTTTTTTGTTACAAATGTTATAGTAGACATTGTAGTCTTTTTATGTTATTAAAAGTTGTAGTATTTATGTTTTTCATATATTTGTTATTCATTAAATACATAAATTAACATAAAATTTATATACAATGTATTAAAATGGTCAATAAAATCATCAAATATTTATTTTTATACTATTTGTTATTCGTTATATATAGAAATCAATATATGTTTTATATACATTTATTAACATTGTTTTTTCATTTATAAATATTAAGTCACAATTTATAGAATTAGGAAAAGGATTAGATAATTGTGTAGATGTGTGTGTTTGTCGTTAAAAAAACTATATAAATATATTTGTGCGCAACACGCGGGAATTCGTCTAGTGTCTTTAATAAAGGAATCATTTTTCTTTTGACCACATCAATTTGAAACTCCTAACTATTTTTCCTTTCACCACATTCATTTGAAACTCCCATGAATTTTCAATTTATTTATAATAATGATTATAAGTTGGTTAATAAGGTTAAATAATATCAAATCTAAAGTGTATTTATAAATAAACTAAGTTTCAATATGAAAATAATATTTTTACTTCTACTTATAAAGTTATGTCTTTAACTTTTAACATATTATACTTAATATATTAGATTTAATATGTTGTTCTATTTAACCATTATCAATTAAAGCTACAACTATTGAACACTTTGGATAAAATATTTAAATTGTTAATTTAAATGTAATATTACACGGTCAACTTAAATATAAATTTCAGTTCTACTTAAAAAACCCAAAGAATATTTTGTGAATAGTTAGAAGAGATAAATTATAGTGCTAAATGCAAAAACTAAATTAGAATCTCAATTTAACTAAAATACTTCCTAAAGATATTTTATAATCATTAAAAGTTTTCAAATAAGTAGCTTAATATAACTTACCATAAAAATAATTAAAAATAACTATGTATAAATGATTATATTGTTGCCTTTAAAAACAAAAAATAATGTTTGATGTTTTAAATAATTACAATGATAGAAATTAAAATGTTATGCAAATAAATTTTAAAACGATTGAGATTATGCAATTTTAATAGTTGTATATATTATCATATAATTCAAAATAATCAATATATTATGTCAACTTAGTATATGAATTATTATATCACATTTAACAGCAACGTTATTATTATATTTAATAAAACGTATATTTGTGAAGACTTCAACTATATATGCATTTTTACTTGCACCACATGCGTTTGAAACCTCAATGACTTTTCAATTTCTTTATAATAATTATTATAAATTGGTTAATGATGTTAAATTAATGCAAAAACAAAATTTTAAAAATAAATTAACTAAATTACATAGTTAACTCAATAGTTTAGGTATGTTGTTGTACATGAGCAATTGTCATTTTAAAGTCACAACTTTTGTATAATTTATGATTTTATGCAAAATAGTTAAATTATTAATTTCAATATATGTTAAACGATTAACTTAAATCAAAATTTCAGTTAAACATTAAAAAAATTGAGAGACTATTCTATAAATAGCTAAAAGTAATAAATTGTAGTGTTAAAGCTAAATTGCAATCCTAAATTAACAAAAAAATGAAACTATTTTTTATAAATTAAGAATTTTCAAATAAGTAGCTTAACTTTAACTTACAATAAGAATAGTTAAAAGTAATATTATATAAAAAAAATTATACTGTTATTTTGAAAAACAAAAACGATGTTTGTTGTTTTAAATAATTACAATCAAAGAAACTAAAAAAACTCATCAAATAAATTTTAAAAAAGTTAATTTTTTTAAACCAAATTAAAATAATTAAGAGTTTCTAAATATTTTATTTAAAATAACTTAAAACAACACTAGTTAAAAGTAACATTGTATTATATTGTTACCTTTAATAACAAAAACAATGTTTGATGTTTTAAATAATTACAATGATAGAAATTAAAATGACAAGCAAATAAACTTTTTAAAATTAACTAATCGTAACAACAACTATAAACATCATTAAATCATATATTATATTTAATTTTATTAATGAGTAACCCGCATGTAGAAACCATTGAGACATATAGAATTATAAAAGATATCTATATTATCATCTAATTAAAAAAAACAATGTTATAATAGCAAACAACATAAAAAAAACATATATTTATAAATATTTCAAAATATATTGTTGTATTCTGGGCAACGCATGGATATTCGCATAGTAAGAAAATAAAACCATACACGTTTCAACATATGTTAGTCTCTACCAAAGTACTTTAATCCAAGTCTAAAGTTTAATTTAACTCTTAATTAAGAATTGGGTTTATCACACAACAAAAAGATTGCAAGAAACATAAGAATAAGATAATGTAATTATGAGATAAAATAATAATTAAATATACAAACTATTATCACAATTCGACCATTAACTGATAGATAGACGTATATGTCTTACCATGGAGATCATTTATAGGAAAAGAAACGGACAGAAAGTAGCAATTTCGCAGGTATTTCAAGAAAAAATAAAATAAAAAAATAAAATGCATGTTTTGGTTCTTTCTCGGAGTGTCACATAACGGAGAGAGCTCATAAGATTTTAGAAAACAGGGATACTTTGTGGACGCCTAAAGAAATTGTGCGGATCAACTTTTGCCTTAATTCGAATCAACTTCTTGAAGTTGTCCCTCTTCCAGTATCTCTCGCCCCAAACACTTGCTTCTTCATAATTAGAACTTCCAACACCCAAATCCAGATCATTGTAGTTGGAATATGCCTCCCTGGGGTTGTTCGATACATAAGGAGCCAATAATGCATCCAAGCTTCCCAGCCAAGCTACCCTCTTTAGGGATGTAGGGGTTGTGTCTGAAGGTTGACCGTTAAAATTGACAGTCTTTAGAATTTGTAACAACACCCCCGCTCTATGAGGATATGGAAGTGTTGTCTCTGAAAAATCAGTCATCCTTCCGCCAAATGGATTTATCATTAGCAGCGCCGATTCATCGTTTTGCATAAGCTTTCTCCATATCTTCTTGAGCCCTCTTATGGGGATGGGTGTCCGGGTGTAGTCTGATTTGCTTTTGTTGTTCAGCTTGGCAATGGCAGATCGGTTCGTAAGAATCTCGATCGGGGTGGAGCTTGGCAAGCCCCAAAACACAAGGGTCGACTGGACCATTCTAATTTCTTCACAAATCTCTCGGGTAACACTGAGCTCTGGAAATTTTCTATCGAGCAACGGAAGCAATGTGTTGGTTGTGCCTTGATATATTCCTTCAAACATAATTCTTATGGTTTTCTTGGTGGTGTTGCCGATATATTCGGCAAAAACTTGAGTTCTTATGTGCAAATTTCTATCGATATTTGGTGCAACGTATTGATATTTATGGAAGATTTCGGTAGCCCCTTGTTCCAAAGTTTTATTCAGTATAAAGACGGTTACTTTTTTTGGAACTGGAACCAAGCTCAGTTTCCATGCAAGAACAATTCCAAAACTTGAAGAACCACCTCCTCGGATCGCCCAAAACAAATCTTCTCCCATTGATTTTCGGTCGAGAATATTCCCATCAACATCCATGAAGCGAGCATCCAGAACATTATCGGCTGCAGTACCGTATTTCCTCAACAGGTTTCCGTAGCCACCACCGCCCATGTAACCACCAACACCCACCGTAGGGCAAACACCTGCCGGGAAATACAAGGTATCCGTCTCTCGTGAAATTTTGTAGTAGAGTTCACCAAGGGTAGCGCCTGCTTGGACCCAAGCAGTCCTTTTTGCTACGTCCACGTCTATAGACCTCATGTTGGTGAAATCAAGCATAACAAAGGGAACATCAGCAGTGTATGAGAGGCCCTCCCAGTCATGTCCCCCACTCCTGATCCTGATCTCGTATCCGTGTTTCTTGGCACAGTATAGAGACGTTTGGATAAGGGTTTCCTCCACAGGTGTCACGATGACTGATGGTCTAGGCGTGGAGGGCTTAAGGAACCTGGTGTTTTGAACTGCGACTTGCCAAATGGGTAGGAAAGAAGCATTGACAGGGGTGAAAATGAGTTGAGAGATGGCACTGACATTGTTGGAGTGGGACTGTAGGCAGTTTATGAGATTTCCAGAGTCTGGGGAAGATAACAAGGTTGCCCATGAAACAGAAAACGAGAAAGTTAGAACAAAGAGGAAGACAGAAGAGCTAAGTTGAGACTTATTCTTCATGTTCAGTTAATTTGGTGAGCTTGATCGACAGCATTGGCGTATTTATATAGAGTAGAGAGCATATAGTTGACTGCGAATGGGGTTACAAAAATGGTGATATATTCAAAGGTGTTTGAAAAAACCCCGGAAGGAGGATGATAATCAACTGCGTTCGTTATAGCGTTTACCAGCTGCAACTTTAAAAATAGATTCCCTGTTGACTCTTTCTTTATAGACTACTTTCGCATTCTGCAAGCAATGAGCAATTTATATTACATATTTTCCGATTTTTAGCCTTTTCTTTTCAAAATTCTATTTGATATGTTAGGTAAAATTTGGATTTAAGTTTGTTTTTATAATAAATTTGTTTTTATAATAAATATCAAACACATAAATATACAGAAAATCAAATATATCAGAACAAACAAATATATGATCTCAATGTATACATGTGGGCTCGGTCACACAAAATTAAATTTCATGGCAAGTTTGTAGGTAAAGGGCTGACTTTGACTTTCCAATATACGCGTAGAAAGTGATTTTACTTTTAATGTTAATTCAGGAAATTACTTTAATGTTTGGTCATTAAATTATATCAAATATATTTCAGCCAAAAGAAAAAGAAATTCTAAACAAGGAGATGCCGGGCTGTTACGGGCATTTTGGGATGTGCATGGTTCTTGTAACTCAAAACTTATTAATGTTATAAACATTCTAACTATATTTTACTAAAATACATTCTTGTGTAATATAAGTAATATATAGATAATTCTCTTATAAAATTCAAATTAAATATATACGAATATAAATTTTGGATCTCGTGAAAAATAAAGGAAATAGAAGTTCACAATATTCAACAACATGAAATTACTAAAAAAAAATGTAGTCCACAAATCGTCTTTAAACGGTTTCTCTATGGTGTGGATTTTTGGTTTTGAGGTGGAATCTAAACCTGATATCTTTGTCCATATTCTGGTGGTGAAGGAGGTTTGTGCTTCGATTAGTGGATGATGGGTGTGTTTCAAGCTCAACATTAATTTTTTAAAAACTAAAGAGGTAATTGGAGTGAAATAGGAAACAACCCTGGTTATCAAGGTAGTTATGTATTTTTAATGTATCATGCATCGGTGTAATAGAGTTCTATAAGTGTTTGTGTATGTTGGAGTCTACCCTCTCTCCATAAGGGATCTTTCGGGAGCATGTGCTTTAAGGGGCCCAATTTTTTTTAATATTATGTATAGTTTAGTCCAATTCAAAAAACTTATCCTTGATACTTAAAATGATATTTTGATGCACATAGATTAGGGTGAAAATCTTATCAACAAAACACTCCATTGAAACATAACAAGGTTACAAGTGAAGTTGAGACGCCGAGAGATGAGAGAAAGAGAAAGCGGAGAGTGGCAGGAAGTCCGACGTCGGAGGAGAAAAGAAGACATTGAAGACATAAGCAAATGAGCAACATCCTTTTTCTTCCAGAACTTCCCGCATCGATTGGAAGAAAAAGACTTATGGAAGATCTTTCAAGCGTATGGTCTAGTGGTAGATGTATACATAGCGAAGAAGAAGAACAGCAGGAACAAGAGATTTGGATTCATAAGATTCATCGAAGTGAACGACGCCGTAAGATTTGAATGAAAACTCAACGACATCTGGATTGGGAAACACAGGCTTCGCATAAACCTTGCAAGATTCCAACGCAAAAAAAACCACCATCCCGTCAACACCCCCATTGCTACCCACAACAATCCTACCCTAATGAGGCCGATAGACAATAAACATACAACCACCACCATTCAAGATCGTACCACCATGTACCTATATACCCTAGAAGAAAGACCATCCTAAACAAAATCCTCCTCACAAGACCTATGCAGAAGTTGTTCAAGGAATCCCTTTTAACCCACCGCACCGCCTCCCACAAAGCAACCAGAAGCGTCTCAAAACTCAATACCAAAGATCAAAATGTCATCAACTCCTGAAACCAGGGAATTTTTACCGAAAACTTTCAAGCCTTAATGAACGTAAAAGCCTTCAACGATGTCGAAGGATGCCCAAACATTGTTATGAGATATTTGGGGGGTCTTAAGATGCTTGTTGAATTTGAAAGCGAATCGGAGAAGAATAATATGTTGACAGAAGGTGAGCATATATGGAGACCATGGTTCAAAAGCCTATATCACCGGAGGCCATAAGAAAACTTCAACGAGAGAATTGCTTCCATCATGATCTCTGGGGTGCCTCAACATGCATGGTGCGAACAGGCATTTTCAGCAATAGGAAGGAATTGAGGCACTGTGGTGATCCCCGGATGAATGCCAAACAGACTGCCCGAACATGGCATTTGGAAGAGTAGGCATCCTTACCGCTCATCAAGGACTCATCAATACGAACATCACCATAGCAATTGATAATCTTCCTTATCAGATCACAATTGTGGAGGACATTTTCGAATCTAGCAGACTAAGTCCAGTTATGGCAAGAAACGACTTCGATTTCCACCCTAGCACACAATGGAACATCAACGGCGATGATTTTGGATCAAATGGCGACGATGTAGATGACTTCGGTGAATATGAAGTCGATACAGAGGGAGATATCGACGACATACCCCTACTGGAAGCTTCGATGGAACTCCAGGCCTACTTGGTAGAAGGGGAATCGACGCCAGAAACGGTAGTGGAAAATCTCTTCCACACATTATCGAACAATATAATTAATGGAAAAACAAAAAGTGGGTCCCAATCTAGTCCTGATTCACGCCATCTATCCCCAACTCAGTTACAAGAAAAAAAACCAACTCAGACAAGCCCAATACAACCTATCTGATCAACTTGTCGGAGCCCAAGCTTAAATCCCAATTCAACCTACCATATCACAACCCAATCCCCAACCCCACCATCACAAGACGCCCCAACTGACATTACAAGTCAATAATGGAAAACATATTGACCTAAACTCGTCTCCAGTAAGATCAAATACCACTCAATCACACGCTGAATCAAAATCCCCAAACAATCAGACAATGGACCCGAATAGATTGGAAGCTTCTTTGGATACAAACGAGGAGATATCACAGACGATAGCCATTGGAGAGAGGATTGGATTTCAACTCAAAAAATTTCAAGAGGATATCAGGAATATCATCAAGAAGAGGAGGGTCATCATAGTTAATCAATGAAGATTCTCACCATTAACAGCAGAGGTGTTAGTGGTGAGGTAAAACGAGAATGGATCAAAACCCTTTAGGAGTAAAAATCATATCTCGATACTTGGAATTCAAGAAATAAAAACTTTAGAATTTAGGGGAAAATTAGATAACGCAATCTAGGGATCATCTGCTTTCTTGTGCGAAACAGTCGACCCGATCGGACTATCAGGAGGAATAGCCTCTTTATGGGACCCATCAGCCTTTAAGTGCTCTGTAACTATAAAAGGGCAAAACTTCTTAGAAATTAAAGGAACTTGGATTACTTCAAATGTAACCTATGGGTTTATAAATGTTTACGTTCCAAATGATCCAACTCGAAGGAAAACGTTGTGGTCAAATCTTGAAAACGTCATAAGTTCAGACGATAACATAAGATGGGTGGTGTTTGGAGACTTCAACGCAGTCAGGTCAGCTGACGAGATAATTGGATCTATATTTCGCCCTTCCAATGCATACTACTTCAAAAAATTCAACACTTCTGTGGATTTAATCAATCTTCCTATCGGTGGCCGAAAGTTCATGTATATGAGTTCAGACTGCTCCAAGCATAGCAAACTTGACTGCTTTCTAATCTCACATAATCACCTGACAGTGATGGCTTTACCAAGACTACATTCTAATCATTGCCCATTAATCCTCTCATCACCCGTAAGTGACTTCGGTGCACCTCCATTCAGATTCTTCAATGCGTGGCTACTAGAGGATGAGCTGGAAGGCGTTGTTAAACAAGGATGGGTATGTAGAACATCTTCAGGAATTTTTGCTTCCTTGTCCCCTCTATAAGTGGTGGCTGGGAAATTAAAAAATACCAAAGAAAAATTAATGAATGGAGGAAATTCAAAAATGAGACGAAACAAAAATGAGTCGAGGAGTTAACAAAGGAAATAGATTCAATCGATACTAATGCAAAATCACATTCTCTAGATGAATCGAAGATAGAATATCGAAAGAATCTACATAAGGAAATGATGGATCTTGAGGCTAAATGTATACTTGATCTAAAGCAGAAATCTCGATGCAAATGGGCATTAGAGGGAGCTGAAAACTCTGGTTTTTACCACGGTTTAATCAACAAAAATTATCAATCTCAAAAACTATATGGCATCAACATCAATGGCTTCTGGACATCTAACCCATAATTAATCAAAAAAGAAGTGTTTGAATTCTTCTCCAAAAAATTCACTGAACAAATGAGCAACAGACCCCAATTCCTCAGCCAAAAATTCAACAAACTCAGCCCTATCCAAACTCAAAACTTAAAAGAACCAATATCAGCTGCAGAAATCAAATCTACGGTGTGGCTATGCGGAAACGACAGGCCTAGACCTGACGGCTTCACCTATGCCTAGACCTGACGGCTTCACCTATGAATTCATAAAAAACACTGGGATTTGATGGAAAGCGACATATACCTAGCAATTAAAGATTTTGAAACTACATGAGTAATTGATCGGGGGTGCAACTCCTCGTTCATCATCTTATTTCCAAAAACATCTGACCCAATTTCCCTCAGTGAATATCGCCCGATCGGTCTAATTAGATGTATATACAAGATTATAGCCAAGGTCCTTGCAGAAAGGATGAAAGTCTGCATTCCTCATGTCGTTAGTCAAACGCAAACGGCTTTCATCAAAGATCGCAACATTCTAGATGACCCATTGATTATAAATGAAGTCATATCTTGGCTTCGGAAGAACAAATCAAAGGCGTTCCTATTCAAGGTTGATTTCGAGAAGGCATTCGATTGCCTCAATTGGAATTATCTCGATTCAGTAATGGCTCAAATGAATTTTGGTCAGAAATGGCGCAATTGGATCTTGGGATGTCTCTCTTCAGCTCTTGCTTCTGTAATCATCAATGGATCAGCTTCCAAAGAATTCTCACTTATGAGGGGAGTACGACAGGATCCCTGTCTCAACATAGAGTTGGAAGAAGCAAAAGAGCAGGGCATCTTCCAAGGAGTTCAACTGCCAAATAACGGCACTATAATATCGCATCTTCAATATGCCGATGACGCGATCTTCCTTGGCTCTTGGTCGATAGAAAACGCAAAAAAAAAAACTTGGTTAGAATTTTGAGATGTTTTGAACTATCCTTAGGTTTGAAAGTCAACATGGCCAAAAGCAAACTATTCGGCCTTGGAGTTAGCGAGGTGGAATTAGACTGGCTATCAAGAAGAGTTAATTGCTCAATCGGTAACCTCTCCTTCATATATCTAGGAATGCTTGTGGGTGCAAGTATGTCTAGATTGGCTCATTGGAATCCTCTTATAACCAAATTCCAAACAAAATTATCAAAATGGAAAGCCACAAATTTTTGGTTTGGGGGACGCTTAACATTATGTAAATCAGTTTTGGGGAGCCCAGGCTCATTCCTTTTTTCTCTCTACAAAGCCCCGGTTAAGTTACTAAAAACACTAGAAAAACTAAGGTGCCGCTTCTTCTGGGGTGGCTCCTCTAAGAAAAGAAGGATGTCATGGATCGCATGGGATAAAATTATGTCCAAAAAAAGATGGGGGGCTTGACATCGGTAGCTTGAAGGCTCACAATTTAGCACTACTAGGAAAACGGTGGTGGCGTTTCACATCCCGTAAACATGAACTTTGGAAAGATGTCATAAAATCAATCTATGGGAATGACCGCGCGCGCGCGCCCGCGGGGGGGGGGGGGGGGGGGGGGGGGGGGGGGGTCAATGCCCCTTCCAGAGCTAAGTGGAAAGGGCATTGTTGGGGTAACATCGTGAATCTACACAACTACTTGTCCAAGGATAACTTGGATCTTTGCAATCTCTTTTCACAGTTGTCAGTCCGGCAGGACAACAACACGACTTGGAGACTTGAACCCTCAGGGATGTATATTGTAGCCTCTCTTAGGAGATTCATTGACAAAACACTATTGCCAAAAACACCGGCTGGTGCTTGGCAATGGAATAACCTGGTCCCCGGAAAAGTGAATATCCTAGCATGGCGAGATTGTCATAGAAGGCTACCTACCAGAGTGAATCTAAACAGCATTGGTATCAGATCTTTGACCACATGTCCATATATAACATTGATGTGGAATCAGAATCACATCTATTAACCGAATGCTTAATCTCACAAGAAGTTTGGCATGGTGTGCAGAAATGGTGGTATACGTTCCCATTATCTTTTGGTTCACTGAATGAAATACTTCAGTGCAGGAATTTAGCACTAGGAAGTGATAACCTCCACCAAATTCAGGAAGCAGTTGTGTTGATATACATTTGGGTGTTCTGGAAATTCCGAAATGACAGAATCCACTCGAACACAATCAAATCACATAAATTTCTAGCAAATGAAGTACAACTACTGATCCATTTGTGGATCAACTCTAGATGCAACAATAAAAAATTTAGGTGGACGGAATGGTGTTGTGATCTGATAGCTGAATGCAAAAGATGAGGGAAAAAAAATACAGCCGGCGTGCGTTTGGGGGTGGGATCATTGGTTTTGTTATGGGTGAATTTGGGGTCTTTGGTGATGTGCCTAATTACAGCCGGCGTGCTTTTGGTGTGAGTCTCTTTCATCGGGTAGACATACGTTAGGAATTGGCAGTAATTAGGTTCTTTCGTGGTGTTTCCTTTCGTGTAGAAATTGGGTTGTGGGGAGGGGGGGGGGTGTCATACAAAACTCTTGGTGTGCATTTTTTTTTTCTTTTTTCTGGTGTTACATCTTTACTCTAGAGGTGATGAAGAATATAGGAGATTGAAGTCGCTTAAAGATACCACAGTTGTCGCTGATTGAAGCCACTCAAAGACGTCATTGATGGTGCTTTTATTACAGACATAGGCTGGCTAAAAGGCAACAGGGCTAGTAAAATGAAAAAACAGAAGTTCTGTGGGTGAGGGTATTATGGATGAATCTACCCTTGTCCTAAAAATGGATGGTTTGGAGTGCTCTGCACTACATTTTGACTGCGATTTCGATGAAGCTGATGGTCCAGAAAAATCTGAAGTGGTGGATAATCAAAAAAAAAAAGGAGTTAATTGCCCCTGCAAGTTTTTGGACGATTTTACCCCAGAATATCTTAGAAGCTTAGTGGCACCACATTGTCTTTTGGTGGATCGTTTTATCAATCAATCACTATACTACTCCTGATGGGCAAAGATGTGGAATGAAGATTGAAATGGATTGAAGTACAAAGTTACAAAGTTACTATGGACATTTGGAGCTACAACCGAAATAAAGAGATCTCAGTCTTTAGTTCTGCAGCCTTGCAATCTGATGTATTTCCCATTTGATCTGGTGCCTTGGACAGGTGCCTTACAATTATGTAGTCTATCTTAGACCATATAACTATTTCTATTCTTGTCTCATTTTGTACAATTTCCAGCTATGCGCTGGATTTTAATTTATATCTAAATATATTGCCGTTTCAAAAAAAAAAAAGTTCAATTCAAACCTAAAGCAGTCCAGCATCATCAGTTCATCGTATCTGGAGAAGGCTGTGTCGAACAGACACCAGAAGGCAGCGATCAAGTTGTCGTACACAATTAAAAAAAAAAAAAAAAAAAAAAAAAGCAATCGTCGATCACGTCTAGGCGTCCAGTGACAACAACTCAACGAAACAGCGACATCAACTCAGCAAGACAGGCGTGAAGGGTAGATTGTCACTTTATGATTCTTCATTTTTGATCCTGCTAATCAGGTAATACCGATATTGTAATAGATTATAAGAAATTGAGGAATGAGGATTATCAGTTTATAATTGTCAATTATGTCTGAATGAATTATAGCATAAATAGATTATCTTTTTTTTCAGATTTATAGAAATCAGTTTAATAGTCTATCACTATGTCATATTTTGAGATTGAAATCTAATTGCCTGATTCAATCAGATTATAGAATGTTGAATGAATGATTTGACATAGATTATTAGAAACTGAAATTAACTTATGGGATTATGTTTACTTTTGTGAATCCTCATGCCCTAGATTGAAAAACTTTAAAGATGGGAAATATTGATCGTTTTAAATGCTTTTCTGCAAGATGTTTGTCGTTTGATATAAATGGGTGCTTGCCGGAGGTTCAAGGGGTTAATCCGCATGAAAAGAAAGAAAAAAATAAGACCCAGAAAACTGGAGGTAATTTTAATTCCTTCTCTAACTTTTGAGGTCAAACTAAACACTTCCTAATTTCAAAATTAACACAATTTACATCTTTATTTTGATACTGCTACATATCTAACTTCAAAAACTCATTACCAATTTAAGAACTTTTATCTAAATTACCATAAATTTTAGAAGATTTCATAAGCATTTTGAAGTTGAACATCGTATGTTTGACCTTAAAAAGTCAAAACTGGATACCAAAATCACAAAGGACATAAAGGGCTCCTTTCGGGTTATTGAACGAAGCACATGATAAAAAGAATTTGCTGCAATTTGAATCCAAACTACATATCAGGCACAAATATAAATATAAATATAAATTCTTATACTTTTTTATACCAAGAAAATTATATTTTTCATGTACTAAAATTCCATTTTTTGAAACAAAAACCGGCAAGAAAAGCTTTACGTTTCTTAAAAGGAACATCAAGATTGCGTTCATTGATTTGAGCCTATTGCTCTACAAAACAATATTTTAATTTGTTCCATGTTAGGGTTAGGGGCCTTTTTTTCCGGGCTCGTCCTGGGCATTTGAATCCTCAGGACCGACGCTGTTTGGGAAGATAATCTTCAACACACATGTATCTTATATGGTCTATGGTATCTGAGTTGACATGAATAATAATGTATCTCACATTGAATAATAATCTATTTCACATTGATTCGGTACGGTCCTATAAGTATCTATGTTGGAGAACCCTTCCATAAGAGCTCTTCTGGATAGATAATCTTGTAATTCATATATATCTTACGCGTACACGGGTTATACGAAGATTTCAAACCAAAAAGTGCATTCCAATACTCTTTTTTCGCCCATCTTATGGATAAGATACATTTTTATGTTTTTTTTTTAATAATAGTCGTGGAAAAGAAGTCAAATTAACTGGATCAATTGTTGTTGTAATGAGTAAGTGGATTGTTTGTTCCGTCTTTATAATCCTTTTGTTGTTGAGAGAAAGCATCATCATTCTTTGCTCAATCCATTCCACATGTACACTCATTCACTTGTCAATATTATAAGTTCAATATTAATAATGATATTTGTTTTCTTTTTAATATTTATGCACTATTCTTATAAAAAAAAACATTTTATACAATTGCTAATTTTGGTGAGCTTGATCAATGGCAATGGCGTATTATATGGTTGACTGCAAATGGGGCTACAGAAATGGTGATCAATTAAAAAATGGGGCTACAAAAATGGTGAGAGTATCTAGTTGGTTGCAAATTGGGGGGCTACAAATGGTATTCAAATAAAAAATGAGGCTACAAACATGGTGATCAATTCAAAAATGGTGAGAGCATATTATTGACTGCAAATGGGGCTAAAAAAATGGTGATCAATTCAAAAATGGTTAGAGCATATTGTTGATTGCGAATGGGGCAACAAAAATGGTGTTCAATTCAAAAATGAGGCTACAAACATGGTGATCAATTCAAAAATGGTGATCAATCAAAAAATGGTGAGAGCATACAGTTGACTGCAAATTGGGCTACAAAAATGGTGATCAATTCAAAAGGGGTTTGAAAACAACGGAAGGAGGATGGTGATCAACTCATTTCATTATAGGGTTTACGAAGTGCAACTTTAAACATATATTATGTGTTGACTTTTCCCTCTAGAGTGCTTTCGCATTCTGCAAATCAATGAACAATTAATATTACATATTTTCTGATGTTTAGCCATTTTCTTTTTAAATTTTTGTTTTTAATCTTTGCTAAATTTTGAAACACATATGTTTTTGTATTAAAATTCTAAAATATATGTTAAGCAAACAAGCAAAAAGAAAACGATAAAACTATATAAAAAATTTACATGATTCGATTGATTTAACCTAGGGAAATCTCAAAAAAGTCTAACTATTTTGAAAAAATTACGATTAAGTCCCAAATTATCTTGTTTTTTTAATAAAAAGGCCTAAGAAAACACACAAATTTCTACACTTCAACACCTTTTTCACCTGTGGTCATTAAACAAAATCATTAACTTTCCAAAAAATAATTGTATGTTTCTACAAATTTTCTCAAAATTTGTATATAATGTATAAGCCTATTTTTATGTATTTTTAACTATTTTTATGTGTGTGTTTGTGTCTATCTATCTATATATATATATATATATATATATATATATATATATATATATATATATATATATATATATATATATATATATATATATATATATATATATATTAAGTATTTATGTATTTTTTTTTAATTTTTTAAGAATTTATTATAGTTTTTTTATGTATTTATGATGTATAAACGTATTTTTATACATAAACATATTTATATGAATTTTACGTACTTTTATGTATTTTGATATATTTTTCACGTATTTATGTATTTTTTTTAAGTATTTTTATGTATATTTACATATGTATATATACTTTTTAAATATTTTTAAGTATTATTATGTATTTTAGTATATTTATTTTACGTGTTTATGTATTTTTTTTAATTCAAGTTTCATTTTAAGCTAACTATTAGGCCTTGAAAATGAAGAAAAAAACACTAGATTACTTTAATATATATATATTTTTTAAAGACGATCATTAGCAATCAATGTCATTTTTAGAGGTACATTTTTTCCTTTTTCTTGAACTTTGTTTGTATATGAACAGAGTTTACGAATATCTTCATTAACGACAAAGATATTCATAAACTTTGACTATCTACAAATTGAATTTAAGAAAAAATGAAGAAATTTACCTGCAGAAATAATGTTGATTGCTAATGATCCTCTATGAAAAACAAATTTTAGAAGTAATCTATTGTTTTTTTCTTCATTTATAATATCTACTAATTAGCTTACAATGAAATTTGAATTTAAAAAGACATAAATACATAAAAAATATATATTTCAAAATACATAAAAAAAACATAAAATGAACTATATAAAAAAACTTTAAAAAGCTATATATATATATATATATATATATATATATATATATATATATATATATGTGTGTGTGTGTGTGTGTGTGTGTGTGTATAGAAAAATACATAAAACATACACATAAATAGACAAATATATGTTTATACATTATAAAAAAAAATTCAGGAAATTGATAGTAAAATTTCATTATTTTGGGAGAATAAACAATTTGGTCCCATGACGTGTTGAACAAGTCAATAAGGGTTAAAGTGAAGTAATTATTGGTTTCTTGAGCTTTTTTATTCAAAAATAATAATAACGTTAATTTTATTAGTGTATGTTAGCTTAGCTTATTTTGTATTATCTTATAGTCTAGTGTTAGGCCCATGTTGTATTGTATTGTATATTTGTGTAAATGAAATCATTCCAATTCATGGGAAAATATTTACCCTAATATGGTATAAGAGCTCCCCACTATCAAACCTAAATTTTTGTCTCCCTCCCATACCATCAGCCTCCTCATCGTTGGCTTCTTCCCCCTTGGCTTCCCTCTCATATTTGCTCCTTGCTTGATAGTTTCTCATGGTAGGTGATGATAAAACAAATCCATCCACTAAAAAACTTAAACCCTATAGGATAACCAACATCAAGGATTTCGTTCCTCTTGTGTTTAATTTATCCTAACTCAGTTACGATGCATGGCGTGTTCTCTTCTCTACTCACTACAAAGCTTACATGGTTATGGGTCACTTGGATGGCACCATGACCTCCGCCGCCGCCAATAGTGAAGAGTGGTCCAAACTTGACTCATTGGTTGTTATGTGGATCTATGGAATGCTTTCCCAACCTCTATTCACGATGGTTCTTAAATAAGGGTGGACCACTCAAAAGATTTGGACTGCGCTTGAAGACTTGTTTCGCGATAATAAAGAAGCTTGAACCATTGAACTTAAAAGTGAGCTTCGCTCCATGACTCTTGGTGAACGCACCATTACAAATATTTTCTCCAAGATGAACTCCATTGACAACTTGCTTTTGAATATTGGTTCTCCGGTTCCTGAGCGGACTCTTGTCACTCATCTTCTCAACACGATCATCCTGATGTTTGGCAATATTGCTACCCTTATCTGCCACCAAATTCATGAATCCTCTTCAAGCTCGTTCCATGCTCACTTTGGAGGAATCTTGTCTCGAACATGATCGACCCACCCAACTAATTCATTTTGATCATGTGTCATCACGAACAATCCTCTTCACCGGCCCGACTACTCAATCTCGTGATTATCGTCCCAACTGCAACGATAACAATCGGTGAAACCAACCTTATAATTACCGCCTCCAATCATTTGATCAACACCGATAGTAGCTAAACGTCGCCGGTTTGTCCCCATGGAAGTCTTACGAATGACCACTACCTCTGTAGGGGTATAGTTGGATGACGATTTTGTTGGTCCCAAACCCTTTGTATATTCCAAGATCAAATACAAACAACAAAAAACAATAAAGAACATAGAAGAACATAGAGGCATCACAAAGATATCTTTCACCAAGAAAGAATGTTCTCACCAAGAGAATGTATGTCACAAAGACGATTGGCACAAAGCCTTCACAAAGACTCGATTATGGTTTTACCCTATTACATGAAAATATATTAATCTATTCTAATGAGTCCCTTCATTTAAGGGATTGTATCTAATCTAAATACAAACTAATCTGGTATATAAGGAATGGATCAAATCAGATCTTCTCCATATTCAGATATTAGCACCAACACATCAGTTGTTGATCAAAGCATCAACTACATGGAGTCTCGTTGACCAGGGCATCAACGTCAGCGTCTTGGAGATCAGCGTCATCTTCAACTTCAGTGAATAGTACCATCAGAAAGTGTCATCATCGTATTACATGATCAATGTGTCATCATTGTATAACCATCAGTGCCTAAACACATTGATCAGCCTTCAATAGATGGTGTCTTCAAGCCTTTGGTGTTGGTAGAGTCTTTAGGGTCTTTCAGTCATCAGAGGATGTTCTTCAGTCTTCGACATATGAACTTCCATCAACATATCTTTAGATTAACTAACTATAACTATAGTGTATATATTTTGTATCATCAAATCTATACAATTGAGTAACCTAAAATTCTCCCCTATTTGATGATGTCAAAACCAAACTAATAAACAACGAAATAATGAATTAGTAACTACATTTGAAGTAGAATATTCATGTCTGCTCCCCCTTGGATAAATAACATTTGATTTTTGCTACCCCTTAGATGTATTATCTTCTTCTTTCAAGAGTGTCTGCTTTTCAATGAATGATTAAGTAACAATGTAGCAGAACTAGATATTTATCCCCTTTTTTTACAGCATCAATAAACACTGCCTTCATTTCGTTTTTTTAAGAAGACAACAAGTAACCTGAAATAAAAAGAAAACATCAAATAAAGTTATAGGATAAGATAATTTTATCACACTATTGTGTTGTTGCAATATTAGACCATTTACATATAATTGCGAAGTCTCATCAGGGCATGGTTTTAAACGTTGAATCATTAACCATATATATTAGAAGATAAAAAAGGGTAAGATTGGAATGATACGTGTAATACATTCTGGTATGGAATGTACCCATCATCATAGATTTTTCAAGTTCTCATCAGCGTCTGGCATTTGACATTGAATCATAAAACTTTTAAGAAGAATGATATATATGACAGAATGTTTTGGTGTGTGTGATAAACTACGGTGCATAATCTAACCATCAGCATAGACTTTCGAAATTTTATCAGTGTGTGGTTTTACATAGTGAATCATCAAGTTTTCATAAATAAGACTTGTTGGAAAGAAGTAGAATGTCTTAATCATGCTAAGGTGAAATCAACAAGAATCATTGACAGTGACAACTCATCAGCAAGAAGTGGTTTAATCCTTGCATCATAGATTTAGCTACAGTCTAGAATCAAAGATTCACCATCAATTTGTTCAATGGTACCATGCCATACCTCAATATAGGAGGTCAAGGACGTGAGAATAAGATTTGCTAAGATAAGGGATAACATCCTTGCCTTAAAAGAATTTTCATCTGTGACCTGGCAAATATCTATAAGTGAATAATACACTTTTCTATCAGATTCAACATAAGATATGGATGGCTCATTTAGTCTCAACACATAAGATCATGACCTGTTGGGTTAAATACTTCTGAAGTGAAGTCTCTTCAGGTCATTAATTGTTAAAAAATACGAGACTTAAGGCATATGAAGCAACGTTTATTCTAGGGACATTGATTTGTCAAAAGTTGCATACTTTTCTTATGAAATGCCACCATCAAAACTTGAAAGGTATAATAATATTATCACAAGAGACCAAACCAGATGAAGAAATAGGTCTCATCTTCAAAAACCATTTCTACCTGCTTGACAATTTTTAGCTTGTTTGCCTTTGTCGAACTTGAATGCTCCTCATGAGCCTGTGGCTCATCAACAACTTCAGTTTTAGCACATAAAGCATGACATCTTAGAACATATAGTTCATTATCAAATAGTTCTAAAATGGTGCAATGAAATTGCAAATCTTAAACCAAATGTGTGTTGACATATTAGGTAGATCGTCACAAAGACCCACTAGAACCTATCAAATCTTCACAAAAAGAACCATCATGTGATCTAACATCCATGCTATCACTTGTTCAAGTGTAGGTCAGTACCTGAAGCCAAAGAACTTTGAACACACAAAAAGACATGACAGTTAAAAACTTTAGAGGGTAAATGACTTCTGAAGTTCATAGATAATTTGAACACCAGACACGACATTAAATTTCTCCCACAAAGTTAAATTATTGACTCCATTTCAATATTCGAGTGCATCCCCCCTCCCCCCCCCCCCCCCCCAATCCCCCTTATATTTTTATCAAGTCAATAGAAAATATACACTTGAAACACCTTGCTTGGAACAACTGCACACACTCGTTTTTGAACTTTTAGATTTAAAGTATAAACAAAATTTAAAAAACCAAAATGAAATAAATTTAATGACTATGAACTAAAATACAAAAAAAAATCTTAAAAGTAAATTAATTAAAACTTTTAGAAAATAGAACTTATAAAAATAAAATAAACATAAGAGACAAAATTTAAACGAACTAATAAAACCAACTAATGAAAGTTTAAACAAAACGAAAAATGATTAAACTTTGGAAAAACGAAAACAAAACGAAAGATGATTAAATTTGGGAAAACGATTTTATTTATTTATATATTTTATTTTAGAAAAAAAACCTTTTCCCTTTTTTTATTTTTTTTATTTTAGACAATAAAACTTTTTGAAAAACGATTTATCTAAAAATTAAACTAATTAATTTGGAAAAACGAATTTATTTATTTATTTTATTATTATTTTGACAAAGAACCTAGAAAGTCACTGTATATGATCATAAAAATTGTCACGACAAGCTTTTATTTAACAATACCATCCATCTTTTATCTTGCTTTATTCAGGTTAATATGTAGACTTTAGTCCCATTGACTTGAACTTCCAAGATTTGATTAGAATCAACGTCAAACGTAGCTTGGTTCCACACGAAGCTTTTGACAGGACTACACACAAGCATTCACGGAGCATGTTGTGAATAGTCCCTATCTTGACAGGACTACGCACAAACATTCATGAAGCTTTTGACAATTTGTTGACAGCCATAGTCTTGTCTGTACATTTGCACACACCTTCATACCTTTTGACAACTGAAAATGATAGCAACTGATCTGGCACAATCCATTGGTCCAAACTTTTCTTCCTAGACAGCAACAAGACCATACCTAGTGTAACGCCCAGTCCCTGGTATGTATTTTAAATAAGAATTTTTCATTTTTGCAAAGGGACTCGATGAGTTGGAGGCCTCAAACTCGTCAAGTAGGAATGGAATTTGGACGCGGGACTTGAAGCCTACTCGATGAGTTGAGAGCCTCAACTCGACGAGTAGGGTTGCCAGAATGAAACCCTAATTTTCAGGGTTTAGCACCATATTTGAACACCTTAACCTCCAAAGGCTTGCCTTATATGCAGCCTCCATCGTCCCAAACCCTAGCCAAGAAACCCCAATCCACTTTTAGAGAGTTTTGATCCATTTTTGTGCATTCTTTGTGATTTTGAAGCTTGAGAAGGAAGGAGAAGCTTGGGGATTCAAGAGGAAGCTAGTAGATCTAGAGTTTGAACTACATTTCTGACTCATTTGAGCTATAAATTTGATACCTTGGCTTTCTATTACTTAGATCTTCATTTAGGGTTGTATGTTGTTGTAACATCCCAAAAATACAAGCCAAAAATTTCATTTTTAAACACATTATTATAAAACCAACAGTATAAGAAAACATTCGTAATATCATGTCATGTCAAAACCCAAGTAGAAATAATCAAAACATGTTATCATAAAACAATATCAGAGTGTAATCCCAAAGATCTCGTGTGCGGAAAACCATAGTGTGATGCGCTGTGATCGAGCCGACTCCTTTCCTTTGAAAACAAGGTACCTGAAACCAAAAGTGAAAACCATAAGCGCGAAGTTTAGTGAGTTCCCCCATCATACCACACACCATACAATCAAATAGCATACATACTATCGGGTAATTCTGGGGTGCCCGACCTACCCGGTACGGCCATTCTGGGGTGCTAACCTACCCGTGTCAAGCCATTTTGGGGTGCTGACCTACCCGTCGGTCCTAACAACCGACCCTCGGGAACTATTCCACCCCCTACTGCTACTATCACATATATCATAACATAACATACTATCAGACATATCTGTGGTGTCCGAACTGCCCTTCGGTCCTAACAACCGAACTTGGGGACTGTTCCCCTCCTACTACCACTATCACATATAACATATAATGTCAGCATATAAACATATCATCACATACTGTCAGACATATCTAGGGTGCCTGACCTACCCTTTGGTCCTAACAACCGAACTCTACTGCTACCACATATAACATATCATGCCAGCATTTTACATATTAGGTAGTAGCAAACCTAGATGATATCACAAAGACAATCATCTAACATACAACTCCTACTGGTGGGTCGGCATTGTGGCCGTAGACCCACCGCTACTGGAAGCTAACTCACCTCACACTGCTGAAGTCCCATAGACACAATCCCACACTGCTGAAGTCCTGCAGACTTCAACCCCAACTGCTGGATGAAAGATTCCCGAACTATCAACACCAAAATAACACCCAATTAATAATTGGGTCACAACACATATCCAAAAATTCATACTTGGATAATTACTACATTACCCTAAGGTAGGCTTTATTCAAGCCCAAGGCCCAATCCATAGCCCCAAAGTCCAACTAGGAATCAAGGCCCAACATATGGCCTAATTTTCCAAATTGGGCCTATGGTCTTATTCTGAGGCCTAACCAAAAAGTCATGTCCAACATTTGGTATTCTAATGGCCCAATACCTCATAATCATGAAGGTCCAAACTATGGCCCATCTATTTCCCAATTTTCCAAATTGGGCCCAAGCCCCTTACACGGGCCTTACCCTAAGCCCATTAAATTATTCTAATCTAATTTCTTGATCTTGGATGGCCCATTAATAACCCAATCATCAAGGACCAATAGAAAGGCCCAACAATAAACCCAAGTGAAATTAGGGTTTCTCATAAAATGAGGGTGAAGGTTAAGTTTCCTACTTAAGACATTAAGGACTTAATCCATTAAGTCCAATATTGCTTAGATTAATCTTTGCCAATGATTATTATTTAATATTCCAAATTATTAAATAATTCTCGTGTGTCCCGATTAATTCCCCAAATTAGAGTTTCATTGCATTAAGGTTTTCCAAACCCTAATTAGGGTTTCCAACCCAAATACTAGCTCATTTGTCAATTTATTGGGCTTTTAGGTCAATTAGGGCTTTATTGGGCCTACTAGAATATCATTAAGCCCATTAGGGTTTGCATTGGGTCAATTTGAGTCTATTAGACCCATTAGGGTTTTCACTAAGCCCATTAGGCTTCATTGGGCCCATTAGGGGTTCAAGCACCCCAAACGAATCGGTCACAACAAGGCAAAGCACACAGCCACCCAACACGGCGGCCAGTGGCGGCAGGAGGCGGCAGCCACCACCCTAAGGTGGTGGTTTTCAGTTTCTTTCCATTATTCATTTTTTTTACAATTTACAATGGAAATGCCAATATAACGCACACACACTACACTAAATAAACACACACACGCAACCACCTTTATGGTGGTTAGTGGTGGTACACGGTGGTAACCACTACCTCACGGTGGTGGTGGTGGCATTTCCTTCATTTTTCAGGCCAAGCTACACACACACACACACAACTCATACGAAACATAAATGCACACACACCCACGATGACTTCTTGCAAGAGAAACCGGCCACCCTCCTGGTGGTGGTTGGCGACGGCGAAAGTACAAAAGCACGACAGTGGTGGCGGTGTTAGCAACATCTTGCAATAACAGCCACCACCTCATGGTGGTGGTGGCGGTTCTTTTGATTCCCAGCCAAGAAACACACACCCACACGAACATGCTCGGAGGATTAGTTCAACCACCAACCTAGTGGTTCATGACGATGGCAGTGGGTGGAATAGTCGTTGGACGGTGGTGGCGGTCGACACGGAAAGGCAGGCAGCAACAAGGAGCGATGTCGGTGGTAGCTGGAGGCGGCAACAGCGGTAATCATCGGCATCAGAACAAGAAGGAAGAAGAGAAAGGATAGCAACAGCGAAGGACGGCCACAACTGCGACTCCCGACAACAAAGCAACAGTGGGGCGGTGGTCTTTGTTTTCTTCGCTGATCGGAAGTGGCATTGTGGCAGATCACATCTTCAACAGAAGCAGGTCGACACCCATGGTGGCGGCAAAATGGTGGTAGCGGCGCCGGAAGTCGAGTAGGTGGCAGGGGCAGCTGGAGGTTTCACATGGCGGCTGTAAGAAAGAACTAGGTTTAGGGTTCTCCAATGCAACAGGAGGGTAAGGGCTCTCGGGTTAAATCCCGCTTCCATACAAAATTATAACAGAAGTGGAAGCATTGGTCCTTCCTACACAAAATTTCTTCAACCATAACCCATAAATTACCATTTAAACCCCCAACATTAAAATCATTTACACCTTAGGTACAAAGTTTACCAAACAGCCCCCAATATCTTAATTATGACATAATCAGTTCTTCCACCTCATTTTCTTTTTAAATTAAATCCAAATAATTACCACGGAGCTCCTGTCTTCATGAATATTTATAAAATGAGTCCCGAACTCACACTTTTAATCCCCGACTTCTAAAAATGTGGCAATTAACTCCTCGAACCCAACACCCAACATATATAATTATTTATTTTAGGTTACCATTCGTTCATTAATTTATTTATTTAACTAATAAATAAACGGGTGTTACAACTCCCCCCCCCCCCACTTAAATTAGATTTTGTCCTTGAAATCACTCCTCACTATTTCTTATATGCCAAACCACTTCTAGTAACATGATCACCGTCTTGGGCACACCCTAGCCTTTCCATGGTAGTTGTGACCAATCTTCGCAGAGCCCTAATATCCTCATATGAACGAATTCCTCGCAACCAGAACACATCTACTCCGTCTGAAATCTGCTATCTAGAGATGGTCTGAATCCCTGACATACCACTCATACTGAACCATTATCGTTGAGTTCAGTCTGTTTATCCCTCAACAGGCTAATCAACTTCTTATATCTCGAGGTTCCCACTCTAACGTAGGATAACAGACCTAATTACCCTTGCAAACCACTAATACTTGACCAAGGCTCAGATACTCCCGTTGTGAGTGACTTGTCACTCCCCAAATCATCTAGCTATTCCTTCCAAACTTGCAACCGTAAACACAAATACTAATATTTCCAATCGCTAAAAGTGTCCGAAAATTGAACTGCCTGAAGCAGTATGTTGCCATATGGCTGCTTTCCAAAGTCTAATGAGACCTGCCAGGTCTCAATTTTTTCACCAACCATCTAAAATACCGAGTTTCGGCCCGGCTGCAGAGCCAAGGGACTCCCACTTAGTCGCCTCACACGACTTCTGAATGAAATCCTTCTCTGGAACTAGTTACCACTAGTTATCATGCCATTTTGGCTCTAACAGCCTTCTGATCTAAATGATCGGGCTCATGCGTCGAATCCTGACGTCACCCAATCCAAGACAAAAAGTGATTGCTACCTAACCAATGGTTGTCTTACATCACAACCAACCTTATACAGTCCATTGCTTTCCTGATCCCATAACTGTAGTGGCGCTCCTAGAGTCTTGCCATTGGCTCAACCAGATCTAATCCATCTAGGTACTTCCGAATCTAATCCGTGGATGTCCATATCCTCACTGCTACACCCGAACTGGTGGGTACTACTATTCCTTCCGCGTCCTAACAATGCGCTCATGCCATCTACCAACCTAGTGAATGCTACGGCTACACCCGCAGTCTCACGACACTCTATCACTCTCTGACCGCTAGTGAACGTAAAGTTAGCAACTTTACGTGGTAACTTAGTCCTAGGGGACCAAATCTATGGTTTGGAAGCATTCAACTCAAATGTGGTAATTAACTCCTCGAACCCAACTTCTAAAAATGTGGCAATTAACTCCTCGAACCCAACACCCTACATATATAATTATTTATTTCAGGCTACCATTCGTTCATTAATTTATTTATTTAACTAATAAATAAACGGCTGTTACAACTCTCCCCCACTTAAATTAGATTTCGTCCTCGAAATCACTCCTTACTATTTCTTATATGCCAAACCACTTCTAGTAACATGATCACCGTCTCCGGCACACCCTAGCCTTTCCAGGGTAGCTGTGACCAATCTTCGCAGAGCCCTAATATCCTCATATGAACGAATTCCTCGCAACCAGAACACATCTACTCCGTCTGAAATCTGCTGTCTAGAGATGGTCTGAATCCCTGATAGACCACTCATACTGAATCATTATCGTTAAGTTCAATCTGTTTATCCCTCAACAAGCTAATCAACTTCTTATATCTCGAGGTTCCCACTATAAAATAGGATAACAGACCTAATTACCCTTGCAAACCACTAATACTTGACCAAGGCTCAGATACTCCCGTTGTGAGTGACTTGTCACTCCCCAAATCATCTAGCTATTCCTTCTAAACTTGCAACCATAAACACAAATACTAATATTTCCAATTGCTAAAAGTGTCCGAAAACTGAACCGGCTTAAGCAGTATGTTGCCATATGGCTGCTTTCCAAAGTCTAACGAGACCTGCCAGGTCTCAATTTTTTCACCAACCATCTAAAATACCGGGTTTCGGCCCGGCTGCGGAGCCAAGGGACTCCCACTTAGTCGCCTCACACGACTTCTGAATGAAATCCTTCTCTGGAACTAGTTACCACTAGTTATCATGCCATTGTGGCTCTAACAGCCTTCTGATCTAAATGATCGGGCTCATGCGTCGAATCCTAACGTCATCCAATCCAAGACAAAAAGTGATTGCTACCTAACCAATGGTTGTCTTACATCACAACCAACCTTATACAGTCCATTGCTTTCCTGATCCCATAACTGTAGTGGCGCTCCTAGATTCTCGCCATTGGCTCAACCAGATCTAATCCATCTAGGTACTTCCGAATTCAATCCGTGGATTTCCATATCCTCACTGCTACACCCGAACTGGTGGGTACTACTGTTCCTTTCGCGTCCTAACAATGCGCTCATGCCATCTACCAACCTAGTGAATGCTACGGCTACACCCGCAGTCTCACGACACTCTATCACTCTCTGACCGCTAGTGAACGTAAAGTAAGAAACTTTACGGGGTAACTTAGTCCTAGGGGACCCGACCTATGGTTTGGAAGCATTGAACTCAATTGGAAGTTACTGAATGGATTCAGACTAAGAGGGACTCGATGGGTTGTTCATCCAACTCGGCGAGTTGGGTTGTGGTCCCCCAACCTTTTCTGTAACTAAGCAAACTCGTCGAGCCTAGGAGATGACTTAGCGAGTTGGCCATGGTTTTTGAGTTTTGAAGATTGAAGAACTCGACGAGTTCAAGGAGGAACTCATCAAGTTATGAATGAAATGTATCGACTCTGTTATGAGGAGGAACTCGACGGGTTCATGAAAGAACTCAACGAGTTGGATCGAGATTTCCAGGGTTTTATTGATCATGGAACTCGGCGAGTTGATGGACCAACTCGACGAGTTGAGTCAACAGGATGTTGACTTTGACTTCGACCTCTGACCAAAGTTGACCCTTAAGGGGTTATGATCAGGAAAAGGGGTAACTAAAGGAAATATTTATGTGTAGGAGTTTGAGTGGGGCATATTTCAGAGCCGAGGACAATTCAGCTACTTTATAGCATTTGAGGTGTGTTACCTTCCAGTAGAAGTGGGTCGAAGACACCAATGTCGTCCCACTAGTAGTCGATTATAGTTAAGATGATTGTCTTTGTGATAATCGTTTGGTATGCTACTATATGTTATGCTTTTATGTGCTAGTATGCTATGATATTATGTGATAGTGGTGGGACGGGTAAGTTAGACCCTGTAGCTGGTTGAGATAAACCGGAGGGTAGGTCGAACACCTAGATATTCCTGACAGTATGTTATGCTATGTTATTATGTGGTAGTGGTAGGGGTGAAATAGACCCCATAACTGGTTGAAATAAACCGGAGGGTAGGTTGGGCACCTAGATATGCATGTCAGGGTAGGTCGAGCACCCAAATATGCTTGACAGGGTAGGTCAGGCACCCCGGTAGGCCTGACAAGGGTAGGTTGAGCACCCATATATGCTCAGCAGGGTAGGTCGGGCACCCAGATATGTCTGACAGTATGTTTACTATATGGTATGTGGTATGATGGGGGAACTCACTAAGCTTTGTGCTTACGGTTTTCAGTTTTGGTTTCAGGTACTTCCTCTTTGAAGGGAAAGGAGCCGACATGACTGCAACGCATCACACCGGGATTTCCGCACATGAGATCTATGCGATTTATACTCTGATATTATTTTGTCGTGACATGTTTTGAATATGGATACATTGGTTTTGATATGATATAGTACTATGATGTTTTCATACAACTGGTTTTATAATTATTAAATTAAAAATGATTTTTTTAGTCATAAATTTTGGGATGTTACACGTAGTTGTTGACTCCATATGATAGTGACAACACTTAAGCCTTCCTTTTCCATGTAACATGCTTTTAGAAGCAACCATCGTTGTTTCTTTCTTTTTATTTAAACAACACACGTTCATCTCTCTTTTCAACAACATGTCATAGTAGGAGAGCTTTGAAGGTTTGGATTTGCCTTCTGAAAACAAATGAAGCGAGATAGATATTAGCCCTTGAAGTAGAAGAGAGTTTAGTTTTAAACACTCAATGGAAATAGCAAGGATACCTACTTCTAATACTGTGCCCTCGAACATTTTCTGAAGCGTCTATAGGTGACACTTGAAGCATACGAAGATCTTTACATGTGTCTGCCACTACCTGAAGTCCTTCATCATAGATGGAATTAAGCGTCAGGAAAATATGTAGTTTATGATAAGGTGGATGGTTGGGTGGAGCTGGTAGGGTCCAATGCTAGTGTAGCTGAGCTTCAAATAGGTGAGATTAGTATAGAGTAGTAAGAGCGTTGGGAGATGTTCAGGTGTAATTTCACGAAAGTTGGAGAGACAAATTATCGATCTCCAAGCAGAAAAAGCAGAAGTGTAATCGGGTTCTTCTTATTGACCAAAGATACCAAACGTACTGAAGTAACCAGTGCCCAAATGGGTCAATTGCAGAGAGATAGACCAAGTCTAGGGAAAATATCGGTTATAGACATTTTTTGGGGTTGAATTCCAAAATATAGTCACAAAAAATTGGATTTTCGGGCATATACATGGATTCCGCGGAGTTAAGCTCTGAGGGCTCCGTGAAATCCACTGTAGCTCTGCGGAATGGCAAAATCATAAATAAATCAGGGTATTAAAATAAAACCTCATGATCCATTCTGCGGAGCTACCTCTGAGGAATGAAATCTTTCCGTGGAGGTATCTCCGAGGAATGGATCTTCATAAAAATAAATATATAAATAAATAAACAAAAAAAATCACTTCCAATTATTCTTTTATGTAAAGATCTCTTATTAAAAAGACAAATTTTTTTCCACCTCACATTCATTCCAAATATTCTCAAGAAAAAATCATACTATCATAATCTTTTCTTGAAAATAATTAGTTAGGGGAAAGAGTATAAACCGCGAAGAATCGATGTGAAAAAAATATGAAGATCCATTCCTCAGAGCTACCTGAACAGAATGAGTTCGTTCCTGAGAGGTAGCTCTACGGAATGGATCATGTGGTTTTTTTAATACCCTGATTTATTTACGATTTTGGCATTCCGCGGAGCTACAGTGGATTCTGCGGAGCCCTCATAGCTTACTGATGGGTTATGAGCACTACATCAATCATATGGTGTACATGCAAACCCTAAAGCTTTGTACCTAGTTTGTCTAATGAACATCCAATAATCATCCAAAGCTCATAAACCCTAGATCTAGCATATAATAATCGATATTATCACAATAAAGGGTTTAGATATCACCTTGATTGTTATGTAGTAATAACAATCTCAATTCCTCTTGATCTTGACCTTTGAAAACTTAGTGCCTCAAATGTTGCACCTCTAATGGAGTCACAAACACCATGAGCAACAAGATGAGTTAGGAGAGGGAGGAGAAGCACCAAAAACGTCCAAGAACCCTTAGATATCCCTTAGCCACGTTTTGGGAGCCTTAAGGGTCTTTATATACTTGTGTAGGCTACTACGTTTCAGGTGAAACCCTAATTCTATGCGTAGGACTTAAGCAACCCATGGAGTCCCTCTAGAAATCCCTCGGATGAAATCCATATGGGCTTCCCATAGATTTCGTCCAATCCCCTTTCCATTAGGAATCCATAGCCCAATTGCAACTATCATATAATTGCAATATCAGTCCCCTTTATTTAATTAATCTCTTTTAGCCAAAAAAATTAATTCTTATTAATTCTTGACTATTATTAACTAAACAATATGATTTCTCTTTTAATATATTATTCATATAATATAATAATAAATCATAATTAATCCTCTTTCTCCTTAATTCATCTTATCAGTTAAAATGGTGAAGGCAACCCAAAAGGACCATGCTCACAATCGGGTCAAGTACATAGCAAAATATTTATGGGCTTAGACACCTAATCCAATAATCTCCCACTTGGATAAGTCTAATAACTATATTGTGTATGACTTCGGAACCTGATCAGCAATCGTAACTTTCAAAAGCCGCTGTTGAACTCTGATCTTATCAGAAACGTGTCCTTTAGACAAGGGATCATATATTCCTCCATTCTAGATATCGTATGAACTGAGACATGGATTTTAATCATACTCTCTGTTAATGTGTTGTTTCTCGATTTCTGATTTATGACAACTAACAACATACTACAATTGAACACATCAAATTAGTCCCGGCTTGGCCAAGCGCTTAGGGTGTCATCACTAAATCATCGAGGGGCCCACAGATATCGCTTTTTAACCCACTTTGAGTAAAAGGAACGGATAAACTTTGATTCAATGATTGCTTGTACCTACTCATCAAATCACACACAACAATATGTTTTATAACACCAAGTTACTGGTGCGTTTACATCTTATCAACGTGCAACCGACTTTCAGGATACAACTCACACATCTCGGTTTCAAGAATATAAGATATTATCGCCTCACCAATCACTCGTGATAAAATCCATGAAGCGATCTAAGTGATCATGGGTTTAATCCAATGCTCAAATCATATTCATAAGCACTCATGAACGTTGCAGCAAACCTTTGCTATGTCTAATACACTTTAGACAATCTACAAGCCAATTCATGACAATCTTCTTTCATACCTACTCTCAAAGTATGAACGACTGTGGATGGTTTGAATAATCTTATTATTCGGGAAGTCAAAACATTCAAAGTGAAACACAATAATAATCGAATCCAATATGGACCCGAACTTTTGAGTATAAATAAAACTCCTTTTATTTAGTCACCATATTGATTACACATTATTCATTGTATAATATTTTGGATAATCAACTTATTACTTGAATCATAACAACAATTGTCCTATGCACCAAGCATGCACACTCTGTTTATCTATGGTCCATACTTTGTGAAATAGATCAATTGAAAAACATTTCCAATGATGCTCATTTCACACTCCCTAATCCTTATCGTTAGTGTAAGAACACAAAATTCTCGTCACTATTAGAATATGTTAGATTCTAACATTTTATGCAATTATCCTTTTGTAATCTTATTACACAAAAGTCACCAAGACTTTGCCAATGAAATTACAAAGTGCTCTATTGGGAATTCTTACAAGACAATTCCATAGATGTGAAGTCTCGCATTCAAAGTACATTCCTTTTAATATCCTTCTTGCATAAAAGTTTCTAATCTAGACATAAATTCTTAACGTCCAACTCCCAATATGGAAACATTCCCATATTTTCCATATGACAACATATTGTGAATAGAGTCTTATCTATTCATAATAATGTCGATATGGTTCATTCATTACTATACTTCCAACTGCTCACAAGCGACCAATCCTTAGCGAACCTTAGATTGTCGTTGACAGTTGTTCAATTATTTTTTGTCAATCTGGTTCTAGTCCTTTTCGCCTCTTAATGCCCTAGGCATTTGGAAAATTTTAGAACGGTCAAATATTATAGCATATGCAATCGATCCTATACCTGAAGCGTACGGGACACGATTCATAATGAAAAAAGTGATACTTTACTAGTTCCTTGCTATAATATTTCCATATATAGAATACCCTTATGTTCAACCTTTTCAATATAACATTCATATATGTCTTTTGACTAACTTTAGTTAATATTTCTCGAGCCAACCTTTTAGATTTCGAAAAGAAGTATAAAATTCTCTCCCTTAATTATAGCAAAACAACTATTCAACCTTGCAAATTGAAACTTTGTTTTCTATAATTAATATTGCTAACTTGCAATACTTAAAATAATAATCATGCTCCCACTAACATGATAATTATCTCCGTACCAACATAACATTTATGCTCCCACTACCTTTAACATGTATTCAGAAAACATTTGGACTTCTAGAAAGCAATACTTATTAACTTCCAAAGTTCATATTTCTAATATGATATGATTCAATAAGCCTTTATCTAAGCTTCTCAACCTCATACACCTTTCCTTAGATAGCGTATGTGTGTGTCTAAAAAATTTCAGCACTTATAGCAATAAGTCTTAAATGTTTAAACTAATTGCCAAATCTCACAATTCGAATTATGAAGAGGGATTCCGTAATCAGAATCGAATTTGAGAATGCAAATATCACAATTGTTATCTCCTTAAAATCTCTCCTAGTGAAAGCGTTTCCTCACAATCATTTTCATGAAGGAGAGAAACCTTATGACACTTAGATTTTAAGGTTTATCTGCTCTTATCCATGTGAATTTGTCATAACCATAATCATTAGATAATGTTTGTGTCAAATCCAAACTCTTATGGATAGAACTTTTTCATTCTTAATTTCTTGCCATCAAGGGTCCCACCATTGCTTTCAAGTTATTTAGCAGCTCACCTACACAAGGTACTTACCCTTATGTACTCAATTGAGAACTCGTAGAACTCATATGCATAAGTAACTTTACTGGAATGACACAGAAACAAGAATATGTCAACACAATAGGTTGCAAACCTCAAGTCATGTGCTAGTGTTTAATAATAGGTTTACTCTTGATTAGTTCTTGAACCTTTTCAAGATCATTTAGACTCTCACTGGCCTCTTGACACATAAGATTCTCTTTTTAAGAAACATTTCAAGAGTTAGTGCGGATTTTTATCAAGACAAACCACTACACACGATTGGTCTTAGTTGGTCTTTGTCTAATCCAAAACATCACAACTTATCAATTTCAAATGTGCAAGAGTAAGAAAAACAATTTTCTACTCTACATTTGATGAGTGTGTTAAAATTTCTTAAGATGTGTCACTCAAGTCACAAACTTGGAGTATGACTCTAAGACTTCATTTTGGAACGAAGTATAATTCACCTATTGATTTAAACATTTCAACAATTCCCTATTCCTCTTCTTAGCCATACCAGTGCACTAAGGTTTACCTAGAGGATCAATTGTGATATGGTTTCACAATCAATAAGACGATCATAAAACATGATACAAAAGTACTCTCCCTTCTTTCCAGATTGGAGAAACTTTTATCTTTCTGCCTAATTGATTCTTCTTATTCGTTCTATTATTGAAACTTTTCAATAATTCAGAATTATACTTAATCTTGTAAGCATAACCATATTTACTAGACTTTTAGTAAATCATGACGAATAGTCTTATTATTATTTGTGGTGGACTTGACCAGTGCACAACATTGTGCTCTAGTCCTTTAGTCCTTCAGTTGACTCACATACTTGTGTGATCAAGGAATTAGTCTTAATTTCCTAAGTACCAAGATTTCCATACATCACATGATTCAAATCATATGATTCCAAGCTTTTGTCCGATTGATACTTGGGCGATGAGAATCTTTCCATACTTAAAAAAATTATGACGCCACCATAAATAACGTAATTAAGAACCACATACACTTAATATTGCATACAATAGAAACACACAAACATCAATTTTCATAAATAACATTGCAAGGATATATAAATAAGACAAAACTCAAAATTTATTTTATTTATAGAAAGGTGTGGAAAAATTTGTCCTTACAATGCAAATTCAAATGAAAACTATGCTATTTCATATTCCTAAAAAATCTATCATAACTCTAAAAGTAGCAGCTCCAAAAACTCCTATCATCGAATTATGCGATCGAAATCCATTTCTTCATGATCAGACTCAGCTCACTTCTTCCTTTAAGATTCCTTTGTTTTCTTTGATCCTAAAAAATGCAATCTTATCACATCATGTATTAAGAATCTAAAATATAGGAACTTAATAGAGTTTGATAGTGGATTTTACCTGAAGCAGAGTTATACATCTTGACTCTCCCATCTCTTAGATCTCTCAGGTAGTCAGGGCAGCTTTGTAACCAATGCCCCCTCTTTTGGCAGTAGAAACATATGGATTCTTCCGGAATGGTACACGGGACTATCTCAGACTCAACCTTTCTCTTGCGTAGAGAAAACTTTTCTATACTTTCAATGTTTCCATTGCCCATAGAAGGTTGGGATATTGATTTACCAGACAAATTTGCTCGGTCAGTGCGCCAAATCATTGTTGATTCAGTAAAAATAAGCAAATAAGTCAAATCAATGAGGGTCACGTCGTGGTCCATCATATAGTACTCTCTAATGAACTCACTATATGAGTCGGGAAGTGACTGAAGAACCAAGTCAACAACTAACTTCCTTGAGACATCGACACTCAACATTCCCAATTTATCGATATGCAACTTCATATCCAAGACATGAGCACATACAAACTTTCCATCTTTGTGTCTTTTTGCCAATAGGGCTTGAGTGACTTTGAACTTTTCAAGTCTTCGAACACGTGGTTTAGGGAGAATTATTAGAGGAAGTTAAGTATGATTTTCATTTCCACAATAAAATCGTGGAACACCATCTTCATGTGGAAAACTTTTTCCAACGGATTTAGGAAGACCATAATTGATAGATTTTGACATCTACAAAATGGGAGAAAATTCAAGTTAGTTGATTGGAATCCTTGATATAACACCCAAATGAAATATCAAGGCTAGGACCCAACACAATATTCTACAATTTGGAAGAGGGATGTTGTAATCTAAATTACAGAACATTTGAAGGTAGGTGAATGACGATTTACCAATTTCCACCATGAAAAACGAAAATTGAAAATTAAGTTTTAAATGAATTGAAACTCCTAGATTTTTTTAGATTAATTGAACTTTTCAATGGCATGCTTAAATCTTGAGTGTGCCCTTCATTTGTGACTGGGATGCCGAGGATCACAAACAAGTTGTGGATAACCATGCAAGTATACATGCTGCCCCCAATGTTACAGTCACCTAATCGACGTGCAGTTAACCACACACGCTCCATCGATCTATGACAAACATCGAGTTACCCTTTGCCACCTTTCCTTAGAGCCCAATTAGTGTGTCGGTTAACCACACACACTGTAACACCCGGATTCCCAGGTATGATGTTTTGTTCTTTTATTTTTGGGTGTTGGGGGAGACTCGGCGAGTTGGTGTCTAGACTCGCCGAGTATGGTCGCGGATTTGTACGCAAGTTCATAGCTGGAGTCGGCGACTCCACGCTGTTTAATGAAACCCTAATTTCCACGGTTTGAGACCTATTTAAAGGGTCTTGGGGCCGTCATTTGCAGCCACCAACCCCCAGAGAGAAACCCTAAAGAGATCTAGAGCGTTTGTGAGGAAGGAGAGGCCAATCTTGAACTTTTGTGGGTGTTTTTGCAAGAAGGAAGTGTTCAAGGCAAGAGGAGGCTAAAGGAGGTGTGATTTTGGTGGTTTTTGAGCTCATAGAGATTGGATTGAGGTATTATTCTCAGACCTTCTTCAGTTTTTAGTGTTGATTCTTAGTGTTAGGGTTTCTAACCCTTTTAGAGGTTGATTAAGTGGTGTATTTGGTCCCTTCTCGAGTTTGTGTTTTGGATCTGACCCAAAGAGGTCCAGAGACCTTAACCCTTGGAGCTTTATGAGTCATTTTGGGAGTCATGAGCTTGGAATGTTATTTTTGGGACTAAATCACCATTTTGGACCATTTAGATGTTATATGTGTGTCAAGGTCCAAACTTTATGTGATTATCATGTTTGGGGAGGCCAGATCTACGATTGTATGGAACAGATCTGACCTTAGAAGTTGTTTTGAGTTTGTGCATGGCATGAACTCGCCGAGTCTGAAGAACAGACTCGGCGAGTAGTATGAAGGTTGCCCGTTAATCACTCAGTGAGTGGACTTTTCGAGTTGAGGGAATGACTCAGTGAGTCAGGGAGAGTCAGGGGTCTGAGTTCAAGTTGGAACTTGCCGAGTCGTTCTTGAGACTCGGCGAGTTGAGTCAGGGTGGCCCCGTGATTCAAGCCAGGTGCAACTCATCGAGTCAAGGGGAGTACTCGACGTGCCAAGAGAGGATCTAAGAGAGTCAGTGGACACGTGTAGACTCATCGAGTCACCCTAGTGCACTCGACAAGTCGGGTCAAAGTTTGACCGTTGACCTTGTTGACTTTTAGGGTTGAGTACAGTTGTATTTATGAGAGTATTACTTTATGTGATTAGGTTATACCCATGGGTATGGATTATAGGTTATACCCATGACCCTTGGAATCCTACATATAAATAGGTTACTCCATAGCCAAAATCACCACTTCTTTTCTTAGACAAATATGGAGGTATTTTGGTGCATGGAATTCTCTCTCAAGAGCCACCTTTGTCCTAGGTGTGTCGTGATTCCATTTGAGGCATTTCATACTATTGGTGCTAAGCTCTTAAGGCCAAATACATCAAGACTTCAAGCCAAATAAAAGGTATGTTTCCCTAACTAGTATATTATATGGTTTATGTCAAATGCATGCTAGTGATAGGTTTAATGCCTTGGAAACCATTTGCATGTATAATTAGTGAAAACATAGATCCAAGGTATTTAGGGTTGTATGTGCACCATAGGATGTTGTATTATACCAAAACCCAACAGAGACACCGGATCAGTGGGCATTCCAAGTAAGAATCTTTTGGACAACGGAGGACAAGTAGGATTGCGTCATCGAGTATGTGTATGCTCGATCGAGTATCTGATAATTTTTGTTGTATTTCAGAAGCATCATGGTTGGGACTCGACACACACCTAAAGGAGATCCATCGATTGATTCATGAGGAGGTTGATGCTGCCATCCGGGCTGAGATTCCCGAGATGTTTGGGGACATCAAGACCACGTTGATTGAGACTTTTGATGAGCGGTACACAGCATTGACTGAGGTTGCTGTAGCTGCAGCTACTGCTGTTGTTGCTGCTGCCAGACCTCAGGGAGGTGACTCGTCGTTGCTCCGGGAGTTCAGCAACACGAAGCCACCAGAGTTCGACGGGACACAGGACCCGATTGCCGCTATGAGGCGGATCTCTGACATCGAGGGATGTTTCTATACGTGTTCTTGTCCAGAGCACCTGAGGGTTCGGTTTGCCTTGAACCAACTCCGCCTGGGAGCGAAGGATTGGTGGAAGTTCGTGACGGCGAACTTCACTTTGGCTGAGATTTTTGAGGTGACCTGGGAGAGATTCACCGCTATGTTCAGAGAGGAGTATGTTCCCCCGGTGGAGAGGGAACGGTTGATTCAGGAGTTCTTGACCCTCAAGCAGGGTATTGATTCTGTGGCAGTCATCACCAGGAAGTTTCATGAGAGGGCGATGTTTTGCCCTGAGCAGGTGTCGTCTGAGCAGGCTCGTATGAGCCGTTATCTGAGTGTGTTGAGGAGAGATATTTGGGAGTTCGTGGCGAACTCGACTTACCGGACATTTGCTGAGCTCCAGACAACTGCCTAGAAGAGGGAGATCGAGTTGGAGACTCAGGCCAGGGAGGAGGCCGAGTCTCAGAGGATTGATCGACGGTCGGCTCAGTCTCAGCCGGCAGCCAAGCGGGCTAGACCCGCTGATTCGAGATCTAGGGGCGCGAAGGGTCGTACTTGTGGGAAGTGCGGTAAGAGTCACGAGGGGTCGTGCAGGGCTGGGGTGTGCTACAAGTGTGGGAAGGAGGGGCATATCACGAGGGATTGCCCCAAGGGATTTTCAGTTTGCTTTCATTGCAACCAGACCGGCCATCGGAAGGCCGAGTGCCCGCAGCTTCTTCAGGGATCTGCACCTGCTGCTAGGGCTACCGAGGTTCGGCCGGTGAAGACCGATGGCCCAAAGGCTCGTGGGAGAGCATTTCAGTTGACCGCGGAGGAGGTACGCGCGGCGCCCGATGTTGTGGCTGGTATGTATTCTCTTTTCATGTTTTATTCGAGTTGAGTTTTTATGCTTATATGATGTTATGCGTAGGTACTTTTCTTGTGAGTTCTGTGCCTGCGTTGGTATTATTTAACTCGGGTGCGAGTCGGTCGTTTGTTTCAGTAGCATTTAGTCAGCATATTAGTGTCCGTCGAAAGGCATTGGATCGGCCTCTGCGAGTTTCCATAGCTGATGAGCGAGCAGTGTATGCTTCAGATGTGATCTGAGGATGTGTCCTTAAGATCTTCGATGTGGAGTTTGCGATAGATTTGGTTCCGATCGCGATGGGGTACGTGTGTGTTATAGTGGGTATGGATTGGATGAGCCGATATGGAGCTGTCATAGACTGCAAGCGTCAATTGGTGACGATTTGAGACCCTAGTGGGGGAGTTCTTACGGTGTACGGCGAGGGTACACGTACGGGGTCAACATTTTGTTCGGTTGCCAGAGCGAGATAGAGTCTACAGCAGGGCTATAGGGGATTTGTGGCATATGTGATGGATGCAAGGGTTGATTCAGAGAGACCGAAGTCGGTTGATGAGGTTTCGATAGTGCGTGAGTTCCCTGATGTGTTTCCAGAGGAGTTGTCGGGTGTGCCTCCGGAGAGGCAGATAGAGTTCGGTATTGAATTGGTTCCAGGAGTTGTGCCTATCGTCAAGGCGCCTTATCGTCTTGCACCTCCGGAGATGCATGAGTTGTCCTCGCAGCTCCAGGAGCTGCTAGGGAAGGGATTTATCAGGCCGACCAGTTCGCCATGGGGGCGCCTATTCTTTTTGTCAAAAAGAAGGGTGGTTCGCACCGGATGTGCATTGATTATCGTGAGTTGAATAAGCTAATGGATAAGAACCGTTACCCTTTGCTGAGGATCGATGATTTGTTCGATCAATTGCAGGGAGAATCTTGGTTCTCCATGATTGATTTGAGGTCTGGTTATCATCAGGTGAGGGTGCGGGAGGAGGACATCCAGAAGACAGCATTCCGGACTCGTTATGGGCATTACAAGTTCGTGGGAATGCCTTTCGGACTCACCAACGCACCGGCAGTGTTCATGGATCTCATGAACAGGGTGTGCAGACCAACGTTGGATCACTCAGTGATCGTGTTCATCGACGACATATTGGTGTATTCGAGATCCCGAGAGCAGCATGAGGAGCATTTAAGGGAGATCCTCGGAGTTCTGATATCGGAGAGGCTTTATGCCAAGTTCTTCAAGTGTGAGTTCTGGCTACGAGAGGTTCAGTTTCTGGGGCACCTCGTTAACCATAATGGGATGTTGGTCGATCCGGCCAAGATCGAGGCGGTCATGAGGTGGGAGGTGCCGAGATCACCCACCGAGATCAGGAGTTTTCTGGGTTTGGCCAGCTATTATCGGAGATTTATTAAGGATTTCTCCAAGATCACCGTGCCACTCACCAATTTGACCCAGAAGGGTGTTGCGTTTTCTTGGGGTCCGGAGCAGCAGACCTTGTTCGATACACTTCGTCGGAGATTATGCGAAGCCCCAGTGTTAGCCCTTCCGGAAGGGATGGAAGATTATGTGGTATATTGTGATGCATCGATATCCGGATTGGGAGCGGTGCTTATGCAGAGGGGGCATGTGATTGCATATGCATCGAGGCAGCTTAAGCCTCATAAGTCGAGATATCCCACTCATGATTTGGAGTTGGGAGCGGTAGTTTTCACTCTCAAGATCTGGTGACATTATCTGTATAGGGTTCGGTGTACGATATACACGGACCACAAGAGCTTGAAGTATTTGATGGACCAGCCCAACCTGAATATGCGCCAGAGGAGGTGGTTCGACGTGGTCAAGGATTATGATTGTGAGATCCTGTACCACCCGGGCAAGGCTAATATTGTATCCGATGCATTGAGCCATAGGGCGGAGGGCGCCCCATTTTGAGATGTCTGTTTGAGATTGAAAGTGATGACCCCGGTGTTGGATACTATTCGTGGGGCCTAGGTTGAGGCTGTGAAGCCAGAAAGCCAGAAGAGAGAGCGAGTTGTCGGGTTAGTATCGGAATTGGTTACCGATAGCCGGGGGCTTATGACATTTCAGGGTCGGATTTGGCTACCGTCTGTGGGCGGCACGCGTACCATTTTGATGGAAGAGGCTCATCGATCGAAATTCACAATCCATCCTGAGGCCACTAAGATGTATTTGGACCTGAAAAGGGATTATTGGTGGCCTTGTATGAAGAGGGATGTCGCATGGTTTGTAGAGAGGTGCTTGAACTGTCGCAGGGTGAAGGCCGAGCACCAGCGTCGACATGGTAAGCTGCAGCCATTAGAGATTCCCGAATAGAAATGGGAACAGATTACCATGGATTTCATCACCAAATTGCCAAGGATCGCAAGGGGTGTCGATGTAATTTGGGTGATTGTGGACAGATTGACGAAGAGTGCTCACTTCCTGGCCATCAGTGAGAGCTCTTCCATGTAGAACTTGGCAGAGATGTACGTGAGAGAGGTGGTATCGCGGCATGGAGTGCCGATCTCGATCGTCTCAGATCGAGATGTATGTTTCACTTCCAGATTCTGGAAGAAGTTTCATGAGGAATTGGGTACGAAACTGCATTTTAGTACCACATATCACCCACAAACTGATGGGCAGAATGAGCGGACGATTCAGACGCTCAAGGAAATGCTCCGGGCATGTGTGTTGGATTTTGGCGGGAGTTGGGACACGTATTTTCCCATGGCGGAGTTTTCTTATAACAACAGCCATCATTCGAGCATGGGCATGCCGCCCTTTGAGCTTTTGTATGGGAGGAGGTGTCGAACCCCTATTTGTTGGGGAGAAGTAGGGCAGCGTGTGATGGGCAGCACCGAGATTGTGCTTCAGACAACAGAGCAGATCCAGCAGGTCAGGCAGAGGTTGTTGACCGTTCATAGTCGTCAGAAGAGTTATGCGGACAGACGCCGGTCCGAGCTCGAGTTTCAGGTCGGCGACTTCGTGCTCCTGAAGTTCTCTCCTTGGAAAGGAGTGATCCGATTCAGGAAGAAGGGAAAGTTGGGGACCCGATATATTGGTCCTTTCAGGGTGATCATGAAGGTAGGCAGGGTAGCCTATCGTTTGGAGTTGCCAGCAGAGTTGGGTCAGATTCATGACACTTTCCACGTGTCGTAGTTGCGAAAGTGTATAGCCGACGAGTCGACAGTGGTTCCATTAGAAGATATTCAGGTGGATGCGAGCCTGAATTATGCTAAGAGACCGGTGGCAATCAGGGATTGGAAAATCAAGGTTTTGAGGAACAAGTAAATGCCACTGGTGCAGGTCCAGTGGCAGCATCAGAAAGGGTCAGAGTTGACTTGTGAACCGGAGCGTGAGATGTGGGAGCAGCATCTGGAGTTGTTTGCAGAGTGAGAGTTCGAGGGAGAAGTCCGATTCTAGTGGGGGAGAATTGTAACACCCAGATTCCCAGGTATGATGTTTTGTTCTTTTATTTTTGGGTGTTGGGGGGAGACTCGACGAGTTGGCGTCTAGACTCGCCGAGTATGGTCGCGGATTTGTACGCGAGTTCACAGCTGGACTCGGCGAGTTCATGAGTGGACTCGGCGAGTCCATGTTGTTTAATGAAACCCTAATTTCCAGGGTTTGGGACCTATTTAAAGGGTCTTGGGGTCGTCATTTGCGGCCACCAACCCCTAGAGAGAAACCCTAAAGAGATCTAGAGCGTTTGTGAGGAAGGAGAGGCCAATCTTGAACTTTTGTGGGTGTTTTTGCAAGAAGGAAGTGTTCAAGGCAAGAGGAGGCTGAAGGAGGTGCGATTTTGGTGGTTTTTGAGCTCATAGAGATTGTATTGAGGTATTATTCTTGGACCTTCTTCAGTTTTTGGTGTTGATTCTTAGTGCTAGGGTTTCTAACCCTTTTAGAGGTTGATTAAGTGGTGTATTTGGTCCCTTCTCGAGTTTGTGTTCAGGATCTGGACGCAAAGAGCTCCAGAGACCTTAACCCTTGGAGCTTTATGAGTTATTTTGGGAGTCATGAGCTTGGAATGTCATTTTTGGGGCTAAATCACCATTTTGGACCATTTAGATGTTATATGTGTGTCAAGTTCCGAACTTTACGTGATTATCATGCTTGGGGAGGCCAGATCTATGATTGTATGGAACAGATCTGACCTCAGAAGTTGTTTTGAGTTTGTGCATGGCATGAACTCGCCGAGTCTAAAGAACAGACTCGGCGAGTAGTATGAAGGTTGCCCGTTAATCACTCAGTGAGTGGACTTGTCAAGTTGGGGGAATGACTCGGTGAGTCAGGGAGAGTCAGGGGTCTGAGTTCAAGTTGGAACTCGCAGAGTCGTTCTTGAGACTCGGCGAGTTGAGTCGGGGTGGCCCCGCGATTCAAGTCAGGTGCAACTCGTCGAGTCAAGGGGAGTACTCGACGTACCAAGAGAGGATCTAAGAGAGTCAGTGGACACATGTAGACTCACCGAGTCGCCCTAGTGCACTCGACAAGTCGGGTCAAAGTTTGACCGTTGACCTTGTTGACTTTTAGGGTTGAGTACAGTTGTATTTATGAGAGTATTACTTTATGTGATTAGGCGGAGGCTAGATCACACTTCTTCCGAGTCAGATATTTACCGAGACATCGAGGTGAGTCTTCTCACTATACGCTACCTACAGTGGTACTATGCGATGACCAGAGGGTCTTATGTGTTATGTATGAGATTATGTGCTATGTGATATTTGTATGTTGTATGATGATATAGACCGGACCGGAGGGTCCAACAAGCTATGATCGGACCAGAGAGTCCAACGAGCTACGGGACTGGAGGGTCCTGCTGAGACACAACGACCGAAAGGTCGTATTATAGCCTCGAGTGGCGTATGTGCTGTATGTGGTATTTTGGGGAACTCACTAAGCATTTATGCTTACAGTTGTTGTGTTATGTGTTTCAGGTACTAGTGATGAGTGCGGGAAGGCGCCGACATGATTCGTACACACACGCATTGGAGTTTTTAGTAGAGATTCTGGGGAGATGTTTTGTGACAATAACATTTGATGCAATGTGTTTGACATTATTTTATGAATGAATGAATGTTTTAAAAATGAAAAATTATTTTGAAAATTTACATTGTTACATATGCTCCACTAACGTCTTAGCAAGGGTATAAAGTGTAATTTCATGGAATAACACCAACTCCATATTTTTTCTAAAGTAACTAAGATTTGGGAATTTAAAAAAAGTGTTTAGTTACTTCGTACTTCATTATAGTTATAATGGAAGGTTGCGTCCTATCCTACCCGTTCGGCTAACGACACTCCACTAGTCAAGAGTGTGGTGGGTAAGAGTGGATACCTAATGGCGGTCATTTTACAGGTTGCTTCCTTAAACACCCCTTATAGACCAGATTTGTGAATGAGGCCTACTAACGATAAGACTGACATTTTACTTATACATATATAATATTAAACTTTTAATTCTATATAATATAAGGGTGTATTTTATACTTTTACAATACTGTGTGGTCTAAATTAATAAATTATACCTTTTAATTTAATTAAATGTAAACCATATCATTATGGATTTATTAACTCACTTTTAATTATACACTTAATTAATTTAATAAAACCATAATGGTGTAATTTGAACTTTTAAAAAAACTAGGGTTTTAGAATTTAATATTTCAAAATTAAACTTTTAATCAAAATTTTTAATTCCAAAAGTTGATGGCAAATTTTGAAACTTTTCAAAACTATCTAGATCGAATTACAAATAATTCAATTAATCAAATAATTTGTGATTATCTAGATTTGACCTAATTCAATTTCTTGCAAGATAGTTCAAAACAATTAATTCAATTAAATCAAGTTTATCATATAAGGCAATGATTATCTAATTGATTTACAATTATCTACTATTTTGGCAAAGATAATCACATAATATCAATAAAAATCCGCTTTTATCAATAAAAAACGTTTATCGAAATTGTCCATCAATAAAATCAGCCAAAATCCCAATTTTCCCTCTGTCTGACACTCTAACTCGCCGAGTCACTGAGAGGACTCGCCGAGTTATTCAAGTGACTGGCTGAGTCAGTCAGGCAGAGTGCAAAAAATTTCAATTTTCAACCAAGAAATGAACAATTAAGCATCAAATACATCAAACAAATAGCCTAGGCTCTGATATCACTGATGGGTTATGAGCACTACATCAATCCTATGGTGTACATGCAAACCCTAAAGCTTTGGACCTAGTTTGTCTAATGAACAAGAAATAATCATCCAAAGCTCATAAACCCTAGATCTAGCATATAACAATTGATATTATCATAATAAAAGGGTTTAGATATTACCTTGATTGTTATGTAGTAATAACAATCTCAATTCCTCTTGATCTTGACCTTTGAAAGCTTAGTGCCTCAAATGTTGCACCTCTAATGGAGTCACAAACACCATGAGCAACAAGATGACTTAGGAGAGGGATGAGAAGCACCAAAAACGTCCAAGAACCCTTAGATATCCCTTAGCCACATTGTGGGAGCCTTAGGGGTCTTTATATACTTGTGTGGGCTACTAGGTTTCAGGTGAAACCCTACTTCTATGCGTAGGCCTTAAGCAACCCATGGAGTCCCTCTAGAAAGCCCTTGGATGAAATCCATATGGGCTTCCCATAGATTTCGTCCAATCCCCTTACCATTAGGAATCCATAGCCTAATTGCAACTATCATATAATTGCAATATCAGTACCTTTTATTTAATTAATCTCTTTTAGCCACAAAATTAATTCTTATTAATTCTTGACTAATATTAATTAAACAATATGATTTCTCATTTAATATATTATTCAAATAATATGTTAATAAATCATAATTAATCATCTTTCTCCTTAATTCATCCTATCAATTGATATGGTGAAGGCAACCCAAAAGGACCATGTTCACAATTAGGGCAAGTACATACCAAAATAGTTATGAGCTTAGACACCTAATCCAACACTTACCTCCACGGAATCCATGACTATACCCATAAATCCAATTTTTTGTGTCTATATTTTGAAATTCAACCCCAAAAAATGTCTATAGTCGGTATTTTCCCTCAAGTATATAGAGTGCATAAGATAGACCAATTCTGAAAAGCTAATGTAAATAGATAAAAATAAATAAATAAATAAGACGACAACATCATGTGATTGGAGGAACTTTTGATAGATATAAATGACCATTTCTTGATACACTCGAACCAAAATACCCCTATATATGCTTTTCTTTCTAATTACTAATAAACCCGACTAGACTTTTTAAAGAGGCATGTTGCATCCAAAACATATTTCTTTCATTCTCATGCTTCAAACGGCATCAAGAAGGGATCACATGATTTATGGTTCAACCAAGTCAAACCATGTGAAGCACCAACATCAATTTGCAGAAAATGTACCCATAATGCCCTTTACTTTTGTCATTTTGCTCTTGAATTTTCAACATCACAAACTCATACCCAATTTGCTTCTAACTTCACAAAACCACGGCTTATGTAAAGAACTGGACTCCATGTTATCTTAATCTCATCAGAGAGATAATCATCTTGAACTAGAAGCCATAGTGAATGACATATGTGAAGCTAAAAGTTCTTGAAGATGCATGATATGGTGCTTATGAAGCTCATGGAACTGATGGGTGAAGGAGTGAGTGGCACAACTGTAGATTATAGAGATGAAATTCATCAGGATCATCTTGGTTGAGTAGTACACATGCCATGAACATCCAATAGCATTATGAACCCAAAAAAAATCTGACAACATTAGAAAATAGACATAACTCTACACTTGGTTCCTATAAAAACTCACTATGCTTATTTTCTAAAAGAGAACCCATGTGGAAGAGTCCATAACCTATGCGTTTTAGTTAACATAACAGTCTAGGGACCCTTTTCTCTGCCTTTAAACTTCGAGCATTTTTATTGACAACTTTTTCTTTTATCTTTCTTTTTAAGTAAGACAAAGTAAGATAAATGGCATATGAGATGTTTGGCATTTCCATCTCTTTTTGCACTTTCAAATGATGAATGATCACAAGCATACTAGCCTATAATCATTTACTAGAACAAGATTTTACAATCTCTCTTGACTTTTGTCCCACCTTCATGCACACAACTTAAAAATCCTTCTTTTAATTAAACTAAAAATGAATTAAAACTATGAAAAAACTTAAAAAGATTTACAACAATAACTTACATCACACCTTTCTTCAGTGAGAGAGACAACTAATATGGACTTTCAAAAGTTCAGACTCTCTCACATTCTCAAAAATTAACAAGCAAATTTAGGAACCCATTTCAGCAGATTGGATTTAGAAACATACCTTTCTTCTTTAGAATGCCTTTGATTAGATAAAGAAATGTCAGCTCTAGTATTCTAAACTCCCCTTTTATTTTTTTAAGTTTCTTCAACAAACCTTCCAAGACCCTACATATTCCATTTCTTTCGTTTGACTTCTCTACATTGCATTGTTTCAAGTTGTTAAGATGATCTATTATGAACCCATACTTTCTTCATCTTTGTTCGTTTGGAAATTGTCTTCTTTGGAACCCACACCTTCTTTGGCCTTATTTGACTCAACATCTTTTTCTTTTGGTGTTTAGCCCTATAAAAATAATTATTTAAGCAAGGACATACATCAGGATACTTACCGGCATGAGATCTTCCGATTTTTGGAGTTAAAGATGGAGCTTGAGTCTTTTGTAGCTTGAGGTTTCTTAAATGTGTTATAAGTCTTGTAAGCTTGAACAAACTTATAAGTGTGAAGTGACTTGTCAGCGTGTGAAGTCTTGACAGTGCGAACTTTCTCAGCTTGAAGCTTGTCAACGTGAGGTTTGTTAGTGCAAATTGAATTCATTCTAGTGTGATGTGAAACTGAGGTGGTATGAGGAGCTTGTGATTTCTCAGCATGTAGCCTACCAGCATGAGGCTTGTTGGTGCAAGAGTTGACGTGATGTTCATTAGGGTGAAAACTAGGGCTTCTTGAAAATTAGTTTTCAATCAGGTATTCCTTCCTTTTTAACACAAATAGATGAAAAAACTTTTCTTATGAATATCATTTTCTTTAATCTTCTCCTTCAGATCTGATATCTCCTTCTCCCTTTCAATCAGAACATTATTCAACGCTTCAATATCTTCTTATTTCTGATTGATGAGTTTTTCTTTCAGATCCAGTTCAAAAATGAAGAACGAAGATAGAGGCACCTTTGGATCATACATTAGATTAGGAAAACATGATAAAGAACTTGCATCAACTAACTTTTTATTTTTCAAAATTTCTTTCTTTTCTTTTTCATCACAAACTTTTGTATCTTTGTAGATCCTTCTACTTATAAATTCTTCTCTCATCTAAGAAATATTATAAGGAACGAAAATACATGATACAGTTGGATAATACCAAAGATAAGAACACATACCATACTCTCTATTCTCTAATTTTGCAGTATTGTTCATGTTTGGATGATTGTATAAGATATCTCCTTCTTACACTTCATATTTTTTTGAGTTTCTGAATAGTAATTGAACTTTTGAATCTTCAACAGATCCTAGAATGAATGTTCAAGCCTGCTTTGATACCATTTGTAGGTCCCAAACCCTTTGTAGATTTATAGATCGAATTCAAACAAGAAAGAACAATGAAGAACAGAGAAGTATCACAAAGATATATTTCACCAAGAAAGAATTTTCTCACCAAGAGAGTGTATGTCACAAACATGAATGGCACAAAGCCATCACAAAGACTAAATTAAGGTTTTACCCTAACACATGAATATATACTAATATATTCTAATGAATCCCTTCATTCAAGGGATTTTATCTAATCTAAATATATACTAATCTGGTATATAAGGAATGCATCAGATCAAATCTTCTCCAAATTCATATATCAGCAGCAACACATCAAACGTTGATCAAAGCATCAGCTCTAGGGAGTCTCACTGCTCAAGGCATTAGCATCAGCTTGTGACATCCCCAAATTCACGGTCATTTTAAAATTTTGTTTATGCTTATTTGAAAGTCAAAGTACCCATTTTAAAGAATAATGTTGCGGAATTTGTTCCCAGAAAACATGATATATATATTATCACAACATTTCCGAAGAAATGTATTTTCTTTATATTAAAACTTTGGTATGTCATTGTCAATACAGAAACATAAGCATCAACAGACATTACATTCATTTACACTAATGATTTATATCTCCTTTAATTTTTCAGTGTAATCTGTCTTCGTATCGATACCTATGATACAAACAAAACTCAGTGGGTCAGGTTGGGAAACCTGGTGAGTACATAGGGTTTTCAACCCACAATAACATAGTTAATTTGTTTCTTCACATATTTCATGTCAAATAATTAACCCGATTACCCATCCCCATTTTCTTCATTTAATCTTCCCTAAAGATTTATCCTAAGGGTCTTCTCCTACATCGTATTTAACTCACATATCCTTACATTGCCTTTCCTTATGTGTTTGTCCCTAAGGACTTTTCCTAAGGATCATCGCCTACATCGTATAGATAGTACTAATTCGGGGATTACTCCCCCAATACGTGTCCAGTAAGGGTTAGAGCATCATCTCATGAATATGTAGTTACTAGATCTCCTGAACTTATAATTCATCACCTACAGGTTATAAGCGTGTCGAGGTGTACACATGACTTGTTTAGATTAGTCAGTGGTCACCACCTATACTCTGGTAGGTGACTACATCGCAACATCACGAGTTAAGGTTATGGCATCACCTAATCATCTCTCATCTTGCATCACCTATTCATCATCGCATATATATCATCACCTAGTTATCATCAACTTTCTATCATCACCTATCTCTCATCACTCGTCGCTACCCAATACATATTTATAAGTATAAAAATACATATACATTTTAAATCAAGTAAAACATGTATATTTTGTTCATCCAACATAGATATCAAGAACACAAATAATATGCACACATAGCCCATAATTTATATTAAATACTTCATATTTATGTGTACGATGAAAGTAACTATGCACTCACTTATTAAAGTGATGACTTGAAATTCGGACAACGCTTCGCTTCTAACAATCGTCTTTTCCTATGACGAAACCTAGTATCATTACTACTAGATTTTAATTTAATATTTATTGGGACTAATTATTGGTCTAGATTCACGGGCGATATTGTTTTATAACTGTTAAACAATACTTTTAAACTACTATATATAGACAGGGGCCATACATGAAAAATCGGAGGGCAGGACTGTAACATTATGTTTATTAAATAAATAAACAGATAAATTTAATAAAGACAAAACTGCAAAAATGGTCGATGTGGTTTCTCATTTTATGTGGTTAAGGTCCAAACATTTGAAAAGTTGTAGATTTGGTACTTTTCAACAAGTTTTGTTGTGATTCTGGTCCTTCTTCTGCTAACTTTAACATCATGATTGTTAACTTTTTTAAAATGATTATTTTACCCTCATGAACCATTTCTGCAGCCAAACTACAAGGACCATTTTTACATATATTCTTTTTATTTTTATTGAATTATAATATATTAATAAATATTATTTTATTGTCGGATATTTTAATTAAATTATTATATATAAATAAATATTGTTTTTAATATATAATATTTATATGTTAATAAATATTATTATATTGGATTATTAATTTAATTAATTTAATTTTGTTTATTGAAATAATTCTTTTTATTGGATTATTATATATTAATAAACATTATATTTAATTTATAATATTTATATCCGAATAAATAAAACATTATCAAATTATTAATTTCTTTTAGTTAATTATTTTAACTCCTTTTTTTGGATTTTGTCTTTTTTTATTAAAATATAAATTTTAATTTATTATTTTTGTATATAATAAATATTATTTTATTGGATTATTAGTTTATTAGTTTCTTTTTAATTAGGTTTGGCAATCTTGTTGTGTTCGGGTTGGCGGGTCGCGAGTTGGCAGGTCAAAATACACCAACCCGAACACGACCCATTTAACTACATATGACCCATCAACCTACTTTTTATACAGGTTCATAGGTTGGCGGGTTCGTGGGTCAAATTTGGGTTTGTGGGTTCACGGGTCAGATTACATAAATAAAATTAATAATTAAACATGAATAAATTCTTGATGTAAACATATCCAAATTTTAGACACTTAAGTCTTAAACATCCAAATGAAAATTAAATACATTCATAGAAACATATTCAAACTAAAACATTAATACAAACGTCAAATGACAAATATGTTGCACATGTCAAATAGTCAATGCCATCTTATCCTAGTGTATAAATTGTATAATACTTAAGTCTTCATACATTTAAAAATGTATATAATTTTTTTATTAAAATTCAAAACGGGTCGACGGGTCAACCCATATATTTTTTGAGAAACCCATATATGACATGTTTAATAAATGGGTTGACAGGTTTGTGGGTTGAAAAACTTAACCCAAACCAGTTTATTTTGTGTCGTGTCGCGGGTCGTGATGAGAATTCCTAGACCTCTTTTTAATATATTCTATTAATTCTTCTTAATTTTATTAGTTCCACCACAAAGTTGTTGGAATATGCAAAAGTGTCGCCTGATCATCAACGAAAATCGTCGGGTTCACTGCCAAAAACCTTTATCGGAGGTCCGACATAAACCTTACTAACTTTTTCCACCCAACATCCCCGATAGCCACCTACGACAACCTCTTCACAATCTGCTACGTCCATATCCCACGTAACGCACAACAAACTCCTATAAACATTAAAAGTGGTGGTGGAAATCGGGTGATGGTAGTGGTTTTATCGCATGTGACTATCATCATCATTGGTTGGAAAAAGTTGGTGAGTTTCTACTCGACCTCCGATGGAGATGTTTTTTGGTGATCCCGCCGATTTTCGATGATCAGAGGCAATGTTTTTGCGTATTCTAACAACTTTGTGGTGGACCTAATAAAATTAAAAAGAATTAATAGTATCTTAAAATAAACTAATAAGCTAATAATCCAACAAAATAATATTTATTATATAAAAAAACAATAAATTAAAAATAAAATTTATTAATATATAATAATTCAATAAAAATAAAAAGAATATATGTAGAAATGATCATTGTAGTGTGGTTGTAGAAATGGTCCATGGGGGTAAAATAGTCATTTTAAAAACGTTAACAACCATGTTGTTAAAGTTAACGGAAGAGGGATGAAAACCACAATAAAACTTGTTGAAAAGGACAAAATCTACAACTTTACAAATGTTTGGACCTTAACCACATAAAGTGATAAACTATAGGGACCATTTTTGCAGTTTTGTCACTAATAAATGAATAGTAGCCCTAAATATGGATTAATTTAGCAAGGCGTTGGTTTTGGGGGCTAAAAAGTCATAATTGAGAGTTTAGGGGTTAAAATGTAATTTCTGGATTAGTTTGTAAAGAATTTTGAAGGTTGAGGGCTGTTTGGTAAATTATGGGTTTAAAATTGAAAAGGATTTTAGAAATCATGGTATGATTGGTAATTGTTGGACTTATTATGAAAGGATTTATGGGAGTAGGGGCTAAAGGGGTAAATTATAGGGCTTAGTTTGGAAAAGATCTGGGAATGAGGGACTGATAGTGTCAACATGGGATGAAGTTTACAAGAGGGCGAAGTATATAACCGTCACCCCGTAACCCTAACCCTAAGTAATGCTTAACAGCCGCCACCCTTATACCTCCTAATCTCCGGCTGTCGCCTCCTTGCTCGTTGAAGCCAGAAATCACCAAAGGATCACTGGATCATCCATCGCCCCCGTCTCTCTGCCGGTGAAGACATGAGTTACGAAGCACGAGCCAACGCTATGAACGTGGGAGATCGATCGAACTGCAACCGTCGGCGATGCAATCACCTCTCCACCATCTTCGTATTTCCGTCACGTTTTGCTGTCGTCGTCGCCGCCATGCAGTCATTCTGTAACATTGGTGCCCTCCGGTCACCGCCTACCGTCTCGTAGGTTTCCGAGTTGGGGTGTTTTTTGTTATCACCGAGAAAGGGTGGTTGAGTTCGCGGACTCGTGAAGTGGGTGCGTGCGTGTTGCTGTAACATGGTAGATACATAGGTATGTATGTTGCTGATGAACACCAATCGTGAAGAACCACCATGGCGGCCAACCATGGTGGCTGCCTCCATCAACACTACTGCTACCCTCTTTCTAGTGTCGCTGTCGTCACTGTACGCCACCAGGTGGGTGGTTGGATTCATTCTCCAAGCAAAAGGGCGTGTGTGTGTGTGTTTTGTTTGACCAGAAGCTTAAAAAGAAAAGCCATCACCACCACCGTGAGGTGGTGGCTGTTACCTCCAACCACCGCCTGCCGCCACAAAGGTGGTTGAGTGTGTGTGTGTGTGTATTTATTTTGGAATATTATGTTTTATAATTATAGTTTTGGCCGGAATAATCAAGGAAATCGCCATCACCACCACCATGAGGTGGTGGTTGCCACCTTCTGTCGCCACCAACCATCGTGTTGGGTGGTGGTTGCCACCTTCTGTCGCCACCAACCATCGTGTTGGGTGGTGGTGTGCATTTGATTGTGAATGGATTGCTATTTGAGATATGCTTGGACATGTGTTGGATCTAGAATCACAACCAACACCACCATGAGGTTATGGCTATCGCCGTGAGCCGTCGTTGACCACCACTACCCGAGGTGGTAGTGGGTGGTGCCCGGCCTAGTGGAACCCTAATGGACCTAAAAGCTTAATGTTGGACTTGGTTGACTTGTGCTTGGGTTAGAAACCCTAATTAGGGTTTAGAAAACTCTAATTTTGGAAGATGTTATGAAACATCCCAAAAATACTGTCCAAATTTTTCATTTTTAAATTATAAATAAAACCATAATCATCCAAATCATTTCATAAAACATAAGTAGTGCATCTCAAAACATCATAACATATGTCAACAATATCAGAGTATAAAAATCCTAGACTAAACATATAGTGTGTGCATTGCAATCATCCCGAGCCCTTCCCCTTGCTAGCAGAAGTACCTGAATCCAAAATTGAAAACTGTAAGCACGAAGCTTAGTGAGTCTCCCGAAACTACCACATACCATACACATAATCACATAATAACATACATTGGGCCTTGCCCGCTACATCAGGCCCCGCCCAACATCGGACCATAGTCCGGTATCGGGCCCCGCCCGGCATCCTACCGAAATACGACATCAAGCCCCGCCTAGCGTTGGACCGAATTCCGGTATACAAATAACATATCAACAAAGCATATAACATAAACACATAACGTAAGCATATAAACATTCCTTAGGCTTGCTCCGGCATCGAACTGAAGCCCGAAACATATAAACATAACATATAAGCTAAACATTCCTCGGGCTTGCACCGGCATCGGGCCGAAGCTCGGAACATATTAACAAACACATGCAAGAATCAAGAAGACATCAAGCATACAAAGGTTCCTTGGGCTTTCCCCCGGCATCAGACCGAAGTACGAAAACATATAACCTACATTGGACTAACCCCGACATCAGAACTAAGTCCGACATATACTAACATACATAAACGGGTCGGCATTAGTGCCTTCGACCCATTCCTATTGGAGGAAAACTCGCCTCGCAAAGCTGACTGTGAAATATCATGGTGAGGAATCTCTAACTGCTGCTCCAACGACTCCCCGACTATCATTGTCACAATAACACTTAATAAAAATTCAATATTCCTTCTTAGGGTAAAATGATCATTTACCCCTGGTCAAAGTCAACTATCTGGTCAAAGTCAACATTCTGGGTTGACTCAACTCACCGAGTTGATCCATCAACTCGTCGAGTTCCATAATCAAAAACCCTAAAATCGCGATCCAACTCGTCGAGTCATCCCCCTGACTCGCTGAGTTCCCTAGCTACTCATAGTCGCGGTTAGGCGAGTCAACTCGCCGAGTCATCCTCAGACTCATCGAGTTCTATCATGTTCAGAATCGGGACAAATCGACTCAACTCATCGAGTTCCTCTATGGACTCGACGAGTTCCTTTGTCTGTTTGGGCCATCTTAACGGATTAAGCCCCTACACTTCAGATCTAAGCTTCTTGCTTCCCATACACACTGAAAACGTCCATTTAAGGGTAAAGTTTCCAACTTTACCTGTTAATACCCTCATTTGACGGGTTTGGCTCAAACCCTAACTCTTTAAGACTTAGATCTTGGTCCACAAGTCATCCATACTCAAAACTAAAGCATACAAACAAAGATCTAGGCCTGAGACATCATTTGAACACATAAAGTTTCCACCTTTCACTCCTTGCATGGCCTTTTGGGGCTTAAGAGGCAAAAATGGCATCCTAAAGCTTGCATGGGGCTTCAAAGGCCACAAAGTTTGCACCTTTATGCCATGAAAACCCTTCACGGTCATAGATCTGGAAGAATAACAACTTGGGTCGTCCATTTCCCAAAAGCTAACATTCTTGGACCAAAAACCCCATAAATGTGAAATGAAGATATCTAAGAAATCATTGAGCAAGTTTCAGACTTGCTTACCCGAAAATGCTGCAAATGAAGTGAAGTTTCTGGATCTAACCACTTCGTCTCCTCGCCGTGTTGTTCTCCCCACGAAGAACCTTCACCGATTTCTTCACTTTTGTCAATTTCTTCTACCAACAAGGTAACATTTTTATTCTATTTTCTTAGTTATAATTAAATATTCTGGTACTCATGTTGAGTATTTACTGATTTAAAACCGTATTTGAGGCTATTACTACAGTTATGGTTCTGATTTTTTTCAAAAATCGGACTTGTTTTTCATGTTTAGACTTGGATTTTTGCTTCAACTTACTCGATTATATGCCCTAAACAAACCCATGAATTGATTACAGTTGAATATGGCTTGATTTTGTTTCGAAATTGCACAGATTACTCGACCAGTTCATAGACCACGACGACTCATCATGGTCTTCATCATGGTCAGTAATTATTGAGTTTAATTTGTTGGTTTTTTATTTCTAAACTTGCATATTATTTCTTGGTTTGTTGTTTTTGTTTCTTTTATAGGTTATGGCCAGCAGATCACGGAAGAACCAACCCGGAGGTCGACCCAACTTCCCTTGGTACACTTTCCCTCATATGGTGAGTTTCGGGGTGCTTTCACAATGGAACGGAAGGCTTGAGTGGATGAAACAACGGAATGTTCATGTACCAGTTGTAGTTAATTGGGGGTGGATAGAGCAAGTTGGGTTGTTAGAAGGCATTGAACCAATTTTTGGTAAATCTTTTGATGGGCTGCAAGGAAGATTTATGTGTATCGCATGGAGGAGGTTGTTCCAGATCCAAGAGATTATCTATAAGGAATTGGTGATCGAGTTTTTAGCAACGATTTCATTTAGAAGGAAAATTGGTGCACTCAAAGACGGAAATCTTAACTCTTGTCTGGGAGGAGAAAAGCGAGAGCTAAGCCTTGTCGAGCTCGTGATCAGGATGGAGATTTATCTCTCGTCCGAAGTTCATACGGAATACTATATTGAGTTTATTACAGGTACCATCTGAACCACTGACGGATTCAAAAATGATACTTATTCACTGACCATTACAAATGGCACATACAACAAGGGGACCACATAATAAAGCGAGATCCGGTCACCTCTCCATCGCCTCCTACAAAGGTTAATCACGAATACCATAAATCAAAGGCAGGACGATGTCTTTTTCTTATGGTCCCTCATCACACCTGATATCTATGTGGATATCTCGTTTCTTTTGGCAGAATTTCTATCATTCTGGGCGTGCAAGGATCGCCGCGGTTCTCCTTTATATGGCGGGATGTTGATCACCCAGATTGCACGATCTTTTGGCATTCTTGACAAGCGTGAAGCCATGTTTTTTACAATCGAGCCTCAAAAAGATTTTTCTCCTCTTCTATATAAACGGGATAATATTGTGGTTGATAATGGGTTTGGTAAATTTGCCTTTCCCAATGATACTCCCCGCAACCAACCCGGTCAAAGGGTACGACAGAGAGGTAGTGATGTCGGTGAAGATGAGCCTCCAGTAATCCCGATTGAGGATTGTTAAGAGAAAAACTTTTGAGAAACACATTTGAACAAACGTTAGAACAAGTTATATATTACGGAATTAAGTTTATCTCAATGGATCATAAAGCTCAACAATAATAAGAAGTTAGAGTGGTTAGATAGTTAGATGATTAGATGCGGAAATGTAATTGCGAAAATGTAAGGAAATATAAATAACAACAAGTTATATATCAAGTAAACACTAAGCTTAACGAGGAATGCAATCAAACCAAGTTAGTAAGTGTGATCAAATTAAAGTGATGAAGTCAAAATGACTTGCTCTGAAGGTGAGTTTGAGAGTTCGATCTTAATATATGAATGTAAGTTCAGTAACATCTTTAGAAAGAAGATAATTGAGATACAAGAGAGAAGTTAAGATAAGAGATAAAATATGTGTTTTTCATTAGAAGCAGAACACTCTATTCATAGAGTTGCGAGGACATATAAGGGTAATAAACAAAGACTATATTTCATAAAGAAGTGTCCATGCAAGGTACACTATACAATACAATGTAAATAAATAAGATAAAACTAAGTCTCTGTTGTTGATGAAGTCGCTGCAGATGACTTCAATTCTCCGCATTGTTGTAAAAAAGTGTCATTGCGGTAGAAAGGAGGACTTCGGATTGAGAGGTTTAAGAGGCTCACTTACTTGATTTAACAAGGATGAGCTCCTGATGGATCCATACAATATGGCTTTGAGGAAATTCCAAGACAACTTGGCACGAGGTGTCAATTATACGAATATGAGTTTGGATTTCATGATGCAACAAATGCACTTTAATCAATCTGATGTTTTTCCAGCTACATATATGTTCGTTCCTAGTTGGGAAGAATTGTGGTTCTGTTGATGATGAGGAATGAAAGATTTTTATCTGTTTCTTGCAAGTGGTTTAAATACATGTTTTTTTATTTTGTTTGTTTATTTTGGTTTGTTTGGTGTGGTTTTTTTGGATAATTATCTTTTCATTTGGTTGTTTAAATTTGTTTCCTAGTTTTATGACTTTTCTTTGCTTTACATTCCCAAGGATTTTTGAGTCCAATTGAGGGGTTGTTTTGGCAAGAGATTGATGAATTTTAGAGAAACGGAAAGAGAAGCGAGAGTTGAACATTTAAAGTGTTATTTTGCTCAAATGAGTGAAGAGTCACGTCACCGAAATATTTATCTTTGTTGGCACTAAAGTTTATTGAAGAATTCTGCTATAGAAAGCATCAATCTTTGACATTTTAATCCCACCACGACGTGGTGTCGCAGTCAGAAAATGAAAAAATTACTCCACAAATCCCACCACGAAGTGTTCCTTTTTACCACGAGGTGGTGCCTTCTCGAGTAAGATTTTCGAGTCTAATCATATACATTCGGAAGTATAAGTATCCAAGTCTTTGAGTCACATTCTGTAGCGGTCAACCACTTTCGTTTCCACACTTTTGAGCAAGCTATCCTACGCACATGCAACACGAGTCAAGATGCATCTTCTATCCCAGGGGAGTATGTTCCTTTTTCTCCCTTTTTAATTTTATGTTCTGCATAGCATGCAATGAAGGTATTGCATGAATTAAGTATGGGGTAGGGGTTATATTAATAGCATTAGAGAAAAAAGCATTTGATTTTTCAAAAATATGCGTTGCTAGTTTTCAAAATTTTGTATTCATATAGACTTGAAATAATAGTTTAATTTAGGAAAACCTAGCTAATTAAAATTTTTGCTAGTATTAGATGGGATGATCCGATGAGAGCCCAAATATTTACCTGAGCCAACACATGTTATAGTGTATTTGTGGCTTCCCATTTCCTAGTGAAAAGTCATGAGGTATGAAAGGTAATCTGGTAGCTTATATGATGTAAGTTATGCAGCCTATACCTGAAATCCATCCAGGAGAGCTTATGTAGTCATTGCACTTAGACTAATGTCTATAACCAATAAAGGTTGACGTTAAGCTCCTTTCCTAAGCATGTAAGAATTTGAGTGAAAAAAAAAGGTGAGCTATGAAGAAAAAGAAAAAGAAAAATTACCAAAAAGTTGTAAGAATTTTGGAGCTGTCAAAGTATGAAATCCAAATATCGAATTGTTGGAAAATATTCTTTTATATCAGCTCAGATACCGATTGTTGGAAATATAAAAATCTGATCACTACAACAAAAGGCTCGGTTACCAGTTACTGTGTGATAGATATATAAGTTTTAGATATAAGATGTAGATATATATATATATATATATATATATATATATATATATATATATATATATATATATATATATATATATATATAAAGAATAATAATTGCGGAATAAGTATAAATATGATAGCTATAAATGACTGAAAGCTATAATAATATAAATGACTGTATTTAAATGACATAAAGCTATAAATAATATAAATGATTGTATTTAAATGACATAAAGCTATAATAAAGTATATAAGTAAATAAATATATATCAAGTAGGTTCGTCAATAAATTGACTGAACTGTACTGATGGAACGACTGGTCGATATTGGGACTCTTGGAACGACTGGTCGATATTTGTTCAAAGATCAATCCGGTATTTGATAAGTAACACAAAGTTCATTTTTATGTAAAACGGGTTGTTTACAAAACAGTGCAAGTACACGAGTCATGTATTTGTATACAGGTATAGGGTGTTTTGAGGAGATTTGATGAGGTTGGAGTGGGTATTTGGAGGGTGTTAGGAGGTGGAATAAGGTTGTAATTTTGGTGGTGTAAGGCAGCAAAGATGGTGAAGTTGAAGGAGCTTTGGGTGGTGATGGATGTAGATTTTCGGAGTAAATCTCTCTGGATAGCCAAGCCTCTCTCGCGTCTCTTTGGGGTTTCCTGTGGTCAAAATCATCCACGAAAATGTCTAGATGTAGGTAAGGTTCTGAAGAATTGATGGTGAAAATCTCCCTAGTAGTATCTTGGCTGTGTTGTGCCCGGTTTATTGTTTTTTTGACATGAAGATTCTGAACTCAAAAACAAAAATCTCTCTGGATAGCCAATCCTCTCTCGTGTCTCTTTGGGGTTTCCCGTGGTCAAATCATCCACGAAAATTCCTAGATGCAGGTACGCTTCTGGAGAATGTGTGGTGAAAATCTCCCTAGTCTTCTTGTGCTTGTACAAAGCCCAGTTTTCTTCGTTTCTGAATTGAAGATTTTGATCTCGTGAAAGATAGAAAGGTGGTGATGCTTGAGGTGATTTAAAAGGCTTTTTGGAGGAGGTTTAAGGAAGGTGTTTGGAGAGTATTTTGAGAGTGTTTTGAAGGTATTTGGAGGTTGTTAGGAGTTTGATATAAGGTGGTGAAGATTGGAGGTGTTCTTGCTTGAAGGATGAAGTAGTAGGAGGTTTTCTTAGTGATGAATGAGTTTGATTCTTGCAGGGGATGAACAAAAGAAAACACACACTCATTCTTTGCCTTTCTACCCTCTATACATATACACGTCCACACATATACACACATGAAAAATAAATATCTAAAAAGTGTCTCTCAAGAAATTATGAAAATATAGGATGTTGTAGGTGTGGTTTTTGTCAAACTAGTAGTTGTAGGAATTGACTATCAAGTGACCATACTAACGTGTATATTGGTTTTGCTTGTGTTTGGGTTTTGCTTTTAACTCTCCACTAGCCAATAAATCTCCAAAATTTATTCATTATAAATATATTTCCATTAAAGTCCCTTAAGGTTTTGAAGTCTTGACATTTTTTTATCTGTTGATTTGTTTTGTCTTCAAACGACTAAATATTGCGGCTATTTTTCATTTTTTATGTATTCCGTCTTTCGCGAACTTTTGTATCTCACATTTAAGCATGAATCCACGCAACCTAAAATAACTTATAATATTTGTCAAATAAAATAAAAATAGTCCGTCTTATTTCAACGATGGTCACATAAAAAACATTTTTCAACAAAAATTTCTACACAAATTATAAAATTTGAAGATACCAAAGATCAAACAAAAAGGTGGTGAACTCAAAGAATTGAACGACAAACATCAAAGAAGAGATGAAGTCCAAAGAGCTCCATTGTAATTCTTTCTAGAGTTTATGTTTGCTTGGTAGTTTAACCAAAAATACATTGAGGTTAAGAAAGATTTATAGGGATGGATTCGAAGAATTGCATTAATGAGTGTCATATAAGCTAAGGGGTGAAGGTTCATATGGATGGTGAGTATTTAGGAATGTGAGATTTTTAGGAATTATAGACACAAATACAAGCATTGCGGTCTTGGGATAATGGTTGGGTTTGAAATTGATTGTTCTATGTGATATTGGTGAGATAATAAAAAAATGAATTTGCTTAGGGGCAATCAAAGAATAAGTGTGGGTATTTTGATATGTACATATCTATACATATAATTGTACATCATATCTTAATATTATTAATTACTTTTATGCCCTTTATATAACAAAAGGTACTTAATTTGTTATGTATTTTGTTGTAGGGATAAAAGATATGCTTGGAGCAGAAAGGAAGTTGGAAGCTAAGGAATGTAATGAAGACTATTAAATGAAGAAAAATACACTCAACACATTGTGGTGACTTCCCCATGACGTGGTGTTTTGATCTTTCCCGATTGACTTCGAAGACTTGTTGAATATGGGATAACTATGAAGACCACAACGTGGTAGCCTTACCACGTCATGGTGGTCCGTTTTTCAAGAAACAATAAATAGATTCCATTCTTCACCGAATTGGGAACTTTTTTTGGGAGCTTTTAACGATTCTTGAAGGCCAAGGATCTAAATTGAAGCTTGGAAGTGAAGAAATCGATTGTAGCTTGGGAATTGAGAGAATTAAGGAAATAAACTCTTAATTATGGTTTTCTATTCTAGTTTAATCATTTCTTTGCATATGAAATTTGTTTTTCTGACTTTAGTTTCTGAAATCATGGGCTAAAACCCTATGACTTTTGTTTGGTGTAGAATTTCTTGACTATCTATGCTTTGATTTATGGTAGGATTAAGTTTTTATTGGTTATTCGTTAATTTAGCTTATTAAAGAACCTTCTATGATTACGGTAACTGCTATACCTATTTATTGCAGAGTTCAATTATATTTGTATGACTAGCTTTCTTAATTGAACTTGAATCTAATGATCTTTATGGATTGCAAAAATTGTAGGACTAGAGTTTTGAACTAAAACCTATAGTAAATTACACGAATGGTCCCTATGGTTTGGGGTAATTTATGCACTTGGTCCCTAACTTATTTTTTTAACTCGGAAGGTCCCTACTGTTTGTTTTTGTTACACGTTTGATCCCTACTATTTGTTTTTGTTACGCGTTTGATCCCTGTCTTACCTAAAAAAAACTATTATTTAAATAGGGAAAATTTGTGGGGTAGGTAAGGTAAAGTGAGGGGGTGGGGTTGGGACTGTGTTTATTTAAATAAATTAAAAAACCAATGACAAATTAGTATTTTTAGGTAAGACAGGAACCAAGCGCATAACAAAAACAAACAGTAGGGACCTTCTGAGTTAAAAAAATAAGTTAGGGACCAAACGCGCAAATTACCCCAAACCATATGGACCATTTGTGTAATTTACTCTAAAACCTAGGGTTAGATAGAAAAGTGGGTAAATTATTATATGAGCTAATACATGATGACCAATCATATATTGAATTGAATCAATTAACCAATTTGATCAATCTATTATAAGTCTAATTTAACTCGAACCGAACATTAGTGAGCTTGTTAGTTTATCTGCTTGATCACCGTATGAATGAACTTGTTTGCTAAAGGATTAAGTTTGTGAACATTAACTTGGTCATCTTAGGAATCGATAACCAATTGAACATTAATCCATTGCACTTACATACCATAATGGCAAGTAAATTGAAGCTAAACAGAAGTCTCTCCAATACCTTGGTTTAAATCGTTTATGTTTGTTTCGTGCTTTAGTTTGATAATTGTTTTAGTTAATTGCTAGTTTAGTGTAGTTAATTAAGTTTCTAGTCTTGTAAAACTAAACAAAAAAACATTTTTCCAAATTTCTTAGTAATTTAGTTACTAGTAGGTAAAAATTAGCTAATAATATTATTCCCTATGTTTGATACTTGTCTATTGTGCTATACTATTTAAAAGAAGGTACATTGCCTTAGGTAGAAAGTAGTTACATTAATAGGATAAAACTAGTGCGTAATTATTTTTCACATCACCTACCTCTCCACTGCCACCACTACCGCTCATTAGCCATGTGTCATAGACCTTGGTGATGGTTCCCACCTGCTTCGCAAGATCAAGCTATCGATTTGACACAAGCATTTAATACCATGTCGATTTCCGATCCACCTGACAACGCCTGGTATATTGACACGAGGGCCACTTCTCACCTTGCCTTAGACTCAAGTATTCTCAGTTCTCTTAGAAATACAAGCATTTTTAATTCGATTCTTATTGGCAATGGATCCAAAATACATGTTACCTACACCGATCATAAGACTCTTTATTCTCACCACCGACCCTTACACCTTCACCATGTTCTCGTTACTCTAATCAATATTACAAAATCTTATATATTACCATAAGTTCACCACTGACAATAATTTTTCCATTGAATTTTATCCTTGTGGTTTTTGTGTGAAAAATCTCATCATAAAACAGATTCTTAGATCAGATAACTCCGGTGACTTGTACCATTGGTCATCCAAGTCTTCCACTCGTATCGATCTCCATTCATGTAGTCCTTCTTTATAGCATCAGCACCTCGGTCATCCTGACCCTTGTGTGCTCCATTATTTAATTTCCAATAAATTTTTATCTTGTAACAAAACAGTAGTATTGTTTCATGTGATTCATGTCATCTTAGTAAACATGTTAGATTACCTTTTTCGTCTTTCACTACAATTGTGTCGGAACCTTTTGCTATTGTTCATTCGAATTTGTGGACTTCACCAATTACGAGTGTTAGTGGGGTTAAATAGTATATCTCATCTTTTGGATTATTACTCTTATTTTTAGTGAGTTTATCCTCTTAGAAATAAATCTAAAGTTTTTGAGAAATTTCTCTTTTTTTTGCCTATGTCAAAATTCAAATCAAATGTGAGATTTAGTTGTTTTAATGTGATCACGGGGGAGAGTATGACAATCACTAATTTTATTTCTTATTTTACCAAAATGGCATCTCATTTCACTTCTCTTGCCCCTTGAACATCACAACAAAATGACATGTCAGAACATATGATATACACCATTAATAATGCCATACACACTCTTTTATTCCAAGCCTACTTACCACTTACTTATTTGGTTGAGGCTCTTCATATAGATAATCACCTCCTAAACATAACCCTATCTACATCAATCGAAAATTAAATATCCTTCACTAAACTATTTCACAAATCGCCAACCTATACGAATCTTCATGTCTTTGGATGACTTTTCCACCCCTATATTCCGACACCTTATAAAATTCATGTGTTTTCCTTGATTACCCATATCAACATCATGGGTATTATTGTCTTAATATTCCTCTTGTAAGATCATCATATTTCGTCACGTTATTTTTGACAATACATCTTTCACTTACTGATCAATGACTTGGATCAATCTCCCTCCTATTCCTTCCTTGATCACTGATATGATCCTTCCTCTATTTTTCGATCTTTTCACAAATTTCCCTCTACTTCCACCCCTACTCTCAACTCCAAAAGCCCTCCTTCCCCCATCATATCTATACCGAGGGGTCCCCACCCCCTCGGTTTCTCCTGCTGGCTCTCCCACTCTTCCTACCCCCCTATGAGTCATCTCATGGTCAGTAAACTTCGTCACAACATCACTAAACTCATTTACCGTCTAAACCTTTATGTTTACACTGATTCACACACTCCTAATTAAATCTTACTACCATGCCCTTTGTAACACTAACCGGACCATTTCCATGTAGGATGAATTTAATGCTCTTATTTCTAATGGAACTTGGAAAATTGTTTTGATGCCTCTCATGGCCAATATTGTTTGATATATGTGGTTATTTAAGAAGGAATACAAACAAAATGATTCTCTTTACAAGTACAAATTTTGTCTCGTGGCGAATAGAAAAAATCATAGACTGGGTATCTTGCGATGAGACTCTTAGTCATGTTGTCAAACCGGCTACCCTCGGGTCCGTCTTGAGCAGTGTTGTCTCCCGCTAAGGACCTGTCCACCAGCTTGACGTAAATAACACCTTCTTACATGGAAATCTTCATGAGATTGTTTACATGCATCAGCCTCCAGGCTTCCGCGACCCAACTCATCAAGACTATGCATGTCTTTTAAAGAAGTTCTTATTGATGGGTTTTCTAGGTTACAAGATAAAGATTTGCATAATGGAATTCACATAAAACAATTTATGGGTACATTCAACCTATAGATCAATGGATTTTCTCATTATAGCAACATACTTATGAAGCAATCAGCTAATCTATGTATAATCAAAATTTACAAGAATTAGAACACATACCTTTGTTGAAATCGAATACAACAAGCTAGATCTTCAATTCTTCCTTTGGAAGGATAGCACCAATAGTGTAACATCCATAAAATTCATGAAATTTTAAAGCTTTTTCAAGCATCCAAAAACCATTATTTATTACAAAATATTTTTAAAATAGTTTCATATCAGATTATCCCAGAAATCAAAATCATAAAATCCAAGGATGTGCACGATCAAGCCTTCGCCTTCCCGCGATCATCCAAAGTACCTAAAACAAAATCTAAAACTGTAAGCCCAAAGGTTAGTGAGTTCCCCCAAAATACCAACGCCATACAAACCATAACCATATCATAACAAACAGCATGTATATAGAGTCTGCAGTATGATTGGACCGCCCTCATTGGGCCTTCAGTCTAACTTGCCCACTCTCAGAACCTTCAGCATGTCTAGTCCGCCCTACCAGGCCTTCAGCCTGTCTGGACCGTTCTAGGCCTTCGGCCTGACTGGTACGCCCCATTGGGCCTTTAATCTATCCGGTCTGCCCTGGGTATGTTGGCCTACAACACAAAGCAGGACCACCTCAACCCACCCACAAGCATACAATCAACACATAGATAACAAATGCTAGCATCTACAAATATTCAAACCGGTCTAATAGATCACTAATCATGGCATCATCCTATATACCAGGATACTGGCCTAACAGGTCACTAAACATAGCATCATCCTATATACCAGGATACCGACCTAACAAGTCGCTAAACATAGCATCATCCTATATACCAGGATACAAATTTAATAGATCACTAGGCATATCATCATGCGATAACCAGCATACCAATCCAAAAGGGTCGGAATTATTGCCTTCGACCCTGTTAGTATAGTAAGGAAACCTCACCTCACAAGTAGTGCTGAATGAGAATGCCAAACTCCCAAACACAGCTTCAAACTCAACCACCTACAATCATCATAGGACCAATTCTATCAAGACCCAAATTACCAAAATACCCCTCAAAAGTCAACCTTGGTAAACCCTTTGTCAAGGTCAAAGTCAACAGTCAAGGTCAACAGTCCATGTTGACCCAACTCGTCGAGTGCAGCTTATAGACTCGTCGAGTTCTTTTAGAACTCAGAAATTCGCGAAAAACCGAGTCAACTCGCCGAGTTACCAAACAACTCATCTAGTCCATGCAGTGTCCAGAAGATTCACGAAAACCATAAACAACTCGTCGGGTTGGCTATGCAACTCGTCGAGTTCCTTCAGCCCTTTTCTCATTCAGACACTTTTAAGTGAAACCAAGGCTCTAAAATGTAGATCTAGCCTCCTAGGGTGTAGTTACCACGTAAAGTTGTTAACTTTGCGTGCATGTAAAGCCTCAAGAGGTTAAAACACCCAAAACTAGCCTTAGGAAGACGTTTAGGGCATGGAGAAAGGCCAAAGCTTGCTAAAGTCGAGAACTTTATGTCCATGAGGGCCTAGAGGAATCCAGATCTGAACTCTTCACTTCAAAACATGCTCAATACCATAAATGCCTCAATAATAAGCTAGAAATGACACTAAACTCTGGAATGGAGAGATCTAACAAGATAATGATCAAGGTAATGACTTTTTAACTTCAAATGAATGCTAAAACGAAGTAGATGTTGGATCTATAAGCTCCATCTCGTTCCAAGCTTCTCAATCTTCAAGCCTCTTCAAGAAATGCACCAAACACACACTCTTTATCCTCACACACACTCAAAATAAGAGGTTAGCTCGATTAGGGTTTGTTTCTGGACGTGATGGTGGTAAGGGAGGCCGGAGGGAGGACTTAAGGTCCTTTAAATAGGGTGTAAACCCTAAAAATTAGGGTTTTCAAGCACAGCCTCAACTCGTCGAGTTAAGTCCTCCAACTCGTCGAGTAGGTCCTGAAGTTCACGTGGCCTGATCAGTTTCTACCTGACGAGTTACGGCAGCCAACTCGTCGAGTAGGTCTACAAATATGAATATAAAGCTTTAAATTTTATACCTAGAACTCGGTATGTTACAAATAGTGTTGATGTCTCTAATAACTCACACTCAATACCCTAGGAACGAAAATAGGAGAGAGGAGGGAAGAAAAGATTTTTATTTCTTGGTCTTCAAGGCTAGGGTTCAGAATGGATAACAAAATTCTCTACTTATAGCTGGTGAAAACCCTAATTTAAATAATAAATAATAATATTTTAAACCTATTCAAATCAATTTCCTTATCATCTGTAAGAGTCTTCCATAATCTTTCTATATCCTACCTAAACCATCAAAGATAGGGAGGTTCTAGAATTGCCTCCCTGGATCAACATTTGAACAATTGCAATTCAACTCTTGTGCCTTCAATTAATTCCAATTAATCCAAAAGCTAATTTCCAATTAGTTCTGATTAATTCTTAACAAGTTCTAATTAATTTACTAACCAAATATTAAATTAACAAATTATTTCCTCACTATCCTAAAGTTGTTTCTAGCTATTTTTAGTTCTTGAGGGAAACCCAAAAAGGACTTTGCTTTTATTCCATAAAGTTATACTAATTTAGTTATGACCTTAGACACTTAATCCAGCAATCTCCTAATTGGATCGGTCTTTAAATATAATTGCAAGTGTGTCCCTTGAAAAAACACCAAAGTGTGCTTGCTAAAGCCACTGACGAACTATGAATCATACCAGACATTGACCTTAAGATAAACGATCAACTATTCCTTCATTCTTCAAGATATTATATGGATACTAGACATGAATACAAATCAATCTCACAGTCCAATATTTTTCCCGATTCCCGATTCCTGATTTATGATGACCTTATTAGAATACAAATTGAACGCATCAATTTAGTCCAGGCTCAGCCCAACACTATAATATCAACATCAAATCACTGAGCAACCCAAAGATATCGTTTTTCCTTTAATAGGCAAAAGGAACGAATAAACCTTAACTACATAATTATAACATTTACTCATCATGCCATACATGGAACTAAATTTTATAACATCTAGTTACGATTACGTTAATGTAATACTAATGCCCAACAAATTCGTAAGCTACAACTTATGTAACATCCCAAAAATACCGATAAAAATTGTCATTTTCAAATCATCAAGTTCACACAATATTTGTTCCAAAATTAGTCATAATCAAATGTATCACAATCATCAAACTAATATAACAATCATCAGTGTGGAAAATCACCAGGGGATGTTGTGCACTAAAGTCGGGCCCATCCCTTTAGAATTGGAAGTACCTTGAAATGTTTAAACCACAAATCTTTAAGCACAAAGCTTACCGAGTTCCTCAAAATACCACATACCATATATAACATTGGGCCCCGCATAACATATCGGACCCCACCCATCATAACAACCCCTGTCCAACATACAAACAGGCCCCGACCAGCATACAAACGGGCCCCGTCCAACACACAATGTAATAGTCATAAAAACAACTAGCATCCTACATAGTATAGTAAGAAGACCCACATTTCTCATGCAGTCAGATAACCCACAGCTCGAAGCTATGAAATAGGTGGTAAAACCCACCAATCAAACAAGGTCCCACCTTTAGTCTATACTCTAGAACTAGCAATTTGACCAAAAGTCAACCAAGGTCAACAAGTCACTAGTCAAGGTCAAAGTCAATGGACAACATCACCATCAGCTGACCCTCACGTCGTGAACAGTCCATGGTCAAGTCGTAAGGAATGTACTCAACGCGATCCCAAATGTTATCAAGATCCAACTCAGTCTCGATGCAAACTATTATTACGTCGAGATGGACAGGTCATCATATCGTGACACGATTTGTCCCAAATAACCAGGAAACCCCCAGTCCTAATGTCGTGACAAGGAGGCTATCACATCATGAAACTGGGTTTTCTTAGCTTAATGGATTCATCTCTCAATCCATTAAGCCATCCATCCATTCTTTCCAAAAGGCTTCCTAACGTCCGATACCACATAAAGATCGATGCTTTTTATCCATGCATGCCTATTGTGAGGCTAAAGCTCAAACTAGGTCAAAATGGGGAAACAACACCAATAATCTCATGTATGGGTCCAATACACTAGCAAACTTCATATCCAAAGCATAAAACAGTAAAAGTACCTTAAGGGTCCATAAAGTTGCTAACTTTATGGAATCCTTCCATTCTGACTAGCTCAAACTTGAATAAAATGGGACAAAACTTTAGATCTAGCAACCTAGAACAATAAAGTTTGGATCTTGAACACTTACAAAGGTCCATAGATGCCCAAAAAAAGTCCCAAAGCTTGTCAAGATGCACACAACACTACCAAAGCCTTCTTATTCCTTCAAAAGCAACCAAAAGCACTAAGATGAGCTCAAAATGGAGGAGATGGATTTGGGTTTCTTCAAGAGGGTTTTGGAGGTGATGGAGGCTGGGGAGTGAAAGAAACCATATCCCCTCACTTCTTTTAAGTAGGATCCAAGTCTAAAAATTAGGGTTTACCCATGATCAAGTGTCACGTCATGACCATCATGGTGTCACGTCGTAATACTTAAATGAGACTCCCATCTCCTGTGGCCATGTCACGACGTGATGATGCTTCCCTCACATCGTGGCCCACCTAAAACTCATATTTCACCTAAAATTTCATACCTCGAGGATCCGGATGTTACAACTCTCCCCCACTTAAATCAAACTTCGTTCTCGAAGTCCGCTGCCGCAAACAACTAGGGATAATGCTCCCTCATCTCCTTATCGGGTTCCCAAGCAAGGCCGATCCAAAACGATTTGAGGCTCGGGGTAAAATAAAAAAAAATGAGGCTCTTTTATGTAAAAAAAATTATAATCAAATAATTACAGCTAATGTATGAAACAATAACATATGCAAATTCACTAAAAATGCTTTTGGAAAAAGAGGGTGGCACCTACGGAAAAATTAATTATCATAAATAATTAATACAATAGGGGTTGAGGATTACAAACAAGTAGACATGTATTACTTTGCAGATTATTATCTATTTATCGATAGTAGTCTCCCATTCTTCAACAACATGGCCTACACATTAACTAAAAGAAATAGAAACAAGTTAGCTTGTGTTTTCTGAGCTATCTGATATGGTTTTAAATACGATTCAGATCCAGGGAAAATCATGTTTTTTCACCTCTATTTTTAGGACACATCCTATTTGTAAAAGGGCAAGACACAAAAACATGACAGATGAAGGTACTTGCATACTTGAAATATATAAGACAGTAATACTAAGTCATGTAACTTATAAAAAGTAAGAACCCCAACGTATATAGATCTCGTTTAGAGAATATATACATATAAATATACATGCTAATGGTTTCTTTGTTGATGCACCAATGAATGGTTTCTTTGTTGATGCACCAATGAATGGTTACCTTTCTAATACTAAGAATTTCATAACCCCAAAATATCACCTTTTCAAGTATTGGAATTTATCTTTTAATCTTATATTATTCCACCAGTGAAAGAGAGGACCAAGCACAAGATAAGTAAATATTTAATCTGTGTTTTTTTGCACATAACAAAAAATTAATAGACTCTACAAAATTATACTATTTATGGGGAGAGTTGTAAGAGTACCTAAAGGTTCTTCTTACGAGTTGTGCCTCGATAATAGATTACAAGCCTTTCTCCTCCACTTGGCATTTCCTTTTTCTTCTTGCTTAATTGGTTAACTGTTGGTTTACCTGTTGAAAATAGTTACAAGTCATTTATGTAACAAAATCATTAGCAAACAATAAAAACATGGCATTTTAATAATAGAATAGATTTCATTATGACATTTCATCAAACAATTAATAAACAACTAAAATCACATATTTTTTTAAAGGGAAGAAGCTTGTTCAAAAGAACCTAAATTTTTTGGAGGGAAATAATCAAATAAGCTTGTGCAAAAGAACATAAATCAAATGTATAAATCGATAAACAAAGAAAATGGGAAAATATAAGTTGATAAGCAATACATTACTTTTAGGTTGATACGCACAACCCATTTTAGAAATAAAAGGCATAATCAAACTCAAAAATCAGAAATCGAAACATTGTAGTTATCGAAAAACTAAGAAAATAGGAAAAGAAAAGCAATAAATTACCTTTATGCTGATATCCAAATTATTCATTTTAGAAATCAGAAATCAGAGGGGCTTTCAAAATAATAAATATGTATTCTCCTTATCTTTTTGAAGTAGATTCAATTGCTTCTTGAGAACTGAGAAGTGTGTTGCGAGGTGGGAGGAGAACTGGGAGATTTAAGAGACTGTGAGGGTCCTTTCCGTTTTTTCCTGCTTACGAGTAAGAGACGTGCAAAAAATATGTAAAATGACTAAGAAATGTAAAAATTTTAAAAACTTCACAAGCTAAGGATCGAACGCAGGCATCTAATATCAGCTTCAAAGTCTACATGGGTTTAACCATCCCAACTGCTAGTACCTTTGATTCTTTTCCGCTAATATATTATATATTATCTAAAACCACACACACACACACATATATATATATATATATATATAGTAATCTACAAAAATTAGGGCCCCGAGATTTGGCGAGGCCCGGGGTGGTCGCCCAACTTGCCCTCCCTCTAGGGTCGGCCCTGTTCCCAATTCCATTTGGAACCCTTCTGGTGTTGCCATTACACCTTCACCAAAGCTCACTACCTTGTTGCGCAAGGTCTTCATCTTCCTATTGAGAATTGCAATCACTTTCTCTACATAATCCAGAAGCTCATCAACTTGAATGTCGTCGAAGGACACCACTGCAGAATCATCAACCAACATTAAAGTGTTGTGGATCTGACTAAGCTCATCTAGAAGATCCAACTGATACACAACCTTGCCCACCCGGACGATAATCCTGAAGGGACCAATATACATGGGGCCAACTTTCATCGTTTTCGGAACCGGATGACACCTTCAGAATCACAAAATCTCTGACCTGAAACTCGAGGTTTAAACATCGTTGATTAATATAACTCTTATGGCGACTCTGCGTGATCTGTATCCGATCGCACACCTATTGTATCAACTTAGTGGTCTTGAGTCAGTACTCCCCACAACTCAATACCCAACCTCACCCCAACAAACAGGGTCCAACACTTCCTCCCGTAAAACATCTCGAATGGAGATCGATTAATACTTGCATGATAATTGTTGTTGTCGGAGAATTCATCAAATAGAAGATAAGAATTCAACTCCCGCCAAAATCTAACACACATGCTCTAAGCATATCATCGAGCATCTGAATAGTCTGCTCGTTATGTCCGTCAATCTGAGGGTGGTATGCAGTGCTGAAAAGTAGCTGAGTACCCAACTCCTGATGAAACTTCCTCCAGAACCTGGAGGTGAAATGAACATCTCGATGAGTAACCACTGAAAAGTAGTCATCATATCCCTTAAATATGGCCTAATGCCTGAAATCAAGGGTTCTAAGCCCCTACGTCACGACATCGTGGCCAATACATTACCATGTCATGGCCACTTAAAAAGAACGTAACTCATCAGATGTTGCCACGTCGTGGTGATCCTCCTCCACTGTGTCGTGGCCACCAAAAATTCACAAAATTAAAGCATAAAAATCATACGTGAAAATTGGGTGTTACACAATAGACATGCAAGGAAACCGACAAATAATATTAAGAATAATATGTCGATTAGTTGCGAATAATGAATCTAATTAGTATTACTATGATTACCAAGTTTCTTTCAAACCAGGTCGATCCTTCTTGATCAAATTTGATTATAAGAAAGGATAGAAGCAGACTGTCCCGTTATTACATGAAATTAAAAGAAGAAACAGTAAAACAAAATCAATCTCAAAGTTGTTGGTCTCAATTCATTTAGACTACACGGATACGAAGAATCTCATCTCATTAAAGGTTTTTACATCGTTTTAAGGCTGTAAGCTTCGGTGTAAACACCCAAGATTTGATGCAATTTATTCTTGCAATTATCCATCATAATTTCCAGCACGTAGATGGTTCTAAATATAATTTACAACATCGTATAATTTTTATATGTGCAAATGTGCTAAAATTCTTGGCCACATCACCATAAAATCCCAACCAAAAGGTGATGATGATGAAGATTAAAAGGCAATTGATTCTTGTATAAAATCATGGTTTTACTCTACATACAACTCAAATCTTGTACAAATAATTTCTATTGATAACTGCATTCATAAAGAGTCGTGGTCTAAGTTTAAAATATGTTCATCAACCACTATGATATGTACATTTAAAATTAGAATCAAAAGGTATGTGGTTGTAATTTAAATAAAAAAACAAAAAATAAAAAATAAAAAAATCATTGGTAACATCTTTGGTTTAGTTTATATCTTTATTTTAAGTTATTGAATAAAATGAGACGGGACATTCTAACTCGCATGAAGTATCCAAGTGGGCTCTACGATGCACTCGGCTTCGTTTAACTAATTTTCTTTTCCACAAGAAAATTGAGGTTTTGATGGCATGCGATGACGGATACTTTTAGGTAATTTTGTGTTGTTGACTTTTTCTAATAAACTTATAAAATATATGCTTCTTGTTATCAACGAGCATTACATTTACAATTACTAGCATAAAAAATGTAACAGTTACCAATTCAATCAAAAGTTAAACGGCTAACTTAACCTTTTAGTTTGTTTGTTGTCAATAACAAACCACTTCATTACCTCTTCATTTCCTAGTGAGGTTTTTTTAAATCCATTTCCTAGTAATGTTTTTAAATAATGGAAGGTAATGTTGAAAACACAAATTACAAGAATTAATCTCGCTTATAAATAAATTATAGGCTTATAGTAATATAAGTAATTTGTATATGAGATTATTCTTGTATTATTTTGTAATTAGTGTTCCTAGAAAAATGAATTCGCCAATTTTATAATCCCATTTGCAGTTAGCTCAATGCTCTCTACGTACTCTAGATATAAATACTCTATATATAAATACGCTACGACTCACCAAATGAAACATGAAGAAATCTCAGCTTAGCGCTTCTGTCTTCCTCTTCGTTCTAATTCTTTCATTTTCTGTTTTATGGACAACCTTTTCTTCCCTTGTAACCTTGTTGATGGTACACCATGGCCAGATTCTGGAAAACTCATAAGCTGCGTACATTCCAACTCCAACAATGTCACTACCATCTCTCAACCCATTTTTACCCCTGTCAATGCTTCTTTCCTACCTATTTGGCAAGCACATGTCCAAAACATTAAGTTCCTTAAACCCTCCACTCGTAAACCATCAGTCATTGTGACACCTGTGGAAGAAACCCTTATCCAAACGACTCTATACTGCGCCAAGAATCATGGCTATGAAATCAGGATCAGGAGCGGGGGACATGACTTCGAGGCCCTTTCGTACTCTGCTGATGTTCCTTTTGTTATTATTGGAAATATTCTCGACCGGAAGTCAATGGGAGAAGATTCGTTTTGGGCCGGGCGATCCGAGGAGGTGTTGCTTCTAGTTTCGTTCTTGCATGGAAGCTGAGATTGGTTCCCGTTCCAGAAATAGTAACCGTCCATCTTTATACTACGGGAGAATTTCGTATATATCCTTATTAAACGTCAAAATATCATATTTGTCCGGGCTAATACCTAAATATCAAATTTGCCATTCTTAATATTTTAAAATATCAAATTTACCCAAATTCATTTTTTAAATGGTTTTTGTTCATTTATAATCATTTTTAATAATTTTAAATCATTAAAATTGAAAGAAAACACTTAATGGACAATAATGCCCTTACCTGGCAGGATTTAGTAAACACGATCAATTTTCTTGTGGCCCTTTTCTTCACGATCGCCTGTGTTAACCTCGACGTCCTCGTCTTGCCTGTCGTACCTTCCTTCTTGAAATCAAGAATACCCACCAGGTAATTGTAATTCGATGTATTCCTTTTTTCCCTCTCTCCATCTATGTTCATGATTTTGATCAAATTTTCCACGTGAATGTGTTGAAATACATGCTGACACTTGATCTTAAACTTATGTATTGTTGCTTTAATATAAATTTTCACAATTCCGTTTCCTTATATTCCCTTCGTTTTTGCAACATAATCAACCAGGAGACTATATTTACTAAGTCTTGAATGCTTGAAAACCCTCATTAATGAATCTTGAATGCTGGAATCTGAATGTATTAGAATTTTCATCATAAACCTGAGTAATGCCGAATGCTTCAAGCAAATGTATTTACACAAAGCATCTTAAAGTACAAACTGTCTGGAATGCTTAAAGTCATTAGGAAGAACAATCCATATAAATGGCATATTTACCAAAATCAGTTTTTTAATCACTCAATACTTTATGATCGCTCAAATAAATTGAATATAATTCCTTTATCATCAATACTTTATGATCGCTCAAATAAATTGAATATAATTCCTTTATCATCAATACTTTATGATCGCTCAATAACTTGAATATAATTCCTAACAACTTTAAGTAAAACAACCATCATATTGCCAGTACGATTAAGAAAGATAAACTCAATTGCAGCATCAACTTTTATAGCAAGATTTTCTTGGGGCACTTTGATATTTATAGTGGTGGGAGGAGTGGAGGAATTACAACCAACAGAGAAGAAACAAAGAAATGGTGGTGATGGCATGGAGACAGAACACTAGAGAGCGACGGAGAAAACAAATTTAAGTGGGGAAACGGGTAGGGGAGTGATAGAAGTGGGTTTCATTACTGATTTGTGGGGATGGTATGACCAATTTACGGTGGAGGGAGATAGAAGCTGGTTACTGAGGTGATCGTGTTCATCGTGACGACGAAGTAACAAGCCGTGAGGAAGATGGCCCACAAGAAAAATAGATCTTGCTTAATAATCCTGTCATTTAGAATTTAGAAGGCATTATTGTCTATTAAGTATTTTCTGTTAATTTTAATGATTTAAAATCATAAAAAGGAATTATAAATTAATAAAAATCATTTAAAAAACTGATTTGGATAAATATGATATTTTAAATAATTAAAAAGGATAAATTTGAAATTTTAATTTTACGTTGGACAAATATGATATTTTAACATTTAATAAGGGTATATATGAAATTTTACGGAAATAAAACGTTGGAACAAGGGGCAACTGAAATTTTCCATAAATATCAATACGTTGCACCAACTATGATAGAAATCTGCACATAAAAACCAAGGGCGGACGCAGGATTTCATAGTAGGGGTTGCACGGGAAAGTTAAGGGTTGCACGATAGTAGAAAACATAAAAAAATTTAAAAATTTTCGAAAATTTTTCCACTACGACCGGAAAAGTTAAGGGTTGCCGGTGCCACCCCGGAACCCCCTAAATCCGCCCCTGATAAGAACTCAGGTGTTTGGAGAATATATCAGAAATACCACAAAGAAAACCATACGAATTATGTTCGTAGGAATTTATCAAGGTACAAGAGATACATTGCTTCCATTGTTGGACCAAAAATTTCCCAAGCTTGGTGTTACACGAGAGATTTGTGAAGAAATCAGAAGCATCCAGTCAACCCTTGTGTTTTGGGGCTTGCCAAGCTCCACCCCGATTGAGATTCTCACAAACCGATCTTCCATAGACAAGTGGAACAATAAAGTTAAATCAGACTATATCCGGACACCGATCCCCAATAAGCGGGCTTAGAAAGATCTGGAGAAAGTTTTTCGAAAATGATGAATCAACACTTCTAATGATCAATCCTTTTGGTGGAAAGATGGCTGATTTCCCAGAGACAGAAATTTCGTATCCTCATAGAGGTGGGGTGTTGTACTAGGTGCTCGAGACTGTCAACTTTTTCGGTCAACCTTCAAACACGACCCCTACGTCGCTTAAGAGTATAGCTTGGTTGCAAAGCTTGGAAAATTTATTGACACCTTATGTATCAAAGAACCCGAGGGAGGTTTATGCCAACTATGTGGATCTGGATTAGAGCTAATATTATAAAAGCTCTAAATTTTTAACGCGTGATTGGAAAAAGCCCTAATATTTTTTTTTATTATTATTGTTATAACCATAACTTTCTCGCAGAATTATTACTCTAGCCCACTTAACGAGTTTCATGGTTAAGTTGGTTATCTTTTTTGCAAAATCAGTCCTAAAAAGTTCAAATTTAGTCCCTGAGGTTTGCAAAAAAATTACACCACATGGTTTCTTAACTTTTTTTTTTGTTTTTTGTATACTTTAATTATTTTCGATTTTTTTATAAATATATGTACATTTTTTATTTTCTTTTTATATATGTACTTTATTTATTTTCATTTTTTAACTTTATTTTTCAACAATTTTTTTAACCTTTTTACCTTTTGTTTTCTATTTTTTAGTGTATATATAGAGTATATTAGAGTTTTTTTAGTTTTTCTTATTTTTCTTTTCGTATTATATTTTATTTTTTCATCTTTTTATTTTTTTTTCTTATTTGTTTTTGTTTTTTTGTAGTGTTAGCTTTTTATTGACCTTTTTCAAAAAATATATAATGTATTAATATATTAGAGTATATTACAATTTTGATGATTTCTAGTTTTTGTAATTTTTTTTATTTTTATTCAAGTAAATAAAATAGATATGTTTTATAATTGTAATTTCTGTCCAACTTATTTTCTTTTTATTCTTTTTTTCCTTAGTATTATTATATTTATGTTACGAAAAAATGAAAATTAAAAAATTAGGTTGTTTACTGAGAATTAGTATTTTAATATGTTATATAACTTGCAAATTAAATCATATTTCTATATGTGATATCAATAGATTAAATTCAAGATAATAGTTTTCAATTTTATAATAGACTAAAAAAAACAAAAAAAAATCGGTCTCTATAAAAGAAACTTGTTATAGTAATTTATATTGAATTCAAGTTTGTTTACTTGAATCAAAGTAAATAAAAACATTAGAAAAACCATAAATAACTAAAATAGGGTAAAAAAATAGAAAACAAAAGGTAAAAAGACAAAAAAAAAATCAAATTGTTGAAAAAAAAAAGTTAAAAAATGAAAATAAATAAAGTATATAAAAAAGAAAATAAAAAATGAATATATATATATATATATATATATATATATATATATATATATATATCTATTAAAAATAACGAAAATAAATAAAGTATACAAAAAATGAAAAATAAAGTTAAAAAATCATGTGGTGTAATTTTTTGCAAACCCAGGGACTAAATTTGTACTTTTTATGACTGATTTTGTAAAAAAGTTAACCAAATTAACCATAAAACTCGTTAAGTGGGCTAGAGTGATAATTTTGCGAGAAAGTTGTGGTTATAGCATTGATAAAAAAAATATTAGGGTTTCTCCCAATCACGCATTAAAAATTTAGGGCTTTTATAATATTAATCCATTTGGATTTTGGTGTTGGAAATTCTAAATATGAAGAAGCAAGTGTTTGGGGGGAGAGGTACTCGAAGAGGGACAATTTCAAGAAGTTGATTCGAATCAAGGCCAAAGTTGATCCATTGAATTTCTTTAGGCGTCCACAAAGTATTCCGGTTTTCTCAACATCACTCTCCGACAAGTGAAGCTCTTTGGTTGCAAAGAGATCAAAAATACGAATTTTCTTCATTTGTTTTTTTTCTTTGAAACCAGCGGACAGTCTATTTTTACATAACATCAACTCTATTGAACTATTCAGTGAAAAAATAAAGTTTTTATTCCTTAAATAAATGTCTTACATTAGGTACTAGGTTATAACCCATGTGCTACACGGTATATAATAAAGCAAAATAAAAAAAAAATACAATTGGAAACAAAAATTTCTATGGAATAATTGATGTATATTGGTATGTTTAGGATCGTTATGAAAAATAATATTTAAAACGGTTAGAAAATTTAAATAATCTTATTTAATTCATGATTAATGAGAAAAGTACAAAGCTATTTAGATAAAACATAAAATCAAAAAGTGCAATTATATATTGCTATTTGTGAAAATTTAAACAGAAAGTATACTGCTAGTTAGATAAATAGAAGTCTAGAAAATATAATGCGTAAATTTGATAACATTTAAACAGAAAATACATTTCGACATTGCTATTTATATAAGTAAAACCACTGAAACTAAAATAATATAACTGATTGTTAAAATGTTATTTGTAGGTAGAGCATTTGAATAACAACCTACTCTCAGTCTTTCATTGATCTAAAAACTATGTAATAATAGATGTACGTTGGTGGGAGAATGTTAGGCATTGATTATTTTGGTCTAATTTTTTAAGCTTACATACAACTCTCTCTAAAGCAGATTAAAAACAACGTAATTAATAACAAGTTTATTTTAAAAAATTTCATTGAATAAAATCAAATGTTAGATATTCCATATATAGATACTGCACGTATGACCATTTAGTATTTCTTAGAGCAATGAAATCTAATTGATAAGGGTGTTAATTAAGAATTAAACTTGTGGCCGTGGAAAATCAAAGTAATGATAGTTTTATTAATATTTTAGATCGATATACTATATAGAGGTGTTGGGTGCATAAAATTAAAATTGGAATGAAGTAACAAGATTCAAATATGAAAGCTTTTTTTAGTACCCATCCTACAAGTATAGGAAAACAACCAATAAAAATCGAAAGTAATAATTGTTTTTGAAAAAAAAAAATATGCATATCTTAATTGAAACTTAAATTGATTATATAATCTGCTATACTTCAAAAAGTAACAACGCTTTTCCTCATAAAAGTAATAAATAAACAAATGCCTACATAATCATTTGTCACATCCCTAAACCAGAACGGCAGAAACGTTTGAGGGCCGATGGAGTGTCCAACTTATCTTAATACTTTTGTTTTGTTCTTATTATGACACTGTTCTAGTATGTACATATGTATAATTCTATAAAATATTATTATATTTAAAAGTAACTCTTGATGAGAGTGTTTTAGTCGCATTGTATTTATAGTTGTATATCATGTATGTTTGATATACTAGTTCACTATAAACAATGCTATGATACCAATCTGCCACATCACCAAACCAGAACGACGGAAACGTCTGGGGGTGGATGGAGTGACTTTATGTACAGTATCATAACAGTTGAATATAAATGAAACATAGCAACGCAAGCATTAATACATTGAAAATTTAAGTTTACATTGTGTACAAACTTTGTCTACTCACAAGTTGAATACAAATAACTGAAAAGTAGAAAACATGAAACTATGACACTGACCCTCAAGAAGGGTTTAATACATGTCTACTGGTTTCCTGAGAATACAAGTGATTTTGAAAATTGTCAACAATTAAGTCGGTGAGTTCATAAACATTTTTGTGTGAGAAGGATTTGTAACATTTTCGTGTAAAAATGATTTGTATACTTCTAGAAAATCCGATATTTTATATAATATGTACTATAAATGATAATGTATGTTTCTACAAAATCCAATATTTTCTTAAATGACCTGTAGATGTATGTATTTCCTTTGTATCTTTTCCTTGTAAAATGATAATGTATGTTTCCAGAAAATCCAATATTTTCTTAAATAAGTTGTAGATGTATGTATTTCTTTTGTATCTTTCCTTGTAAAATGATGATGTATGTTTCCAGAAAATCCAATATTTTCTTAAGTATGAAATGTAGTCTTAAACTCTAAGACCAAAAATGTATAAGTATTGTTGTACTAAACAATAGTATGTAGTTATATCTTTTTTATAAAACTAAGGAAGTGTAAGTTACTCCATAAACCAAATTGTTTTGTCAATCCCTATGTGAGTTATTATAACCATGCTTAATATGACTAATATGCCTGAACGACGTTCTTCAGGCGTCAGAATTGGTAGACTTTTGTCACCCTAGACTTGTCGGTCTAACTGTAGCGGACAGCTGAGGTGTAGGGTTGTCAATCCTATATAGATCTATACACAACTATCTCGCTCTCCCTCAAGGAGACTCTGGTTATAATGCAGGACTTAAGGTATACTCTAGGTAGGTATGGTGAAGAGAATGTCTCACAAGAGCATTAACAGATCCATGAGAACTATGACTCCTTTTTCTTGTAAAATAAAATAATTATACCTTTGAATAATTATATGGTTCTTTTGAAAATGAAAGTGTGGTTTATGACTTCCAAACTATACTAGTTATAGTTTATCTTGTGTGTTTGTTGAGGCTATTTATATACTGTGTTATATAAATATAAAGTTGTTATCTTGTCTAGTGTCAAAATATGAAATCAAAACATAATATTTTTGGGTTGAAACCCAACAAAATAGTAAATGACTATAATGTAACCATACTTGCTACAAAGACTATCTTTTAGTAAAATTTTCCAAAAATCTTGTAGTTTTACAAATCATAATTTTCCTATGATTTTATAACATAGAATATGTTTGTTTAGTTATTTTTGTAATTCAAACTAATATATATCACATATAATTATACGAAAACTAGTATTAACCATATGCTATGCAAATAATATCTTATCATTAACATAAAGATAAAAACATGTATTATGTGTGTGCTAAACAAAGTTTTACTTATATCCCCCCCCCCCCCCCCCCTAAAAACATGAAAAAGCTTAAAAATACGGGGGTATGAACTCACCTTGAATGGTTTTTGTGGGTTGCTTGAGGTGATGAAGTGAAGATTCCAAGACTAAACTCTTGAATGGAGTTGATGAACTTCCTTGAGAATACTGTTATCCTAGAGGTTTTAACACATTTTAATGTGTGTAAATAGAGTGAAACCAACATAAAAATGTATAGAATCACTAGGAAATCTCGAAAATTACAACCAAAATCTAAGGATGATGCTTGGGGAATGTTGAACTTGGAAGATTCTAGGTATGTTCTTGAGAGAATAAGGAGAGATTAGGAAGTAGAATGGAAGAATAATGGGGCTTGTGGAAGGAATTAGTCCAAATATAGGGAGTGGAAATTGATGTGATATTTACATTGATAATTGTTGGTTATTACATGGATGTATGTTGGTTATTGTGTGGGTTACTGTAACTTTGCATGGGAAAAGGAATGAGATATCAAATCTTAAATTCAACTAACTTTATCTTTTCCTTAACTTGGGCCAGAAACTCCTAAAAACCCCCTAGTATGACTGAAATTACATTAACTTGGGCCGAAAACTCCTAAAAACCCCTAGTATGACCGAAATCACATGTGATTTCGGTCCTAGGCTTGGCTTGACCAAGTGATTTCGGTCCTAGGCTTCCACAAATGAGTGTTTCGGCCTTAGTGGGTTTTAAGTGAGTGATTTCGGTCCTAGACTCACCTAGCTAGAGTTTTCAGTTTTGTTGCTTTGCATGGAAGGGTGATTTCGGCCTTAGAAGGACCGAAATCTCATCCTTTGTGGGGTCTTGACCATTAAAAATAATGTTTCAAGTTCATGATTTTATGTTCCAACGATTTAGCTTTTAAAGGTTGACTATGTCATGGTTTTCAAAGTTTATATATGTATATATCTTAATATCTAATCCCACAAATGTTGCCCCTTTGGCTTTCAAGTTTTATTGCGTTACATAGATATACATTGTGGGTACACTTATACACAAGACCTTGTTTGACCCAAAATTTTCTAGTTGTCACATCATTGAATATTCAATTCTTCTATGCTTACATCACATAATATCAATCATAAAAAATGCAAATTTTCCTCAACTCCTCAAATCTACAAGTGCATTGAACAGAATGATTTCAGAGTGATCGAGTCACTGCAACTGTACTATTATGGTTGGGTTTATATCACCTTAAAGTTGTATGTGTTGGAATTGTTTAAGTACCTATTCACACAAAAGATACAAAATGTACAAGAGTAGATATCATCATAATAATCTCCAACATGTAACATGCTTTGTGCTCCACTTCGAATATAATGTTCAATAATAGACATAAAGTTATATGTTTTCCCTAGATCGCATGAAACACCCCATAGAAATTATTGCCCAAAAGAAAGTTTGCATGAAATTGATAAAAGAAGCAAGTCAACTATAATTCCAAATTTGTATAAACTTTGTGTTGTTTTTTGGAGGTGTTTGAAACCAAATCCATTGAATTGAGTGCAATCACATTTTCTGATCTCATAAATGTACTCTATCCTACCAACATACAATTACAAACAGCAAGAAACACACTTGTTAGTCATACAAAAAAGATCTTTCATCATGCTTTAATAGTTTATAGAATGTTTTTTTATCCTCATTAATATCATCTTCATATAGTTTTAAAACATATATTTGATATGTAGTTGTAAAACATATAGTTTGTCACCATCGGTTTAATAGTTTATTGAATGTCAGATGTCTCATGTTTCACCTAGTTTAACCATGCAATGTGGCAACAACAGATAGTTTGTTTTCAGCAAATATAAATACTCATTGTTAGACGGGTCATTGCAAAAACATACTTCATCCCAAAAGAACATTGTCACTATTGGTAAAAAAAATAGAAGCTAGTTAACTGTATTTGTCATTTGCAGAATAATGTCCACTGCATGTGTTTTTATCAAAAAAGGTAAAATAATAATAATAATAATAACCTTGTGTTAATTGGTAATTTTCCCGTATCATTCCAATGATTTACAATTCATATTTATACAATATCCTATCGCTATCTATAATGAAGAGTTTATCAACTATAACAATACTTCCTCAATATGAGGAAAGATATCTTCGGCTAATAGACCCCCGCAGTCGAATCGGGAGGATGACGAACGTTGAGACTGTGCTTGAAATCGTCAAAGAGAATGAAAGGTAGACCCTTTGTGAAGATATCCGCAATCTGATAGCGAGAGGGAATGTGGAATACACGGACTTGACCCTAAGCGACCTTTTTCCGAACGAAATGAATGTCCAGCTCGATGTGTTTGGTACGTTGGTGTTGAACCGGGTTGCATGATAAGTAAACGGCGCTGACATTGTCACAATAGACTAGTGTGGCTGTAGTTGGAGGGACATGAAGCTCCAACAACAAATTTCGGATCCAACATGTTTCGGAAACGACATTTACAACTCCCCGGTATTCTGCTTCTGCACTAGATCGGGAGAGTGTTAGTTGATGCTTGGAGGACCAGGATATTAGGTTATCGCCCAAGTAGACACAGTAACCAGAAGTTGAGCGTCTCGTGTTCGGGCAACCTGCCCAATCGGCATCGGTATAGGCAATAAGTTTCCTAGAAGGTGATTTGTGAAGATGCAACCCGTGAGAAAGAGTACCTTTAATATACCTCAAAATTCGTTTAAGAGCATTAAAATGAGATGTTCGGGGTGCATGCATGTGCATGCAAACTTGTTGAACTGCGTAGCTTATGTCTGGCCGTGTGAAGGTCAAATATTGGAGAGCCCCTGCCAGCTGGCGATATTGTATTCCCTCGTCAGGCAAAAGAGTTCCATCGGTGCTGCTTAATTTGGCCTTACTGTCAACTGGTGTGGAAGTTGGGTGACATGAGGTCATGCCTGCTCGTTCCAAAATTTCGGTGGCGTACTTTTGTTGTGACAAAAAAATTGAATCTTTATAACGAGACACCGAAATTCCAAGAAAGTAGCTTAGGGGTCCAAGATCTTTCATGGCAAACTCTTTTGCTAATAAAACCATAAACTTATGATGTAATCCGGGTGAGGAGGTGATGAGTAAGATGTCGTCTACATATAGAAGGAGGAAGGCCGTATGGGTTCCCTTTTTGTATACGAATAGTGAATGGTCACATTTGCTATGTTTGAACCCCATAGTGAATACGTAGTCAGCAAATCTTTGGTACCAAGCTCGTGGTGCTTGTTTAAGTCCGTAGAGAGACTTTTTAAGCAGGCATACATGATTTGGATACAAATGATTACGAAAGTCGGGGGGTTGATGCATGTAAACCGTTTCATGTAGATGTCCGTGTAGAAACGCGTTTTTCACGTCGAGTTGGTTAATTTGCCACTCATTAGAAATAGCTAGGGACAAAACAGTCCGAATTGTCGCCGGCTTTACCACGGGGCTGAAAGTGTCACCACAGTCGATACCTGCTTTTTGAGACCTGCCATCACAAACCAAACAAGCTTTGTATCGCTCTAAAGAACCATCAGACTTAGTTTTATGACGATAAATCCACATACTACGCACTATATTCATATTGTTATGTTTCGGGACTAACTCCCACGTTTTATTATCAATAAGGGCCTGAAACTCGTCTGTCATCGCTTTATTCCAATCCGGGTTTTTAAGTGCTTCTATTGGGTTTCGAGGGATAGGGGAGATAGAGGTAGAAGTATGGAGGTTGTAGTGTTGTTTGGGTTTCGAAATGCCATACATACTTCTGGTGTGGATGGTACGAGTAGGAGGAACAGAAGGTGTTTGTGAGGTGATTGGTAGGGGGTTCGAACCGAAGGGGTTGTTGTTGTGGAAGGCGGTTGTTGAAGGGTAGGCCTTGTACAGCGTGAATAAGTGATTAGGGGAGGTGATGAGGTGGTTGCCGGAGCATTGTTGACAACCAATGGGGGAGGCGTAGCTGCGTTGGGGGTTGGTTGAATGGAGTCGAACCACATTAATGGGTGTGGGTCTGATGGTAGTTGGGTTGTAGGGGTCGGTGATGATAGGTTAAGATAGGGAAAAATAGTTTCATCGAATATTACATGGCGGGATATAATAATGGTTTTATTTTGCATGTCAAAACATTTGTACCCTCGGTGATTGATGGGGTGGCCTAAGAAAATGCAGGGTCGGGAACGTTTTTGGAGTTTGTGGATGGTGGGAGATGGAGTAAGTGGGTAACATAGACAACCGAAGGTACGAAGGTGTGAATATGAGGGTTGAAGATTATATAGAAGATGTGTAGGGGTTAGATTGGCAATAAGTTTGCTGGGAAGAATGTTTAACAGGTACGTAGCATGTTGGAGTGCATGGTGCCAAAAATGCATGGGTACGTTTGAGTGGGTGAGAAGAGTGCAAAGGATATTATTAATGGATCGTATTTTACGTTCAGCTTTTCCATTTTGAGGAGATGTGTGCGGACAAGAAAAGCGGAATTGAAGGCCATTTTGAGAGCAAAAATTGTGAAATTGATGGTTATCAAACTCACGACCATTATCACATTGTATGGTTTTAATAGTGTAATGGAATTGTGTTTTGACCATAGCAAAGAATTGGATGAAGATGGAAAAAACTTGGGACTTATTGGCTAGAGGATAAGTCCATAAATAATTGGTTTTGTCATCCAAAAATAAAATATAGTAGCGGTGACCACTAGAGCTTAACATAGGGGAGGTCCATAGATCCGTATGAATAATGTCAAAAGGTAAATGAGTTATTGACTGAGAAGTAATAAAAGGAAGTTTTATTTGTTTACCCAACACACAAGAACGACAAACAGAAGAAAAAGGTTTTGATCTAGGAAAATTTAAAGTAGAACGTAAAGAAGATAAAACATCCGCGCCCGGGTGGCCAAGGCGATGATGCCATAGGTCTCTTGTAATTGCAGCAAAAGTAGAAGGTTGTGTAACTTGGGAATTTGACTGGAGCTTGAAAGGGTAGAGAGCACCGGTACTATTGCAACAGAGGATTGGAGTCCGCGTCTGGAAGTCCTTCACATCAAAACCAAACTGGTCAAATTTTACGGAAACATTGTTGTCAATAGTAAAGCGACGAATGGATAAAAGATTTTTAATGACATTTGGAGTGTGAAGAACATTTTTTTAGAATAAAAGGAGGAAGAGGGTAAGGAAGTGTTTGATTACCGGTGCCTTGAATTGGAATAGTGGAACCATTACCGACAATAACATTCTGAGAAAGACCATTATTGATATAAGACGTGAAGTTACCTGTGTTGGGAGTCATGTGTGACGTTGCTCCGATATCAGCATACCAAGTCTGATCAGGTGGGTGTAATGCCATTGTGTGAAAAGCTTGCTCAAGATCGGTTGGTGTGTGGCTGATTTCTGATACCGGATAGGCCTGCTGAGGTCGATTACCTAGAATCCCGGTGGAAACTGATGGAGGTCTGGAGGATCCATATTGCTGAGTCGGATATGGGCAAGGGGGGTAAGCCCATGGTGTATAGTTGGGAAAAGCCCATGGTGGCGGTGTAGTCCATGGCTGATAGGGACGGGACCCCCGATTGTATGTCTGTTGGGTTTGGTTATTGTTGGTACTGCGTCCACGCCCGTTGGAAGATCGTCCACGACCGCGTCCTCCTCAACCCCGTCCGCGTCCATGAGAGGAAAAGGGATCTGCCTGTTGTTGGTTAAGGCGGCTGCTATCTCCAAAATTTGGATGAGTCATTGGTGCTGAAGCAGTCAAGGCGGTAACGGAGGTGCCTCCGGTTAGGGATACAGCAGTGGCAGCAGCCTGATGAGCTTTTCGTGCTTCTTCCATGATGAGTTTGGAGCGAACTTCATAGAAATCAGGTAAGGGTGTTGTTTGCTGGATGATCATTGCGACCCCTTCATAACTTTCATTGAGACCAGCAATTAGTTGAAGAACAAGACGTTGGTTGGAAACCGGGTTTCCCACATTTGACAGTTGATCAGCAAGCATCTTCATGGCTTGGCAATAGGAGGAGATGTTAGGGTGTTGGTCAAGTCTTGTAGAGACGAATTTGCTGTCAAGATAGACAGCTCTAGTGCTCTGGTTATCTTGAAAAATGTTTTCAAGGGCAGTCCATGCCTGACACGCAGTGGTGTTTGGTTTCAAAATTGTGTGCAGCAGATCATTAGAAATTGTGTTGTAGATCCATTGGAGAACAATAGCATCGAGTCGTGACCATGCTGCAAACTCTGATGCTTTAGTTTTGTCGGCTTCAGTGGAGGTTTTATCAGCTTCTGTTGAGGTGGAGGAAGAAGAAGAAGAAGAAGGTGGTTTTGAAGGAGGGATGATGGTAGAATCAATGTGATCTGCAACCTGAAAAGCCCTGCAATGGATGCGAAATAATTCTGCCAATGAGGTGTACTGTCCGCTCTCCATCTCCAGTATAAACGGAATGAAGTTCCGTATGTTTGTGACTGTGATGGCTGGGTGAGATTTTGGGTCCATTGAAGAAGAAGAGAAAAAAAAAATGGCGTACAGGGAAGAACAAGAGGCGAAGTAGGGTTAATGATATTTGTGCTCTGATACCATGTTAATTGGTAATTTTCCCGTATCATTCCAATGATTTACAATTCATATTTATACAATATCCTATCGCTATCTATAATGAAGAGTTTATCAACTATAACAATACTTCCTCAATATGAGGAAAGATATCTTCGGCTAATACCTTGATCCCAAAAGAACACATCTTTACATGACATCCCAAAACAAAATTTTGTCATTAGAGGAAACTATTCAATCCAGTTCCATTTTTTAAAATGGAAGTATAATGTTATATCTTGGAAGTATGTTGCACTTCGACTTTTTTGATTGCTGAGATGTAAGCAATAGCAAGGTACTCCTATGTAATTAAATTTAAATAGTATTCTAAATTGAAAAATGTACCAAATTATAATGATGTCGTTAATATACAAACCAATTACCACTACTACAACGTCAAACCATTATTTACACCTTAAAATTAAAACAAACCCATGAATCATCTAAATTTCTAACGTAAAAACACTCTGATTAATATTTTAAGAACCCATTCATAAAAAAAAACATGCACAATTAAGGAACTAAAAAATTAGGCCTCAACTTTGCAAGTAATATATAAAGACAAAAAATTGGTAATCCATCTCTAATCAGAAATACTTAGAATTGGCTAGAGGTTACACATTGCTGCATTATAGTTACAATCATTAAGTTGTTTAAGACAAAAATAAATAAATAAATTAACTATATACAATGACAACATCAAGCCTAAAACCCTTATAATCAATATCAAATGGAAGTACCTTTAGTTTCATGAGCATATGACAAAAATTGATAATGTTTTTCCTGAAGCGATTAGAGAAAACGCAAAGCACTCTATGCCCTAAAATAAAAATGGGATAAAGGGGGCTTAGAAAAGATGTTAAAAATAAGTTTCAAATTTTTTGTTATGGAAAAGAACATACAGATAGAAATATTTGGATGGAGTGTATTTGAATTGGTGTTGGTTCTTTGATTCCAAGTTCCACTAAATTTATCAAGATATAATGATTCAAATTTAGGACATTTTGATAAAGATTAATGAAATAGATCACATGGTAGCAATAAAAAGCCCAACCCGAGCATGTTGCATGAGGAAAGCATCACAAATCAAATGGTTATCCACATTTTGGATATAAATTGATGTAACTCAACAAATATGAACTTTGGATAATTGAATAAACGATCAAGGAATAATAAACTAACGTACCTTTACCTTACGGACTAATTCTCAGTACGAAATTCTTTTTGGGTGGGAGTAGGTTATGCAAATCCAGATGAGATTTACCAATCCTGAAACGAAATAAAATATTGCATTTCAAAAATATTAATCAAAATTAGTTATCGTATACAGTCAAGCAAAGAGAATGCAAAGAAAATATGAATAATGGTTTACTGTGTACCTTCTTTCCGCATTAATTCCAGAAATCCTAAATTCACGATCATACAAACTGAGTCGAATCATATTGCTTTGCAAATAGTGAAATGATGTGCCGATTCTGTTGATATTATTAGGGTTTTGACATTTAGAAATTAGAATATAGAGGAAGGAGCTGCGATAGTTTTTTTTTTTTACCAAGATTAGTATATGAGAAAGGAAAATCTGTCAAATTCATATCAATAGATGATTACTTAGCTGGTTTATTGGGATAGTAGTAGCGTTTTTAAATTTGGATTGCTGATTTTTTGGGATGGCATATTAGAGGAAGAATAAATGAGCGGGAAGACCAAAATGAGGTGAACAAAAAATGGAAACGTGGCAAATATAAAATCTAAAAAAATGACAAGTGGCATGTATAGGAGTTTTTTATTAGGATTAGATGTGGAACCACGGGTGCTATTTCTAAATTGAATTTAAAAATTAATTATTTAATAAAATAATATTTCAATAATTCTTATAACTTATAAATTGTAATATTGAATATTTCAATAAATTTTTTAATTTGTAAGTATTTAATTACAAAGTAAATGAGAAGTATTTAATTCGGAATGAAGATTTTTGAAAACTCTTTTTTTTTATGCATGATTCTTGTTGGACATATGCAGATGATGCATTACCAATGTGTGTAATAAAATTAACATAAAATACAACAATATGTAATTATAAAAAAATACAGTAATATGATGGATTAAGTGTAATTTGCTAAAATTGAATAAAACGACGTTACAAAAAAGTTGACTACAAATTTCGAAAAACTTCCTTATAAACAACATTGGAAGTTTTATTTATAAGTTTGCCATCTTTATCTAAAATTAATAATTTTAATCCCTCTCTGCTTTGAACTCTAGATAAGGTAACATACAATTATCCATGTGAAAAAACTGGATCTTTCAGAAACAAACCAACCTTTGATAACGATTGTCTTTGACTTTTATTAATAGTCATTGCAAAACATACGGCCAAAGGAAATTGTCTTCTTGTGAATTTGAAGGGAATCTTTTTTTCTGATGGAGTTAAAGACATTCTTGGAATAAAAGTCCGATTTCCAATATTAGTTCCAGTTATTATACGTGCCTCAATAACACGTTTGGCCAATGATAACACCTGTAGTCTTGTGCCATTACATAAGCTGTTTTTCTGATCAATATTTCTCAGGAACATTACTGGAACACCAATTTTTAAAACTAACTTATGATTTGGTAAACCGGATACTTTGAGACCATTTAATACATCAGGAGAGTATAGATTTGCATCAAATTGATCATGGAGAAATTCGGATTCACATATGCTGTCTGAACTTAAATATTCAACTTCATCTCCTGGAAACTTCTTAAGCAAACGGTCGTTTATTTCCTGGACAACTTCATTTTTCGGAGCAAGTATCGCTCTTTCTTGGAAATAATTTATATCGCTATAGTTCTCTAAAATTGAAGGATATACAAACTCAATTAAGGAACCTATAGGATCATGTGAATCGTTAATGAGAATATCATCCGGAATATCGATAATCGTTTCACCGTCGTTCGGACCACCAAGTTTTCCTTCTCCTATATCCAACAACCAATTTGCAAAACCTCTTATTTTTCCTATATCTGATTGATCCCTTCCAACAGTTAGCCTCATGTTTTTTGTTAATCTATGGACTTTGCAATGTTCCCATAAATATGAAGAACTCAAAGAAGCATTTACAATGGTCTGTCTACTGCCACCCGGAACAACAGGTAGAATCTGTCTTAAATCTCCTCCAAAGACAATAACTTTCCCTCCAAATGGAATATTTGAGATTGTTGAATTTACGCACCTTAGTAAATCCTTAAAAGTTCGATCTAAAGCTTCAAATGCATGCTTATGGACCATAGGTGCTTCATCCCAAATTATTAAAGAGGTTTTTCTTATTAAGTTTGCCAACTCACCGTCTGGATTTATGTTACAAAAAGAATCCTCTGTAAGCTCAAATGGAATTATAAATCGAGAGTGTGTTGTTCTACCACCAGGCAATAATAAGGATGCAATATCGCTTGAAGCAACATTTAATACAATATTTCCTTCAGATCTAATTGCTGCAGATATTGTTTTCCATAAAAAAGTTTTACCCGTTCCACCATAACCGTAAACAAAGAAGACACCTCCTTTATTTTCTTGAATAGCACTCATGATGTTTAGGAAAATATTACGTTGCTCATTTGTTAATTCAAGAAACATACGATCATAGTCATTCTTTATCACGGGAACGTCGTAATCTAGCTCCTCGGTGATAAGCCGATTGTTTGAAGAAGAAACGGATTCAACATCTGGGTATGGCATGTTTTTGAAGTTTTTGAGTGTAGAGTTGTTTCGAAGTAAAATTTGTTGTATTTCGAACAAAGTTAAGTTCTTAAGTTCATCTACTCCGAGTAACAATTCTGCACAAAAATATTAAATAATTAATAAAATTTGTCGTCGATATTTAATAATTTTATTAATAATGATTTAATGGTTGTTGAATAATAAAAATAAATTAATTTTAAAAAAATAAGAAAAAATGTTATACCTGCAGACTTAAATCTTTGTCGTTGTCTATATAGAATTTCATCTGCCAAATATTTCCATGTATTTTCCCAAACGACCTCTGGTTTTGACATACTATTACACATCAACAATGTAGCAAATAAAAAGCGTAGATAAAAACTAGATCCAGAATGACTTGCTTCTTTAATTGCATCAATGTATTCCTTGTCATCATCTAATAGCCCGAGTGTATAACAAGCATCTCTAAAAGAAGAATGTGTTTGACCATTTACCGTGCGAATATCATCAAATGATGTTGGTCCTTTTACTTTATTTAAAAGAATCCTTAAGAAATATGCCTCACCTAGTTTAGGTGAAACAGAATGAATTCTACCGATGGCTTTTCCTACTTTCCTTCGCTTCCAAAACCGACCATTTAATATCCAAACAAACTTTGTAGGGAATTCAACATATGTGAGCTTTCGTGCTTCACTGTCGATTGCATTACATTTCATCCAAGCTGTGAAATTTGAAGCCGCAACAGAAGGTTTGTCAAGAACATCATCAATATCATCGTCTTCACCATATACAATCTGTTGTTGATTAGGAAGATGAAAAGGCAGTCTGACAACAGAAGGATATCTGCAATGAACATCATATGTAAAAATTCGCCATGATGCTTCACATGCTGATAAATATCTACAATCGTAATATTCAACTATTTCATCGACCGCATCATTATTTTCACATTCATTGTTGGTTGGTACAACAGCAACTGTAGCTCTATCAGGACCCTTATTTATGTATTTAAACAAATACTTTATAGAAGATCCCTGATTGCACCATTCAATATTAATATGTGTCTGATATCTTTTCAATAGATATTTGTTGTATGGAACAACATTTCTATTATCCAACCTTACACCTGATTTTTCTACAAAATAACCATCGTTTCTTCGCCTATATAACGGAAAACCATTCTGATCTACAGACGAATGATTATTGAATTGTTTTGGAAAGTTTTTAGAGCACTTTTTATCCACCATGCATGGACAATTCATATTTTCAGCTCCACATGGACCATGAACCATAAACTCATTTACAAGTGAATACAATTCAGGATCTTCGATTCTGTCTGGTATCTCTGCTGAAATTATCGGATCGATAAGTTCAACAGTTGGTAGCTTGTTGTCAGAATGCATGAATAGACATACATGACTATGCGGCAAACCTCTTTTTTGGAATTCAATTGTATAAACATCTGTAAAAGAATTTGCCAAAAAAAAGTAAAATGTGATTAGATATTAAAACATATTTAAAATATAATAATAAGATCAATGTTTTATAAAAAATTTAAAAATATTGTTTTAATTACATGCTTGAACTTTGCCGAAAATTTGATTATCCCTTAAGTCTTTAATGAATGCATCAAGCTTGATCTTGAACAACCTACATAGTATATCAGGCCTGTCTTTTGGTTGAAGTGAAGTATCCTTAAGAAACCTTTTAATCTCAGGCCATTTGAGATTACACGTAAAGGTTATGAAGAAATCAGGATATCCAAACCATTTGCATAGTGACATGGCATCCAAATAGTTTTGCAGCATATAACGTGCACCTCCGGTAAAGGATGAAGGTAATATGACACGTTGGCCGACATTCGAGATATCAGTCGTTCCTTGAGCTTTTTGGTTACGTAAATTTTCATAAGAATCACATCTAAGAACATGTTGTTGCCTACGTATGTAGTACATTCTCTCCGTTTCCATCATAGTGTAGGCATCTACCAGAAATTGTTGAAACAACCTTCTTGAATTAAGTATGAGAGAAAACGAATGATCTCTGTCTTGAATCCTATAAGCGAAATATTCTCTCATTGTACATTTCGCACGCTTGCTGTTGTTCGTAAATGGCACACCTCTATGAAGAATGTCAACACTATAACCATCATCCCCATATGGAAATAGCAATGGATATTGGAGAGGAAGATACGAAGGATGCAATTCACTGATACGTTGTAGACAACCATTTTTTGTTTGAACGACGATATCCCTCTTCTCGATTGAATCCGAAATGTCACCAATTATTAAAGCAGCAACCTCAGAAGCAATCGGTAGGTTATATGTTCTTCCATCTTGCTCCCTTCTCCCGATAAGTCGTAATTTCATATCAACTTCTAGATTTTTCTCAAAAGTATCTCTTACCATCCTATAAGATCTAACCAACACATTATTTGAATCTAACATCACCTTAATATCTTCAATAATATCACTATCAGTTGATGTTGATTGATCCTTTTCACCACTAAAACAAATATATTTATAAATAATATGAGTAATATATATATATATATATATATATATATATATATATATATATATATATATATATATATTAATAATAATAATACTAAATTATGAATAAGAAGTTTGAGAAAATACCGAAAACATCTTTGTCTATTTGTAATTTCGTTGTCAGTGTCATAAATGTATAACTGAGAGAATTTTGGTTCCGATCCTTTTGCTGGCAAAAGACTTCCAATACTATGATAATTTTGACCACCCAATCTGAAAATGTATGGAGCGTTTCCTCTATTGATTGAAGAATCAATTTTACCACCCATCGACGTGAAAGAAAACATTGAATTGTAACGTCGAATGTTTTTCATGAAATGTTTGCTTTTTGAGTCCATATTTCGGAACATTCTTTCATAAGTCGGGGGTGCATTCTTTAAATCTGGAAGTTGAACTTTGCCGTAACCACAACATAATGAATAATCCGTGTTTCCCTTTTCTTTACCTCTAATGGATTCATTTCTCCATAACTTTGCACGACATGTTTGACATACAACAACTTGATCACCATGATCCAAATATTCTATAAAATAAAAGCGTTGAATAAAATATCAATGAATTTTATAATTATATACAACATAGTATTTGAAATGTAAAATGGATATTATTTTTTGATTACCATTTGAGATACCAACTATAAAATTTTCATTGTTCACTTGATGTATATTTTCTACATCTTCTGTCAGATCAATCAATGGGATAGAGGATAAATGTCTTGTCTTCGTTTTTAACTTGATTGATGATGAAGAAGTTGTTACTGTGGATGCATTTTTTGATGTCATTTCATTTGAAAGTACATGGTACTGTCTTTTGTTTGCTAATTTGGAAGTGGTATATTTATCGAAACTGATGATATCTGACCAAAAAAAAAATTATATATTAAATAAATAAATAATTATATATATATATATATATATATATCCCGATTATATACATAATGGATAATAGTATATTTTAAAAACCATAAATAATTACCATTTCTATTGTTAGATAACGGATTTATAACATTTGTAATGTTAGAAAATGGAGTTCTAATATCTGTAAAGGAAGGCCAGTATTGTATGGTTGTGTTATGCTTTGCAGGTGTTTCAAATGTATTGACATTTTGAGTTTGACGAACAATGTTGATTGATTGATCTGCAAATAGAAATAAATTATAAAACTTGTAAATATATGTATAGAACAATATAACAGTATTTTTGAACAAATACTGTAATGATGTACTTGGAACGTTCGATGTTGTTTTTATTTTCTTCGATCTTTTATTTTCCAAATATATTTTTCTTTGTCTTCTTTTCTCTCTGGCCTACATGTGGTACATGTTACTGTTGTTTTCTGCATAAGAAGACATAGGATAGGATATGAAATGTGAAATTAGGTAAATAATATGTTTATATAATACAATTAAAGTTAGTTAAAATGAAATAAATAATAATAATAAAGTAAATGTATCTAAAAAAGTTACCATTATTAATTCGTTTATTAAAATGCATAACAAAATTTGAAAAGATTAATTTCTTCATTTATAATATTTTTTAAACAAAATATCCAATTGAAAAATTTTGAATATTAAATAATATAAAATAGAATTAAAAATTTTATATTTGTTTATATTGTGTAATTCTTCAATAATCTTTAAAAATATATGTGTTACGATTGTGTATTTGATTGTTCCGTCACTTGTGGTTTCCTGTAGGGCTACGTATATTATTTAAACAAATTAATCCAGCAAAAGAAGTTTCAATAATCTACCAACAAATACCTTTCTACAAAAGTCTTATTCATCAGTCACTATATCTATTTCACTCTCTCTGTGTTTGTGTTTTCGTACCAGGAAGGAAAAAAAGCAATTTGTTTGAAATAAATTCTGAGATTTGGATGCTTGTTTAGAACGACTACAATCTTCCATAGATGGTCGTCGAAGATTAGCCGTCAAAGAATCTCATCGATTCCCCCATAATCGATCGCAATCAACAAAGAATGAAAGGTTAGTAGAATATTTCATCTACGATGCCGTGTCGTCATCCGATTTGGTCATAGTCAGGTTTGAAAAATACGATCTGAAGGTAGACTCTCCTTCTTCTAATAACATCTACACAACAGATAACACAACATAAACTATTGAATTAAAATCGTAATATTTATATAATAAAATGTATAACCAAAAAAACAAATGATAAAAAATGATTTTATTAATATTTTATGACTAACCAAAGAATGTGTCTCTTGGGCATGTTTGTTCTATGATAGAATTAAAGTCAACAAACATAAATCCATTGATCGGACCCGAGAAATCATCACATTTTTTTAGGATGTTTTTCCAATCCAAAGTTAAGGTCTGTTTATGACTTGTATAACTGAAACCATTAGTAACAGCAGTCATATTGGGTTTTATAATTATATAACTTTCATCTTCCTTTAAAAGATGACGAAATCTGGAGAAATTTTGATTGAAGACGCGAGCTTGGTATTGTGTACCCTGTTTAAAAAAAAAAAAATTATTATGTTCATGAAACATGTCTAATATTGAATGATGAATAAAAAATATATCAAATACAACAAACCTCCTCGTCCATGATGATCATTTCAATCGAACAAACTTTATTATTTCTGACAAATTTCCAAATTTTAAGCACCCGAACCTTGATATGCGATTTTTCATCTATCTGGTCAATGTTATTTAGGTAAACCTTATTTCCTATTTCCATTTTCTGCAATAAATTTAATCATTATAGAATTGTAAGGAAAATTAGCAACCTTTTAGAATGTACAGAACATCCTAACCAATAAGTAAAACAGAAAAATTAAAAATCAACACATGACAATAACAACTGACTTAATATACTCATAAATTTTTAAATTCAATAATTCATTTTATAATAAAATGGAATACAAACAAAAAAAAATAATTCATATGAAATAATGTTTTAGATTGAATAAAAGTTTATATAATAAGATGGAACACAAATATAAAATTAACATGAAAACGACAATTATACCGAAAAATGCCCCTGCAACATACTAACACTAACATATAAAATTAACATGAAAACGACAACTATACCGACAATGCCCCTGCAACATACTAACACTAACAGATAAAATAACAATGAGTAAAACAGAAAAATTAAAAATCAACACATGACAATAACAACTGACTTAATATACTCATAAATTTTTAGATTCAATAATTCATTTTATAATAAAATGGAATACAAACAAAAACAAATAATTCATATGAAATAATGTTTTAGATTGAATAAAAGTTTATATAATAAGATGGAACACAAATATAAAATTAACATGAAAACGACAATTATACCGAAAATGCCCCTGCAACATACTAACACTAACAGATAACATAACAATGAGTAAAACAGAAAAATTAAAAATCAACACATGACAATAACAACTGACTTAATATACTCATAAATTTTTAAATTCAATATTTTTTTGAGATTGTATTTAGATAAATACAAACAAATTTTAAAATTTCATACCATCAAAACAAAAGTTACTGTGCACATCTGAAAAAGACTATTTTTAATTTTTTTAAAGAAAATGAACTTGTAATGTTCATTAGTTTTTCATCTTTTAAACTGAAAAGGTAGAAGAAGTAGACGATTAAGAAGAATTACAAAAAAGAAGAAGAAGAATAGAAATCATACAATGAGAACGTGATAGATACCGATAAATAAGAACATGAAGGGAATAGAAATATTTGTAATTCTGATTTTTGAATACACTAACCTGATATTTAATTCTTGAAGCGTTGCAGAATCACAAAGAATGAAGAAGAATACGTTTGATGTGGTTTCTATGGAGCAGAATTGTTATGGAGCAGAATGGTAAAAACAAAATAACCGTATAAATGATATTTACGTTTGCTGAAAAAATACTGCAAATTTTTAGGGATTTAATGATTGCAATATATTTAATTTGCAATCAAAATAAACAAACTTTCAAATTTAATCGTGAATTTCGAATCTGATTATTGATTAACATATTTTTTCAAATTATTTCCATAATCTTTATTCATTTAAAATTAATGTTTGAATATTTTCAATGCAGTTGACAGCTAAAATTTCCGGATTTATTGCATCAGTTTGAACTTTGATTCAATTTGGATTCAATGGCATTTACGTAAATATAGATGAATAAATGAACGGGAAAACTCGATTTTGGGGGTCCTTAGAGAGTGACACGTGGCAGAGTTCTACTTATTTATTAGAATTAGGATTATACTATTCTGTTAATATATTTTTAACTATTTTGTCCTTTTTAAATTTCAAGCTTTTTAATTTTGGATGTCTTGATATTTTGTATATATCTCCTTTTTATCATGATTTTTTTGTTAATTTTCGATGATAATGAATTTATAAAGACAATAAAATATCTCTTATTATTTTGCATAAATGCCTTAACATCATTTTGTACCCCTTGAAAGATACATACATACTTAATCTTTTATCAAAACATATATGAATTAAGTACAATTAAAAAAATCAATCATAAGAATTAAGAAATTATAAAGACAAAAAAATTGCAGTTTTTAATTTAAAAAAACTACTCATAGGATTCCAATTTATATCGCTTACGAACTATAATACTATTTTTATTACATGGCCCTTGACGAAATTATATATTCATTTCGATGGTTATTTTGTAAAAAAAAAAAAAAATACATTCCTAAATAAGCCCAAATAAATCAAATTGAAGTACCAGATGCACCTCCCTATCATATAATTTAGAGTTTCTTAAAACTTTATATTGAATTTTGTGTGCAGGGCCTACGAAATACATACGAATGGAGAATGAACGTCATCCGACCACTTACAAATCGTTTTTCCTTCATCTTCTACAATTATATTATTTAATACAACTAGGTGTAAGACTCATGTATTATTTGGGTTCATTTAAAAGAAAAATGAATATGAAAATTCTAAACATTTGAAAAGGTTTGAATTTATAAGAAAAATTAGAAAAGTATTGAATTATTAAAATTAAAGTGTTTTATTTCTCTTTTAAATGTAAACAAATAATTTAGATAAATAAACTAATGAACTTTAATATGAGAATTTGAAATAAGAAGGTAAGTCTATTAATAAAATTGATATTCAATTATTACTACACTTATTGTAATTATTACATTAAAATATTATGTAAAATTTATTAAAATAGAAAACCCTATAAAATGACATGTGGAAAAAAAAATTAATTCAAAATAATCATAAAATGATATTTGTGGCATGCTTCATTTATTAGGGTAGATACAATGCATGAATACATTACATCCTTTATGCATAGGTGTTGCAATACAAACAAGGTCGGTCTTGAACCCACCTAATTTTTTTATTTTATATACTAGTAGTATTTATATAGAAAAAAAAATTAGAAACTACCTTGAAAAAAATTAGGATCTACATAATACTATTTGAGAATATAAGAAAACAAATAAATAAAAAAATAATTGAGGGCTAATACTTAAATTTCAAAGCAAATGATTAATATTTTCAAAACCTATCACACATCGGAGATAAAAAGAGATCTAGTTGAAGTTATTTGATGTTAAAAAAAAATTATAAATGGTTATTAGAAAATTGAAAAAACAACACAACTCATTTCATATTGTTGGTTGTACAAAATGATTGTTGCAAATGAACTCTTTAAGAGAGAGAGAGAGAGAGAGAGAGAGAGAGAGAGAGAGAGAGAGAGAGAGAGAGAGAGAGAGAGAGAGAGAGAGAGAGTCATGCAAATTAATTTTTTTGTTGCAAAAGTCAGGTTTTAGGGTTAAGTACACAAATTTTACTAATTTTTAGTTGTTCTATTGGTCCGGTTGAACTCGAGTTTTTACCAACCAGTCTTTTTTTATTGCTTCGACCCGATCCGATCTGTCACATATAGCATTGACTCTTTGGTTTTTATATCTTCATTTAATTAGGAACCACATGCTATTTCATTCTAGATTCGCCACTGCCTTTTTTGTTCTTGAGTTGACAACAATTTGTTGACCTCATACAATTGTCCAATGAGATTAAAGAACACCAATGGTTCTCTCAACATCCTTTCTTTCATCCCTTGGATTTTTTTGAACTTGGTCCTCTTTGGATCAATCGGATGTGGAAAACGTTTAACTATCATAGTGTTTTTTTTGAACTTGGTCCTCTTTGGATCAATCGGATGTGGAAAACGTTTAACTATCATAGTGTTCAGGATATATACCCTCTGAAAGATAATATCATGTATTGTATATATTCATCGTAAATATGGATTCTGCATCATGCCCTTGTAATATGTCATTGAATAATTACATTGGTGTTATTGTAAGACCACGCTACCCCCCCCCCCCCCCCCCCAAAATATATATATATATATATATATATATATATATATATATATATATATATATATATATATATATATGGAAATCTTACATACACAACTTCTTCATCTCCAAAACATCCATACCAGTAGCATATCCTACAGCAGTTTTTGTAGAAACTTTATGTAGCTATCCATAATTTTTCTTTTAGTGGCGCTACAATTTATGTGTTCACTATTAGGTTATATAATTAGTTGGATGGTCACACTTCACAAGAATGTTTGCTCCTGAAACCAAGAAAGAAGCATAAATAGCCATTGCAAAATCTGAGAAGTAGGTTATCATAGGTGAAATTGAAACATGAAGATTGTATATTTTGTTGTAACAATCAAAATGCATTCCAGAGGACTAAACAGGACATCCTACTGATTTATGTACCTAGCTCTATATATAGAGTCAATTGCGGACACAGACCACCGCTTCAATAGTGGTGGCACTTAAAGAATACTAATAAATGTAAAATAGTAGTAGCATTGGTATTCAAAGGGGTTGCACTTACGAACCAAATCGGAGTGGTTGCGCAGGACCCCGGGGCTCCACATACATCTGCCCCTGTATAGAGTCTCAATGTAATTGTAAACTCCAGCCTAATATCAATAATAAATGTTTTTAGTTCGCTCTAAGTAGCACAATAGTATATGATACCAAGTCTGTGAACCATGTAAATATTTTATCTTGTTTATTATCCTACGTACATTTTCCTTAGTATATTGTTTGTATGTCGTTTGAATGATTAAGAATTCTATACGGTGGAGTATAAACTAAACTAAAAGTTCCCCGTTTACTAAAAGGATGTATTCACTAGCACCAGCTATAACTTGTTCACATGCTTCGATTCGATGGCATTACGTAAAATTAGGTGTGGACGTGTGGTACTGTTTTACTCTTAACGCTATACTAAAGGCCACTAGCCCGGTGATGGTCTTTCCACTAAAAAAACAAATATTCAATAATTATCACATGTTTTAATGAAATCACAAGATATATATATATATATATATATATATATATATATATATATATATATATATATATATATATATATATATATATATATATATATATAATCGAATTGATCTGCAATATGCCTTGTTTAAAGCTCTCTAGCTAATCCTGATGTTTAATTTGCTTAAGTGTCTTAAATTGTTGATCCGGCATTGGAGCTCGAGAAAAATAATAGTATAATGTTACATAAACTTGTTAGTCACGTTAAAAGGTAGCTCGTCAATAGTCAAAACTAAGAGGTTGAAGATATAAATATTAACCACCATATATCCTTCCTCCTTTAATCCAGGGGGCTTGCCAACACCATATGCATCCACCCTTTTTCTAACTCCATCCCTATGCTCTCTATAGGCTATATAAATTCGACAGTGTAATACATCAAACTCACCAAGACATGAAGATCTCTCTACTAAGCTCTTCCCTCATCTTTGTGGTTCTAATTCTTTCATTTTCTGATTCGTGGGCAGCTGCGTCCTATGTTCTTGATGAAACACCACGTTCTGAAGATTTCATACGTTGCATACAATCCAACTCCAACAATGTAACCTCCATATCTAAACTCATTTTCACCCCTATGAATGCTTCTTTCCTACCCATCTGGCAAGTCGCAGTCCAAAACCTTAGGTTCCTTAAACCGTCTACTCATAAACCTTCAATCATCGTGACACCTGTGGAAGAAACACTGATCCAGAAGACTCTATATTGCGCCAAGAAACATGGCTACGAGATCAGAATAAGGAGCGGGGGCCATGATGGCGAGGGCCTCTCATACACTGCTGATGTTCCATTTGTTATGATTGATCTCACCAACATGAGGTCTATAAAAGTGGATGTAGCAAAGAGGACTGCATGGGTCCAGGGAGGCGCTACGCTGGGTGAACTCTATTACACCATTACTCAGAAGTCCGACACCTTGTTTTTTCCGGCAGGTCTTTGCCCCGGGGTAGGTGTTGGCGGACACATGGGCGGTGGTGGCTATGGAAACCATATGAGGAAATACGGTACTGCTGCTGATAATGTTCTTAATGTCCGCTTCATGGATGTCAATGGAAATGTTCTCAACAAAAAGTCCATGGGAAAAGATTTGTTTTGGGCAATTCGAGGAGGTGGTGCTTCTAGTTTCGGAATCGTTCTTGCATGGAAACTGAGGTTGGTTCCGGTTCCAAAAAAAGTTACCGTTTTTGTAGTGACTAAAACATTGGAACAAGGGGCAACCAAAATTTTCAATAAATATCAATATGTTGCACCAGCTATTGATAGAAATTTGCACATAAGAACTCTGATGTTTGGCCGATATATCGGCAACACCACTAAGAAAACTGTAGTGCTTACATTCCAAGGAGTTTATCAAGGCACACGTGACACATTGGTTTCGTTGCTGGACCAAAAATTTCCAGAGCTAGGTGTTACACGAGACATTTGTGAAGAGATGACAACACTCCAGTCGACCATTTTGTTTTGGGGTGTGCCAAGATCTACCGCGGTGGAGATTGTCACGAACCGATCTGCTATTCCCAAGGTTAACAGCATAAGTAAGGTTGACTATGTTCGGACGCCGATCCCTATAAGTGGGCTCAGAAAGATTTGGAGAAAAATTTTGGAAAATGATGGATCAGAGCTTTTGGGAAGCAATCCTTTTGGTGGAAGAATGGCGGAGTACTCAGAGACAGCAATTCCATATCCTCATAGAGCTGGGGTGTTGTACCAGTTGTTCAAGAATGTCAATTTTAATGGTCAAACTTCAGACACAACCCCTATATCGCTCAGGAGGACCGCATGGTTGCGAAGCTTGGAGAAGTTACTGACTCCTTATGTGTCGAAGAACCCAAGGGAGGCGTATTCCAACTATGTGGATCTGGATTTAGGTGTTGGAAATGCTACTTATGAAGAAGCGAGTGTTTGGGGAGAAAGGTATTGGAAGAGAAGCAATTTCAGGAAGTTAATTCGGATCAAGGCCAAAGTTGATCCCAAGAATTTCTTAAGGCACCCACAAAGTATCCCTGTTTTCTAGAGACCTCTATCCCACATGTCAAGCACTTCCACTGAAATGATCCGAAGTTTGGATTTACATTTTAGTTTTTCTCTTTTTTTTTCCTTCAATAAGTAGATTCACCAATGTTGGACCTAATCTTAAAGTATTAGACTACGATATATATTCATAATATTATCCTAGTCTAATATACAGTACAAAAAACACTTCACCCAATGTCATCATAATTTCTTATCTTATATTTTATTTTATAAACTTAAATAGATATTTCGATGTCACGAGGCACATCAAAAACCAAAAAGTTTAACAAACTTCTATGGTGATAAAGTTTTTTCACAAAGTTTATTTACTGGAGCATAACCTTTGCACAAAGCAAAGGTGTAATGGCACTACAACTATCATGTCCGACTCCCACCCAAGTCTCATCAGTAGCTAGCTACCTCTTATTAGCTATTGATGTTTCATGATAAGGAGGACTTGTGCACCTGGTGATCCAAAAAGTACTTATATTTATGTCACTTTGAGTTAAGGCATTGAGAGATATGAGATGATTAGATTAAGCGGAAAGTACAATGTCTTAATGAGAAAAATCTACCAACTATATTTATAGCAATGCCATCTAAACACAAAGCAATTTTACCGATATAACAAGAAAGCAACATTTAAGGTACAATTATATATTTGTTATATTTTTCAAACTACAATGCCATAAAAAAAATATATAGAAGTACAGTGTTGTAATAGAAAGAAATGAAAGTGCATTGCTATTTTTTGCATTTAGCCTATTAAAGTAATCGATTTTCCTTTATGCTTCATGGGTAGAGAATCGTATCTTTTGACAAAAGATACAATTATCTTCTTTTTGCTGCTGAACCATATGAAATGATTGGTTTAAGATATTTTTATCCCATTACAACAACATACTTTCATTTCTTTCTATTACAGCATTGCACTTCCAATTATTTTCTTTTCAAGGAATTGTACTTTTAAAAATCTTCCCAATTACACTTTTGTATCCGGATGACATTGCGATAATTGGTAAATTTTTCATTGTTCAATGTTGTAGTAGGAAAAAGAATAAATAAATTGTTGTACAATTCTAACTTCGCAATTTTTTTTGTAGGTTCATACAACAAAATTTGAGAAATTTACCCCCAATTTCTTCTCTCGCTGCTAAATCATGGGCATTGCCCACCACCACCAGCACCCCCACCCCAGTAACTTCCAATTACTTATGGGGCTGTTTTTGAACTGTTTATTTTGGCATACATATTACTAATTAGTGATCACAATTTCTTGTAATTTATGTTGGAGACTTTTCCTTGGCTATTGCCACTTCCCTTAACTACTAAGCATGATTGACATGTTAACAGTTAAATGATATTATTAGAATGACAATTTAACTTTTAAATAAAACATTTTTTAGGTTTTATGTATTTGAATACGCTTTGAAAAATTTTCAACCTGTGTATAAGTAGCACAATACCTAGAATAGGCTGCATTGCATTTGGCATCCATTGAATTGAACAAAATTGCAATTCTTTCTCCCACCCAAAAAGGTATAACAAGGTCGGAAAGAGACGTGCTCTCGGTTGTCCAAAAGATATAAATACCCTCATCATCAGTGATAGCAATATCCAAGTATTTTTCTTATATGATTGATTATTTTACACTTCCATAGGTTAAAACTAGGGGTGTAAGTGAGCCGAGCTACTCGTGAGCTACTCGGGATCGACTCGTTAAAAGCTCGGCTCGAGATCGAATTAAACGAGCCTGAGCCGAGCTCGAGCCTAAATATAAGGCTCGTTTATTAAACGAGCTCGAGCCAAGCTTCAGTTAGTGAGCTCGCGAGCCTAAACGAGCTTAAACGAGCCTATATATATATATATATATATATATATATATATATATATATATATATATATATATATATATATATATATATATATATATATATATATATACAAACACACACACACACATACATACATTCACACACACATACATACATTCACACACACACACACACACACACACACACACATATATATATATATATATATATATATATATATATATATATACACATATACATGGAGGCTCGTTTAGGCTCGATAGAATGAAGGTCATCCCTTAGATCGGCTGACGCTTTGATTTCTTGATGGGTTAGAGGGAAACACGCATGTATGGACCTTACAAGGGTATCCCCTTCGTGGACTTGAGGGCTGAGAGTTTCACGACGGGACATGCTGCTTTAAAAGTTGTTATAGACAAAGTCACCAAACATGAGAAATCGTGCATGGAAAATCAACACGTGTTCATACCATTCGCATTTGATACGTTTGGTTTCCTCGCATCGGATGCGGTGGAGCTTCTTAATAAAGTACAACAGATCGTACATAGCAATATTATATCTCCTATATCTATAAATATAGTCTTCAAAAGAATTGACTTTACCATATAAAAAGGCTAGCGGTGCAGTTTGTTGTCCGTTTTCCATCTCACGTATTGTACGATGATAACTAAAATTATTAATATCATACAAAAGTCAAAAGAAAATAACTTTATACAGTATTTAATTAATTATTACTTAATTATTAATATATTACTTCTTAAAAAGAGGATATGAGAACGAAATTTTGTGGGATATTGAATCACTACTAGAAAAATAGCCTTTTACGACGCGCAAATTACGACGCTCACTAATATATGTTACGCAAACGAGAGTGACATTAAAAAAGTGTCATCTCTTTAGAAAATTTAAGGATTTAGGTCACGCATTATTGCGTGCCTTTAAATTAGTGTCAAAAGAAAAAAAATTAAAAACACGGAGGGCGCTGTACCTTAAATGCGCGCCCTCTATATGTGTCGCTTTATAATTTTAATGAACGCGCGTTCCTTAGTTACAAGCGGGAAAAGAAAAGCCAAAAAATTAGAAAAGCCCGCTACCCTCCCTGCCCTAATCATTTTCACGCATCTTTCATTCTCCTCACACTGTTGTGCAACTTCTCAATCAAAGATCGAAGGTTACGATTTCATCTCCATCTCTCGACTTCATCATCTTAATCAAGAAAAAGGGCTTCTGATTTCCATTCTTCTACTTCATCGTTGCTGTAATTTCACCTTCTTCATCTCTCTGCTGTTATTGAGAATACTCGCCAATAGTTTTCTTATTCCCCACTCGATGTTGAAATTTTCAGAAAAAGCCCTAATTAAGTATTATACTCTCAAGTCTCAATATTAGAATCCAAATATTGATTCTCGTTTATTTCTTATTCCCCACAGATAAATCGAAAAAGGGGAATTAGAATGACGAAGGTAGCGGGAGTTTTGGTCCGGTGGTCGTGGTTCATCTATCGAGAAAGGAAGATGGGAACGCAAGCAGCCATAGTGGCTCAATGATGGAAACAATCGAGAAAGGGGAAGCACCTCTGGTGCCGGATCGATTTGACAAAAGGAGAAGGGAGAAGCAGCGATGCTTCTCTTTTCTGCCACAACTTGGGGGGGGGGGGGGGGGGGGGGGAGGTGCTCCGGCGGTCTCCTTAGCCGTTCTTCCTTGTCGCCAGCAGATTACATGTAGGGAGGGGACTCAACTAGTCCGATGGAGTAGGGAAAGTAACGACTGGTAGATCAGGATGATCGATCTATTCATGAGGAGGAGGAGGAAATTATTGGTTCCCGGTGAGCCTTCCTTGGCTTCTTAGACTCCGTCATCGGTAGAAATCGGAGGACCTTTGGGGTTTGGAGATATCGAAGGAAGAAGAATGAAGAAGTGGTGGTCTTTGGTGATTGAAGGTAAACGGATGGGGTTTTCTTGAACCTCACAGGTCATATTCATTTCATGTTTCTATTTCCTACTCGTGTGCCCATTGAAATCACGGTATGTTTGATTTCAGACATGGCTGAACTTGAATCTCCACTGGGTAATTTCTTTTCCTTCCCAACTCCCAAGTCTTAGTTATGAACATGCTTATGGATGTTTGTTTGGAAAAACATAACTTGGTCATTGATCCAATGTTCAAGCGTCCATATAACTAATATTTTTGATGTTTAGTTGCTATATATTAACGCAGCTTCAATGACTAAGGTTTATGCTCTTACAATAGAAAGGGATACACTACATAGAGAGCAAAATAAAAGAAGTGATGCCACTGCGCTTCTAAAGGAAAAGGATGACATAATCACTCAAGTTATGGAAGAGGGTAATGAAATAGCTAACTGCTAGAAAAGAGGTTTCCCAAGTTCTAGATGAAGCTTTCAAAGACCACATTTTCTATACTACAGATGATGATGTTGTTCCTTTTTCATTCATATAGGTCAAAAGCTTTCAAAGAAACAAGTTGTTCAAGAGTCTACAATAAGAAAACTACGGGCACAGGTATGTTATGTCATATACCATCTTTCCTTTGGACCCTATAAATATTCAGCTGTACATTCTCTTATTATTTGAACATTGTTTTGTGAGATCCCTAGATTAGAGAGTTTGAAGAAGAGAAGAAAGGATTTTGTAATGGATTATTAAAATAACAAGAAATGCATTAGCAAAAGAAACTTTGATGAACAACAATGGTAATAGAACAGGATAGTAGTAGCGATTCGAGAGGCTACGGTCTCCAATAGAAGAAACTTCTATGAATAAAATTCGATACTAATCTCAGATTGTTCCCTCCTATAAAAAGACTAGAATGACAGCTACTGCCCTGAATTCCCAAATTGCCCTTGTTCTCCCACTACGTCTGCAGACCTGCTGGACAGGTTAGTGGATCTTCCTTCATGGGGAATCTTTTTCTTGTTATTCCTTCTCTTGTACGTGAATTTGAGTGGTGGGGGCACAACAGATTTATAAGCAAGCTACAGGTAATTACTTCTCTACCCTACGACTATATTTTTGTTCCACAAAATATTTTACATACAGGCCATGAGTGTGGATGAATTACATCTAACAAATGTTTGTGGTTTTGGTTCTATTATTTTGGGCCACAAGTAGAGTATAAGATGAATAACAGATAGTTCATCATACCCGAATTTTCTTCTTCTTTCTTGTTTCAATGTCCTGTCATATTTTTATGATTTCTTCTCTCATCATTAAATTTATTTAACTTTTTCAATAACTTTCAGGCTGAAGAGAACAAAGTGGAAAATTTGAAGAGTACGAAAGCAGCCACAGAGAAACTGCTGCAAGAAACAATAGAGAAAAACCAGTCTGAAGTTGCAATACAAAAGGAATACTATCTGAATGCATTAAGTGTAGCCAAGGAAGCAAAAGCAGTAGCAGAGGCACGAGTAAATGATGAAGCTAGAACTGAACTAGAGATTGGCCTAAAGGAGGCCAGGGAATGAGAATATATGCTAATTCAAACTCTGGAAGAATTAAGACACACTCTGTGCAGAAAAGAGCAACAGGTTTTCGCTTAAAATACTTTAGTTGGTCCACATAGGAGGCTTTTTTTAGTACAACTTGTTTGTGCCACGTCATTGTCAACCCAACAACTAAAACACTGAACATATCTACAATAACAAAAACCTTTTTATGATTCCCATTAATTTTAATTATATATATATATATACATATATATATATATATATATATATATATATATATATATATATATCTTATTCTCTTTTATATAAATAGATATATTCGAAATTCAACCAAAATAAATTAATAGTATAGAACTAAAATACAAGTTTTATATGTTTTCTAAATTAAATTCTAATTTTCCACTTTTTTAAAATAAAATACTTATGTTTTAAATTAGATTAAAGTTAGTTTTCTAATATTTATGTATCTCCAAATGTTACTAAATTTCTAACACTTAAAATATAACAAAAAAAGCTTTTTGTAAGTTTAAGTATAATATATACTAGTTTACATTAAATTAAACAAAAAAGGAATGTTTACATGTAATTAATAAAATAAAAAGAATAAAAGATAAAGAAAAAACAATGAAAAACCTCCTATGTTTGATCTTGTAACTGCAGAAACCTGTGTGAACAAGATGTGGGTTTAAAATAGCTTTCCGATAGGAGATTTGATTTAGTCTAAAGCTTATTTGACCAAAAAGCTCCTAGTCTTGAAACAACTGCAACATTTGATCCCCAAACGGACGAGTTTGTCCTTCATAGTCCTACTTTAACTTCAAGCAAAGCAAGTAACATGAAATGGATTGTTCTTATATAAAGATCCCCCCTTTTCTCTTTGTTTTTCCACTTTTTGATACTTTTTCGTATTTTCTAATTCAACTTTGTTTCCACTCTCTTAATCTTTTCTTTCGTGGTGGCCTGGTGGATTGGGGAAAGTGTCAAGATCTCATCTACAACACCACTAATAATATTCAAAGGCTGACTATCCAATAATATTTTGGCCCTGGTGATAAGTTGCTTGTTCCATCTTTAGCTGCAGCAAGGGCAGGGAAATCAAAGGTAATCTGAAATTCGATTATATAAGTTTTTAATGAGTCTCTATTTAATTGAAACTGATTTTAATTTTTACATTCTTTGGTTGATTTTTGGATTACCATTTTATTATAGGGGATGGAACAAACATGTATGATTTCACATATGTTGAGAATGTTGCACATGCTCATGTATGTGCTGAAAGAGCTCTAGCTTCAGATGGATCTGCCTCAAAGAGAGCTGCAGGAGAGGTAATTTAAATAAACGTTTTCAATTTTACTTGAGACAATATAATATATGGATTTTTTTATTATTTTTCAAATTTCTAGGCTTACTTTATAACGAATATGCAACCAATAAAATTTTGGGAGTTCATGTCACTTATTCTTGTTGGGCTTGGGTTTGAATGGTATATTCTTGATTTTTGGTTTGTTTTCAAGGTAAGATTAAAGCTCCACTTTGTCTTTATTTCTGATTTTATGTAGTTTGCAGGCCAAGAATCAAGATTCCTGCATCTATTGCAATAATCATTATTTATTTTTATTTTTTAATGTGTTTGGAATTGGATTTCAAGTATTCCAGCACCTTGATAATTATTACATTGCTATGTTTCACATTTAACCCTATTTTCTAATATTGTTTTGGTTGAACATGTTATTCCTCAAATTTTAACAGATTCTTGAATTGTGACTCACCCCTGCAGCTTTCTGAATGCAGGCTTATTTTGGTGCTGGATTAAGTGGAGTTTTGGCTTGGTGTGTGCGAGTGGGAATGAACCAACCCAATGCCCCCGGAGTTCTGGCACCTTCCATCTTTACTTCCTATGTATCCAGGTTAATCTAATCGTATTAATTCATGTCTCAAAGTGTGTATTCCAATATTAGGTATCATGATTTGTGTATTTATAAAATTTTGAAATAGGGTCTTGTTCAATGCTTTAGCTGTGTTTGCTCTAAGGGAGATCAACTTATCAAAAGTAAGTTACTTTTTCACCCTTTTATTTAATATTTTTGTGATTGAATGAAAGTCTTAATGAAAGTAATTGACAACTCTTTCTTTGTAAATGATGTTGTGATTGTGGGAGAGATGTTGTGTTTTTCTCTGTTGCTAGGTAACCTTCTCAACGACATTCCTTTCCAGTAACAAACAGAGTTGTATGATTATTTGTTAGTTTTATAGAAATGTATAACCTATGTTAGCAATGTATTATTTTTGTTTAACATTTGAATGATTCTTTGTATGACATTATAATTTGTGCAATTTATTTTATCTTTTGAGTATGAAATTTTATTTTATATTATGCAATTGATTGTATTTTTTGTATATGGTATTTTATTTCTATTATGAGAAATTAAATGCAAATTTAATTTAAAAATTAATAAATATATAAATTTATTTTTTTTAAACATTTAAATTTACGATACGCAAAAATGTGTGTCGTCTTCATTTATGACACGGCCTTTCTTGACATTGGCTTTCTTGATACGCATTGCGTGTCATTAACACGCGCGTCGTAAGGTTACGACACGCGAATGCGTGTCGTCTTCCTTTATGACAGGGCCTTCCTTGATACGTATTGTGTGTCGTAAACGCGCGTCGTAATTGCGCGTCGTAAATGAGCGTCGTAAATGCGCGTCGTCTATAGACGACGCGCGAAAGCGCGTCGTCTCTCTTTATGACAGGGCCTTCCTTGACACGCATTTGCGCGTCGTCTGAGCCTTTTACGACGCGCAATGAGCGTCGTAAAAGGCCTTTTTTCTTGTAGTGAATCAATTAATCCTAGAAATGCCCTAGCCCTCAGCACAACTCCTCACTCTAACGATCCCAACTCTCAATCTCTCCCGATCTCACGACTAATATTAAATTATTTGGTAGTGTTTTAATTTATTGTCTTATTGTTTTTTATTACAAGTAAAAAACAATAGTCTTTGAACTCTTAAAACCGCAAATAAGACGCAAATGCCCAAACAAGTTATGTGAAATTTGAAATGATTAATTGTGGATTAAAACCGCACAAAAACACATAAAAAATTACACCAAATCTACGCGGTTAAAAGTCTAACGGCAATCGCATGAAACTAAAACGCATAATAAAAGAGAAAAATCATACTGCTAAAATAACAACGCTATTCGGTTTTATGGCTAAAATAACCGTATTTACAGTTTGCGGTTCGGTTTTGGCCAATAACCGCACCGTACTCACCCCTACCTGCAACTTCTCATATCCTAGAAGACTCGATACAAAACACAATAACCTCAATAAACAAATATTGAACATTAATAATCTTGTTTCAGATCAAACTCTATAGAAAAAACACACGATGTAACACCCATTTTCATTTGTTGGTATGTATTTGGATTAATCAAGTTTTTGGGGTTTTCTCTTGGTGGCGGCACGATGGACTAAGTAAAATGGCATGAACTATGTTGCAGAGCGACCCTTAATGAAGACCGCAACATGGCAGCTTGATACACCAAACCTTAAAAGCCTCGGTTTTTCGGCCTATTTAAGGGCACAAATCCCTAGGGTTTCATTATTTGTCAGCCTCCAGAGAACATTCTCCTATCCAAACTCAAAGCCTCTTTTCGGTGATGTTTGTTTTTCTGAAGCCAAAATGTTTGTAGTCTGCGGACCACATCTGCAAACCTTTGCAGCCGAAGAGGTGGACCAAACATCTGCAGTCTACAGTAAGAAGACTGATTGTTTTTTAATGTCTGTAGGCTGCTGAAATAAACTGAATTTTAAATAAAATGATTTTACAAACTTAAATGATTTTTCAACGCCAAAATTTTAATAATAATAGTCATATAACACTCAAAATAAAATTCATGCAACTAAATTAGTCATACAAAAAAAAAAGTTTGGTTTTACAATAACAATTCATATTAGAATCGAAATGCAATGCTTTTATAAATACAAAAATTATTAATGGCTTATATAATTCATATTAGAATCAAAATGCAATGCTTTTATAAATACTTTAATATAACTCATTTTTTTGGTCTTAAACAATAGACATATCACATTTTTTTTTAAATTCTGATCGTACATCATAAAAGTAGAAACATGGTTTTAATGATCTATTCTTTTCTTTTAATATTATTGAAAAAAAATCAATAACCAGATATATACATTAATAGTTAAATAAACATAAAATAAAAAAATTATAATCACTTATACTTTCAATATATGGATTGGGAGGCGCCAAAAGAAAAAAAATATGTATGTTTTTTTTTTTTTTGGTTTAGGTTTATTGCACTTGTGAAGACTTTAAAAGACATTGGTCCATGTCTGTGCCAAGAAGACCTCACGCAGACGTTTTTAGGTCCGCACACTTTCAAAAAACAAACGGTCTGCGAGGGCATATGTCTGTACGTGGTCTGCGCGGCGCAGACAGAAGTGGTCACGCAGATCTGCAGACAAAAAAACAAACAGCACCTTGGTGATTTTGAGTTCTGATTTTCCCTTTGTGTGATTTTTGAAGAAGAAGATTGCAATTTGGTGTCCTAGGAAGCAAGTTTCTAAAGTAATCTACCTTCATGTGACCTTTTTTAACTCTGTAAGTCTCTAAGATCCAATCTTTAATGCTTTTGCATGCTAGATCTAGATTATTAGGGTTTTTGTGGTCATTTTAGTCCCCTAATCTTATTGTTCTTGGATTTTGAGGAACTCCAAAGCTTTGGAAGAACATTTTTATGCTTTTAAACTTTGCTTTGTTGGAGAAAAAAGTCATGCTTGTGCTTTCCTTGAATCATGCACTTGGTTTTGGCATTTTAAATGGATTGTTCGACTTAGGGTTTACTTTTGTGAGTGATTAAGCCTTGTTTGAAGATAAAGTTGGAAACTTTATCCATTGAGACCATTATACGTTTCAGATATTAAAAGTTGAACCCCTGACTTGAGTTTGTAAGAGCTTAATGAGAAGGTGGTTGACTGGCCGAGAAGCTTCACGCAAAAAATAAGAAACTGCAACGCGATTCACAATACCTAATGGCGATAGTTTTCTCTCCTAGTGGACACGGTGCGGCCAAGAGCTAGTTGTCGCACGTTGACCATTGACTTTTTTCAGACTTTAAGGAATTGATTTGATACTTATTTGTAAATTAGGTGGTTCGTGTTGTTGATCTGTTTGAGTACGTGAGTGCTGGTATTTCGAATTTGTGATTCATGTGAGTCTTCTAACTATAGTATGTAGGACACTAGGTGTTAATGTATGATATATTGTTTTGTGAATTTCTTGTATGAAAGACTATGGAGGAACATAACACTTATACGAAAGACTATAGAAGGACCGTAACACTTATATGAAAGACTATATGGACAATAGCACATATATGGAAGACTATTAGGGACCATAGCACTTATATGAAAGACTATGGGGGGCCATAGAACTTACATGAAAGACTACGGGGGCATAACAAGAAAGACTATAGGAGGACTGTAACACCCGCAAATTCATCCTAGACATTTTAGGGATTATACTGACGAAACTTGTGGCCTACCCCATGATCATACCCTTATAAATAAAGGACAAATTCTACATCTTTCCTTGCTCAATTCCTCTAAACTCTATTTATAATTCTTCTTTCTTTCTTGTCCGATTCTTCTTAGTTTTTAAAGTATGTCATCGAAGCTCTGAGTCATTAGAGAATCGAAGAGAGCTGACGAAAAGAAGTTTTCAAAGTCGAAATTCTGCCCATGAACTTTCTGAACTTTTGTTAGAAAACTCGGTAAGTTAAGTTGCACTTACTATGCTTTAAGTACAACTTATATTTATGTTCATAGACGTTATCATGAACTTATAAATAAGATTTATCAGTAATACCAATCGTTATACTAATCAATCTACGCATAGGAATGATGTCTAAGCCATATTTGTGAGGTGTTTAAAGTAGATTTTTTCAAACAGTATATATTTATATGTCAAACGGATCCTAACTCCGATACGATCTTACCTTGTTGGTTCTTATCATCTATAATTCAGTATTTCTTTTGGGATTATTGATAAGTCTGAGAAAAACATTATAACGACTAAAGTTTATAAATACAAACGAATACTAAGACTTAATAATATTTGTGTTTAGATCATTTTAAAGGTAAATCTAAAGTGTCAGTCAAAGAGCGGACCTTCCTACGAGTCTTCCACCTGCATAAGGTAAGTGCATAGCTAGTTTCAAGAACATGATTTTAATACAAAGTATTTATTTAAAGTAGTAATTATCTGTTGAAAGTTTATTTATGAATTAGTTGCTTATTATCTAGATATTTGTTAAATGTATATTTGACAACATATATTGTGTGAACCAGATATGGTTAATTATGTGTTAAATGTTTATATGATATTATTGTATGAAAATTTAAAAATAAATATTATTACTTAAAAGATTATGGTATATTAAAATACTTGATACTATGCTTTAAAAATATACATTAACTTACGATAGTGTTGTCTATGTTGGGTTATGAACATTCTAACACTCCTAAGTGTACATGCAACCCTAAATACCTTGGATCTATGTTTTCTCTATTATATATGCAAATATGAATATTCCAAGGTATTACCCTATCTAGCATACAATCTTTTGATATTTGGGTAATATAACAAGTTAGAATACATACCTCTTGATGTAGCTTGACTCCATGAAGCTCGAGAGCCTAGTGCCCCAAGTGTGACACCTCAAATGGTTCACACAACATCATCAACACTTGGAATAACCATGAGAAGAAGACATTCATGCTCAAATCGGCTAGCCCTCATATATGTACCACTAGTGCTCATTTCTTGAGCTAAAGGGGTCCTTATATAGTGTGCACATTAGGGTTACACCATGTAACCCATGACTTTACCCATTCCTTATGCTTCATCGGTTTTAACCTCCATGGAGTATCCATGGGTCACCACATGGGTTAAACCCAACATAAGGAATCATGGATCATAAGCCCACATATATAAGAATGAATGATTTACACAATCAATCCCCATATATTTAATTAGTCTCTTTTGATCACTAAATTAAGTCCAAATTAATTCTTGATCAATACTAATTAAATAACATGATTTCATATTAATATATTAGAACTTATAATATATTAATATGTCACAAATGTCCTCTTCTCACAAACGGTCTATCCAAATGTTCCGATGCCATGCAACCCAAATGGATCATACCGAGTCGGGTTAAGTACATACCAATTATAGTTATGGAATTAGACGCTAATCCAACAGTCTCCCACTTGGATAAGTCTAAAACTATTATTGTGTATGACTTCAAAAACCAACTAGAAATCGTAGCTCTCAAAAGCCATTGTTGAACTCTGACCTTGTCGATGAACTCTGACCTTTGTCAATGACTTGTCCATTATATAAGGGATCATATATTCCTCCATTGTAGATATCATATGGACTGAGACATGGATTATAATCATTCTCTCTGTCCATTTGTTGTTTCCTGATTTCCGATTCATGATGACCGACTAATTGAACAAATCACATTAAACCTGGCTTGGCCAAGCACTTCTGGGTGTCATCACTAAATCATCGAGGGGCCCACAGATATCGCTTTTATCCTGAAGGTAAAAGGAATGGATAAACTCCGACTCATATGGCTTGTTCTACTACTTGTTGAATCATACACAAAGACATATTTTATAACATTGAGGTACCAATGTGTTTTCGTGCAATTAATGTATAGCCAACTCATAGTAACAACTCATATCTCTAGGTTTGAAGAATATAAGATATTATCGTCTCATGATCACTTGCAATGAAATCCATGAAGTGATTCCAATGAGTGTGGGTTGAATCCAATACTCAAAACTTATGAGTACTCATGAATGTTGTAGCACCACTTGCTATGTCCCATACCTTGGACATCTACAATCCAGCTTCATGACAGTCTTGATTCATATCTACTTCTAACATATGACCGACTGTGGATAGTTTGAATAACTTAGTAATTCAGGAAAAACGACCCAGTTATTCTGGAAGTCAAAACATGTGAAGTGATACACAAGAATAATCGAATCAAATATGGTCTCAGAACTTATGAATATAAATAAAACATCTTTTATTTATCACCATATTGATTACCCATCATTCATTGCATACTGTTTCAAACTATCAACTTTATACTTGAATTAAATCAATAGTTGTCCCATGCTCCAAGCATGTACACTATGTTTTTCTAAACACTAGTCATGCCATACATCAACCATGCACACTATGTTTTTCTAAACACTAGTCATGCCATACACCAAGTATGCACATTATATTTTTATATGATCTTTACTTTGTGAAATAGATCGATTAAACATAATTCCAATGATTCCAATTTCACAATCCCAAATCCATATCGCAAATGCAAGAATTCCAAATTCCTGCCATTTACCTAAATATGGTAGATTCTAAACGTATATGCATTGGTCCTCTTGTAATGATTATGCACAAAGTCATAAAGACTTGTCAACATACATTACACAGTATTCCAATGGAGACCTACTCCATGAAACCGAAGTCTCATATTCAAAGTTCATTGCCTTTGAACATTCTTCTTGCAGTAAGTTTCCTAATCTTACACAGATTTAATGAATAACTTCCACCTATGGGAACAACTCCATATTCCCATTTTGACTATCACTTCTGAACAAGAGTTGCCTTTTTTCAGAATATGTTAATATGGTCCTTCCAAATTTAACATTATACTTCCAACTATCCATGAGCAACCAATCTTTGGTAAACCTTAGATTGTCCTCGACAATTGCTTAATCATTTTAGTCATATCCAATTCTAGACTTTTTCCCTTCTTAATGACCCAAGCATTCGGAAAATTTTAGAAAGGACGAATATTATAACACATGCTATCGATCCTATATCCAAAGCATATGGGACACGATTCATGATGTCTCACATAAATACTAGAACAGTCCTTTTGCTACAATATTTTTAATTGCCAAGTTCTCATAATTCAGATTATGAAAAAGGATGTCGTAACCATAATCGAATTTTAGAACGCAAATAATGTACCCATATATAGAATTTCCTTATGTTGAGCCATTCCAACATAACATTCATATATATACTTGACTAAATTTGATTAAAACCTCACGATCTTAGCTTATAGATTTGAGATGAAGTATAATTTCCTCTCCGTTAATTATAGCAAAACAACTTTTTCCCAATTGAAGTTTTTGTTTTCTATAATTAACATTGCTATCTTGCAATATGAATAATAATTATCATGCTCTCACTAACATGATGATTATTAGCATAACACTTATGCTCTCACTAGATTTGACATGTACTCATAAATCAGCTGGACTTCTAGAAATCAATACTTTATTGACTTTCTTACCAAAGTTCAGACTTCTGATACGAGATGCTTTGATAAAAACTTACTCAAAATCATAAACCTTTCCTTAGATAGCACACATGTGTATCTAAACAATTTCAGAACTATGAAAAGGGATGCCGTAATCATAGTCTCAATTGTTTAGACCTTTTTTCATTTCTCACAAATCCATGTTAGTATGTCGGTTAACCACACATGCTCTACTAACGACTTTGAGAATGAAAATATCACAAGTGTTATCTACTTCAAATCTACTTAGTAAAAGTGTTTCCTCACCATCATTTTCATGAATCGGAAAGAAACCTTGTGACACTTAGATTTTATGGTGTATGTGTTCCTATCCATGTGAATTTGTCAAAAACCATAATCACAAGACAAGGATAATGACAAATCCAAACTCATATGGATTGAACTTGTGCAGTCTCAACTTCTTGCCACCTGCCAGCCCTAGGGCCTTCCATTGCTTCCAAGTTATTATGCAACCAATTGATAACTCTCAGAACTCATATGCAAAGCCAACTTTAACTGGAATGGACACAGAAATAGGATTATGTCAACACGATAGGTTATAAACCTCACGTCGTGCGCTAGTGATAAACTACATGTCTTACTCTTGATTAGATCTTGAAATTCTTTTAGGATCTTTAAGACTCCCACTGTCTTCTTGACATATACGACTCTCTTGCCAAATATTCAAGAGATAGTGTGGATTCTTTATCAAGACAAACACTTCACACAGTTGGCCTTAGTTAGTCTTTGTTTTATCCAAAACATCACAACTTACCAATTTCAAATGTACAAGAGTAGGACACTTTTACTCTTACATTTGAAAAGTGTTATAAACCTTTCTTTATGATATATCACCCAAGTTATAATCTTGGAGTATGACTCTAAGAATTTTTTTTGGAACGAAGTGTGACTCATCTTCTTGATTTAACCATTTCAGCAATTCTTGATTCCTCTTCTTAGCCATAAGAATGCACTAAGATGTCCTTAGAGAACCAATTGTGATATGATTCTTTAATCATTAAGATGATCACAAAACATGATACTAAAGTACTCTCCCATCTTTTCAGATTTGAGAAACTTTTATCCTTCTGCCTAATTTGATTCTTCTCATTCGTTCTGCCATACATCGAAACTTTTCCAATGTTTCAGAATTAGAATTAAACTTGTAAGTATAACCATATTTACTAAACTTCAGTAAATCATGATGAATAGTCTTATTGATCTTTTGTGGTGGACTTGACCAATGCACAAGAATGTGTACTCGATCCCTTAGTCATTCACTTGACTCACATATACATGTGAACAAGAAATTAGTCTTAGTTTTCCAAAAAAATCTCATTCATCATACTATACAACTTGTATGATTCCAAGTTTCTATCCAATTGAAAACTTGGGTAATGAGAATCTTTCCTTATTTGGTAAATTTAGACACTACCACAAATGAAAGAATCAAATTCATATTTCCATTATTGTTATCAAAGGAATCATATAAGCAACAATTTTTCACAGATGTCATTGTAAGGATACTTAGAATAAACGGAATCAAAACTTTTCCTTTTATTTTAAAGTTTTGCGAAAACACTTATCCTTACAGTGCAAAAGCATATGAAACACTTGTTGTTATCTATTCCTAAGCAATATATCATAACTCCTAAGCAACAACTCAAAATTCTGATCACCGAACCATACGATCGAAATCCATCTCCGCGATCAGAATCAAGATATACTTCCTTTAAGTTTCTTCACTTTTCTTTGATTCTTCAACCATCAACATGTGACCCAGTCACATCATGTAATAAGAATCTCAAAATAGAAACTTAACAGAGTTAGATAGTGGACTTTACCTGAAGTAGAGTCAAATTTCTTGACTTGATCAACCTTATGATCTTTCAGGTAAATAGGCAGCTTTGAAATCAATGCCCCTTCCTTTTGGCAATAGAAACATATGGACTTTTTAGGAATGGTACGGGGGACTATCGCAGACTTGCCTTTCTCTTTACCATTTGGTCAACGAGTTGATTATGGTCAATCCATTTCCTAGGGAAGAGAAGGCTTTTCTAGATATCCAATGTTACCATTGTCAATGTCCATGGAAGCCTGGGAAATTGATCTTCTTAATCAAATTTTCTCTACCAGTGCTCCAAATCATTGCTGATTTAGCAGCACCAAGCAAATAGATAAGATCATTAAGGTTCATGTCATAGTCTTTTACATAGTAGTCCCAAAGGAACTCACTATGCGACTTAGAAAGTGATTGAACAACCAACTTTCTCAAGACTTTGACACCCAACTCTCCCGGCTTGTCAATATGTGACTTCATCTCCAAGATGTGATCACATATAGACCTTGCTTGCCATTAGGGCTTGAGTAACCTTGAAACTTGTGGGTTAGGGAGAATAATTGGAGGAGGTGGAGGAAGTGAAGTTCCAAGAGATTTGGGAAGATCATAGATGTCTGAACTAGACATCTTTTGGGAGATATTCAAGATAGTTGATTTAAAGTCCTTAATATAACACCGAACACAATACTTTTATAACTTGGAAGAGGAATGTCGTAATCCAAGCTATAAAATATTTGAAGGTAGAGGAATGACGATTCACCAATTGGCACCATGAAAACGAAATAATATAATTAGGTTTTACTTGGATTTGAAACTCCTAGATCTTTTGAGATTCATTGAACTGTTAAATGTCATGTTTCAATCTCGAGTGTCCCCTTCAGGTTTTGTGACTGGGATGCCGAGGATCACAAAACAAGGTGTGAAGTAACCATGAAAATTACTTGGTACCCTTAGTATTTACCCCTCAATCGATGTGTCGGTTAACCACACGTGCTCCACCGATGCTATGATAAATATTAAGTTACCCTTTGCCGATCTTGTTAAGTCCAGCTAGTGTGCCGGTTAACCACACGCGTTCCAGTAACCGACTTAAGCAAAGTGCAAAGTGCAATTTCATGGATTAGAACCTTATTCACTTTTTCCTAAAGTAACTAAGATTGGGAATTTTAAAAAACATTTAGTTACTTTATATTTATCATTAATACTTTTAATGAAGGGAGAATTGTAGTCCTTGTCCTACCCGTTCGGCTAACAACCCTCCACTAGTCAAGGAAGCGGTGGGTGAGAGTGGACACCCATTAAACTACCATTTTATAGGCAGTAACCTTATACCCCCCCCCCCCTTATAGACGTGAATGAGGCCTACTAATGGTAAGACGACTTGCTCTTATACATATATATATATATATATATATATATATATATATATATATACATATATATATATATATATTATTAACTTATAATATTATAAAGTATAAGGGTTGAATTTTAACATTTAAAATTCTAAGGACTTAACTTGGTATTAAAGTATTCATAAGGGAAAACTTTTCAAATTCCAAAACTTGAGGGCAAGTTTTGAAACTATTCAAAATTATTCAATTCCATAACTTATGTGTTTAAAATAGTTTTAATTCAAAAACTCTTCAAGTTCCATAACTTGAGGACAAGTTACGGAAGAGTTTAAACTATTAAAAGAATATGACTTTTCTTTGTTCATAACCTATGGAAATATTTATGAGTTTTATGAATCTTAAATGCGACTTTTCATATAACTTAAGGACAAGTTACAAGAACACATTTTAGAACCAACTCTTAGATTAATTTGGATTGAAAACAACAATTTCACATAACTTTTCTATTAATCTAAGCAACTCATAAGAACAAGATAATCTGATCAAACTTTTTCATGTAATTAGCCTAACCATTAAACTAATATAAAACATGATTCTATTGACAATTATCTTTGAAATTGGATTACCATGAACATTACCACATAAAAAACAGGTTTAGAAATTGAAAAACAGCTTAGGGTAATGTTCCTAGTCCAATTCCAGCCAAAACAGTCGAATATATGTTGTCTGGGGGTCCAACTCGTCGAGTGCATGAACCAACTCGGTGAGTTTGATGAGTTTAGCCTTGGACTCGTCGAGTCCCTTCATGGACTCGGCGATTCTGGTGAGCAGACAGCAACAAAGTTCGATTTTTAAGCCAATTTTGCAAGTATAACAAGAAAACAAGCCTAGTCTCTGATACCACTGTTGGGTTATGAGCATTCTAACACTCCTAAGTGTACATGCAACCCTAAATACCTTGGATCTATTTTTTCTCTATTATACATGCAAATATGAATATTCCAAAGTATTACCCTATCTAGCATACAATCTTTTGATACTTGGGTAATATAACAAGTTAGAATACATACCTCTTGATGTAGCTTGACTCCATGAAGCTCGAGAGCCTAGTGCCCCTAGTGTGATACCTCAAATAGTTCACACAACATCATCAACACTTGGAATAACCATGATAAGAAGACACTCATGCTCAAATCGGCTAGACCTCATATATGTACCACTAGTGCCCATTTCTTGAGCTAAAGGGGTCCTTATACAGTGTGCACATTAGGGTTACACCATGTAACCCATGACATTACCCATTCCTTATGCTCCATGGGTTTTAACCTCCATGGAGTATCCATGGGTCACCACATGGGTTAAACCCAACATAAGGAATCATAGATCATAAGCCCACATATATAAGAATGAACGATTTACACAATCAATCCCCATATATTTAATTAGTCTCTTTTGATCACTAAATTAAGTCCAAATTAATTCTTGATCAATACTAATTAAATAACATGATTTCATATTAATATATTAGAACTTATAATATATTAATATGTCACAGATGTCCTCTTCTCACAAACGGTCTATCCAAATGTTTTGATGTCATGCAACCCAAATGAACTATGCCGAGTCGGGTCAAGTACATACCAATTATAGTTATGGACTTAGACACTAATCCAACAGTCTAAATAGGGTTAGTATTAAAAGTTGATTTTAGGATTGTAATCTGATCTAAGTTTAAAACTAAGATATATAAAGAATATTTAGATCCAGTTAAGTTGGATAAAAGAACAATCACATATTGTATTTTGATAGTATAGTATAAGTAGGAAAATGTTTTGGAAATTGATTATAAGCATTATAGTCATACCTAGTAACGAAATAAGACTTATAAAGGATGCTTAGTTTGATTTAAATCAAAGGAGTTGTTAGTTACACCTTGTATTTTAAAAATATTACATAGGCAAGATATTGTATTGACTACAGGCTTTGTAATCTTGTCTAGTTATACACTAGGACTTAAAGGGGATGCTTAGTTCGATTAACTTTGGATATTGGGTAGCATTATATTAAGGGTAGTGTGATAAGAACGAAGAGTAGATCTCTACTCTATGACACTATCAACTTATCAAGTGCCTATGTACGGATTACATACCGGACTACAATAAAGTATTCCTTTGGATGACCAAAAATGGTGGATCCAGATCAAGAAACTGTAACGGTATGTATGGTCATCTCCCATAGTAAGATGACTACACTTGATCATTTTAGACGGTCTTATGAATTACGTTGCTAGTGTGGGCTCAAAACCTACAGACGTAGATGAAATGGGATACCATATTCATCCAATACTCTGATGGCATAAATTGCCTTTATGACTTAAATCATCCAAGGAAGCCCCTAGTTATGTAGTCAAACCATTGTTCTAAAAGATTCACCGGGCGAGTTGATTCTTCAGGATAATCGTGGACTAGGATTTATGAGAATCAATTAGGATGGATATGTATATGTGTAAGGTTTTATAGATATCTAAGTTAAGGGATATATCTATATTGTTCGGTAACAGTTGGTTTTGTAGGTTTGATAATTATAAATTCTTATGATAATAATATTGTGGGATTGAAAATCCTATGTGTTTCACCAAGTTTCCCAACCTGACTCACTCAAATTATATGTATCACAAGTAACATGGTTAAAGATGCTAGAACTTGATTAGGATGTTGAGTGACTAAGAGACAACCAGCAATAGTTTTCAGGACCATTGTAACATCCCAAAAATTGAGACCAAAAATTTTTGTTTTAATTATATTGCTTATAAAATTTGTTTGAGGAAAACATTATTGATATCATATGAATTCATAAACCATAGTTACATGTCTCAAAACCATATCATCAAATAGTAATAATGTCATAGTACAATCTCAGAAATCTCAAATGCGGAATCATGTGTGTGCGATGCGCTGCTACCCTGCCGGCTCCTTCCCCTTCGAAGAAGAGGTGCCTAAAACCAAAAATGAACACCATACACACAAATCTTAGTGAGTTCCCCCATCATACCACATACCATACAATCATACATACTGTCGGGCATTTCTGGGGTGCCCGACCTACCCATGTCAAGCCATTCTGGGGTGCTAACCTACCAATGTCAAGCCATTATGGGGTGCTGACCTACCCGTGTCAAGCCATTCTGGGATGCCTGCCTACCCATCGGTTTATCTCAACCGGCCACGGGGACTGTTTCACCCCCTACCACTATCACATAATAACATATCATAATCAAGCTGTCAGACATATCTAGAGTGTCCAACCTACCCTTCAGTCCTAACAACCGAATCGGGGGACTATTCCCCTCCTACTATCACTATCGCATATAACATATCATACTGGCACATAAGACACATCAGGTAGTAGCAAACCTAGAAAATTATCACAAAGACAATCATCTAAAGACAACTTCTGCTGGTGGGCCGGCATTGTGGCCGTAGACCCACCTCTACCGGAAGGTAACTCGCCTCAATGTCGTGTAGTGTCTGCACTGTCCTCGGTGTGAAAATCGACTCTTCTCGACTCCTCAATCCCTACACAATATCCTTTCTACATTACCATTTCATACTCATAACCCTTACAAGGGTCACTAAATTCCAAGTCAAATTCAAGGTCAAAACCCTGGTCAAAGTCAACATCTGGTTGACTAGACTCGCCGAGTTGGTTCACCAACTCGTCGAGTACCCTCGTCCATGAAAAGCTACAACTTCATCCCGACTCGTCAAGTCTAGAAAGAGCTCGACGAGTCCGCCTTCAACAACACATCGGACCTTCTTCAATAGAGTCACCGAGTTCATCCTTGAACTCATCAAGTTCATCTTCATCCGTATAAAGGAGTTCAATCTATGACTCGACGAGTTCCCCTTGAACTCTTCGAGTCCGTATTCATGTGGTTGGGACATTGCCTTGAACTCCCCGAGTTCGCTCATACACTCGTCGAGTTCCATGATTTCCAGGTCCCTAATGAGCCTAAAAAACTGAGTGTTCTTCTATCTTAGCATCTGGTCTATCAACAGAAGGATTTTATGGGAAATACGACCCGACTCGCCGAGTCCCATGAACAAGTCGCCGAGTCCCTCTTTGTCCAAAACTATACAGTCAATTTCAGTGGGTCTCAAAGCATTTAAACCATAGATCTAACCTCCTAGGGTCCATAATACACGTAAAGTTACAAACTTTACGTTCATGCAAGGGCCATTTAGCTCAAAAGGCCCTAAAATGGAGTCTTCAAGATGCATGGGGCTCTCATGGAAGTAAAGTTGGCACCTTTATGCCATGAGAACCCTCCTAGGTTCCAGATCAGAAGTTATTTCTCTACATAATGACCCAAACCCGAAGGTAACTTAGAAATGCCCCAAAAATGAAAAGATTCAAGCCCTAAAGAGGATCTAACAAATGGAAAGTCAAGGTTGAAGATTTTTACCTCAAATGAGTTGGAAATGAAACACAACCTCTGGATCTACTAGCTTCAACTTGCACTCCCAAGCTCCTTCTTCCTTCTCAAGCTTCACAACCACCAAAAATGCACAAAAATGGCTCAAGAATCACTCAAACAAGGTTAGGGTTTCTTTGAGTTGGGAGGGACGATGGGGGTTGGGTTAAGGCAGAATAAGTCGTTTAATAGGGTACAAACCCTAAATATTAGGGTTTCATCCAGACAGCTTCTGCTCGTCGAGTCGGTCCCCAGACTCGTCGAGTAGGTCACTAAACTTCCGGGTCAAAATCGAGTCTACTCGACGAGTTGGGCCTCTAACTCGCCAAGTCCCAGAGCAAAACATGAAATTACTTGAATTTAAATACGTACCAGGAACCAAGTATTACAACCATTGGGTCTTTACGTTGTAACAATATTATGTATTATCCTCGAAGTTTTTGTATTTTGAAACAACGTCTTTAATCAAAGATATTTTAATAAAACGAAATAGTTTTCGCAAAATGTTTTATTGTACCGGGTTTTTCCGCGAACAATGATATTATGATTTTAAAGTCTAAAGAAAAGCTTTTTGGTTTTGAGAAAGAGTAGATGGCATACGGATTGTAGCAACGAAAGTGGGTGTAAGGCTATGGATGGACCATAGCATTCACACAGGGTCTGTGGTATTTTAGGGAATTCACTAAGCTTTATGTTTACTCGTTTAAGTCTAAATATTCCGGATCATTCTGGCAACTAAGGGAAGGACACAGTCTAATTGCATCACATCCATGTCCATGTTTTAGAGACTTTTGCTTATTTGATTTCACTATCCCATTTTTACTCTAATTTGATTAGGGTTTTCAAACTTAAAACAAATTATTGTTATTACTATTTTGAGAATGAGAGTTGAATTAATATCTTTATTTTAAAATAACAATTTTGGTTTGAAATTTAGGATATTACACAAGAGTTGCACCAACCAGTTCTACAAGTAATTTCCTTAATATTCTCACATGACGATATACAATTTGTTATGTGCATACGGAAAAACTCATTCGGTTATTCAACAATGTTGGTCAACCAGTTTGTCAACTCCATAGAATTCAGACTCATGTCCACATTCACACCAGAACCGTAAAGTTCTTTAAAATTACTTACGAGTACATCATTTTAATCAGGACTTCCATCGCTACCAGAGGGTTGTTCTCTACCTGCTAGCTCGCTCTGGTAGTATTTGTGGTGTTAAATTGTAGTGGTACACTAGTTTTAGATCGTATTTTTAACTCAAGTAAACTTGTTCTTGTTAGTATGGAACTAACAGGCCTTTTAGGTATTTAAGGTTTAGATCACGAACAGTTGCACCATGACTCGTGTCGCATACATCCCGGTGACTAAAGCATTTCGTGGGATAAGTTAGGGTTAACCTAGACAAGTTCACTATCTAGTACCGGGAGGCGAGGCAGTTTAGGGCGAATCCGTTAAGGGTATAGTCCATCTAAGGATAAAGTTTGTATTAGATAAGTAATGGTCTCGCTCCGGTCATCGGAGACGATCTTCAAAAGGGTGAACTCAAACTTCGTCAACTTGATGTTACAACTATGGGGGATGTAGAGATCCAGTATCGCATTTTTTTCATGATGTTTTGAAGAAGCAATTGAATGGTTCGAGATGGGTTTTAAAACATCATCATTTGTTGAATGTAGCTAGAGCAGTTCTATTTCGATCAGGATTTCCCTTGAAGTATTAAGCATCGAGCTTATTTTAAGGCATCATTAGACCCTAATTGGGTAAAAGAAATGAACGAAGAGATGCAAGCTCTTCACCAAAAAAAATTACTGATTTACCCTCCGATCGAAAACCAATTGGTTGTCGGTGTGTATACAAAATAATATATAAGTCAAATGGGGAGGTAGAAAACTATAAGGTTAGGCTCATAGCTAAGGGATATAATCAACGTGAAGAATATATTATGAGGAAACTTTCTCACCTATTGCTAAAATGGTTACTGTTAGGATTGTTATTGCTCTTGTTATTAATAATAATTGGTCTTTGTTTAAGTTTGATCTAAATAATAATTCTTTTTTGTATGTAACCTTGAATGAAAGTGTGTAAATGTCTTTACCACAAGGTTATCATACAAAGGGTGATACAAGGTTGTGCACGCTTTTAAAATCCTTATATAGCCATTGGCGGAGCATTATTAGGGCCAAGGGGGGCTGTGGCCCCCCCTGATTTTTTGGTTCTAAATAGCCCTTATAGTTTCATTTTATACATTTTATACCCAAAAATATAAAATTTTGTCATTCCCCCCCCCCCTGCTTAACAATTTTTTTACATATTATATATTTGGTCCCCCGAATCAAATGTTGAAGCTCCGCCCCTGTTAATATAGCCTTAAACAATCCCCAAGGAAATGGAATGAGAAGTTGTACTCCTCTTTATTTGATTTTGGGTTTGAACAAGGTATGATTGATTACTTTTTATGTATATATTAGATCTAAATATTCTACCTTTGTTATGTTATTGGTTTATGCTAATATAATACTTAGTGGTAATAGTATTGATGGAATAGCAAAAGTTAAAGATTTTTTAGAATTGTAATTTTTTATTAAAGATCTAGGCAAGTTAAATTTTCTTTTAGGAATTGAAGTAATTGAAGTTTATGGAGGGTTTGCCTAACTTAAAGGACGTATTATGAGTTTGGCATGCGCTAGTGTAAACCTGTTAAAACTCCACTTGAGTCTAATGTTGTTGACAAACTTTGAAAGAATTGATAACAAAGATGATTTGTTACAAAACATAACAAAATTTCAGAAATTGGTTAGAAAATTAATTTACCAAACAATTAACACACCTGCTAGCTCTTATGTTTGTACAAGTGTTAAGTCAGTTTGCATAGTCCACGTAAGTCACATCTTAAGATTGCATTGTAGTTATTAAGGTTTCTGAAATGTAATCATGTAAGAGGAATTAGTATTCTTAAAAGTGACTTTATGGCTTTAAAAGGATATATGTTGATGCAGGGCTAAATGTTTAGTTACCGGTTGTTGTGTATATGTAGGAAAGTAGGAGGTTCAATGATTTCATGGAAAAGTAATATATATATATATATATATATATATATATATATATATATATATATATATATATATATATATATATATATATATATATATATATATATATATTTTGTTTCTCACTCTTCCATGGGGAAGAGTCAGTATTTTTTGTGACATCGAATCTACAATAAAGTTGGCATTGAACCCGTGAAGTTGGTATTAAACCCAGTGTTTCATACAAAAAATAAAAAGTTAAAAAATTAAAACATTAAACATTTTGAAATGGACATTTTATAAGAGAAAAAGTTTCAAAAAAAGTATTAAAAATTATTAAGATCGAATTTGAAGAGCAACATGCTAATAATTTAACCAATTCTTTTGGGTACAATGCAACATGATTTTCTTATAAAAAAATCGGATTAAGCGTTCCATTTCAAAAGGAATAATGTTTTTGTGTTTAGCTTGTGGGGATGTTGAAATATCTAATCCTGAAAAATTAAATATTCTCAAAGGCTTTGGACGAACCAGAAAAAAAATTAAGGTCAATTGGACTTCATGCAGCTGCTCACTCAGCACACCCTCAGCGCCCCCTATGATTTCATTTATCCACAAACTAAACCAAGGTACAATAATCATTTTATAATTCTAACTTGATTTGTTTAGTGTAGGTAACTTTAGGGGCTTAATCGGAGGACAATTGATTGTTGATTAAGGCTGAGGATTGAGAAATGGACTGGAAGTGACAAGAGTGTAATTTTGCATGGACTGCAGCTCGCATTGTGAGAGGTTGTTAAAGGCACGCGGGTCGTCTCAACATGATCCAGTATCAGCCTGTGGTATATAATGCTTAAACTCTGTATGGTCATATAATAATATAAAGTCAAGTTTTTAACATTAAAATTCGTTGAGCAGGCATACTTAAGATTCAAGCATCTCGAGCAATAATGACAATGGATTGTAATCGACTCTTAACGTTTGACTAATTTAGATTCGCAGTTTCTGTATTAAGAATTAAATTCATTTTAGTTACAGTCTATATTGGCTTATTTAGTTAATCTTTGGATTTTGTGTTATATGTATCTAGTTATAATATTTGAGATTTTTTATGCATGCTTTAAGTTAATTAAACACTATTTCGTCCAAAAGGATTTGCGATAGATCAAACTCACCTCCTTCCATCCAGCGGGTTTTCCAACCCCATATGCATCCACCCTTATTTTCTAACCCCATTTGTAGTCATCCCTATTCTTTCTACGCTATATAAATTCAACATTGCTATACATCAAATTACTCACCAAGACATGAAGAAGTCTCTACTAAGCTCTTCCATCTTCATCTTGGTTCTAACTCTTTCATTTTCTGTTTCATGGGCAGCTATATCATCCGCCCATGGTGTAACTGTAACACCACGTTCCGAAGATTTCATACATTGCATACAATCCAACTCCAACAATGTCACCTCCATCTCTAAACTCATTTTCACCTCTGTGAATGCTTCTTTCCTACCCATTTGGCAAGTCGCAGTTGAAAACACTAAGTTTCTTAAACTTTCCACTCCTAAACCATCAGTCATAGTGACACCTGTGGATGAAACACTGATCCAAACGGCTCTATACTGCGCCAAGAAACATGGCTACGAGATCAGAATAAGAAGCGGGGGACATGACGCAGAGGGCCGCTCCTACACTGCTAATGTCCCATTTGTTATGATTGATCTCACCAACATGAGGTCCGTAGACATGGACTTAGCAAAGAAAACGGTGTGGGCCCAGGGAGGCGCTACGTTAGGTGAACTCTATTACAGTATTATTCAGAAGTCCAAAACCTTGTTTTTTCCGGCGGGTCTTTGTGCTTCGGTGGGTGTTGGCGGACACATGGGCGGTGGTGGCTATGGAAACCTGATGAGGAAATACGGTACTGCTTCTGATAATGTTGTGGATGCTCGGTTCATGGATGTCAATGGAAATATTTTCAACAGGAAGTCGATGGGAGAAGATTTGTTTTGGGCGATTAGAGGAGGTGGTGCTTCTAGTTTCGGAATCGTTCTTGCATGGAAGCTGAAGTTGGTTCGGGTTCCGAAAAAAGTAACTGTTTTTATGCTGAGTAAGACTTTGGAGGAAGGAGCAACCGAACTTTTTCATAAATATCAATACGTTGCACCGACTATTGATAAAAATTTGCATATACGAACCGTGATGTCCGGTCAATATATCGGCAACACCACTAAAAAAACTGTAGCAATTACATTCCAAGGAGTTTTTCAGGGCAGAAGTGACACATTGCTTCGGTTGCTAGACCAAAAATTTCCAGAGTTGGGTGTTACACGGGAGACCAAGCTCCACCCCAATCGAAATTGTCACAAACCGATCTGGCATACCCAAGGTGAACAGCAAAAGTAAAATCGACTTCGTCCGGACACCGATCCCTAAAAGTGGGCTCAGAAAGATTTGGAGAAAAATTATGGAAAGTGATGGATCGGAGCTTCTTGGGAGCAATCCGTTTGGCGGAAAGATGGCGGAGTATTCTGAGACTGCAATTCCGTATCCTCATAGAGCTGGGGTGTTGTACCAGTTATTCAAGAATGTCAATTTTTACAATCAACCTTCAGACACGACAACTATAGCGCTCAAGAGGATAGCATGGTTGGATAGCTTGGAAAAGTTACTGACGCCTTATGTGTCGAAGAACCCAAGGGAGGCGTATTCCAACTATGCTGATCTGGATTTGGGTGTTGGAAATGCTACTTATGAAGAAGCAAGTGTTTGGGGCGAGAGATATTGGAAGAGGCGTAATTTTAAGAAGTTGATTCAAATCAAGGCTAAAGTTGATCCACAGAATTTCTTAAGATACCCACAAAGTATCCCTGTTTTCTAGACTTCTCTATCCCATATGTCAAGCTCTTCCACTGAAATGATCCAAAGTTCGGATTTACTTTTTAGTTTTTTCTTTTTTTGTTTCAATAAGTAGAATGATTCCCCCAATGTTGGATCTTATCTTGAAGATCAAGAAACAAATCACCCAATGTCATCAGAATTTCTATATTTTAAAAACTTAAATGGATATTCACGCTACATCAAAAACCAAAAAGTTAAACAAACTTGTGTAAAGTTTTTCACGAAGCTTATTCAACCTTTGCAAAGCAAAAATCCTGCGATATATGGTCCAATATGTGGGCTAACAATATTACACTTCATCGTGATAGGTCTCGCTAAGAAAGATAACTTATAATTGGTATATTCTTCAAACTACAATGCCGTAAAAAGAAAAAATATGGAAGTACAGTTCCATATACAGAAACATGAAAGTACATTTCCTATTTTTTGACATGTTAAATGATATTATTAGAAAGACAATCTAACTTTTATTTAATAAAGCAATTTTTAGGTTTTATGTATTTGAATACACTTTGAATAATTTTCAACCCATTTATAAGTAGCACAATACCTGATAAGGTTACCATTGCATTTCGCATCTATTGAATTGGACAAAATTGCAATTCTTTCTCCCACCCAAAATGGGAAAACAAGGTTGGAAAGAGACTTGTTATCGATTGTCCAAAAGACATAAATACCCTCATCATCAATAGTACCAATGTCCCAACTATTTTGCTAATATTGATTATATTACACTTCCATAGATTAAAACTAAGTTGAAGATTCTAAATCCTATTCCCAAAACATCCATTATCCCTAAACCACAACCAAATACAAATCTTTATGCAAAACTAAAATATCCAACAAAAAAAAAAAAACATGAATTATTCCAAGGTTTTAAGAAGGCGAAACAAACCTGCAGCTTCCCGGATCCTAGAAAACTCAATACAAAACGCCTGAACCTCAATAAACAAATCTTGAACATTAATAATCTTGTTCCGGATCAAACTCTGCAGAAAAACACACACGAGCCTCACCAACCGATTCTGCATGTACTTATCCTTAATATTCTCACATGATGATATACAATTCGTTATGTACATGTGTACAAACTCAGTCGGCAGTTCAACCGCAGTGGTCAACCGGTTGACAACCTCCATCGAATGCAAACTCATGTCCATATTCACTAGAACCGTAAAATACTCCGAAATTTCCGGCGAGTTCATCAGCTTAATCAGCACCTCCACCGCTATCAGAGGGTTGTTCTCCACCAGCTCCGGCAGCTTCCGTGGTGTTAAACCGCAGTGGTACACCAGTTTTGGGTCAGAAGTTAACTCAAGTAAAACTTGTTCTTGTTGAGATGGAGCCAACGGGCCTTTTAAGGCTTTTAGGATTAGTTCACGAACGGCTGCACCACGGCTCGTGTCGGCACACATCCCGGTGTCCCAAAGCGGTTCGTGGGTCGAGTCAGGGTTAACCCAGACGAGCTCACCGTCTAGCACCGGAAGGCGAGGCGGTGTAGGACGGGTCCAGTGAGGGTAGAGCGCATCCAATGATAAAGTTTGAAGTAGACCGGTTATGGCCTCGCTCCGGTCACTGGAGCCGATTTTTGGCGGCGGGAACTCAAACTCCGGCGAGTTGATGTCACAACCGCGGGGGATGTCGGGATCCGGTATCGCGTTTTTTATCGCGGTGTTTTTGAAGAGGGAATTGAACGGTTTGGGGAGGGGGTTTTCCGGCGGCGGTGGTGGCGGCTCTGGGAACCGGTGAGATGAAGGATCGAATTTGGTAATGAAATCCGCCGGAGATAGTTTCATCACTGGAGATGTGGCCGGAGAGGATAAGAGATGAAGGATGAATGCACGTTCGAAAGTTTCGGTTTTTTCGTCATTTGCAGTGTTTTTGAGCAAAGAAAGGTAGGGATTGGTGGATGATTTAAGGGGGGAATATGTGTGATGAAGTAATGCAAATGCAACTAATCGTTCGGTGGATTTTAGGAATTTTGGGGTGTCATCCAAGAGAATGACAAGTGCTGAGAAGATTTCACTATGCATTGATTTTGGGATTTTTGAGGAGAAATCGTTTATGATGTCTTCAAGGGGTCGTTTTTCACCATCTTTAAGTAGGGAATATAGGATTGATGTTGCTGGTTTCGTGATCATCTTCTATTAAGAAAATAAAGTAGAGATTAGTTGAAATTATAACGTTAATTAAGGAAAAATTTGCAAAGAATAGTCAAATATACTTAACAAAATTTAACCTATTATAGCAATGAAAATTGATTTGTATTGAATGATGTTGCTATCATTGGGTAGATTTTTCCCAATTATAGATGTCTTGCTAATATCAAGAATGTAAATTGGCAAAGTGCTAATGTTTACAAATTAAATAAGGAGGCATACATTCATTACATAAATCAGTGAGGATCATACCCATGTCAAATCATGATGATTACAAATACAAAATATGGCTAAAACTAAAAGCAGGAAAAAAATCATCCTGTTATATTTTGTGGGCAACAGATGCATTGAAAGGATAAAACCAAATGATGCCTTGAAATATCTTAAAGCATTATAAGAATTACTACTTCAGTAACTTCTTTAAGAGAAACATATATGTTTGTTGTTGTATTAAAATTGCTACACCGAATAACAAAATAAGAATATGATATCTCTGTTCCACATAAGCATTCAATAGATAAAGTCAAAATATCATCTCAAGTCAATTTAAACATCATAAAAATCAGGAATCAATACATGAAAATCAAATAGTCCCCGTTTTACTTCGAAGCAAGATATATATATATGTGTGGATAAAATTAGATATAATCTTGAAGTAAATCAAGTAATTAGCATAGATAGAATCAGTAGTTCACTACATCCTAAATTCCTAACTCTTAAGCACATGCGCATTCAATGAATATAATGAAATAAAATCGTATAGCTAAAGCCTAAAAGTATTATTGAAATCAGTAAGTCATTAACAGATGCTCTCCATAGCTAAAAGCATCACATGAATCAGTAATTCGACCTCACAAATCGTAGAACTCTTGAGGGAATACCCCACTTGCATCAAGTAGCTACTATCGGATGCTCTCCATAGCGAACACGCACAGAAAAACACCTAAAATGCAATTTTTATTGAAACTTAACGAACCGTGACCTACTTTTACAGGAATTAAAATGTTCTGAAGCAAAAACTAACACAGAACAGCAACTAAAATGCAATTTTGATTGGAACTTAATGAATCGAAAATCTGTATCTACAGAAATCAAAACTTTTGAAACAAGAACTAACACAGAAAAACAACTAAATTGCAATTTTCATTGAAACTTAACGAATCGCGAATCTGCTTCACGGAAATAAAAAATTATTGACGCAGGAACTAACCTTTGAACGAGGAATCGCCGAATCGCTGAGACGCTGTAGCCTGTAGAGATTCCCTGATCGAGCAGTGAGATGGCTAAAGGGATAATAACGTTGCTAGGGTTTCAGGGTTCCATAGCAAAGTAGATTTGGATTGGGAACCAATTTTATTTGTTAAGTTATCTCCAAAAATATATTATCAAATAAAAATAAAAAAATATAGTTAACTATTAAATATTAATTTTTATAATAATTAGAAGGGATAATGACTTGAAAGGGTAACGAACTTTCGACTTTTTTCACATTTAGTCACTAAACTTTTTTTCGTTATCAATTTGTCATTGAACTATTGAAACTGTTCACAATTTACCCTTATGACCGGCAACAGCCGGTCATAAGGGTAAATTGTGAACAGTTTCAATAGTTTAGTGGCAAATAGATAACGAAAAAAAGTTTAATGACTAAATGTAAACAAAATTGAAAGTTCGTTTCCTTCTAAAAAGTTCAATGGCTAAATGTGAACAAACTTCCTATTGTATTATGTTTTAGCAAATTATTTATTTTTATTTAATTGTAGCAACATTTGTTGATTAAGAAATCTATGAAATAAAAAAACAAAATGTAACATCCGGATTTACAAGTATCATAATTTAAGTATTTTTCTCTTGAGTTAAGAAGAGAGACTCGACGAGTTGACGCCTCAACTCGTCGAGTAAGGTCGCGACTGGTGACTCGGATTAATGAATGGACTCGACGAGTTGGTGAGGCGACTCGACGAGTCCGCGCTGTTGACAGAAACCCTAAATCTTTGGGCTCGAGCCATATTTAAAGGCACTTATGGCCTTCAATTGCGACTACCTTTCCCATAATTGAGAGCCCTAGCGAGCTTGTGTGTGTAGAGTGAGAGGAAAAGCTATCTTGAGCTTTTTGGTGTGATTTTGCAAGAAAGGAGAAGAGTTCCAGCAAGAGGGACCAAGGAAGGTTATTGTTCTGAGTTATTCAAGCATGGAGCTTCATTCTGAGGTACAAAAATGAACCCTATTTAGTAGAGTAAACTTTGGGGTTTGAATTTAGGAATTTGGACCCTTCTAGGTCTAGAGAGCCGAGAATATGAAGCTTTAGTAGAGTAAACCTTAGGGTTTGAAGTTAGGAAGCATTTATGGGATTTTTATGGTATATATAGTTACTTTCATCTTACACATAGATATGAAGTATTTTATATAAATTACGTGCTATGTGTGCATATTATTTGAATACTTGATGTCTATGCTAGACGAACGATTTTATACATGTTTTAAAAGATTGAAACGGTATATTTATTTTATATCTACAAATATGTTGCGGATGAAACATGGGTAGATGAAATAGTTGGTGTGTGATGAAATAAAATGATGAGAGATAGGTGATGATAGAAAGGTGATGATAATTAGGTAAATAGATGATGATGAGTATGTGATGTA